>NC_053489.1:109111575-109749700 GCF_905171775.1 Rana temporaria
CGGCGGGAGTGAAATCGTGCTGAACTCGCACGGCTTCACTCCCGCAGCCCAGTGTGAACCAGGGCTGAATCTCTTCTTACAATTGTTCAAGGTAATCTGTATTTTGCATGAACCCAAGTGTGTTGCAAGCTCTTAATGTGCTGCTCTGTGTTATGTTGCACTATTTGTTGTACACCCTCTTGAACTCAATAAAACCTTTTAATAGGAAAAAGAAGTGGATAAACCCCTAAAAGCCGTTAATTTGACCAAAACTCAATGACTAATTATACAAGGATTTATTTTGAATACAGCTTATAATAAAAAAAACGCAGTTACAATACACATATATTAAAAACATATTAATCTTTTTAAATAATGATTGAATACTGGATTACATTTTATCATAAAATTGTATTAAACAATTACAGTATTAAACAGAAACACATTGCCATCTAAAAGTTGCAGTGGCCTCTGAAAGAGGAAACCATTTTTTTTCCAAATTAATCTTTCAGCTCACGCGTGATCACCACTGTATGTCAAAAGCTGAGCGTGATCACCTGATCAGGAAACACCTTGCTTGGTGCTCAGTCCTTGCTTGGGTCCAAAGCCTTCAGAGACAACCAGGTATAACAGCTAAAAGTCAAGTAAAGCGTCACCGGTTATCTTTTAAATTAATTGCATTTATTAATGTATCTTTGGGATGAAGCTCTGGTAATATACAGATTGTGGGCCTTAAGGGGCCAATGTCAACCCCTGCCTTGCACATTCAGGGCAAAGCATTATGTTTGCTTTAAGTCCCCCATCCACCCCACTCCTCATGCATTCTCACATAGGAGTTTTTATCCCCGTTTTTATCCCAAGACTTTGGTGACTTGCAGCTTATGGGGGCACAGACAGTAATAAAAACTGACAAGTGTTCTACTCCACCTCTGCTCTACCCAAAACTAAAAAAAAAATGTTGTCTTTAGTTATACTTTAATATCCCGAGGACTTCGAACTTCTTTCTTGTGGTTTTGTATTCATTAAGAAGCCAAGCCTTTAGCAGCTAGGCCACACTGATTTTTTTTTCAGAATTAATGGGGAGTTAAAAGCTGCCCTTCTTCTGTGCAAAAACTCTCGGGCCAAGACTTGGGGTGCTAAATAACAAAGCTACAGTTTGTGAAAGAAGGTAGAAAATGCTTCATATATACAGCCTGAAGCCTATTATACCAATAAACATATATTTAAATACACATGAAACTCCTATTGAAGCTGCAGCCTCAAACTCTTCTCACTGCCTACAGCAAACATCTCTTGAGGCTGCACATTTATTAGCTAAAGGCAGTACAATTCCTTAGCTTTTAGCTAAAGCGCGGATCATCTTCTGTTAAAATTTCATACAAGGCTTCCAAACCTCCAGGCTTAGAATAATACACAAAGATGTCTAACAAGAGAAATGCATTCATCCTTACAATGAAAATGGGATTCCTTTGTAAGTGATCGGCAATTTATCTCTGTGGAATAGTGTTATTTAATCAACATTCTATAATGCTGCAATCCATCTCTACCACATCGCATGGAGAAATCCATAGGACCGTGCATATATGTACATGCATATGCTCAACTGCTTGCCATGAATATGCTGCATACATTATGTGAACAATTCTAAACAAAAAAAAGGGTTTGATTGTTTCAATGAACCAGGGGCTCGATATAAAATCAGTAACAACCGCCAATGAGGTTTCAGCACCACAGAAACAAAACATGGAACCTGGCAGTTATAGGTATCTCCTCTACTTTTCTATAAACCAGCTCCAGAAAGCTGTAATCTGCCAATAAACAGGATTTAAAAAGAACCTGGCTTGACTATGCTACCATTCGGTGAACTGTGCATAGTCATTTGTGGGTAACAGTTACCTTGGCACACATACATAAAGAATATGAAGTGTAAGGATTATATATTCGGAAGCTGCGGAAATTCAAGCCTGCCTTTAATAACTCATAAAAAACTTTTGCCAACATATGTATTTTCAGCACTTTTAAATGTTCATTTGTAAAAGGCAAATTTCAATGTACTATACCAAGGGCTGCTCCATCTGCTGTAAGGAAGGAAAAACTAGTTGTAATCAAAGTTAGGGACGCATGAATTTTAATATTGTGTACTGGGGTACATGGCAGCCCTGTACAATGTTAATGTGTTGAAGTAGCATGCATTACTACCACCTTGCACACTAATGGCAATAGAGTCTCAATGAGAATTTCCAACTTCTCTTTTCCAACTACCATGCAAACTAAGACCATTCGTGGAAACAGAAAAGCCGAAAATGGTTCCCAACCTATGGGGTATGAGCTGGGGTTGGTACTTTGTAATATTAAGGATATAGGTGACAGTGGCAAGGATCCAGGAAGGAATAGAGGTTAAAGAAGTGTTCATTTGACCTTTATACCATAAATGAGCTTCTATAGGTTGCCACGGCCAAGCTAGAGCGGCGACAGTCTGATTACTGAAGATGCCAGGTATGGTGAAACGTACATCGGGGCGGGGATTCGTCACTTTTCAGGGTCCCTATGTGATTACCCACTAAGGCCCATTATCGAGAGCTCGGTGTGGATTGCACGCCAGCACTAGTTTGATAGGCCCCATTCGCACATGCTGTAGACACCTAGTGCCAGGCTTAGGCACGGATACATGCGAGTGCAACTTTTATACACTTACTTTTAAACATCAAATAAAAACTTACTACACTATATAAAGTTTCTCTGTGTCTCTGGTGGAGTTTATCCCTACATCTCCAGCCTTATCCTGAGGGATCATTAGAATGGAGGGATGCAAGCGCAGGAATCAATCTGGTTTTCCAAAAAACGCATTTTGACCTTCTGTAAAAAAGGGGTCAAACACCTCTGGCGAGTTGCCATCTACCTCATGAGCACCTGTGGTCAAGCCTAGAAGCACTTTCTTGATTTTGGTGTTGGGTATTGTCACATTGGACTGTTTTGCACCCTCTATTTTTTTGATACGCGATGTGTAAATTATTCATTACCTAATCATTAAATGTATAATTGCACAAGAACCATGTAGGTTTGATTATGATGCCACATTGTGAGCACCAACACCTTTACTTATTGCTTTTTTCTGATTAGACGGTAGATGTCCAAAGCCGGTAGAGTGTTTGCCATATTGGGATAAGAAATAGGATACAACCATATTCCTTGGGGAGATGGTAAGGAGTGTGTTTGGACAAGTTCCCAATAATGACTGGCCAGTATATTGGCAGCATATTTGGGTGTGAGAAAAACACACTCTAAGAAAAACAGTCCAGGTGTAGAGAAGAGAAAGACTGGCTTCATCCAAACTCCTTCCCGGCCATGCCCCCGGCAAGTTTTGTCCAGTCCACAGGGCTTTGTCATAGGTTATATCTATGACTAAGTCACATGGGTGATATGAAACGCATTGGGGGCATGGCCTAGGATTCGTTGGGCTGAAGCCACTCTTACTCTTCTATACACTTGGGCTGTTTTTCTTGAAGTGTGGCGTTTCATCCTTTTTCCTTTAAGTGTTTACAATAAGCCAGGATGAGCTCTTTTAGCGCTGGAACCCAGAAACAATGTGAATCACCGGATTATGACATGATGACAGCTTGGAGTGCCACTCAGTTTGTTTGGTTCATGGTCACAACATATTTGAGGTACGTTTTAATAGTGCTGATAGTGCTATAGTACCTATGGATGCTGCAAAGACTGTATTCATCCGTGACCAAAGTTTAAGAAGCACTGAAGTAAGAGAGACAGCGGACCTGCACCTGATAAAAATATGGTGCACCCCTACATGCAATCTACTGAGGCTCATTGGTGGGTAAATACCAATCCACCATGTTTAGGAACCCCTCAGCGCTTCCAATATCTTGCTTCATAGGTCTAAACAAAAGCAGGTGAACAATGGGACAATTTATATTAAGGGACATGCTGGACAGTAGATAGCTGAGGGTGGTCAGATCATGCACATCCATTGCTCTTATAGTGTCCGTGGGCTGCTTAAAGTAACCCTATATTTTTAGCAAGCTTTAAATCAAGCCCGTGCTGATCTCTGTAGAGGAGGTATTGTGCAGCAATTCATCCTCAGGCTTCACAGCAGGAGCACTGAAGTAATTATCCCTCAGCAGTTGAGCTTTCCTCTCCCAGAGCACCTTCTCTTTGTTTGCAATATAGATCAGAGGATTAATCAGTGACAGGATGGTTAATTGTTTTTATCATGTTTGTGGATTTAGTAAAGCAGAGTGACATGCCACGAGTGCCTAGGATTTTCCTTTTCTGGACCGAAAAATCGGAACATGTATGTAATATGTAACTGTCTATTAACTGTTCTGTGCACATAAAAAGCTCAGCATAGCATAGGACAGGCTATGATGTAATCCACCTGGCTGCGCTATGTAACGAGTATATGTAAACCTCAGGAATGCTCCTTTATATGCATTATATCTGTATGTTTACTGGTTTGTCTGGAGTTCAGCTTCAGGCCTCCTGCACATGGATGCCCGAGTAAATTTGCCATATTTCCTCTGCTCAGAAAGCCCAGGTGCTGCTTACAGCCACTCATAGCCACGAATGGCTGTGTGCGGCTGAGCTGCAGGATATGCCAGTGCTTGTCTAGACATGAATATTATGCCAGTGCTTGCCTAAACATGAATTTACGTATGGGTATATGCAAAAAGAATAGAACAATTTTCTATTTATCGCATGCACCTGTATACTGGTGTCAATTTATACCCCAGTACAGCAATGCACTGACATTCAAGTCTACAGATAGCTGTACACAGTACCTGGGCTTTCCAGGCAGGAGAAATACACTGGATTTCATATTGCATTGGCTCAGGCGCCCATATTCAAAGTGTTTCAATAGGAAAGCTTAGGCTGCGACTATGGTTACCTAGCTTATTCCAAATACCCTAATTTCACATTCAGCATCTCTCTTCACCTGAAGACCAAACAACCATAGACAATGACAACAAAGGACTCACCTCTGACAGAAATGTCTGGGCTGACTTCTGTGCTCCCACGTGTAGAAGGTATTCATATACATACAGCGCTAATCTGCAAGACAGACAAAATCATTTGTTACCCATGTGCTGAAGTACATGGAATTATTACATTTCAAATAAAAAATAAAAAAACATTCAAATAAGAATGCAATTAGTTCTCCACACCAAACGTGTTAAACCCAGCTGACCCCAGGATGGCAGCCAGATTACTTTGTACATGGAAACGGAGCAAATATTACCCACATTACAAGTGTTCTGAATATTTACACAACTCCCTCAGTGGATTAGCGGAACATTTCCATACTGACATAATTTGACCACCAACATTCCAGAATCAAATCCAGAAGCCAAAATGTTCCTTTTCTGGATACGGTTATAAGCTTGGTAGTTGTATGAGGTAAGATTTTGTCAAGGGGGTCGTTCTAAATAGAATGCAATATTTCATGTTATGCAACCAAGTCAGTTGGCATGACAGGAATGATTTGGGAGCATGTTGGAAGCAGTTTTTTGTTTTTTTAGCATTACGTTGATGAATTTGCGTAAAAATGTCATACATAGAATAATTTAGACTCCCCCACATTCTATTGGCTGAGTTACCTGTTATTTATGAGTCTTTCTGAAACGGATGCTCTACAGATCATCATAATTCCAAAGTAATGTGTATGACACTGAGAATTACACCGCTTTAACACTGGGGCGTTTTTCAGGAGCTTTAGCGTTAAAAAAAAGCGCCTGAAAGAAGCTGCATTTGCAATCCCAATGTGAAAGCCCGAGTGCTTTCACACTAAAGCGCCTGAAAAACGATCCAGTGTGAAAGGGGTTTTAGCGGTAAAAAAAACGCCTGAAAGAAGCCTCATCTGCGATCCCAATGTGCTTTCACACTGAGGTGCTGCGCTGGCAGGGTGTCAAAAAAAAGTCCTGCAGGCAACTTCCTTGCAGCGCTTTAGGAGCGTTGAATACACCGCTCTCCTAAATCGCCCCTTGCCATTGAGGCGTTTTTTTTTTTTTTTAAACGCCAAAGCGCCTGAAAAACGCCCCAGTGTGAAAGGGGCGTTTTCGGGCGCTGCCAGTGTGAAAGGGCTCTAAAAGCACACAGGCTTTCACATTGGGATTGCAGATGAGGCTTCTTTCAGGCCCTTTTTTTAACGCCAAAGTGCCTGAAAAATGCCTCAGTGTGAAAGGGGGTCTTAGACTGACAGAAAATGAATCGTGTCATTGACGGAAATGGACAGTAGATCAATCCACTATCCGAACATATTCCACCTATCTATAAACAGGTTACATTAAAGTGCATGTAAACCCAAAAAGATATTTTTCCCTGACTATTTGCAGTGCACTCTTCTTTTCTTTGAAGGATATTACAGTAAATACTCACTGGGCCAGATTCAGGTAGCTTTGCGGTTTTCTTACGGAGGCGCAGCGTACCGTTTTGCCGCTGCGCCTCCGTAAATTACCTGCGCTATGCTTGATTCACGGAGCAGTAGCTCCGTAATTTGCGTGAGCGCTCCGGAAAACTGCCCGGCGTAAGCGCGCGTAATTTAAATGATCCCATAGGGGGCGTGGATCATTTAAATTAGGTGCGTTCCCGCGCCGAGCTTAGTGCGCATGCTCCGTCGGGAAACTTTCCCGACGTGCATTGCGGCAAATGACATCGCAAGGACGTCATTTGCTTCAAAGTGAACGTAAATGGCGTCCATCGCCATTCACTTACGCAAACGACGTTAAATTTTAAATTCGCGACGCGGGAAAGACGGGTATACGTAGCATTGGCTGCCCCTGCTAATAGCAGGAGCAGCCTTACGCGGAACCCGATGAACGGAAACGACGTAAACTGCGTACGTAGGGCTCGCGTAGGGTTGTGAATCGGCGTTAGTATGCAATTTGCATACTATACGCTGACCACTACGGGAACGCCCCCTAGCGGCCATCGTAAGAATGCAGCCTACGATACGACGGCATAAGGAGCCTTATGCCAGTCATATCTTAGGCTGCAGTCGGCGTATCGAGGTTCCTGAATCAGGAGCATTCGAGATGCCGGCGCAAGTAAGCAATTGCGCTGCGTAACTATGGTTACGCAGACGCAATTGCTACCTGAATCTACCCCAGTGTTCCTGCCAGTTACCAGCACTTCCTTACTGATAGTGGCAACACTCTGCAAGCCAATCCTCAGTCTTTTGCGTTGCCACCCCGTCTGCATATGCTCCTGGGTTCTCCCTAGGGAAGAAGTGACATGGCTTTCTCTTTTCCCCTTAGTTGGAACTGCCCTGCATGGAGTTGAGGAGCGTCTTGTGGGCTGGTGTTGGCTGCGTAATGGACAGCAGTAAGTCTCACTGCCAGATACAGAACCAAAGTAAGCAGGGAGTGTGGTTTGTGAGATGTATGGATATATTGAGATATACAGAATAGAATAATATATATATATACACATACACACACACATATACATATACATATACACACACACACATATATATATTTATTTATTTATATTTGTGTCTATGTGACCGCATAAGCACAGCATTCTGTGAGGCTCCAGGGAAAACGCTGCAGTAACGTCTGTAGTACACGTCACTTACAAACTAGACAGTGCAGGGTGGAGGGAACAGAAGAATGAATGATCACGTGACCTCCGTAAAGAAGAATTATAATTACTGAAATGCTACAATATATGGACCAGTCTGTCTATGTATTTAGTCACTTCACCTATGGCTAAACTGGTGAAAAGGGGTTTACATACACTTCAACTTCTTCCTACTTGGCAGGTGAGGACAATTATTTTCAATGGAAGGTACCCGTGGAAGGAACTCTCTCCCCCCACTACCCCAAAAATAACTTTTCTTTGCAATGTTACATCTTTTTAAATTGGTTAAAAACAGTGGTGAAAATCTGTGAAAAACTGCAAAAGCGAGATACCAGAATCTCCAACAGCTTTATAAATTGCCAACTCTACGAAGACAGGTAGGTTTTAGAAATATTGCCCAATATGGTTAAAAGCCAACATAGTGAGGTTCATGGCACCAGATCCTACTTTTCGATCACCTGCATGGATCACTTTAAAATTCTATGCAACTCATGAACAAATCCTAGTGTGGGCAGAAACAGCACTTAACAAATCTGAGAACCATGCGCATTTTCCCCTTGACTGCCATAATACAAGAGAGGCACGGTAATAACACATTGCATATTCTCCCCCATTACAATCATAGATATGTATTTACATAATGAGTGCTACATTAGAAAGTAACATTTCTACACCAAAAACATTTCATCTTCAGCTTTCAAGTGTGTAGCCCATTATTCCTCTCTATATATTTGTTGTAGTGTATTATTAGTATTAGATGTAGAATAAATCGCATTTTATAAATTGTGGCCTTTTGCAATACTTCTGACACAACCATTTGGCAGGAACAGGCAAGTTATGTAATTATTCACGCCAATAATTCTGTCCATAAACCAGAGTTCGTTCAGTCACAGCGTAAAGTGAACCTATCAACAATGTAAAACTTTTAAAAGTCCTGCCTAAAGCCTTGTACACACGGTCGCACATCCGACAAACTTTCCCTTGGATTTTTGTCCGAAGTGATTTGTCCGGTTACACCCATAGCATACACACGATCGGACTTTTCTGAAAACCTTTCTAAAAATTTCCCAACATCACGTGTTTTTTCTGCTCTTTATCGCCACCCTTTGGTTAACTTCTGCTATTGTTGGTTGATTTTAAAGCGGAGCTCCACCCTAAAGCTCCACGGAAGATCGGAACCCTCCCCCCCTCCGTTGTCACATTTGACACCTTTCAGGGGGGAGGGGGGTGCAGATACCTGTCTAAAGACAAGTATTTGCACCCACTTCCGGCCACACAGTTTCGGGTTTACTGCGGGCAGAACGTCACCTCCCGTCCTCCCCCCGTTGTGCTCTGGGAACACTCGACTCCCAGAGCGCAGCGGGAGCCAATCAACTCGCGCATGCGCCGTAGGGAACCGGGTAGTGAAGCCGGAGCACTTCACTTCCTGGTTCCCTCACTGAGGATGGCGGGGGGAGCAGCAGAGTGACGAGCGATCGCTCGTCCTCTGCTGCGGACGGCGCTGGACTCCAGGACAGGTAAGTGTCCCAATATTAAAAGTCAGCAGCTGCAGTATTTGTAGCTGCTGGCTTTTAATATTTTTTTTTAGTGGCACATCCGCTTTAACATTGGTTCTGGGCATTCGTGTTTGTACTTCGGACAAAAGTCCGATGGCTTGCTGTACACACGGTCGGACTAGGCACCATCGGACTTTTGTTGTCGTAAAGTTTGTCTGTTTGCAGACCAGAACTTTTTGTCCGATGAAACCCGAAAAAGTTGGTCCGATGGAGCGTACACACGATCGGACAAATGTGAAAACTTGTTGATTTTGAAGTTTGTTGGCCGGAAGTCCGACCGTGTGTACGGGCCTTTAGAGTAGATGGCACAAGATGCTACTCGTTAGAAAAGCCCCTCTGATCCTATTATGATTTGTTAATAAAAGGATGAACTTTTCAGGAATAAAGCCCATAAAGTGCAGTTATAACCCATGAAAAAAATAATAATGAATTATAGAAAAAGTATTTCTGAAGCCAATTGTTTGTTATATACTTTGGACAGATTATAGAATGGTGAAGCCCCTGCCATTTGGCTTGCTGTGCCTTCACCTCCTGTACCACTGACACAACAGGAGGCCCCCTCTTGGACAGCTGGTACTGGAACAGAAGTCCCTAGAGATTTCCCCTCTATACCTGTTCTGTTAACAACTCAGAAGTTTGGATTTTCCCTCTTGGTCATCAAGACAAATAAAATAATTGAATCTCCCTTGTAGGGACACAGACAGCAGTAAAAGGCAAGGGTTCAAACTCTCTGCAACACAGGTGTCAAACACAAGGCCCACAGGCCGAATCCGGCCCTCCAGGCCATTTCTTCTGGCCCTTGCACCTCTCCTGCAGCTGCAGGAGAGCTCCAGCCCTCCTTTGGTCCTCCTCCAGACCCTTACTTTCTGCTTTGAAGCAATGCATTCAGCTTCTTCCAAGCAGCAGGTGCACCGTGATGTAAGGGAGAGTGGGGGACTCAACTTCTGATGGTGGGGTGGCTCTTGACATCTAATGTAAGGGGAGGGGATGTGCTGGACGTCTAATCTTACCGGCCGTTTTGAGGGCAATCATAATGCTGATGTGGCCCACCATGAAATTGAGTTTGACACCCCTGCTCTACAACATCCAAAAGAAAAAAGAAAAATGTTTTTCCTTCTTTAGATACACTTTTATCTATGGAAAGGATATTTAAAATTAAAATTTGGGATTTAAAAAAATAAACTTACAAGCTCACCTAGGTGGATACAGCATCGATCTGATTCTGCATCTGTCCCCCGCCGCCTCCAAGACTGCCAATCACTTACACTTAGTTCTTAGGTCTTCATTAAGCAGAGAGCTGGTGACCAATCAGTCAATGGCTCTCTGCTCTGCCCCTCCAGTGCTCACTGGAGCATGGGGCTGGAGCGGCTCATTTGGGCTTTCAGTTACACACTAAGAGGCTGAGCTGGATGACAGTCAGGCATCTGGGTGGATCCTGACATTAAAGTCAGGATACCTTTAGAATCTAGACCAACTGAGTGATGTTAGTCGACAGCACACTTTAGCCCACTGTCAGCTAAAAAACGGGTCGCAGGAATGCAGTGCAGCCCTGTGAACCACTGCGTTGGCCCTTCTCCTTTAAATAACAATTTTTTAAAATGATTGTTAAATTGTACCCCCCAAAAATTATAAAACCAGTATGTGGCTGTAAAACTGAATCTCATCTTAATTTTCTAGATGAAGGTTGCTTTATGACAAAGGCTGAATCGAGTTGAATAAATTTGAATGGGGTCACATTAGGTCTGCTTAGGTCCACAGCTATTTAAAGGAGATCTCTAAAGGAGATGTCTAAAAGACACGTATAGCCCCAATGTCACCCCCACTTCCTCATCAATTATTCATGTCGCACATTAAAAAGAGAAGTAAAAGATTCCCCCCCCCCCCAATCATACTTACCTAGGTGGATGCAGTATCGGTCCCCCGATGCCTCTGCACTGAGAACTGAGCAATCGACCATTGCGGATCGCTCGGTTTTCAGAGCTCCGTGAGCAGAGAGCTGTAGATGGGCAGTCACAGCTCTCTGCTCTTCTCCCTCCTCGCTCAGTGGAGCGCAGAGCTGTGGAGGGAGTGGAGCGGCAGTCTTAGGCTCTCAGCGCCTTTCTGAGAGCCTGAGACGGCCATCAGTCCAGGCACCTGGCGGATCCAGACTCCGTGGTCGCGAGGACGCGGTGCCTGGACTGAAATCAGTGACATCAGTGACAGAGAGCGGACTTCAGCCGCTAAAAATGGGTCACAGGAGTGCAAAACTATTTGCACTCCTGTGATTCATAGGAGAAGTCCAGCTCAGGCTGGACTTCTCCTTTAAAGCAGAGGTCCACCGAAAAAAAAAAATATTAAAAGCCAGCAGCTACAAATACTGCAGCTGCTGACTTTTAATATTAGGACACTTACTTGTCCAGGGCGCCCGCGATGTCAACAGCCGAAGCTGATCTGTCCCTCGGTTCTCGGCTTTCCCTGCCACCATCCTCGGTAAGGGAATCAGGAAGTGAAGCCTTGCAGCTTCACTTCCTGGTTCCGTACTGCGCATGCGCAAGTCTCGGTGCGCGCCCTCACTGGTCAGGACAGAGTAGGCACAGGAAGTGGCGTAGGTCACCGTGATCACTGCGGTGGTCTATGCCAGGAAGTGGGAGCAAATACCTGTATTACACAGGTATCTGCTCCCTCCTCCCCCCTAAGAGGGTGCCAAATGTGACACCGGGGGGGGGGGGGGGGGGCGATTCCAAAAAGTGGAAGTTTCATTTTTGGGTGGAACTCCACTTTAAAGCAACGAAAAAAATACCGAAAATAAGGTAAAAACTCATGATCAAGTGACCAATCTTTCTATTTCCCCCTCTTAAGGCCCATACATACGATGATAATATCAGACAAATGATCGTTCCTTTTCTTTTGTTGCATGCTAGTCTCATATCGAAAATGAAGTGGTTAATCAACTTCCGGAAATTCTTGGAAGACAGAACACAACTTTGGAAGTGATGTAATGTGTTGTATGGAAAAGTATTATTTCATTTCCGAGTATGCCTAGCCTCGTTCCTCTGATTTTTTACAGATTTTTTTGTACGGATTAAAAACAAAAAATTGTATGATTTGGTATCGTATGAGAAAACTCTTTAGCCCTGTACATACGATCGGTTTGTCTGATGAAAACGGACCGATGGACTGTTTTCATCGGACGAACTGATGGTGTGTGGGCCCCCCCCCCCCCCATCGAAAAAAAAAAAATGGTGTGTAGGCAAGACTGATGAAAGTCAGCTTCATCGGATATCCGATCGGATTAGATTGCATCAGATATCCGATCATGTGTACAGGGCTTTTGTGTTTGTCCACTCGGATAAGTTTGGATAAACTGTCGTGACCAGCTTTTGAAAGCCGTGTACCAACGATCAGATTATCGTACGATCGTTTAGAAAGCGGAATTTTCAGATTGTGTGTACGCGGCTTAATGTAGCCTCAGTTTTACATGGCTTTGCAAAATCCCATCATTACCAACATTTTACTCCTCCTGTCTTAAGGGGATTGTAAAGGTAAATGTTTTTTCACCTTAATGCATCCTATGCATTAAGGTGAAAAAACAACCGACGGTACTGGCCCCCCCGAACCCCCGTTTTACTTACCCAACCCCTCGAAAGTCCCGCGCGCATCCATGTGATCCTCTTCGGTTCCCAGCCTGGCCGTTGATTGGCTAGGCTGGACGGATTGGGAGCAGCGCAGCCATTCGCTGGCGCTGCTGTCAATCACAGCGGATGACGCAGAGCGCCGGGGGGTGGGGCCGAGTGATACAGTCGGCAGCTATGCCCGCCGCTGTATCACGGGAGCGCGCTCGCAAAAGCTTTCCACCATGCGAGCTGAGACAGTCGCGGGACCCCAGAAGACAGGATCGGGGCCACTCTGTGCAAAACGAACTGCACAGTGGAGGCAAGTATAACATGTTTGTTATTAAAAAAAAAAAAAAAAAAAAAAAAAAAAAAACACTTTGCCTTTAGTGTTCCTTTAAATTCCTTACCCCAAATTGCCACACGAGGAGGAATGTACTAACAATATTATTTTATTGGCTCAAGCCAATTACACAGATCTGGCTTTGGGTACATTTACCACACTGACTGCATGGCATACATATTTTCCCAGACGTTTTAATCTACAAAATTGACCATATTGTGGCAAATGGTCATCATCCAAACCAATATTCCTGGTCTTGCGTAGGATACAAATAAAAAGGATGGACAGAAAATTGCTGGCTATGGCATCAGATCGAACATCAGGATGACAGTTCGGCGTCAACGTCCTTCAAACACCTTCCATTCATACACACAAATATCTCTTACAACATGCTTGTTAAACCGCAACTAATCTGAGGACCTGAAACCACCCTACATAGAGCAGCATTAAAAATGTATGGGGAAAGACTGCTGATACAGCAGCAATAAGCAGAGCCAGAGGGAATGGGAAATAAAAACACATAAAATATAGCAGCATTAGCAATATGCGTCCCCAGAAGGATGCTTGACTAATCTGTGCAGAATGCCAAAAACATTTATCGTAGCTAGTTGTACAACATCACTAGCTTTTATTTCAGAATTTTCTGTTTAAATTACACTATGTAGTTCTACAATTTCACTTGTAACAAGTTTATAGACCAGGGGTAAATAAGAACCACAGAACTGCAATCCTGTCCAATGTAAGAGGAACGTTACCTGAGGAGTTCCAACCATTTTACCTGCATGACGAAAAGGCAAAACACCAGAGATTTATGAAAAGTCATGGTCAATAAAGACTTATCAATCTGTAAGTTTTGGCAAGTCCGTCACCTGGGCAATCGTCTGGTGTCAGAGAACAGAGCAACCCCGCACCCCCCACCCCCCCCCCCCCCCATAGAAAGCCGCTTGCTCTGGGGGCAGACGTGCAAACTCACTTCCAACCTGGGCTATGTGCGTCTATAGACAGCCAGTGCCAAGTCATTTTTTAACTTCTAATTTCTAAAGGTTCAAACATGTCATACTTGCCTCCTCTGTGCAGTTGGTTTTGCACAGAGTGACCCCGATCCTCCTCTTCTGGGGTCCCTCAGTGGCACTCCTGGCTACTCCTTTTCTCAAGTGCTCCATTGGAGAGCCGCTCTCCATCGGGTCACTCATGTGGGCGCACTCCAGTGTCCTGCTGCTGCATCTATTGACACAGACAGCACCCGCGTCATTAGATTTCATTCTGGAAACCAGATACGCTTAAATTAGGCTAAGATACGAGCGGCGTAAGCCTCTTACACTGTCGTATCTTAGGGTGCAATTTTCCCGCTGGCCGCTAGGTGGCGCTTCCGTTGAGTTCGGCGTACAATATGTAAATGACAAGATAAGCAAATTCACTAACGTACGTGTGCCCGGCGCATTTTTTTTACGTTGTTTACGTATGGCTTTTTCCGGCGTAAAGTTATTCCAACAAATAGCTGGCCTAGCCAATGTTAAGTATGGACGTTGTTCCCGTGTCGAAATTTGAAAATTTTACGTTGTTTGCGTAAGTCGTCCGTGAATGGGGCTGGACGTAATTTACGTTCACGTCGAAACCAATACGTCCTTGCGGCGTACTTTGGAGCAATGCACACTGGGATATGTACACGGACGGCGCATGCGCCGTTCGTAAAAAAACCGTCAATCACGTCGGGTCACCAAACATTAACATAAAACACGCCCCCATCCTCATTTGAATTAGGCGCGCTTACGCCGGCCCCATTTACGCTACACCGCCGTAAGTTAGGAGGCAAGTGCTTTGTGAATACAGTACTTGCCTCTCTGACTTGAGGCGGCGTAGTGTAAATACGATACACTACGCCGCCTTAAAGATACGCGCCCCTACCTGAATCTAGCTATAAATATTTCCTCCCCCATGTGCCTCTTCCCCCAATTTCTCTGTCAAGGTCTATGACAGCTCTCAACCTGTCCTAGAATGCCGGGTGCTAGATGTTATCCTGGATTCTAAGATCTCTTTTCGGAGCCACATTCAAAAAATGTCCAAGGCTTGCTGCCTCAACCTCTGCAACATCTCCAATATACGCCCCTTCCTAACCAACGACACCACTAAGCTTCTGATTCACTCCCTGGTTATCTCTCGCCTGGACTACTTCAACTCCCTCCTCATTGGATTAACCTTTACGTAGGCAATCCTCCTTTCAGTCCATCATGAATACTGCTGCCAGACTTATCCACCTTACCAACCGCTTAGTGTCTGCCACCCCTCTCTGCCAATCCCAGCCAATGCAATAAATTCAAATATACTTACAACTTACAAAGCCATCCACAGCTCTGCCCCCAGCTACATCACAAACCTAGTGTCAAAATACTAGCCAAACTCTCTTCGTTCCTCCCAAAACTTCCAGCTCCCTTGTCACATCCTCCAATGCTCACCCTCAGGACTTTTCCAGAGCCTCTTCCATCCTATGGAACTCCCTACCCCAATCTGTCAGATCTCCTATCTCCTATCCTATGTACTTTTAATTTTCTCCATCAGCTCAGTTATTACCTTTTGTATCACTTGACCCTCCCTCTTAGATTGTAAGTTCTTACGAGCAGGCTCCTGTAATAAATTGTATTTTAACTGCACTGTCTGCCTCATGTTGTAAAGTGCTGCGCAAACTGTTGGCACTATATAAATCCTGTAGTATAATAATAATAATAATAATAATAATAATAATAATAATAAATACACCCCTAGGAGTTTGGGTAAGGGATCAGTGATTGGGAATAATAATAATAATAATAATAATAATAATAATAATAATAATAATAATATTATTATTATATACACCCCTAGGAGTTTGGGTAAGGGATCAGTGATTGGGAATAATAATAATAATAATAATAATAATAATAATAATAATAATAATAATAATATTATTATTATATACACCCCTAGGAGTTTGGGTAGGGGATCAGTGATTGGGATTACTTTAGGAACACTAAACTTTTGTTTGTTTTTGTTCTTACTAATTTGCAGGTATACTTAAAGGGGAGGTTCATCCTAAAAACGACTTTCTAGTATTACATTGGCCCCCCACATTACAATACAATTATGCCTATTATGTTTTTTTCTATGCTGTACATACCTTGGTACAGCTAATTCACCCGTGGCTTCCGAGTTGCGAGTCCCGCGGGAGTGGGCGTTCCTAACATGCCGGTGATTGACGTGATGACCAAAAACGAGCTCCACCCCGTCGCGTAAGCTGCGTCACGATTGCCGAAAGGAGCCGAACGGCGGTGCGCAGTATAGCGCCGACTTGCCGTTCGGCGCCTTTCGCCAATCGTGACGCAGCTTACGCGACAGGGGGGAGCTCGTTTTTTGTCATCACGTCAATCACCAGCATGTTAGGAACGCCCACTCCCGCGGGACTCGCAACCCGGAAGCCACGGGTGAATTAGCTGTACCACGGTATGTACAGCATACAAAAAAACATAGGAAAAAAGGTTGTTGCGCTAAAAATAATAAATCTAAACAATAATTTGAAAAATATACAGTTATGAAGCCAATATCTAGATTTGATGTGATATTAAAAAAGAAAATAGTTGCAGTCCCAATACATCCACCGAAATAAAGTTCATATAGGAGTGGCAGTGTTGAAAAACAAGTATAGAAAAAACACCTGGAACCAGTAAAAAATTGGGAGGCTTACCAGATGGCAAGCAGTATGTGCTTGCGACTGCAAACCCCAGTCAGGGCCTTTAAAGTAGTCCTCACAGGGGAAGATGGAAAAGGGAGAGGATTCTTGAAGTCTCCACCGGAAGCCAGATTAATGAGCCATATCATAGGAAAAATATTGCAATGGTGAAGTACGTTTGATCAGCACACATGTAGAAAAAAAGTGACTTTTAGTACCACCATCACCAGCACCCTATATATAGGAGGCTTACCAGAACGAATAAGAACAACAGCAAGTGGCTAAAACCCTAGCCTGGGCCTTTGATTCCTGGGCTGTGATGATAGTCCTACGTGTTCTCCGTATTCAGTGAGTACATAAAGGGAGTGATAGAGCCCACATAGTGAAGTAAGTTCAAATAATGCGTTTAATAATAAAAAGGTTGCACTTACAGAGTAAATGGGAATAAAAACAGAGAGAAGCCGGCCGGCTCGGAACAAACGCCCGTCCACTCTACACAACACGTCCTGCGTCAGCACGCTACCTTCCCGACGCGCGTTTCGTCATAAAATGACGTCATCTGGGGCACGGGCGACGTGCTGACACATCGCAATAAATACAAAACCAACAGAGCCAAACCTCGATCTGATTCTATGGGCTGATTGACCGCTCATGGTGGCTGCATTGGGACAAAAACGAAGTTTTTAAAAAACGAATAACATAGGCCCTCTACTGGTTGAATACAGTAAAACAACCAGAGCCTGCATTAAGTTTAAACTATACTTGTATATTAACAAGCCATCTTGTGGACAAAAATGGGTATGTCAACACAAGGTTCTAAAAATTGTAAATGAAAAATATCAAAAGAAGGAAAACGTTATTCTAGAAGAGGATCGTTTGGCCTTTCCAAATTGCTGGGTTTCATCTGATATGATTAGTGAAAGAATATATATACATATTCTAAGGTAAAAAGGAAATATCAAAAAATATATATACAAAAACTATGTGTTTTTATTAGACATAGTGGTAATTATGTGAAAAGCTAGATTCAGAGCATAAATATTTAAAATGCAAACAAAATCTAGGGTAAGTGAAGAATAACAATACCAAATTAAGAATGAATAGGTAAAAATTATTGAGTAGAAAAAATGTGAGAAATATAAATGATTTTGAATATGATATGCTTATACAATTAGGAAGCATAAATATAGTGAAAAAATATATAAAAAAAAATAAAAATAAAAACGTAATAATTTGATCATAAGTGAATATGAATAATAGTGATACTATAAAAAATTATTAATATAAAATAAATAAAATTAATAAAATTTGTGAAAAATAAGGAATATAAGACTCCAAGAAAAACAAAATAAGATTAAAATTAAAAAAGGGGGAGGCCCATTAATGACCAGCTTAAATTATGTCTAAAACCGTGTATCTGATTAAAAATGTATATATAGACCCAGTTAGAGGCCAGTATAAGGGTCCACCCATAATTCAGATCGAGTTCACAGAAATATGATGGACCATACAATAAACATAAAGGAAATATTAAGAATTATCGATAAACGCGTTGACATCAACCTCAATATTGAGACCATATGGGGTGTAGCTTTTAATTTTATGTACCCATAGCATTTCTGATCTGGAGATGCTCCTCACAAGTGGGCTACCACGCCAATGGGGACTGTATCTATCGATCCCCAAAAAAATGGTCTTTGAGGGATCCCTATTATGTGCTAAGCGGTAGTGCTTAGATACTGAGTGGTTCAAAAAACCTGCTAAAATGTTTGTAATGTGCTCATTGAGTCTTACTGATAACGCTCTTTTGGTTCTACCCACATATTGGAGCCCGCAAGGGCATTGCAACAGGTAGACCACCCCCTCAGTCGCACATGTGATGAAGGGTTTAATAGTGTGTTGTTCGCCTGTGACCGTAGAAGTAAAATTATGCGTTCTTCTATGCATACAGCCACTAAGCGAACACACCCGACACTTCCTGCACTGGTAAAAACCAGTGAAGGAATTGAGGAAGGTGGTTTTGATAGTAGGAGGTTCAAGAACATTGGGAGCCAATTTATGTCTCAAGGCCGAACCACCCTTGAATATCACCTGAGGGTTGTCAGGCAGAATAGGGCCTAGTATTGGGTCATTCTTAAGAATGTGCCAGTGTTTTTTGAGCAGCTTTTTCACGCTAAAATGCTGGGTGGAAAAGGTGGTGATAAAAGGGACTATAGGTAGTCTGCTGGTATCACGTGGTTTGATCTCAAGTAACTGAGCTCTATTAACAGTCTTGACTTCCTCAAGTGTAGATCTCAAAGAGTTCAGACTGTACCCTTTTTCCAAAAATCTCTTGGTTAAAATAGCTGATTGTTCCAAGAAGTCGGTCTCGTTAGAACAATTACGTTTAATACGCAAAAATTGACTTTTTGGCACCGACTTCAGCCAAGAGTTATGGTGGCAGCTGTCAGTGGGGATGTAGGAATTCCTATCCGTCCCTTTGAAATAGGTACTTGTACAAAAAACCCCTGCCTGGACTGAAATTGTGAGGTCCAGGAAGTTAATACTAGATTGGCTAGACTCAAAGTTAAGGTGAATACCCCTAGTATTGATGTTAAGAAATGTCATAAAGGATTGGAGTTCATCAAGGGGACCATCCCATAGGAGGAGGATGTCGTCAATGTACCTGGCCCACAACTTAAGTTGGGGAGGTTGGCAAACATAGACGACATCCTCCTCCCACATGGCCATAAACAAATTGGCCAAACTAGGGGCATATTTTGCCCCCATCGCCACCCCTCTATCTTGCCGGTAGAATTGGTTTTGAAACCAGAAATAATTCCTGGTCGCAGCAAAGTGTAAGAGTTCAAGTATGAAAACAATTTGCTCATCAAAGAGGCCAGAATCACGTCTAAGATAGTATTCAACTGCCGACAGACCTAAATCATGGGGGATCACTGTGTACAGCGACGTTACGTCGGCAGTAACTAGCCACATATTTTCAGTGGGTGTGAGGCCAGATAATAACGTAATAACGTGCCGGGAATCCTTTAAATGGGACGGCATCTTCAAAACCAACGGTTGTAGAAAAAAGTCAATGTACCTGCCCACCCGGGATGTGAGGGAATCTATCCCACTCACAATAGGACGTCCCGGGGGGCAGGTGAGGTTTTTATGGATTTTCGGTAAATAATATATGACTGGTGTTCTTGGAGCCTTTGGGATAAGATGGAGTTTCTCTTTTTTATTAAGAATACCCTCTTTGTAACCCTTAGAAATAAGTTTATCAAGTTGTTTGAGATAGGAATATTTAGGATCACAAGCTAAAGGTGTATAGGTATCCCTATCACCCAATATTTTATACATCTCAAGAAGATAGTCTGTCCTATTGAGGATGACAATGCCTCCTCCCTTATCCGCAGGTCTAATCACAATCTGTTTATTCTCGCATAAGGAGTCAAGGCCAGTTTTTAAGGTATGGTTAGACTGTATCCTTTTGATGGGAAGCCTATCCAAGTCCTTGAGAACAATGTCTCTAAAGACTTTGATAGAAGGAGCCATAGTGCCTGGAGGATTATATAAAGAGGCATTAGAAAGGCCTGTATGTGAAAAGCCATTGGTAGTAGGTTGATCATAGACAATGGGGTTGGACAGCATATACCTTTTAATGTTTAATTTACGAATAAATTTATGTGTGTCCATGTAAGTTTCAAATTTATTTAGTTTACGTGGCAGCACAAACTTCAACCCTTTGTCTAAAATAGATTGCTCGTCTTTATTAAGGATGACTGTACTGAGATTGAAAATACCTGAGGGGGTTAGATTCTTTGCCTTTTTTGATCGTAACCTTCTTCCCCCTCTGACTCCTCTAGGAGGTCTCCGGCTCGTTTGGTACCCTGGCTGGGTCTGTGAAAACCCCACTGTTGGGGGTCCTGACCGAACGAGCCTGGACCACCGTATGGGTATTGGCCATTAGGGGGTGGAACCTGGGGTAATGGATTAACTCCCCTCATGTTACCATGGTACGGGGTAATCTCTTTACCAAAAAGGTCAGCAGGACCTTCTTTATCCCGGAGAGGGTAGAATCTATTCTGAGTATCTATCTGATATTCTATATCCCTAGAACCTTCAGGAGGAGGTTCAAAATGGGTGGGGCCCAGACCGTATCCATAGGGCGGAGGGTAAGGGAACGGTACACCTCGATAAGGCGGTATAAAAGGTGGCGGAACTCCCATATTATTAGGGTATCCCTGTGTTCTTAATTGAGGGGTCCTAATTGAGTTAGGATTAGAGTATCCAGAGGAATTGCGGCCTCTCCCACTGTTAAATTTGGGTTTTACGGTTCTCTGGGGGGGAGGGTACTGTTGCTGGGGCGGTGCACTACCCTTATTACCTCGTGAGGTTCTAAAGGGTGAACCATCCCTAGATCTGGTATGAGATACCTGTACGCTTTTGATTTGGGGATGGGAATATGTAGTCTGACCCACCAGAGGAGGAGCCTCTGGCTGATTAGTCTCCATAGTCTCAGCCAGGTTCTCGGCTAGGATTTTCCTTTGCCAAGCGAAAACAACCTGATCATGATAGTCAATTAAGTCTCTATTATATTTTTTCTTTTTTTTAATCTTTTGATCTCTGTCCTCTTTTTCTAAATAGTTAGACAATGTTTGGGATTTCTCCTTATATTCATTAGTTTCACGAAGGGGTTTAAGTTTATCTTCAATGATCCCATTTAAAGGATTCCCGGCACGTTATTACGTTATTATCTGGCCTCACACCCACTGAAAATATGTGGCTAGTTACTGCCGACGTAACGTCGCTGTACACAGTGATCCCCCATGATTTAGGTCTGTCGGCAGTTGAATACTATCTTAGACGTGATTCTGGCCTCTTTGATGAGCAAATTGTTTTCATACTTGAACTCTTACACTTTGCTGCGACCAGGAATTATTTCTGGTTTCAAAACCAATTCTACCGGCAAGATAGAGGGGTGGCGATGGGGGCAAAATATGCCCCTAGTTTGGCCAATTTGTTTATGGCCATGTGGGAGGAGGATGTCGTCTATGTTTGCCAACCTCCCCAACTTAAGTTGTGGGCCAGGTACATTGACGACATCCTCCTCCTATGGGATGGTCCCCTTGATGAACTCCAATCCTTTATGACATTTCTTAACATCAATACTAGGGGTATTCACCTTAACTTTGAGTCTAGCCAATCTAGTATTAACTTCCTGGACCTCACAATTTCAGTCCAGGCAGGGGTTTTTTGTACAAGTACCTATTTCAAAGGGACGGATAGGAATTCCTACATCCCCACTGACAGCTGCCACCATAACTCTTGGCTGAAGTCGGTGCCAAAAAGTCAATTTTTGCGTATTAAACGTAATTGTTCTAACGAGACCGACTTCTTGGAACAATCAGCTATTTTAACCAAGAGATTTTTGGAAAAAGGGTACAGTCTGAACTCTTTGAGATCTACACTTGAGGAAGTCAAGACTGTTAATAGAGCTCAGTTACTTGAGATCAAACCACGTGATACCAGCAGACTACCTATAGTCCCTTTTATCACCACCTTTTCCACCCAGCATTTTAGCGTGAAAAAGCTGCTCAAAAAACACTGGCACATTCTTAAGAATGACCCAATACTAGGCCCTATTCTGCCTGACAACCCTCAGGTGATATTCAAGGGTGGTTCGGCCTTGAGACATAAATTGGCTCCCAATGTTCTTGAACCTCCTACTATCAAAACCACCTTCCTCAATTCCTTCACTGGTTTTTACCAGTGCAGGAAGTGTCGGGTGTGTTCGCTTAGTGGCTGTATGCATAGAAGAACGCATAATTTTACTTCTACGGTCACAGGCGAACAACACACTATTAAACCCTTCATCACATGTGCGACTGAGGGGGTGGTCTACCTGTTGCAATGCCCTTGCGGGCTCCAATATGTGGGTAGAACCAAAAGAGCGTTATCAGTAAGACTCAATGAGCACATTACAAACATTTTAGCAGGTTTTTTGAACCACTCAGTATCTAAGCACTACCGCTTAGCACATAATAGGGATCCCTCAAAGACCATTTTTTTGGGGATCGATAGATACAGTCCCCATTGGCGTGGTAGCCCACTTGTGAGGAGCATCTCCAGATCAGAAATGCTATGGGTACATAAAATTAAAAGCTACACCCCATATGGTCTCAATATTGAGGTTGATGTCAACGCGTTTATCGATAATTCTTAATATTTCCTTTATGTTTATTGTATGGTCCATCATATTTCTGTGAACTCGATCTGAATTATGGGTGGACCCTTATACTGGCCTCTAACTGGGTCTATATATACATTTTTAATCAGATACACGGTTTTAGACATAATTTAAGCTGGTCATTAATGGGCCTCCCCCTTTTTTAATTTTAATCTTATTTTGTTTTTCTTGGAGTCTTATATTCCTTATTTTTCACAAATTTTATTAATTTTATTTATTTTATATTAATAATTTTTTATAGTATCACTATTATTCATATTCACTTATGATCAAATTATTACGTTTTTATTTTTATTTTTTTTTATATATTTTTTCACTATATTTATGCTTCCTAATTGTATAAGCATATCATATTCAAAATCATTTATATTTCTCACATTTTTTCTACTCAATAATTTTTACCTATTCATTCTTAATTTGGTATTGTTATTCTTCACTTACCCTAGATTTTGTTTGCATTTTAAATATTTATGCTCTGAATCTAGCTTTTCACATAATTACCACTATGTCTAATAAAAACACATAGTTTTTGTATATATATTTTTTGATATTTCCTTTTTACCTTAGAATATGTATATATATTCTTTCACTAATCATATCAGATGAAACCCAGCAATTTGGAAAGGCCAAACGATCCTCTTCTAGAATAACGTTTTCCTTCTTTTGATATTTTTCATTTACAATTTTTAGAACCTTGTGTTGACATACCCATTTTTGTCCACAAGATGGCTTGTTAATATACAAGTATAGTTTAAACTTAATGCAGGCTCTGGTTGTTTTACTGTATTCAACCAGTAGAGGGCCTATGTTATTCGTTTTTTAAAAACTTCGTTTTTGTCCCAATGCAGCCACCATGAGCGGTCAATCAGCCCATAGAATCAGATCGAGGTTTGGCTCTGTTGGTTTTGTATTTATTGCGATGTGTCAGCACGTCGCCCGTGCCCCAGATGACGTCATTTTATGACGAAACGCGCGTCGGGAAGGTAGCGTGCTGACGCAGGACGTGTTGTGTAGAGTGGACGGGCGTTTGTTCCGAGCCGGCCGGCTTCTCTCTGTTTTTATTCCCATTTACTCTGTAAGTGCAACCTTTTTATTATTAAACGCATTATTTGAACTTACTTCACTATGTGGGCTCTATCACTCCCTTTATGTACTCACTGAATACGGAGAACACGTAGGACTATCATCACAGCCCAGGAATCAAAGGCCCAGGCTAGGGTTTTAGCCACTTGCTGTTGTTCTTATTCGTTCTGGTAAGCCTCCTATATATAGGGTGCTGGTGATGGTGGTACTAAAAGTCACTTTTTTTCTACATGTGTGCTGATCAAACGTACTTCACCATTGCAATATTTTTCCTATGATATGGCTCATTAATCTGGCTTCCGGTGGAGACTTCAAGAATCCTCTCCCTTTTCCATCTTCCCCTGTGAGGACTACTTTAAAGGCCCTGACTGGGGTTTGCAGTCGCAAGCACATACTGCTTGCCATCTGGTAAGCCTCCCAATTTTTTACTGGTTCCAGGTGTTTTTTCTATACTTGTTTTTCAACACTGCCACTCCTATATGAACTTTATTTCGGTGGATGTATTGGGACTGCAACTATTTTCTTTTTTAATATCACATCAAATCTAGATATTGGCTTCATAACTGTATATTTTTCAAATTATTGTTTAGATTTATTATTTTTAGCGCAACAACCTTTTTTCCTCTGTTCTATGCTGTTGTGTTTTGTATTGACACTTCGCTGTTGCAGCTCTATTAGCAATTTATTGTTAGTGTTTTTTAATATTTCTTAGCGCGGTTTTTTTTCTTTCTTTATACAAAAAAACATAATAGGCATAATTGTATTGTAATGTGGGGGGCCAATGTAATACTAGAAAGTCGTTTTTAGGGTGAACCTCCCCTTTAAGAATCCAAAAGGACAAAAAGGGCCCTTTTTCAACAATTTTACGTTTTATTTTTATTTTTTTAAGCAGTGTCCCACAGCACATCAAAACATCCTAATAAGATCAATTTCCACAGCATTGAATATAAAGGAAAGCAATTATTCAGTCTAAAAAGATAAAAATCCATTTGATTTGATATCACAACAATTTAAAATATCAGAATTTCATCTGCTATACTAGAAATATTCAAAAATGAAAAAAAGCACCCAGCCTATGGAGCCAAAGATAAAGAGAATATATTACCTCTGATTACAAGATTGCACTTGATTACAACCTACAGGTGCAAGATATGCAAATACACTTTCACACTTCATTCTACATGCAAATAACAACACGCAGACATGTCAGACTTCTGCTTAAGCAATTTCAAGGTTGGCGTAAATAAGAGGAAATCCCTATATTTGTAGCACAAGCACTATCAAACACATTATTTATCTCTATTTATATGCATTTATTTCCCCAGCTGCTCTAATACCACAATATGAAAACAACTCTAACTAGATATATTTCATTAGAGTAATACAATGTAAACACTTAGAACAGAGAGTGCAAACATAAAAGAACCACTTTACCCATCTACTCCAACTATCGGGAGGCTTTTTATTTAACACATTTTGGATTTGATTTTTAAGGCCAAAAAATAAAAAGGTCAGGCTTGCTCCAAGCAATTACAGTTGTCTTAAAATAAGATATTATGACTACTTTACACAAAATAAAAAGAATGCCATTGTTAAAGTGTACATTTATATGTTGGTTAAATTGAAGATTTGTCCACTATATGAATAATTTTCATACTGCCAAAGATTCCCTTGAAGTAATTTTCAGGTCATTCAGACTTGAGCTTAGCATTGGTTTAGTCTTTTTTGTGTACATTTCAGTTTTTTTTTTAAAAGAAGAAAGTGCCATACAGGAGCTTCTTTGGAGGTCAGATTATGCCTTTTGGACCCCATAGGCATTTATCATGGTAGGGTCTGAAAATCACAGACAACACTCCCATTGAAGTCAAAGGGGGAAAAAATGCCCCATTCTGCTTTATACTCTTTATATGGAAATAATTTTATTATTATAATTACTACTAAAAATATTAACAAACACAAAAGAAATGCAGTAAATTACAGTGCTCCCTTACATTGGTGGTTGGCGAAAAAGTGACCCCTTACAATTCATAGTCATATACTGGTGGTTAGTGAAGGGCCGTAGTACATTGGTGTTCAGGGGGAAGAATATCTTTACATTGGCGATTAGTAACCCCCTTAAAAATAGCTGAAAAAATCATTGGTGTCATTGGTAGCTTATCTGCGCCCCCCACCCCAAAGCACCGCCCCATCATGCCTCGGGTGGTGACGTCACAAAGGGGCAGAGCCTCCAAATGGCATCACCTTGTGGCTCCGCCCCATGGCTATATAAGTAATGGCACACGGCGGCCCTAGCATTACACTGGGAGAGAGCGTTGGGAGAACATAGGAAGAAGAACAGAGGGAGAAGACAGCAGAGAGGGGAGACCTGGCAGAGGGAGAAGACAGCAGAGAGAGAAGACCTGGCAGAGGGAGAAGACAGCAGAGAGGGGAGAACTGGCAGAGGGAGAAGACAGCAGAGAGAGGGGAGACCTGGCAGAGGGAGAAGACAGCAGAGAGAGGGGAGACCTGGCAGAGGGAGAAGACAGCAGAGAGAGGGGAGACCTGGCAGAGGGAGAAGACAGCAGAGAGAGGGGAGACCTGGCAGAGGGAGAAGACAGCAGAGAGAGGGGAGACCTGGCAGAGGGGAAAAGACAGCAGAGAGGGAAGAACTGGCAAAGGGAGAAGACAGCAGAGAGAGGGGAGACCTGGCAGAGGGAGAAGACAGCAGAGAGAGGGGAGACCTGGCAGAGGGAGAAGACAGCAGAGAGAGGGGAGACCTGGCAGAGGGAGAAGACAGCAGAGAGAGGGAAGACCTGGCAGAGGGGAAAAGACAGCAGAGAGGGGAGAACTGGCAGAGGGAGAAGACAGCAGAGAGGGGAGAACTGGCAGAGGGAGAAGACAGCAGAGAGAGAAGACCCAGCAGCGGAAGAAGGCATCAGCGGTGGAGAAGAACCCAGAGGATGAAGACATCAGTTGTTAAAGGGGGCTTTCAGATTCTGATAAGCCCTATCCACCCACAGACCAATGACAACCAATGGCCAGGGAGGAGGAAGATGCTCTTTTCCCCAAAGCACCACCCCTATGCTGAGGGCATGTGGCCTGGTATGGTCCAGGAGGGGAGGGGCTTGCTCACCCCCCCCTTTCCAGACCTGCATGCTCAGATAAGGGTCCAGTATGGCTTTTGGGGAACCCCCACGTAATTTTTTTTGGCATGGGGGTTCCCCTTAAAATCCATACCAGACCGAAGGTTTTATTTTTTCATTTTGGCATGGGGTTCTTCTTCAGGATACTTAGTGCACAAGTCGCAACGCAAGTTGGATGATCATGATCCGACTTCTGGTGCGACTTCTATTCAAATCAATGGGCTCTCATAGGGAATGACCGATTTTGAACAGAAGCAGAGAAATGCCGCTAAAAGCTAGCGGCTTTAATGCTAAATGTGCATTAACGCAATACAAAAAGCTACTAAAAGCACGTTTTTTACAGCTGCTTTTCCCTGGCGTTGGTAGTGGCTTTGGAGCTCATTGTTTCTAACGCCCTGTGTGCATGAGCCTTAACTGTGTCTGAGACCTACTGCTAAAATAAGCTTGAGATCATTGAGAAAATTGCAGAGAAAGAGAAAAAGAGAAAGCAAATGTGTAATATATAGAACCACTTTAAGTATGAATATAACAAATATGTAATCAAAGTGTAAATGAGTTAATGGTGAATTCCAAAAGATATGGCTCTTTTTGACGACATATGGTGACCATGGTACCCTTGCTTGCCTTATAATGATTCCCAGAATTTTACATCATGTACATCTGCTTGCTACCCTCTAGTTAAAAAATAACTTTTTCTTAAAAGAACAAACAACGAGGAAATTAAATACTTTAGGTTTAGGTTAATTCTTTACATCTCCTGGCACTGTGATATTATGTAGTCTAGTCGGCGGCCATGCAGTCTACCAAGCCCCGCCTTATCCTCGTCCGTCAGTGTTCAGCCTATCACGGACGAGGAGAAGGCGGGGCTTTGGTACGCTGCACAGCCGCCGACTATACTACATAATATCACAGCGTCGGTAGATGTAGAGAATTACCGCAATTCCTTCCTTCCTCCTCCAGATCATTACCCTTCATTATCACAAGGTAGAAACCTTCACAGGACAGCCGGGAAGGTGCAGATGGACACAGCGAGGAAACCTGACTCGAGTATAAGCCGCGGGAGGGGGCATTTTTAGCACAAAAAAAAAAATGTGCTGAAAAACTCTGCTTATACTCAAGTATATATGGTAATCCTTTGGCTGCACATCTTAATTGTGGCCATGTGAAGCCCGGTAGTCTAGTCTTCCGGGAAAAGGTGCTGCTGGTTACCCAGGATTGACAACATTGTCAAAACCATTCAAAACCACCTTATAGACATGCCCTTTCTTCACTATAGCATTCATCCCATAGGATCCCCCTGGTAGATTATCATAGCTCAAACCCAGAGTTTCCGTTGGGAGAAATCCCAATAATGAGAATCAAAAGCATAAAGCACAGCGGCTAGTTAACAGCTTAAGCAGCATTGAATGAGCAGTAATGCAACATAAATTGAACCACTTGGGAACCACAGGTAGTGATATAATCACTCTTTATGGGATTTAAGGTTCTTGACATTAAAGTCCTTTTTTCCTCTTTGATTCTTAGTAAATTGACCGCTCAATTGAACAATATATAGATGTATCCAATTGGGTTCTTTGAGCAGTTGCCAAGCACTATGGTATTTCCGAGTCACTATAGACTAAATTAATGGAACTTTAGCGTTATGCCCAAGAGTTCAATTGAACATGATGGTATGCAATATAAAAATAAAAAAAAGGAGTAATTGTATAGCCAGATACTTTCTCGTGTTTAGATACATTGGTGTTCTATCAGCTTAAAGCGGTAGTTCACCCACAATCCCATGATTTTACCATCGAGACAGGCATTGTAGCGCGAGCTACAGTATGCCTGTCCCGATTTTTTTAACCCCGTACTCACCTTGTAGTCGTCCATCGTAGATTTCGGCTCCCGCGGGGAATGGGCGTGCCTATGGAGAGGGAGGATGATTGACGGCCGGCCCTGGCACGTCACTCTCCCCGAAGACAGCCGGAGTAGGTCTCGGCTCTTCACGGCGCCTGCGCACAGGCTATGCGCACGCGTCGTGAAGACCAAGCCTATTTCGGCTATTTCCGGAGAAGCGTGACGCGCCAGAGCCGGCCGTCAATCATCCTCCGTCTCCAGAGGCACGCCCATTCCCCAGGATCTTCGATGGACGACTACAAGGTGAGTACGGGGGTAAAAAATTCGGGACAGGCATACTGTAGCTCGCGCTACAATGCCTGATTTTAAGGTAAAATAAAAAATAAAAAAATTTTCCCGTCGATAGGGTGAACCCCCGCTTTAATGGACAAGCCAGTAATCACTTTGGCTTAGCTTGTTTCAATGTAAAATTACAAGCATTGTGGTTTATTGGAACTGATGGCACAGGAGGAATTAAACCTCTCATATAGGTCTGATGTTTCATCATCTGCTTAGTCTCTTTGCTGCCCTCTAGGACTGGGGTTGTCCTGAAGCCTCCCTAAAAAACAAACAAAAAAGAGGATGCACCACCCCTCAAGGGGAGGTGCTCAGCTTCAGCTGAAGGATCACTTGTTGTTTGGCTCTGATGAAGAAGGTGACGCCTTCGAAATATCAGCCAGTCGGGATCCTGGTGAGCCCCCCCCCCCCCAATACTTTGGAGATTGCCGAGTCTAGGACTATGGGGCTATTGGGCCACAGAGTATGGGGCTATTGGGCCACAGAGTATGGGGCTATTGGGCCACAGAGTATGGGGCTATTGGGCCACAGAGTATGGGGCTATTGGGCCACAGAGTATGGGGCTATTGGGCCACAGAGCATGGGGCTATTGGGCCACAGAGCATGGGGCTATTGGGCCACAGAGTATGGGGCTATTGGGCCACAGAGCATGGGGCTATTGGGCCACAGAGTATGGGGCTACGGATAAGTGGCTTTAAAAAATAAAAACTCATACGTTTGAGTATTATGATGTTTTAATAAATGCTGCGGGATAATACACTAGGCTGGTGCACTCTTTTTCTTTTCTTTTTATTTATTTTTTATAGAGACTTTTTTCACCTTTTTTGCCTGTTAGATTGTGTTTCAAAGAAGGCAGCGATCAATGATTCTTGACAAAGTTTTCAATAAACACTTTTCTTTTTCTGTCCATGTCCAATCCTGTTGTACATTACAAGTACAGTAAAAATTGTTTTTACCACTTACAGTATCCATTATATAAAAAGGAAGTTGCCGATCAGTTTTACATCTAATACTTTGCACAGGACAGCTCTTTGGTGCTGAAAGCAGACTTTCAAAAAAAGAGGCAATGTTCTCCCTGTAGCATTACAAATATAAATCTAGCCTCATATGCTTATAGGATTATGGTTAGGAAATTGCATGTGGTATGCCAAAATTATATACACAATTATGGAGCTGCTACACATTACAAAGCATTTAAAAAAAAAAACTGGTCAGTAATGTCATGACAGGACGTCACATATCTTACTAAGCTATGAATTCTTCCAAAGTGATCTTGGCTAATAAATGAAGAAACCATCCACTCAAGCACAGAGGTGGACAACAAATCCTAAAATCAAGTTGACATCAAGTCCTATCAAGAAGACAGCAGGCATGTTGCATCTCATAGACTTCACTATGCATTGATGACAGATCCACAGAATTTAGGCACAGAACCGTAGAACTGCTATAAGATAAAGATATTTAATCATGCCCCTTTCTAAATCAAACCTTTGTATGCAAATCTGTTTACAAGTTTCTCATCAGGAGATCCTGCCGGGACAGACCTACATTTTCGTAGGCCGTTTACCCATATGGCTGTCGCTTATGCGGATGGCCCTGGGGTGGTGATCTCCTTAAGTAGGGTACACACTATAAGAAAATCCAATTCAGACTTTCCAAATGCAAAATTTCCCAAATTTTTCTAGTAAACAGAACTAACAATTTTCGGTTAATGTGTACAGTTTTCAAGCAATACAAGTCAGATACAAAAGCCTTAGGCCCCGTACACACCATAGAATCCATCCGCTGAAAAATCCCAGCAGATGGGTTTCAGCGGATAGATCCTATGGTGTGTACACTCCAGCGGATCTGTTTCCGCGGATATTTCTCCCCTGGGATGGATTCCAGCAGATCGAATATTCGCTGACATGCAGAACAAATCCATCTGCTGGAGTCCATCCCAACGGATGGATCCGCTGGTCTGTATAGACTCACCGGATCCATCCGTCCGAAGGGATCCCCCGCATGCGTCGTAATGATTCGACGCATGCGTGGAATTCCTTATATGACAGCGTCGCGCACGTCGCCGCGTCATCATCGCGGTGACGGCGCGACACGTCATCGCCAGAGGATTTCGCCGCGGATTTCAATGCGATGGTGTGTACACGCCATCGCATAGAAATCCGCGGAAATCCTTGAGAGGATTTATCCGTGGAAACGGTCCGCTGGACCGTATCCGCGGATAAATCCTCTCGTGTGTATGGGGCCTTAGTCGTTCTAGAAATTGTGTAGTTTGTACCATCCTCGGTTTCAACTAGCTGTAAAAACATTGCTCGTCCGATTTTCTTATAGTGTGTACTGGGCTTTAGATTCTAAAAAAACATTTGATTCTATTGAATGGATCTACTTCAGAGCTGTCCTGCAGAAGTTTGGCTTTGGAAACTAATAATTCCCTGTCCATTGCCTTCTTCTTCTTGTGTAGAGGAATGGGACAGTGTTGCCCCCTTTCTTCGGGCTTGTTTGCTCTTGCCCTGGAGCCCCTGGCTGCCCAAATCCGAGCTGTGAATTTAGTAAAATGTATCAAAGTGAATGAGATTAAGGACAAACAATCTTTGTATACTAAGGACACCCTCCTTTACCTAAGAGATACGTTCTCCTCCCTGCATGCTGCACTGCAGGTAATCGATACATTGGGCATCTTCTCTGGCATCAGAATTCCCGTTCAGCCCCTCACACCCCAAACTGGTCACAAATACCCTGCTTTTCTGGGTGAAAGGCTTTAAATACCTGGGAATAGATGTTGGCAGCTCCCTAGTGACCCATGTGGATCGTGATCTATCTCCTCAAACTTTTTTCTTGGCACTGGATTTGAAGTCCCCACACCTAGAAAAGGTAGCGGTGTAGGACCTAAACAAAAGGACTTGAGTATAGAAGTCTTCCCAAGGTAAGCAAACCACTAAAGCCCAATACACACTGCTATGTTGTTGTTTTTTCGTTCAACCCAGTGGGCTGAACAAAAAAACAAAAAAAAACCTGACAGCTCAGGTTGGAGACGCGGTACTAACAACCCAATGAATGTTGGCTGGTTTATATTGAAGTTGCCAATGCTGCACGACATTCGGCCCGTGTGTACTAGGCTTAAGCATGGCAGGACGGGTTAGAGGAGGACAAGAAAGAGGGGTGGCATAAAGATATATTATGTTCAGAGTTGGGCTTTAACTCAAGTGTCTTGCAGTCTAATATCTCCACTGCTATCATACATTCACACAATCAAAGATCACTTGACAGCTGGTTAACCTACCTGTATGTTTTTGTATAGTGAGAGCAAACAGGAGAACCCCAAGGAATCCAATGAACACACAGGAGAACGCAAGCTTCAAGTAGATAGCTTTCCTTGATGTGCAGCCAAAGTGACAACCACTAAGGAATAATGATGCCTGCGATCGTCTGCACACTGGAAACTCACACAGCCTCCTATCCCATGAGATAGGCATAATAAAAACACAACAGCAGCAATCATCTATCTTTGCACGGAGATGGGAACAGCAAGCTATTGATTGAAAATTTCCAACACAATTGATAAAAGATAGTGCAAAGAAAGTGACCGATGTTTCCAAGTGCTCACTTTTGCACAAGTTGTCCAAAATCTAGAAAGCAGTGTTCAGAACATGTGTGCAAATGGTATAATCTAGGGCAGTCTGTCTTTTTAGAGTAAATTAACTCCTAGAATAAATTTCAGGTTTCGAGGAACTCTTACTAAAACCAATTCACTGGAGGTCAATGGGAAAATTGCCTCTTACATCTGTGGTCAGAAGGAAAAATTAAACCCTTACGGGGGGGGGGGTCAACGTGTCACCATTACAGACCTCCATAAAGATGACTAGACATGTGCAACTAGTTTTCATTATGAAATTTCCAATATTTGGAGATTTAGATGTATCCCAATTTCCGAAATCACAATAGTAAAGGATGTCAACGAATACAAAATAATTCGTAACAAATTATCCGAATCCAAAAAGGATTTGAGTTCAAATGGAAACATGGCAATAAATACAGTAATGCCGCGTACACACGATCGGTCCATCCGATGAGAACGGTCTGATGGACCGTTTTCATTGGTTAACCGATGAAGCTGACTGATGGTCAGTCGTGCCTACACACCACCGGTTAAAAAAAAAAAACGATCGTGTCAGAATGCGGCGACGTAAAACACAACCACATGCTGAAAAAAACAAAGTTCAATGCTTCCAAGCATGCGTCGACTTGATTCTGAGCATGCGTGAATTTTTAACCGATGGTCGTGCGTACTAACAATCGTTTTTTTTTTTTCTATCGGTTAGGATCCATCGGTTAAATTTAAAACAATATTTTTTTTTTTAACCTATGGATAAATAACCAATGGGGCCCACACACAATCGGTTTGGTCCGATGAAAACGGTCCATCAGACCGTTCATCGGTTTGACCGATCGTGTGTACGTGGCATTAGGAGTAAAAAAGTGAACTAAGATGATTCCAACTTGTTCTGCTTTAAAAGAATAGAATAGGATAAAATAGAATACAAGAAAACAATGTAAAAGAATAGAAAAAGAATAGATTATTATAGAATAGAATAAAATAAGACAATATAGCCATCTTCCGAAAATCAAAGTTTTGATTAGAAAATAAGGAAATATATGAAATAAATTACAAAAACGAATTTAATATATAATATACCGAATATGACGTTTTTTTAATTTTTAACATAACGGACGAATCCGAAACAAAAACACGCTTTTCCGTTGTGCACATCTCTAAAGAGAATTGGTGTCATGCTGCTGGGTGTGCCAAGTGGCGTTGACCTTGGAACTATGCAGACACTAATAGCAGGTCAATTAGCCACAGTTCCGAGAACCCTTAGTAACCTCTGGAGGAATCCTAAGGTTCCCAGGAACCCCGATTGAGAATGTCTGCCAGAGGGCCAGCGTTAGATTTCACAGCAAGGAGTAGCGTATTGCATATTACATGTATATTTATATATACACTACAATAAGCACATTCATGAATATAATACAATCTATTAAAAAGTTAATTGCACTGAGCAATAGACCATTTATGGTTTATTATTAATTAGCAGGCTGGTGTTACAGGAATAAAGGCAAAGGCTTGGCACGGCAGTTTCTCTGTACAATAATCAATGTTATCAGTTATAGTCCCAATGCAACACTTCTATGGCATTAAGAGCACACACACTGCTCACAATTACTTCGACTGATGGTAATTAATTATACAAAGTGCTGTTTTAAATAGAGATTTCAAGTAAGCAATTAAGAAATTGTAAATAAAAACAAGTTGTCTGATTAGTTGTGAAGAGAAAAGCTAAAGTATCAGAACAATTAAAGGAATACTCTGCCGATAGCTTGCGGGTGAATGCACACATTTTTAAAAAAAAGTGTACCAGTCACAGACACAAAAGCAGTAGATACTACGGGAGTTCTATTCGGACACCATGGCCATAGTTTCTGCTGAATCAAAAGGCTACAGACTAGGGCAGTGATGGCGAACCTTTGCACCCCCGTGATGCTCAACTACACTGCACAGTGCATGAACATCGTGGAACTATAGTTCCAAAACATCTGGGATGCCAAGGTTCGCCATCACTGGACTAGGGAATAGGGAGAAACTTGGGCAGCCTTCAACCTCATAGCTAGCCAAACTCCGATCACGAATGAGTACTCCATTAAGCTGCAGGGCGGGACAAATGAGGATAAAATATAGAGTGAGTCTATTCCACATATTCACAGCTCTTACTATAAAGAAACCTTTCCGTATTTGGAGATGAAATCTCTTTTCCTCTAGACCAGGGGTGACAAACTCAGTTTCATCGTGGGCCGCATCAGCATTATGATTGCCCTACAAAGGGCCGGTTGTATCTGTAAGATTAGATTGGCATCCCTTCCCCTTACATTAGCTGTCAAGAGCCCCCCCCCCCCCCCCCCCCCCACCATCAGAAGTTGAGTTCCCCACTCTCCCTTACATCACAGTGCACCCCCCTTTCCTTATGTTGCTGTTGGGGAGAAGATGGATGCATTGCTTGAAAGCAGAAATGAAGGATCTGGAGATGGACCAGAGGAGGGCTGGAAGTGTGAGGGCCACATGAAATGGCCTGGAGGGCCGGATTCGGCCCGCGGGCCTTGTGTTTGACACCTATGCTCTAGACCATGGGTCTTCAAACTATGGCCCTCCAGTTGTTTAGGAACTACAATTCCCATCATGCCTAAACAGGTCTGTGAATGTCAGAGTTTTACAATGCCTCATGGGATGTGTAGTTCCGCAACAGCTGGAGGGCCGTAGTTTGAGGATCCCTGCTCTAGACGTAAAGAGTGCCCCCTTGTCCTCTGGGATGACCTTAAAGTGAATAACTCAAGTTCACTATATGGACCCCTTATATATTTGTACATGTTGATCACAGGGTTGCCAACTTTCAGTAAATTTACAAACAGTTTGTAAAATCCATATTTGTTGTGGATTTTACAAACTGCATATTTGCAGCCTACATGTCCGTAATGGACATTCAAGGACAGATGCAAAAAGTACAGATTTTACAAACTGTTCGTAAATTCACTGAAAGTTGGCAACCCTGGTTGATCATATCCCCCCCTTAATCTCCTCTTCTCAAGAGAGAATAAATTCAGTTCCCCTAATCTTTCCTCATAGCTGAGCTCCTCCATGCCTCTTATCAGTTTGGTTGCCCTTCTCTGCACTTTCTCCAGTTCCCGATATCCTTTTTGAGAACAGGTGCCCAAAACTGAACTGCATATTCCAGATGAGGTCTTACTAATGATTTGTACAGGGGCAAAAATTATATCTCTGTCTCTGGAGTCCATACCTCTCTTAATACAAGAAAGGACTTTGCTCGCTTTGGAAACCGCAGCTTGGCATTGCATGCCATTATTGAGCTTATGATCAACTAAAACCCCCAGATCCTTCTCCACTACAGATCCCCCCAGTTGTACTCCCCCTAGTATGTATGATGCATGCATATTCTTAGCCCCCAAGTGCATAACTTTACATTTATCAACATTAAACCTCATCTGCCACTCAGTCGCCCAATTAAACAGAGCATTGAGGTCGGCTTATAAATTGGAGACATCCTGTAAGGACGTTATTCCACTGAATAGTGCACTCCACTGGAGTGATTTTCCTTCCAGCAAACAGGGGGAATCCCTCCTGGGGAGCCATTGTGTTCTCCTGGTGGGGATGGCAGCCCCTGCCAGAAGAACACAATGGCTCCCCAGGAGGGATTCCCCCTGTTTGCTGAAAGGAAAAATCACTCCAGTGGAATAACCTGCCAGGAGAACACAGTGATTACCGCTACTGGCTATAATAGCCGCTAGCAATAATCACATGTAAAATCCGACAGGCTAGTTGTACCCAAGTTGATTGATCAATCAACTTGGGTACATTCAGCCTGCCCGTATGTGTTTTAAATCTTGGCCAGACCCTTCTGAACTGGGCCAGCTTGAAAGTCTGTGCTGAGAGAGGGGAAGGGGGAGGGAGAGGCTTCACAATAAGACAGGTTCAATAAAGCACAGAACAATCAAGTTCCTGAAAAAGGACCTTCATGGTAGGATCACAAGGTATTGATGTAGCCACCCTGGCGGTATGATTATGTCAGATTTTTGCAACTCAAAGCCGTACAATTGTTTTGCATAGAAATTTGGCGTATTAGATTGTAGGCCTGTAATTGTTAGGAATAACTCACTTAAATCTGTCCAAACAAGAGTCTAGTAGACATCCTAGGTATGATAAAGTTTGAAACACAAAATCATAAATTATAATATAATAAATAACTATAAATAATTATAAAAAATAATAAAATTATTTTCCCCACGATTCACTATCGCTCAGTTCTGCAATTGTTCTAATTTACTATCGCTGTTTTCTAGCTGGTCTATAACCACTTTTGACGTAAAGGGACTTTTTGGTTGCCCTGGACAATCTTAAAGCGGGAGTTCACCCGAAAAAAATGTTTTAACATTAGATTTAGGCTAATTATGCGAAGCAGAATCGGGTGTTTATTTTAAAATAAATTCAGTACTTACCGTTTTAGAGATCGATGTTCTCCGTGGCTTCCAGGTATGATCTTCGGGAATGGGCGTTCCTATTTGATTGACAGCCTTCCGACGGTCGCATACAGCACATCACCAGTTGCCGAAAGAAGCTGAACGTGGGTGCGGCTCTATACGGCGCCTGCGCACCGACGTTCGGCTACTTTCGGGAACTCGTGACGCGCTGTATGCGACCGTCGGAAGGCTGTCAATCAAGTAGGAATGCCGAGTCCGGCAGCCCATACCCGGAAGCGGCGGGAAAACATTGATCTCTAAAACGGTAAGTACAACATTGATTTTAAAATAAACACCCGATTCGGCTTTGCATACTTAGCCTCAATCTAATGTTAAAAAAAGATTTTTTGGGTGAACCTCCACTTTAAGTTTCCATGCAAAAAGAACAGTAAGATTACAGTAGTGTACTGTATGTTTTATGCTTTGTGTACTTTTTGAATTTGCCGCCAGGCTCTGCCCCGTGCGTTGGGACACTCGCAGGGAACGGAGCCTGGCACACAGAGGCATTGGGCGGAGGACACAGCCCGTGGACACAGCAAGGGGACATCGCAGGATCCTGGGGACAATGCAAGTATACCACACCAGGATCCTGCAACGCAATCCCGAGGGTGGCTCAGGGGTTACAGCTAATGGTACTGAAATTTAACCCCGAACCACACTCGGGAATCCCGCCAGGGAGGTTAAAGAAGTCTGTAGATGTAAAATGACCCGAAACAAGCTTATATAAGGTTTTAATGATGGCGCTTAGGTCTACTTCACACAAATAACAGGGTCGCTAGTCAATATAAAGAAATACTAGTCAAGAGGGAAAAAATCCTGCCTTGTGTTTGGATGAAAGATGCACTATAAAGCAACCTAAATGACAAATTCAGGCACACAGCAAGACAAAATAAGTAATTTCTGTACATTTCAGATTCCAGTTTATTTGAAGTGTGGAAATAAATGACAGTGAAGGGGAGCGGGAGAACGCAGAGTGGCTCAGATAGGCACATCTCATGAGAGCACGCATCCTCAAATAGATCGGTTAGACAGATTACAGAGAACTATTACAAAATGCCACTGCAAAATGCAAGCTCCCATCAGATGCATGATTTATATCTATACCTTGAAAAATTGGCAGAGTTTATTTTTTTTCTCCCAGCAATGCTTACGAAGAAGAAGTCAGGACAATGATTCAATTACAGGATAAATGATACAGTGTTTCAGATGTGAGATCGCCGTCACTTGCTGGCATTATTTACACGGCATCGCCATTGTAATTAACTTCCTAAACATTGCATGCTGCCCATACAAAGACAGATCTTTGGTGGAAATCTGCAGATCACAAAAATAGCTGAAGCAATCACAGCTTTGCAGCAACAGCCAGTATTAGGCAGCCCAATTATTATACATTTTCCATTCAAAAAGCAGGATGTACGAAAGAAAACGCCTCGATTCCCCCATCCACAAACCCAATGTGTATGAGGGGATCCTTCCTGCTCTGGTGTTGTATTCTGACAGCAGGGAGCCTTCCTCACCGTCAGAAAACAATCATCAATGTTGCCGGCTATAGCCTGCGGCACTGAAAAACCCAAAAGTCTAGCTGTACGCAAGTTAAAGTGTTACTAAACCCAGGACCCTGCATTTACTATATCTGGTCTCCCACAGTACACAGAACATGGAAATGCAATCATTTTAGTAAATATAAACTGCTATATACCTTTTCTCATCAGAAGTATATAGCAGTCTTGTGACTTCTATAAGGGTCTAGTTAAAGCTTGTAGGAGGAGTTTTCAGTCTCCTCTGACTGTCCTATGAAACCACGTGACCTCTGACCCTCTGTCTGCACAGTGCCGATTGGCCTTGTGCTGATCACATGCGCTCTCCCAAGAGAAAAAAAAAATTCTAGCAATACACACTAAACAGAGTATGTGCAGAATGCCTCCTAGGGCTCTGTTTTATCAGTAAAAGAAGGGGAGGAACAGAGAAGACAGGCTTAAACAGCCTTTTTACACAATGTGGAGAATTAACCTCTTAGGTTCCACAGTAAGTATAACAAGTATGCTTTATTGCAACAATGGTTTTGTAAAGCACTTGGAAGGGGAGGAATTATAGCAGCAAGTGACCAGAAGCCGATAAGCGTTTACAGATAAAAAGGAGCTCTGGAACCCACCGCACCTGAGCCGGGAACAGATGACCGCTTGCATCCCAGCCATCCACCCGGGTGGGATTGTTACAGTGTGGCTCATTTTCCAATGCCTACTACTTATTTTACCTTATGAGTTTAACTACCTTTATTAAACTTGTTCCATTTTATGCTACACTTAGATTGGTGCTGCTCCTTTTCCTTTATGCTTTAGGGCACTTTCACACTGGGGCAAGTGGGCCTCGGCGGTAAACTATCACTATTTTTAGTGGTGCTTTACTGTTTTTGCGGCACTTTTAGCCCCAGCTAGTGTCCGCAAAGCGCCGGCGGACACTAGCGCCGGCAGGGGCGCTTTAGGAGTTGTGTATACACCACTCCTAAAGCATCTCCAAAATGCTGTTTGCAGGACTTTTTTTTTTTTAAAAGCGTCCTGCCAGCACACCACACCAGTGTGAAAGCATTCGGGCTTTCACACTGGAGTGACGCTTTATAAGCGCCATTTAAAAAGCACCTCAGTGTGGAAGTAGCCTTACTGCATATACAGACTGATTTTACGGTTGAGGGTTTAGTAACACTTTAATATATGAACTTGTGTACAACCAGCCTACCCATTCATAAATCAAAACTTGGCCAGTCGATTACTCTTTGTGTATATGTGTATACTATAGAATTTTCACAAAGTATTTTACACAGCCATCAGTTAAAAATCAGTCAGATGTAAACACCACTACGCAATTTATAGAGGACGCAGTGATCTGCCCATGCAAGGCCGAGTAACAGTGTCCCTTTATAGCCCACCCCCAGCAAGGTATCAATACAGAGCGGCGATCCCCCTCTCCATCTCCCCACTGTAGTAGTCAACCCTGGGTCAGCTCCAGTGTTGGTAATGGTAAAAACCTGAGTTGATGACATTACTGCTCTCCCTCCCACATGGCAATGTCTGGACCTAGTGACTGACCTCCTTTATATCTGGAAGCCACGCTCCATTAGCAAAAAAAACAAAGAGGTGTTTAAGGAAGTGTGTGTGGGTGAGTACAACTTCTTCGGGTAGTGTGCCATCAGCAGGCACTGCCACTTTGCCCTCAACTGAATGATCAGGTGACAACGATCTTTGGCCAAAAAATACAAAAGCTCCGCAGGAGGGATTCCCCCCATCAACACTTGTGATTTTCCTTCCTGCAAACCCATAGTTGCAGGAAAGAAAATCACATCATCTATTGCCTGCCTTATTATACAGCCTGGAGGTCAGCTTGCGTGTCAACCAAGCCAATGTTGTAGGTACTGTAAATATCTTCTAAACCTACATGGTTTAAGAGATATTTACCATATACACTTGCGCCAACATCATTGGCGCATGCGCACTGAAGAAACGGCTCGATCATGCCTTTTCTAAAGGGCCTGTGGCGTGACCGGCGGCTCCATTGTGCATTGACGGAAGTGATGTCATTGCGACCCTGGCCAATTACAGCGCTGGAGCGTGCAAATCCGGAAATAACTCCAGGGGACATGTCGCCGGTCACATCAGTGTACGGAGACTGCTGTAACAGCTTTGATCGAAGGTAAGTATTTCATAATGAACTAGTATGCGATGCGTACTAGCTCATTATGCCTTTGTCTTTTTTTTTATATGGGTTTACAATCATTTTAAAAAAGGTTCCACAAAAGTAAGCACCACAGACTCAAAATAAATAAATAAAAAAAATTTATAATAATAATAATAATAATAATAATAATAATAATAATAATAATAGAGGAGCACTGCAACCAAGCCCCACTCACCATCCCGCAATCCAATCAGAAATTAAGCTAAACAAACAGTTGATAACAAAAAAATTGATGGAAATAATATAAATTTGCAAAGACCCCTAGTTTAAAGAGGAATAAAACAAATAACTGACAAAAGAGTCTTTGTGTCAATCAAAAATCATTGCAATCAAGTTCTTCAGTGTTGAATAAACACCAGATGACGTCAACTTTTGACGAAACGTGCGTCGGGAAGGTAGCGTGCTGACGCAAGACGTTTCTTCGTTCCGTGTGGACGGGCGTTTGTTAGAGCCGGCCGGCTTCTATCCATTTCTGCTTTTAATCTGTAAGTGTATTACTTTTTATATTAAACCTCTGAACTTACATACTTCACCATGTGGGCATTATCATTTTTTCTATGCACCCACTGACCTTAACATACCGGAGGACCCGTAAGATATATCACCGCGTGGGATTTTAAAGGCCCTGGCTAGGGGTTTAGCCACATGCTTATACTGCCTTACGTTCTGGTAAGCCTCTCAAATATAGGGTGTTTTGGTGGTGGTGGTCCCTTGAGTCACGAATACCTTATATGTGCTGGTCCTGCTGTACTTCACCATTAAGTTCCTTCTTTTTGTGTGTGACACGCCGTGATCTTGTGGCTCTTGGTGCGGGAAACTTCAACATCTATCCCCTTGTCATCCCCCTGCGAGGATCATCAAAAGGCCCTGGCTGGGGTTTGCAGCCGCAAGCTTGTCATTGCTTGCCATCCGGTAAGCCTCCACCTTTCTATTTAGTGGTGTCGGTCATCACATATGTTTTCAACAATTTATTCAACACTGAAGAACTTGATTGCAATGATTTTTGATTGACACAAAGACTCTTTTGTCAGTTATTTGTTTTATTCCTCTTTAAACTAGGGGTCTTTGCAAATTTATATTATTTCCATCAATTTTTTTGTTATCAACTGTTTGTTTAGCTTAATTTTTATTAATAGCGCAACACTTTTTCTGTTCCTTACGTGATTTGTGTTTGTATGACACTGCCGTGTTGCAGCTAAGTTAGTTATTTTAAGTGTGTAAGCGCGGTATTTTCTCTTTTAATCCAATCAGAAGGCCAGTTTTGGCTACCAAGTCCCTTTCATTGAAAAGTTGGATGGCGGTACATGGCGTGTCATACCCAGTGGCACGAACATTTACATTTAGAACAAAAAAAAAAATGGCACCCCTTATGTTCAATTACTGTTCGTATTACTCAATAAACTACTGCCATAATTTTTTTGGTGTGTTCCAAAAAAACTGCATAACCCGTGTGTTGAGGCGCTAGTTTGAAAATCAGAATGTGAATATTCCAAGGACTATAAGCTCAGAGATCTCAGAGATTATGGTCCTTGCAATATTCACATTCTGACTTCAAACTAGCGCCTCACATGGATTATACACCTATGCATTTGCCTACACTACGTTTTTGTAAACAAATAGAATTACTTGCATCAAAATTCAATATGAAGCAAATGTAAAAATCTCAAATCAGCTCATATAGTTTAATCACTGAAAACTGCTCAAGCTGTTTGGAAACTACCAGCAAATCAGTCTTTAGGCTGTGCTGACAGAACAAAACATAAAAATAACACGTAGGCTGTCACTGAAGAACTTATAAAAATATAGAAGATGTCCGACTACTATACAGATCCAAATGGCTGCAAAACAGATCACTGACCAGGAGCCAGCATGCACGCAATGTAATCAGAACCTTCGATCGGCATACCTGGGCCCATTTACATGTGTACAATGTTTTAGCAATCAGCCAAAAACACGTATCTAACCTCCCAATAAAAATATAGTGTCGGTTCCCATCTCATCGCTGCAGTGTGTTTTGAAAATGATGACATATCTGTTTTATTGCTGCAGGCTCATAGGAGTCAACAACCGTGGATCATAACCTGTATAGCATGCATTTTGATGCAACAGCAATCTGTATTAGAAATTCTTAGTGGCAGGTCACACTAGGACTCTTGTGCTTTTTGGAGCGCAGTGCACTTTCAGCTCATTCATTTCATTCAATTGCACTGTACCGCACCAAAAGTAGTGCATGCACCCCTATAAAGTGGATGTAAACCCTCACATATACCCAGTAAAGTGAGTGAACAGCTTCAGATGTACACAGAGATTAAACAAATCCTCCTACATAAGCTTTAGGGGCCAGATTCACGTAGATCAGCGGATCTATAGATCCGCTCGATCTACGTGATTTAAGATCCGCTCCCGTAAGTTTGAGAGGCAAGTGGGTAATTCACAAACCACTTACCTCCAAACTTGCGGCGGCGGATCCCAAATCCCCCGGCGGAATTCAAATTCCGCGGCTAGGGGGAGTGTACTATTTAAATCAGGCGCGTTCCCGCGCCGATTTAAATGCGCATGCGCCATCCGCGAAATTTCCCGGTGTGCATTGCTCCCACTGACGTCGCTAGGATGTCAGTGGTTTCGACGCTTACGTAAACGACGTCCGTCCGTATTCGAGAACGACTTACGCAAACGACGTTAAAAAATTCAAATTCGACGCGGGAACGCCGGCTATACTTAACATTGGCTGCGCCTGATAAAAGAAGGGGTAAGTATACGCCGGGAAAGCCGCTACGGAAACATCGTAAGAACACTGCGACGGGTCCGCGTACGTTCGTGAATTTGCGTATCTCGCTGATTTACATATTATTTGTCGTAAATCAGCGGGAACGCCCCCGGCGCCATTTTTAAATGGAAAAAAAGATCCGACAGTGTAACACAGTGTAACACTGTCAGATCTTAGCCCTATCTATGCGTATCTGATTCTATGAATCAGGCGCATAGATAGGACCAGTGTAAGTCAGAGATACGATGGTGTATCTGTAGATACACCGTCGTATCTCTTTGTGAATCTGGCCCTAGATGTATATCTGCTATCCGCCACTTTCTACACCCTTTGATAAGTGCAGATCGTGTTAGATGAAGAACGATTTTTTATCAGCAGTACATAGATGTGGGTGGAGAGACTGGACTTCCACTGTGTGAGAGCTGATTGGAGGAAAGGGACAACCCCCTCCACACAGGCAGAGGAATGCAGAGCTGTACTCTGAATAGAAAAGTTCCCTGCTAATCTATCTCTAAGCTCCCTCCCCGACACAAATTTTAAGAGAACTTGTCATAAGTGACTCATGCCGATAACAGAGAAACAAAGCACCAGAGAGAAATGACACTTAAAGCTTTAAAGTAAACGCTACAGATATATGTGCTTAGCGCAAATTTCATAAATGGGGATTACAACCACTTTAAAAACACACACTGCAACCGATGCAGTCAAATCACAATGTTTTTAGGGTGTCATTAGCATTGAACTGACACCCGCTGCAGATCACAAGTGTAGTGTGTTTTAAACACGGTGCAGGAAATGTGAATTAAGAGTGGGTTTCCTGAGTTCTGGTGTAAAAGGGCCCTTGATCAATGGCCATTAACCCAATCCACTCAAAAACATATTGAAAACATGCATCAACACATGTCAAAAACATGCCTGAATAAAAGCCAACAAAAGAAAACATCTCTACATATACACACAGATCTAAAAGAGGTCCCAAGGTTTTCACATTGAGCCTTTCTAAAAAGCTGAGCCTTAGGCCCCGTACACACGGCCGAGGAACTCGACGTGCCAAACACATCGAGTTCCTCGGCCAGTTCAGCCCTGAAGCCGCCGAGGAGCTCGGCGGGCCGAGAGCTCCCATAGAACAACGAGAAAATAGAGAACATGTTCTCTATTTTCTCGACGAGTTCCTCGGCGGCTCCATCGGGCCGAAAGTGTACACACGACAGAGTTTCTCGGCAGAATCCGGCTCTGACCGAGTTTCTCGCCGAATTCTGCCGAGAAACTCTGTCGTGTGTACGGGGCCTCAGACCCCTTTCACACTGGGTCGTTCTGCAGGCGCAATTGCGCTAAAAATAGCGCCTGCAAACCGACCTGAAACAGCCACTGCTGTGTCTCCAGTGTGAAACCCGAGGGCTTTCATACTTGAGCTGTGCGCTAGCAGGACGGTAAAAAAGTCCTGCCAGCCACATCTTTGGAACGGTGGAACTCCTCCACTGCTCCTGCCCATTGAAATCAATGGGACACCACCCCGCTAGCAGCCGAATACACCGCAAAATTGGCGGTAAATTACAGCTAAAAATAACTGACGCCGCCCCCACCCCAGTGTGAAAGGGGCCTTACTAAAAACAAAAACAAAAACAAAAAATCTGACTGGAGATGGGAGTGGATACCTGTCAAAACCAGGTACCTATTCCACCCTTCCTTCCAAAAAGTGCCAAATGTGGCAGGGGAGGAAGGGAGGGAGAGGGCAAATAAGCAGAACTTTTCCTTTTAGGTGAAATTTTGATTTAAAGCCCATCTCTGGGGGGGGGTGGTAATACTCCCTTGCAGTGGGGCTGCCCCTGGTAAAGGCTTGTTTAGGTTTAGTGGCCGCAAAACAGTTTTACTTACCTGATCCTCCTCTCCCCTGGCAGCCAGAATTCTCCTCAGGGGTCAAGTCCTGAGGAAAAAAGTGTGGGAACTCCCACCCAAGATCCACTCCCCCACCAAAAAAATTAGACGCTCATATGCATAATTACTAAACCGCATTTTTTTTGTTTTTTTTTCGATCCATTGTACCTTAGTAATACTTTATGTTACTGGCCGCTTCCTGTATATGGATTCAAGCAAGTTCTTTCTAAATCCCGCGATAACAATGACAAAAGCTCCCAGGAGACATTGCGGCGTCGAGGAAGTGACGGAATACCCGCACACTACCCGATGAATCCATATACAGAAAGCGGCCAGTAACATAAAGGATTACTAAGGTTCACCTGCCCCTGACAGTGACTTGAGCTGGGCATCGCCGCTTCGTGAAGGATTGGCTCGGGCGGCTCGGCTGCTCTAGTCCTGCAAAGGGAACGGAGTTCCTGCTGTGAAAAAAGTGCAGGAACTCCGTTCCCACAGGACTTGAGCCCTGATTCTCCTTTATTCCACTACGCTGCGGCAGTGGATAGTCCCTCAGCATATTTCCGTCCCATGCCAGGCTATGGGCTCTGCATTGGATTTGATGAGGTCAAAGGACCTGCAACCCTTGCAGCATAGGGGAGAAGACCCTGCATCCTGGAAGAAGCCTGGTGGAGCAGAAGATCAGGTACGTAAACTTGATTTTTGTCAATCTCAAGTCCTAAAGGAGCATTTTATACTCGCAGTCAGGGGGCATTTTTCCTTCCCCTGGATGCAATAGCATGAAGCCAACCTTAAAACTACTGAAGAACTTATATTTTGGATAATGCATATAGGTCTTAGATTGTAAACTGTCAGTGTTATATAAATCCTGTAAAATACAAAATAATAATGTGCACCAGAGTAAAAGACAAAATGTAGTTTTGCAAAACAAACGACTGACCAGGCAGAGTAAAGAATGTAGTCCTATGGCAGGAAACGCATGCACTGCGTGGGTTGGCACAGCTGTCAATCAAAATGAAGGAGCCATTTGGAGAACAGCTTTGCTCGGAGAGGCGACTAGTGGCTGCTCCTCGAGGACTAAGGCTGCATTCACACCTGAGCGTCAGTCGTTTGGTCGCGCGTATTCATGCTTATTTGCGCGTTTGCATACATCGTCGTCCGACGTTTTTGTACTTCGACGTTTTTTATTTTAGCCAATAGGAAAAATTATCATCTTTTCATCACTTGTTGCTATGTTGGTAGATTTTTTTAATCTTCTGCCTGGGTGAAAAGTTCCATTGATTAAAGCGACAAAACGCCCGTAGCAAACGCTCGTTGTTGCGCTAGTCGCTTGAATTGAGCGTTTCCATTACCTTCTATGGGAAATGGAAACGCTCAAAAACGACAAACCCCCCGATACGCGCGACAAAAAAGGGTCCGGAACTTGTTTGAGCTTCAGTCGTTCGGCGTCAGGCGTATTGGCGTGGAGATGTGAACCATCTCCATAGAGAATAAAGTATTTTTTCCCCTCTAGCGTATTTTAGCGTCGCGCTTCAGGCGACAAAACGCTCAGGTGTGCTTTAAATGTCGGGCTAATGCATCGCGTAGCACAGGCTCCGGAGCAGGTAAGCGCTTACACCAAATCAGGATTCTTTTGTTGCTGGTGGATTTAAAAAAAAAAAAAACTGTTTTGTGAACTAAGAATTTGTTACTTAAAAATCCACGGCTGTTTAGAACACCATCAAACTTATAATTAAACATTGGCAAGATGCAAATCACAAACACAGATGCCAAATTTACAAAATCTTCCAGTGCAAACAAGTCATTATGAAGTCAGAGCTCCCAACACTCGCTGGATCCCTTCTACGGAAGCCAGGATCGTGTCTTACTTCCACTTTAATCATCTTCTCCCTCTCTAGACGGTTAATCATTAGGCTATCCAGACACACAAAGTCTGGCACAGTGGACATTACCTTCCATTTGTATGGAGAGCACGTCGGCAAAAGAACACCATGGCTGCCTATGAGGCAGAACAGACCGGTACTAACCAATATTTGCTATATTAGCAGGGATCCGGAGTAAGGATGTCCGCACTCCCCATGATACTGGAACATGTAGGGAAGCATTGCTGCAATGCACAGCACATTGAGCAGTGGATGGTGGGATCATACCCCCAGCACACAAGTACAGTAGCTGGCAATACAACTACTGCAGGAGTCAGGGGTGCGTCACGCACAAAGTCACCCTCCCCCACAGTACAGATCTCCTAAGCCTAAAGTGGAACTTTAGCCAGAAAATGTAGTCTCTTGCCGGCCGTGGGGAAACATTTTACGCTTTCCCACGGCCGCTGTAAATGTAGGCTAGTGTACATGAAGCTTTAGGGGAGTTAGCAAAGCATCCAGTGTGCATGAGGTCCAAGAGTCACTCTAGATCAGGCATGTCCAAAGTCCGGCCCGGGGGCCAATTGTGGCCCCCTTTCCAGTTGAATGTGGCCCCCCTGGTAATTTGGATATATACTGTATTTATCGGCGCTGCCTCAGAGGGGACAGAGAGGGGGGGGGGGGAACGAGTGCTGTCAAATTACATACAGGAGAATCTCCTGTTTACTCTGCGGCATCCCTAATAGGAAGTCTTGTCTCCTTGGCTGCCATTGGACGACTCCTCTGTCCATCATAGGAGGCTGCTGTGTAAACAGGAGATTCTCCTGTATGTAATCTGTTGGCGCTTGTCTGCCCCCCCCCCCTCCGAGGTTGCAGATGGGCAAGGAGAGGCTGCATTCATGGCAATGGCGAGACTGCAGATGGGCAATGATTGGGCTGCATTGATGGGCAATGACCCTTATTTTGCTTCACAGTTCTTTATTTACATTTTTCTTTCCTGAAACGTCCCTCCTAACGTGAAGGTGCGTGTTATACGCCGATAAATACAATGTATCCAAATAATACGCCCAAGCTCATTTCTTCACCATACACAGCTAAAAAGGCAGGAGAATTCTTGTTGGGCCGTGTATTAGTTTCTCGGACGAACACACTTAGACCAAATTTTAATGGTTCAAAGTATGTCAGGCAAAATGGTCGGCCCTTACGCATGTTCACTTCACCAAATCTGGCCCTCTTTGATAAAAGTTTGGACACCCCTGCTCTAGATGGAGCTTACACAAGGAGGACGACTTCCTACCTGTCTTGTGTCATTGTTGGGCCAATCACCAACCACTAGATCTGTCACATGAGATAGTGAGGGTGCGAGTTCCATGCTCACTGTATTTCAGGGAGCATATGATGCTGTGGGACTGACAAAGTTTGATTTAAGAACCTGCAGATGGCTTCACCACTATAGAAAGAGTATCATTTATGGGTGGACATCAGGGTGAATGTATAGGGAACCAGAGAAAAAGAGAACACAAGCCAAATCCCAGGACATGGACAGCCAATCCTACTTCAAAAAATTACAGCCAACACCAAGTTAAAGAGACTATTAGAAATAACCCAAGCAACAGATATTATGACGTATTACTTAGAAATTATCATATTCATGATTTTATAGACAAGCTTATCAAGAAACAAATATAAAGCCATAAAGTTAGGGTCATTTTCAACGCAATAATAGGATTTTTTGTACTCACCGTAAAATCCTTTTCTCTGACGTCCATGGACGGACACAGCTCCTTAAGTCTTGACAAGTGGGTTATGTTCCCTGTTTACAGGAGAGGACTAGGCAGAGACATGTTAAATGGTTAAATACATGTTAAATTAACAGAGTTGAACAGCCCCGCCCAGGGGGCGGTCCCTCCAGACATAACCCTCCTCACTGCAGCATGCAGCCTCAGTTCGTAACAAGCAGTACAAACCTAAAAAGGAGGGGTGGGAGCTGTGTCCGTCCATGGACGTCAGAGAAAAGGATTTTACGGTGAGTACAAAAAATCCTATTTTCTCTTATCGTCCATGGACGGACACAGCTCCTTAAGTCTTGACAAGTGGGACGTCCCCAAGCAGTGTCAAAACGAGGGGTGGGAAATATATCAGTAAAACCAATTTTAACTTCACCCCAAAACAAGCAGAGCTCCTCAAACAGAGGAGATGCAACTTAAAACGGCCGCCTGCAAACGCTAGCGGGCGAAAGCATCATAAGATGCATTCACAGCAACCAGGACATTTTGAAAAACAAAAACGTGAACGGACGACCAAGTCGCCGCCCTGCACACCTGTGACACCGACGTATGAAGTCGGAAAAAACCTCGGAAGCACCAGGTGCCCTGGTCGAAAGTGCCGCGACCGGAACAAGGGGGGCCTGCCCCCTAAGAGCATAGGCCTGTATGACGGTCTGTCAGATCCACCGAGACAGGGTGGTCGACGAGACCGCCAGGCCCTTTGTGGGCCAGACACTGACACAAAAGAGGGTCAGATCTCCAAAACGGAGCCGTAGCAGGTAGATACACCCGCAAAGCGCGTATCACGCCTGAAGTATGAAAAGCAACCTCCGCAGGATGCGCCGGCCGAGGACAAAAAGGACGGACGTAACAATGCCCCTATTCAGGCGAAAGTCCGAGACCACCTTCGGAAGAAGGGAAGGTCGCGGGCGCACCACCACCTAATCCTTATGGAGGATCAAGCATGGCGGCTTGCAAGACAAGCCCGCCAGCTCAGAGACCCCTCTAAGGGAAGAAAAGGGCCACTTTTCGAGATAGTGTTAAGAGAAAATCTCTCTGAAGTTTCCAAAGGGAAAGCTCCTGAGGAACCAGGAGCACCAGAGTCAAAACTCATTGGGGAAGAGATGGGCCAAGAGGGGAGCACAAAGAGGTACCCACCAGGGAACGGGCCCCAAAGGGCCACTGAAAGAACACAGCCAAGGCTGAACTCTGCTCCCAAACGGTGCTTAAAAGTAATTTGAGATCCACACCAAGCTGTAAAAAAAACAGCAGGACCCTGGCCATCGAATACGTCCGTGGACGTCACTTCATCTCTTCGCACCAAGAGATGTAGGTCTGCCAGGTGTGACTGTAGATTCTCCTGGAAGAAGACTACCATGCCCTCAACATGGTTGAGATGACCGAGTCAGACAGACCCCGGTCTCTTAAAGTCTGGCTACCAATAGCCATATTGAGTAAGTTAGTGACTGTACAACAGAAGGAAGTATGGAACCTCGAGACAGAAGGACCTCTCGCCCTGGCGACGGCCAGGGTACCTCCGTTATGAAGCGCCCGAAAACGGCGTACCAAGGATGCCAATGTCAATCTGGAGTGATTAGGAACATCGGGATCCCCTCAGCCTCCACTCTATGGAGCACCTGAGCAAGCAACACAAATGGAGGAACGGTATAAGGCCGCTGATACAGACCCCCACAGGGTCACCAGCGCAACTTACGCGTCAGTACCAGAGCACTAGACCTGGTCACTACTTCGACACCCTTGTGGTGGAGACGAGCGGCCAGGAGATCCACGAGTGGAAAAAAAAAAAAACCAAGGCGAGCCCGAGCCGTGTAACGACACAGATCTTCCTGGGCTTGAACCCAGAGGCAACTGCCTGCAGGGCAGGCAGTCTACCGCTGAGGCATAATCTCGCCTGCCCTGTGAGACTCACTTCCTGCAAGGGAGCCGAAACACCCCCGGGCACAGAAAACCAGTCACCCTGGTCCAGCATCAGGTGACTCCAGTAGTCCGCCTGCTGGCATACCCATGGTAGACCGAAGCCACGGTCGTGGCGTTGTTGTCTAGTACCTTGCAACCGCCTCGAACACGAGGAGAATCAAAGCCTGATCATGGGACAAAGAACGGTAGACAGGGTCCACAGCACCCAGGCGGCCTCCTACCTAGGTACTAACCAGGCCCGACCCTGGGTAGCCACCAAGATCAGAAGAGAGCAGGCACATTCAGGAAGTTGTGGCCGTAGGTCCATGCAAATCCAGCGACTCTGGGCCGACTGGACCCCCCCCAGGGGTCCCCACAATCCGTGAGGCCTGCATCCGTCGTAAACAACGACCACTGGAAGGAAGGAACAACTTCCCGGGCCGAAGATCCAGGGATCTCCGTCCCAACTCAGAAGACTCCGACTAAGTGGCGCACCTGAATCTGCCGATTACAGAGACAAGAAATTTCTTACCACCTGGACAGTATTTCCTGGAAAGCCCAAGTGTGGAACTGGGCATACAGTACCGCCTCGAAGAAGGCTACCCATAGGTCCCGGACCAGCATGCACCTGGAGAGAAGACCGATAGCGTGATGCTAATACCCTCACTGCAGACTGAAGAGTCTGCAATTTCTCCAGGGGAAGAAGGACCTTCGCTCCCTTTGAGTCGGACTCAGGACCGGCTCCAAATGTTTAGCACCCACCCGAGACTTCGGGGGGTCTGAATGGCTATAAACAGCTCCATTAGGTCTGAGACAGAAGCTGCCCTCAGAAGAAGGTCGTTCAAGAAGCCCACGAGGCAAAACCTCACTGTCCCAACAAAGTTAGGATAATTGCGAGCTCCTAGGTGAAAACCCTCAGTGCCAACACCAGATCAAGAGGGAGGGCCACAGACTGACAGAAGCCCTCCCCCATCATGGAGCACAGAAAATTCTGTGACATGTGCAAAACGGGACATGCATGTATGCGTCCCTGCGGGACTTACAAGTCCCACACTGTTCTCAGGCAGACCAACAAGCCGGGCGAGGAATAAACAAGAAAAGAACTCCAAGGCCGAGAAGCGGTATTCTGAGCATCCCAATGGCAATCCCATTGACTGGGAAGCACTGGCTGCAACAGACACAGCTTCTATGGTGACACAACTTGGATGTGTTTGAGCCTATGGGACACCTGCCTTAGACCGGCCGGACGAGTCACAAGCGATCAACAATGCACAGATATTCCAAACTGCCCTCACATCTTGTTCTATGGATAGGCGTAAACCCTATCTAGGACTCTGAAGAGACCACCTCGCAGACCCATTAGTCAGAGAGCAGGGAGATTCACTGAATTGTGAACCTGTAAGCCGCCCCCCCCACCTAGAGCAGGGAGGGAAGACGACTGCATAGGGCGATTACGCACCCAGGGACAATTTAGTCCCCCAGCTGAGCCCTTGTCGGCCCCCGTAATAATACATACACAAAGTTTGTATGTATATTATGGAAGTGTATGCACACATGTCTTTGGAGGGTGGGAGGAAACCGGAGTACCCGGAGGAAACCCACGCAGACACAGAGAGCGACAAAGTAAGCTCCAGCTAGATTGGTGTCAGTGTCCGGAATTCGGAACGATGACTCTTGCTGACAAGTAATGAAATTAACCACTACACCACCGCGTACCATCTCTGAAACAGAAGCCCTGGATAACAAGGACGCAGCATTCAAAGAAGCATCACAGACCTATATGAGGCCCTGGACCAACAGGTCCGCTAGCCTAATATCCTTGGTACAGAGACGGTGCTCTTCCACTGTCTGGTGCAAAATGCTCACTCAGAAATCGACTGAGACTCCAGAGTAGTAGCCACAATAGGCCGCAAGACGGACCCCAGCATGGTAAACATGACAAGGGCCAGTACCTCGGATCTTCTAACAGCCAGATCCATACAAGCGGGGACTCCCGTAATAGGGAGAGTGGTCAGCTATACATGACACCCGGAGGATCCCCTGAAAGGGTTCTCCTCAAAAGGGCACTGAACCGCCAGGCGGTGAGGGACTACCTCAGCGGCTTTTCTCATTCCGCATCTTAGAAATTATCAAAGAAGGGCAAGAAGGAGTAGATCCAAAAAAAGACAGAGCCCTCGGCGGAAACACAGCTGCACTATACAGCTTAAGAGAGTCCCTTACAGCAGTGAGAAGCGCACCCATAAATGCCTTATCCTGCTCTTTTTACTACCCAGGTACCTGGTCCATGGCTTCATAGCAGAAAAAACAAAAGTACCCCCCTGAGGGTGGGACTTTAAAAGGTGACACACAAAAAAAAAAAAAGTGTCGTATAGACCATAGAAAAAGGATAAAAAACACATATGGTCACAAATTCAATAATACGGAGCATTCCCCAGGGGGTAACGGAGGGAGGGGGCACTCTTTTAACCCCCGCCCATCCGCATTCCGCCCCCAGCCTGGCCCAAAAGTGTCCAGGGCTAACAAAGAAGTCTCTGTGGAGATCCCAGGTGCTAACACCTGCAGCATGTAGGGGAAGAACCAGATACTGACTCCAAATATAAAAGACATTTACATGTGTATGTAATACCTGTCTTAACATAAAAACTGACGCTCCCAGGGCCCTATACAGGGCATCTTACCCACTCGCTGCGCTGACCCGGGGAGTTAACAACTTATCCCAATATAAGTCTGTTAGCATAGCCAGGGGACTCACCTCAGGAGGAGACTGCCCAGCGCTGCCGACCGCTCTCATCACACAGCGTGTGGAGAGGAAGGAAACCATGAAGGAACTGCGGCGTCTGCAGGGACCTGTGTGCGCCGTAGATACAGCACTAGGGGTCAGGACTGCACAAAGATGGCCGCCCGCTGCACATGGCGCGGCTACGACAAAATGGCCGCCAATGGGAGTTTTCAATGTAATTGAAAACCTCCCAAAAAATGGCGCCAGCGTCGGCCAAACGGCGGCAAAACGCCACATTTTAAACAGGGAAAGCCTCCTAGAGCCTTTACAGTGAAAACCCCCACAGGAAAAACCCAGTATCAGACAATAAAAGGTGCCAGATAACACAGCCCTCTCAGGAAAGCCCCCCCCCCCCGGACAGCGTGCCTTAGCAATGCAGCAAGGGAACGGAGCAGGGAAGGGAGGAGTGCTCCTCCACTGTCAGAGCACCTCCGAACCCCAGGAATGCCCAGCCGTACCAACCCACCGAAGTAGGAGGGACTGTACTTACCCGTCCGAGCGAGGACTCGCTGACGCATTCCTGACAGACATACAACCGCAATGGAGGTAGCTGTCGGCCCGGTCCACTGTGAGTGAGGCAACACCACAGCCCAGTCATATGTGGACCTCAGAGCAAAGCTCACGGCCACCTCAGGAGTCATGAGGTACGGCGTGGCAGACCAAGCCTCTTTGCATAGGTGTGTCCACGCTTGCTGGTCGGACTGAGTAGACTACAAGGATCTATAATATCCAGCCTGTCACTCAGCCGACAGTTGAAAAAAGATTCTTCAAGAAAAAGTGAAAATAAAATAAAATAAGATAGAATAAAATAAAATTTCTCCTCAGGGCGCTGGGCCCAAAGGGAGCCATACGTCCTTCTCCTTTGCTAGGCAGAACGAAACTGAGGCTGCATGCTGCAGTGAGGAGGGTTATGTCTGGAGGGACCGCCCCCTGGGCGGGGCTGTTCAACTCTGTTAATTTAACATGTATTTAACCATTTAACATGTTTCTGCCTAGTCCTCTCCTGTAAACAGGGAACATAACCCACTTGTCAAGACTTAAGGAGCTGTGTCCGTCCATGGACGATAAGAGAAAATATTGTTTAATAAGGAAAACGAAGAAAAAAAAAAAAAAGAAGAACGAACCAGGTAAATAATGACTGTAACAATCATTTCTGACCTTAAAGGTGGCTCAACATAAAAGAAATTGGATTTGAGAAATGCTAAATTCAAACAGATGGCTGCGTTTAGGTAGATAAGACAGTCTTCCCATACAGAGATACACATGCTGTGCTGCTTACTAATGTTTTCCAAGACCAAGAACTTCAATTCCAGATACATATGCTCAAATATTCCAAACAAATGGCCCATGGGCCTGAAAAAAACACATTTATGCATTATGTGCATAAGATACAGTATATAAGCAGGATACTAAAAAGGTAAGGCTGAAAAAAAAAAAAAAGGATTAAAAATTATAGTGTATGGCGTATTGACTTCACATGTCTGCAGATATGCTGCAGTAAAAATTGGCCATAGACACGGGCATATTTGTGTCAGACTTCATCTGTAAGCTCAACAGTGCAACTCCAGCTTTTTTCATTTTAAATGTATTTCTAAGACGTGTGGAAAATAATCCCAATACCCATCCATAACCGAAACCCAGATATCGCCCATAATATGGCGCTGGGCAGGATCTTGGTGGCCGACATTGCTTCCCATCATCAGAGATGCTTTAGCTTAAAGGGTCACTAAAGGAAAAAATGTTTTTGCTGAAATGACTGTTTACAGGGTATAGAGACATAAAAGTTAACGGATTCCTTATAAAAATGATTAAAAATAGATAAAAATCAATCATATAATGTACCTGCAGTTTCACTTTCGTTTTTAAACTGGTTTCATGTTTCTGTGAAGTAGAGAGAGACACAGAACAAAAACAAACAAATCTAGGGCAGTGTTTTGTTTTTAAAATGAATCTGATTGGTTCTGAGGAGTTTTAGACACACAGCTTGGACCACAGTGAAAAGCTGCCATGAGATTTTTCATAAGGAGCCAGACAAGCAGGAAGTGTGGAGATCAGAGCAGAATTACAGCAACTTCAAAGCAAAAACGAACAATGAGGACATGAAACCAGGACTGCAGTAAGGTAAAGGAAGCTATTTAGCTAAAAAAATATTTTCCTTTAGTGATCCTTTAAAGGGGTTGTAAAGGTAAATGTTTTTTCACCTTTATGCATCCTATGCATTAAGGTGAAAAAACATCCGACGGTACCGCCCCGAACCCCGTTTTACCTACCTGACCCATCGAAAGTCCCGCGCGCGTCCATGTGATTCTCTTCGGTTCCCAGCCTGGCCATTGATTGGCTAGGCTGGACGGATTGATAGCAGTGCAGCCATTGGGCTGGCGCTGCTGTCAATAACAGCGGATGACGCTGCGTGCCGGGGGGCGGGGCCGAGTGATACAGTCAGCGGCTATGCCCGCCGCTGTATCACAGGAGTGCGCTCGCAAAAGCTTTCCACCATGCGAGCTCGCTCGCATGAAGGTGGAAATCTTTTGCGAGGAGGAGCCGAGACAGCCGTCGAGGGACCCCAGAAGACAGGATTCGGAGACACTTTGTGCAAAATGAGCTGCACAGTGGAGGTAAGTATAACATGTTTGTTATTTAAAAAAAAAAAAAAGTTTGCCTGTAATGTTCCTTTAAAGCTGAACTCCAGGAATTCAGCCACTTTGTAAAACATGTAGGCATACAATGAGTTTAGGGCTGCAACTAACGATTATTTTCATAATCGATTTGTTTATTTCTGGTCTATAAGCATACATTTTTAGCGATCTAGCAAAATGATAGTAAACCCCCTTTTTAAGGCCATGGGTTGTGTTTATGAACGGTTTGTATTGTATTTGTTATATTAATAAAAACGGTATTAAACCCAAAACCAAAAATGTAATATTTTGCACATCATTAGATGTGGTAGCTGCATTAGTTTTCATTTCTGTGGCGGTTTTGCCCTCTACCTTCACCTGGTGATCTGGCCTGTAACACACCTCCTGTATTAGTGAGACACAACCCTGGAGGTATGAACATAGTAGGCACAGCAGCATTGTCAGTCTGGGAAGAGGGTAGTGTTAAATGTATTAGCAGATTTATATACACTAACAAATTGAAGCCAAACTCCAGCTCACATCAGTTACAGCAAACCATTTTTTTTTCCTTCTGGGATAAAGGTTTTATATAAATAAAAGCTGATCTTTTTAATCACCCCTGCCAGTGTTAAGTGGTTTGTCTCATCCATGTAAACTGATACATTCTGCTGAAGAGTTTGTGAAGAAAGCTAAAAAAAAAAAAAAATGCAGCCAGAAGATCTAAAAATTGGTAAGCTGCAATATAATAAAATACATGTTTGCTTTTTGGTTTTATACTGCTTTAATCTAAGTGCGTGTGGTGGGTGGTGTAAAACATAAAATGCAGCCCAGCAGTTTTAAAAGAGAAGTATGGCCAAAGCTTTTCATCCATACTTCTCTTCTGGGTCATAGGAGTGCACTCAATTTTACACACTGACGACCCAATCAGCGGGTGGAAGCCTGCCATCAGCTGACATCACAAAGCCACTCCAGGCTCTGGAAGGCTCGAACCATAATCTTGGGATCCACCCAGCTGCCTGAGTGACAGCTGGCTCCACTCTCAGAGAACCAAAGCCAGCTGTGCCCGCCCTCTCTCCAGTGAGCACTGGAGGGGCAGAGCGGAGAGCGGTGACTGGCAGTCTCCACTCTCCCCTCTGAGAAGACAGAGAACTAAATGATCAGTGGCCATGTCATTGCTCAGTTCTTGGCATTAGAGCCGACGTGGGACAGCTGCAGTATCACACAGTTGCTACAACATTGAAGGGAGTATGTACGTTTGGCTATTTCCAAGACCATACTTCTCATTTAATATTGTATTTTTATGAACAATTTTTTAAATTCTAAATGGGAGGCAGCACACATCAAATACACAATTATTCTTTAAATATACTTAAAAAAACGCATTAAATCAAATTTGTGAATGAAAATTTTTTTTTTTTAAATCTTCCAAAAAAATGTATTTTGAATAAAAAATACGATTTTTATTTTTCACGATTTTACTTTGTGCTCGTATTTTCCCACTTCCTTCCACTCGATCTGCTTGAAGTCACTTATCACACTATGGCACAGGTCAGATGCGAAAGTGGCACTACATAAACACAGATACAAAATAGCAATTATGTTTCTGTGATTAGGGAGAATATAATCACATCTTTATCTATGAAGTTGTGTTTACCTTTGTTAATTAGAAGTTGGCTCTTGTTATCTTGGTACAATGGAGATTGCTCTGCACTTTGATTACCCACTTGAATGTAACAATCTGTATTTTTCTCAGCTTACATTCCTTCCAACACACTGTGCCGTGTTTGCTAACGGAATGAGCACTCCACGTTTGATTATCCGGGATTTATACCATTGTCAATATCATGTTTTTAACCACTTAAAAACGGTATTATACTGTATAAAGATATGGGACGGTTGGGCACGGAATCACAATTGCATGAAATGTAAAATTTCGAATTGATTAAAACATATTACAAAACAACGACTACATAGATCATAAACTGAGCTGCACACTCTAGATCTAGCTGGCAATTCTCCTGCGAACATGTAATTACTGTATTTGCTGGCGTATAAGACTACCTTTTACACTTAAAAAAAAAAATTTCCAAAAAGCAGGGGTCGTCTTATACGCCGGGTCAGGTGCTCGGATGCCTGCTGGATGTGCGGTAATACTGTATGTAGCTTCGGCTACATACAATATATACCGCTTAGCCAATCCCGGTGAGCGATGTATTCAAGTGAATACAGAGCCTGCTTGGATTGGAGTAACAACCTCTGCCAATCCGAGCAGGCTACATACAGTAGCCTACTCGGATTGGCTTTGAGAGTCAGAGAGGCGTGGGCTGATAATGTTACAGCCTCTGCCAATCCAAGCAGGCTTTGTATTCATTAATATAATACATCACTTGCCGTCATTGGCTCCAGCTCCAGCAAGAAGGGAGAAGAATATGGCTCCAGAAGGAAGAAATATGAAGAGTTGGAAGCCTCGGAAGGGGGGTCGTCTTATACGGTGAGTACAGGAAAAAAAATCTTTACATTTTTTTTTAAATTAGGGGGTCGTCTTATACACCGGCAAATACAGTAGTTTCACTTAATTTAATAAACAAACCCAAAAAACAAAAAAAGCCGGCGATTGGCTACCCGGGGAGAACAACCGATGCGGCTAAAAGCCGCTCGGTTGTTATCCCGGAAGAGCGGGAGGAGACCCGATCCTCGATGCGCCACCTCCGGCGCCTAGTGAGAGTGATTTGAAGCCGTGAAGTAGCAAGAAGCATAGAAGGAGAGCTCAGACTAGTGCAAACACATATAACACACATTATCTACTTTATGGTCTTCTACTATTCACATTTTAGGTAAAGCTCTGTGTTTGAGATGAGATAGGACGGGTGAGAGGGCATTATGCCGCGTACAGACGGTCGTTTTATGCGATGTAAAAAAACAACGTTTTTAAAAACGTCAATTTCATTGACCGTGTGTGGGGGAAAACGTCGCTTTATGTCTTGAAAAAAAACGTCAAAAAAAAATTGAAGCATGCTTCAATTTTATGTGTCGTTTTTCAAAACGTTGTTTCTTGTGTCACAGAAATTGACCGTGTGTAGCAAAAAACTACGTTTAAAACGACGTTTTTGAACCCGAGCATGCCCAGAAGCTAGTTATGAAGCGAGCTTCAATGGAAAAAACGTGGTGAACGTATCCTCGCTTTGCTAGAGCATTGTGAAAAAAACGATGGTGTGTAGGCAACGTCGTTTTTGAAAATTGAAGTTTCAAAAACTTCGTTTTTACTTCACAGAAAACGTCGTTTTTTTACATCGCATAAAACGACCGTCTGTACGCGGCATTACTGGCGCAATGTGCTGGCTCTACCCAACTCATCCCACGGAAAAGGGTATAACAAGATAAAAAGACCAAGGATAGTCATGCATCATTTTTTCTTTCCATTGTAGGTAGAAAACTTCAGATGATTGTTAAAATAAAGGGGGAAAAAACCTGGACACTGTACGGGGGGGGGGGGGGGGGGGGGTGATATAAAACTATAGATTGTTGATTGAAGATCTGCACTAAACAACCCTCTCCCCCAGTACTTACACTGCAGAAATACATACAAAAAATGTGGAGTTCTGTGATACTCTCAACAATCTCTATAAATAAAATTAATAAAATGTCACAGCTTGTAAAAAATGAAAACCTTTAAAAAAACATTTCATAATCTCTATTTTTGTCAAGTGCAATCCAAGTTTACATAATCAGACATAAAATATTACAAGTGGCCCCTGCAGTTCCCTTCAAGTGCACCTGTCACCATTAACTGACATTTTAGATTTATTAGTGGTTTTAAATTGAAATTGGAAAAAAAAAAAAAAAAAGGCAGCGCCTTAGTAGTTAAAACATACAGTTACTCCATACTACCACTTTTAAATCAGGAAAAAAATAAAACACAAAAGCACACACTTAAAAAGGAAATAATAATAATAATAATAATAATAATAATAATAATAAAAAAAAAAAAAAAAGGGAAGGCCAACAGGTAGGATTTTTATGACAGAAGAGACTCTATTGGTCCCTTCTGTCACATCGGCTTCTCTCTGCCTCGCAGCGTTAATGTACCGTAACCTGCATATGCGCAGATTAGCGTATATTTACAACATCTCTCTGTGGTTTATATGATGGAAGGAATCTGAACCCAGTAAGATAACTGGGAGACAATAGAAGCATCCATGGCAGCTGAGGGTGCTAGAACCCAGTCAAATAACTGGGAGACAATAGAAGCGTCCATGGCAGCTGAGAGCGCTAGAACCCAGTAAAATAACTGGGAGACAATAGAAGCGTCCATAGCAGCTGAGGGCGCTGACAGCACAGCCCTGGAGGGGAATAAATTAGGCAATCATAAAGGTGCGAATATACTGTGTATACTAGTACATAATGCTCCTGTGGAACATTTAAAAATAAAAAAAATCCAGTTTAATTCCACTTATAAAAAACAAAAACAAACACTTTTATTCTGCTGCCACTTCATTTTATTCTGTTGCCAGAAGCATGTGGATGAAAGGCTGATTCACCACAAAAGTACTATTTCTGTTTAGGGTGGGCACTGGCCATTTTTTCCTATCACTCAAATGCTCCAGCAGGGAGAATTTCCTACACTAGTACAGGTCTTCCCCAAGACCATCATAAAGGTTTCCGTTGGATGCCACCATTAGGTACTCTACATTATTCTGAAGCCACTGGAAATCTTAACATCATCTGGCTTTTAATGGCCATTCAACAGTAGAGCATGACTATGGAGGATCTATCGCTAGTAAAATCTCAAAACCTAACAAGCCAGTCTAAAAACACACACACACACACCTAAAATATTCATTTACGTTGTCTTAGACTGCCTGGCTTTCCAAATGTAATCTAACAGAGAGGTGGGCAACATGGCAACAAATGCTAACAAACCCAGGAGAAAAAAAAAAAAAGAAAAGAAAGCAAACACGCATGTGGAGCGATCATCTAATAATCTTAGTTACATAGTTAGTCAAGTTGAAAAAAGACACAAGTCCATCCAGTTCAAAAATAAATAAAATACAATCCCATATACACAATCCTTCACCCATAGTTGATCCAGAGGAAGACGAAAAACCCCAGCAAAGCATGCTCCAAATTGCAAGAGCAGAGGAAAAAAAATCCTTCCTGATCCCCTGAGAGGCAATTGGATTTTCCCTGGATCAATATTACTTATAAATGTTAGTACTCAATTATATTATGTACCTTTAGCAAAGAATATGGCCCTTTAAAGCAAATTACTGAGCTGGCCAGAACCGCCTATGGGGGGGGCGGGCGGAGGAGTCTATTCCACATTTTCACAGCTCTTACTGTGAAGAAACCTTTCCGTATTTGGAGATGAAATTGTTTTTTCTTTAGACGTAAAGAGTGCCCCCTTGTCCTCTGTGATGACCTTAAAGTGAATAACTCAACACCAAGTTCACTATATGGACCCCTTATATATTTGTACATGTTGATCATATCCCCCTTATTCTCCACAAGAGTGAATAAATTCAGTTCCTCTAATCTTTCCTCATAGCTGAGCTCCTCCATGCCTCTTATCAGTTTGGTTGCTCTTCTCTGAACTTTCTCCAGTTCCCCAATATCCTTTTTGAGAACTGGGGCCCAAAACTGAACTGCATAATTCAGATGAGGTCTTACTATTCGTTATTACACAGCTTTCAAGAGCTGATCATAGTTCATGTTAAAATATACAAAGAGAAAAGCGCAAACATATTGTAAGATAACAGATGAATAATTTTTGCGTCGTATTTGTGTGTGAAAAAACCCAAACAAACAAACAGAGTGCCCAAGACCACACATGCTCGGAAAATAAATAATTTATTGCCATACATTAAATTACATTACGTTACTTCCAAAATTGTATTCCGACGTCGAGACAGAGAATTTTCACGACTTTAGTAACCTATGCCTTCTATATGAGACTAGCGTGCAAAAAAAAAAGGAGAATCATTCATCTGATATTCTCATTATGTGTACTAGGCATGAAGTGTAGCTAGACAGAGGGAACAGGAGAACAATGCCCTTATTGAGGTGAAAGGCAGAACTAAACTTTAGGCAAGAAGGAAGTCTTGGACCTCAACACCATCTTGCTTCTATGCAAAACCACAAGAAACCTTAGTGGTGGCAGTAGAAAGAGGAATGTCCAATGGTAGCACAAAGTGGGCTTTAAAAGCACACAAAGAACCGGATTCAGTTCTCATGGAGTCACAGGAGAATGAATAGGGGGGAGCTACATGGGAGACTCTTGGTACAAAGGACTAAATTTAGGGAGAGAAAGGCCTACTGTATGTTCATTCAAACAAGATAGACCGGGCAGAAAACCTAGTCCTTGCAAGTGCCAAGAGCTAAAAGCTGGTCCAGATGCAGTTGCAGAAAGAGAATTTGATCCACAGAGAAACGCATAGGGTGGAAGTCCCGAGACGCACATCAAGTGAAGTATGCCTTCCATGTCTGATAAAAGACCTAACATGAATTTGCTTTTCTATCAGATGGACTCAAGGGAAATAGATTCAGAGATGCCACAGACTGAATCCCTCCATCTCGATCCTGCAAAACAGAGAAAAGCTTCGGAGACAAAAGAATTGATCAGGGTGTACCGACTCCATAGGGACACCAGAGCCTTCTAGTGGATAGACCGGATTACGTACCATTTTCTTTCCTTCGTGTCACTATAGAGAAAAACATTTAATGCTTTATCCCCATATCTGGCCAAAAATATTCACCATTCCCAGAGCACAGGCTTTGTTACAGTTTAAATCAGGGTTTGACAAATTTGCTTGGAATCAAGGATCCAGCTAAAAAAGTTAGGAGCCAGAAAACGCGCCGACGAGATCGCACGCAGAAGCGAACACATACGTGAGCAGCACCCGCATATGTAAACGGTATTCAAACCACACATGTGAGGTATCGCCGCGATCGTTAGAGCGAGAGCAATAATTCTAGCCCTAGACCTCCTCTAACTCAAAACATGCAACCTGTAGATTTTTTTAAACGTCGCCTATGGAGATTTTAAAGGGTAAAAGTTTGTCGGCATTCCACGAGCGGACGCAATTTTGAAGCGAGACATGTTCGGTATCAATTTACTCGGCGTAACATTATCTTTCACAATATTAAAAAAAAAATGTGATAACTTCACTGTGGTCTTATTTTTTTATTAAAAAAAGTGTAATTTTTTCCCAAAAAAAAGTGTGCTTGTAAGACCGTTGCGCAAATACGGCGTGACAGAAAGTATTGCAACGATCGTCATTTTATTCTCTAGGGTGTTAGAATTAAAAATATATATAATGTTTGGGGGTTCCAATTAGAGGGAAGGAGGTGGCAGTGAAAATAGTGAAAAATTACATATTAGAATTGCTGTTTAACTTGTAATGCCAACGGCCACCACCAGATGGCGCCAGCTGACAGAAGGAAGAGCTTGGGACTTCACAAGGCCGCGGCCTCAATTACCACAGGATCCTGTGCCTCCGTGCTCCCCCCATCTCCCCCCACCGCGCGACCGCGGTGGGTCCGCGGCGGCCGGTAATTGAGGCCGCGGCTTTGCGCCCTTGTAGGCCGCAAAGCCGCAGCCTCATTTACCGGCGGGCACGGGCGCCAGGTCACAATTTTCTGTTGCAATTGCGACCTGGCGCACGGATATTGTCGACCCCTGGTTTAAATAAATACATAAAAAAAATTTGGTAAATGGCTGATCTATGCAATGAAACACCCCTGAAAAACAATTAATTGTCTTCTTTAGCCTATTGACTAATAATGAGTGTAAAATTCCTTCAAAATATATGTAAAAATGCTAACATTTATAACAATTAAAACCTGCTAATCTAATCAGCCTAATGGGCACTAAAGCTAAAATAAATAACAAAAATAAGGGGGAGTACGCAAACAAAAAAAACGTATGTATTATTGAAAAAAAAAAAAACTGCAGCAAACTTAATTAGTTGAATTAATCACTTGCTGAAGGAACCTAAAAACAAAAGTACACAAATGGCCAAAATAAATAAAAACCTACTTATACAAATAACATGATCAAGTTAATTTGTTTGTTTATTTAATTTGTTTATAGATCAAATGCCAAAAACCCTATGCCTGTGACAGTGCTAGGCCCTGGGAGGTAGAAGACACACAGGATTTGCATTAAGGCAGAATGCAAAGTACCAGAGCATTGCTTCTGAAGTCCTGTACACACGGCCGGGAATCCCGTCAGGAAAAAAAAGGTTGGTTTTCCTGACGGAATTCCAGGCAAGCTTGCCTTGCAAAGCGGTGTATACAGACGGCCACTCAAAAGAACTGCCGTTATTTTGAATGGCAATAATGCGGTGATGTCATAGACTACGACAAGCCGGTGTCTCGTCACATTCGATGCCGTCTTCGCCATCTTACTACACCTCACACTAACCTTGTATGCTACCGCGCATGCATCGAAGTGTTATCGAGAATGCACGGTTTTTCACCGCATAAGACAGCGGGAAATACTCTGCCGGGAAACCCAACGAGAAAATAGAGAGTAGGGTTCTCTATTTTCCCGCCGGGATTCCTGTCTGTTTTCCTGATGAGAAAACTGCTAGGGAGCATACACATGGACGGGATCCCTGGCCAAAAGCTCTCCTGGCAGTTTTCCTGCCAGGAAAACCGGTCATGTGTACGAGGCTTTGAATGGAGAAGACTAGCTTTTCAGTGTTCTCCGGGTTTGGTATTCCCGTATGAGGGTCTAGAGGGTCTAGAGCTTGGAGACTTTGAAGCGATTTGGTTGGGAAAAGGTCGCCAAGCCTGTTTCCAGGTCTTATTATAGACCTGTAGATTGTGTGAATGCACAGGTGTGAGTGCTGTGGGCTCCAGCCAGGGGGGCGTGTTGTTCCTGCTGGAGACTGCACCCCATGTTGGGGCGATTCCTTGCCCAAAGCTGTACAAGTCTGGGGAATCTGAGAAATGAAGCGACTGGTGAGTCCAGGAGACTGGAGGGAGTCTGAAAGTCTCAAGAAAGTGTGAGAAGTTGAGGTGTCTGGAGAACCCCTACCTCAGGCCAGGAGTGGGTCCGTGCAGCTGGGGCTTTAACTAAAAGGCCGAGTGAGCCAGGTATAGACCAGAGAGAAGAGCTGTGCTGCTTGCTGACAAGAGAACCCAGGCGGCTTGGCTTTTTCTGTTACATTTTTTGTGCGACACTGAAACCCCCTGCATTGGCAACCAATGTGAGTTGAACTTTTCTGTTTGGCCTAATAAAATGCACTTAAAAACCACAACGGTGGACGGACATGACTCACTAAAAAAACACATCTACCACATGAGCAAAGCAACCCCCATATTACGTAACCTAACCATGTTAGGCTTCGTTCACACCTAGGCGTTCTGAATCGCAGGCAGTATTGCCGCAATTCCCGAGTCGCCGCAAAACGCGTGACATTGCGGCGGGATTTTGCCAAACAAATTGCGGCAAAATAGCGCAAACAAAATCATGAGACGCCTGTCACCCAAAAGAAGTTCCGGAACTTTGGGCAAAAAAAATAAAAATTGCAGCAGAATCATGCTGCGATTGGGGTGCCACTGAAAGTAACAGGATTGCAAGCGCGTCCGGCGTTTCCAGAACACCTAGGTGTGAACTGAGCCTTTACTACATAAATTAGCTACTATTAGATTATGCTTGAGTAATTATAAAAAAAGGTCTATAATGAGCAGTCTGCATAAACCTAGCCCCATCTCTAATCCTATGTATCAAACACTCAAGAGGGGAATTAGAAATATAAAGTAAAGAAAAATACACTGTACTGTACACACTGCTTGCAAAATTATTGCTGTAGGGGAGGGCCACAGACACTGGAATATATACAACTATAGAGCCAACTGTTCCGAACAATCACCTTAAAGTGGTTGTAAACCCACTTTTTTGACTTTTGCCTACATGTACCGGTAAGCCTATAATAGGGCTTACCTGTAGGTATAAAGAATATCTCCTAAACCTGTACGGTTTAGGAGATATTCCCCTCGCAATGCGCCGCTGATTGCAGCGGCGCATGCGCAGGGGGGATCCTCGGCTGAATGGCCGACCCATGCCGGAAAGGAAATCTCCCGCACGCATGCGCGGGAGTAACGTCATCACCGCTCCAGCCAATCACAGCGCTGGAGCGGCGATACCCGGAAAACATGCTCGGCTCAGCGCGGACCAGGTAAGTTCCCTACCTTGTTCCGAGGCAAGTATTTCATAATGAGCCAATATGCGGTGCATACTAGCTCATTATGGCTTTTTCCTTGCCGGTGTAAAAAAAATAATAATAATTTATGCGGGTTTACAACCGCTTTAACTGGCTCTCCTGGTAAGTACACGACCTGGGCTGGCACCAGATGAGTCCTGATCTACAGACCGAGATCAGAGAGTGATAGGAATCAGTTTAATGGTAGTCACAAAGTGCATACAGGTTTACTGTAGTTTTGGCTACATTAACAATGGACAGACTGTCACAACATTTTCTGTATCTTTAGGTTGGGGCGATAGGATGAGAGAAAAATAATTCAAATTTTTAAGGGACCTATTTATACCACTGTGTTCCAGCAAGTTGGAAAAGGTCTTGGAAGTATTGCCCCGTTTGGGGATTCATTCCAGACGCATGCTTGTAAACCAAAGCACTTTTATATCAAATTTCCCCATAAGAAATAATGGAAACTCAAAATGATTCGTTCCACAACAATTTATTCATAGGTCCTTCAGTTTATAGTCCATATAAAAAAAATTATACCAATGTGACCGTGTTGTGCAACCATAAAATGTCCATCCACAAATGGACTCCACAAGGGGATTAGAAGCAAAATCCAGCAGGAGCCACAGAGTATAAATGAAAAGAGAGGCACCTCTAAGGCCCCATGCACACGAGAAGCAAATGCAAACACATGTAAACTCAAGTTTCCAAAGGCAAAAACCGACGTTTAAAACACCCGGTTTTGCCGCAAATTTCGCTGCGTTTATCGGCGTTTTACCGTGTTTGCGGCTATCAGCTTTTACAACAAAGACATTGTAGACCCTCCCAAAGCTTTGAAACGCAAAAACGTTTGCGTCTGAACACAAAATGTTGCTTCTGAAAAAAAACGAGCCTAAACCCAACTGCTTTTAAACGCAAAAAAAACGTGAATGTGTGCATGGACACATAGGATAACATTAAATGTGTTCAGGGGCAGTTGAAAAAAATGCCCAAATGCCTCTGAACTCGAGTTTACCAGCGTCTCGTGTGCATGGGGCCTAAGTGTAGGAATATGTTGCTAAATGGTGTAACTTCATTAAATGTAACCATATTGCTACACTTAGAGGCGCTTCTCTTTTATACTCAGTTGTGACATGACGCTACTTGTATATCAAAACATCGCTTGTATATCAAGTCAAAATGTATTAAAACATTTTGTTTTGCAAAACGCTCTCAAACCAAGTTACTCTCAAACCAAGGTTTTACTATATAAATGAAGACAAGGCTTTTGAATAAGCAATACGATGCAATGTTTTAAAACAGGTCAACGTAATGCAAGTTAACATACGCGATAGTGTGAATGAGCCTTAAAACCAGAACTGAACATTACAGCATGGGAAATGTTTTTCGGTTTGCCAAATAACTCATTAAAAAAGAGGGGGGAAAAAAGGGGGGGGGGCGGGGCAATGAAGATTCTCCTACTTTCCAACAATGCTCTCAGTTTCATTCTGCCTTCACTCAGTCTTCCATAAGTATTTTGACCATTTATTAAAAAAATGTAAATAAAAAAAAACACACAAACACACACACACACACACACACACACACACCGTATCTCCTTCCTGACTGAAAGAAAAAGGATTAAAATGGATGAAAGAATGAAGTACAAGGCATCTGTTTGGAATGTAGCTTCCATCCATTTGTTTCAGGGCATATTGTCATGGAGTATATACAATGATCGTTACAAAGAAGACAAGCCATGTATTCCTTGAACAAACCCAGACTGACACGGGACTTCCAGCACTGTTAACCATACATATGGTACCACTTTGGAAGGAATGTACTTTAGAGGAAGAAAAGTAGAGCTTTGGAAGACAACAAAAATGACCCCTCGGGCCGACTGGCACAGCTAAAACTCCAATGGATGGAAAAAATCCTATAATAAGTTACACATAACAGTTTCTGAATGGGGCCTCCTCCACAGCTTCTTTTAATTCACTCGATTTAGAATGGTGTTGTGACTAGGCATGGCAAACAGAGGCATCCAGTTTAAAGTGTTACTAAACCCAGGACCTGCATTCACTATAGCTGGTCTCCCGCGGGACACAGAACATGGAAATGCAATTATTTTAGTAGATTTAAACTGCTAAATACTTTTTCTCATCAGCAGTATGAAGCAGTCTTGTGACTTCTATCAATGTCCAGCCGAGCACTCCTCTTGTAGGAGGAGTTTTCATTCTTCTCTGACTGTCCTATGAGAGTGTGCGACTCCTGACCCTCTGTCTGGACAGTGTCGATTGGCCCTGTGCCAATCACATGCACCCTCCCAGCAATACACACCAAATTGAGCATGTACATAGATCCCCCAAGGCTCTGTACTAGCAGGAGATGGATTGGGGATAGGTGAGGAAGACAGGATCAAACAGCCTTTTACACAATGCGCAGAATTAATCCCTTAAAGTGGTTGTAAACCCTTTACAACCACTTTATGCTACAAGTAAGGCTTTACTATAGCTACCCCACTAGCTCATTATGCCTTTGTCTTGCAGATTTATTTCTATTTTCTTTTTATTAGGGTTTACAACGACTAAGTTCCACAGTGAGTACAACAAGCACGCTTTACTGCATAAAACACACTGATTTTACTGTTGTGGGTTTAGAAACACTTGAAGGCGATTTTTCACTGTATTATGGGATATTGAGTTAGGAGTTATGGCGTTATTCAGGCTCTTAAAATGTAAGTTATTTTCCCAAAACCTCCCTCTTAAAATTGAGGGTGCGTGTTATATGCCTGTGCGTGTTAAATGCCGATAAATACTGTATTTTTACTAGAATACTGTTTGTGGTCCGTTTAAAGTCCCAATCCTGGGATCCTGCTTTTACTCTATGTATCAGGGATGTGGTCCACAATCAGTATAGTCAGCTAGTAGCGGCAAACAGCCTATGTATTACTGGAACAATGGTTAAACATTCCCATAGACACACTCCTAAACCCTGTGGACAGCCTTCCCAGAAGAGTTGAAGCAGTTATAGCTGCAAAGGGTGGGCCAACTCAATACTGAACCCTACAGACCAATGCCGCGTACACGACCGTTTTTCGGGTTGTAAAAAAAAAAAATTAGTTTTTTTTTTTTTTTTTATGTCATTAAAGCGGGGGTTCACCCTGAAAAAAAAAATTCTTCATCTACCTTACAAACGAGCATACTAGCGAAAGCTAAAGTATGCCTTCTAATTTTTTTATTTTTTTTTGAGAGCTGTACTTACGGTTTAATCCGTAACTTTTGTTTCAGACTCCGGCCGGGAAATGGGCGTTCCTATGAAGAGGTGTACTTGATTGACGTCCAGCTATGGCGCGTCATGCCTTCCGAAAAAAGCCAAAATAGGACGCAAACATATACGGCGCCTGCGCAGTCAGCTTCTAGTCTGATGCGCAGGCGCCGTATAGCGCCGTGAAGAGCCGAGTCCTATTCCGACTCTTTTCTGAACGTGGGACGCGCCATAGCCGGCCGTCAATCATGTTCTACTCTTCATAGGAACGCCCATTCCCCGCGGGTGTCTGAAACGAAACTTACGGATTAAACCGTAAGTACAGCGCATAAAAAAAAAAAAAAAAAAAAAGGCATACTGTAGCTGATGCTAGTATGCTCGTTTGGATGGTCCAAGAAGTGTTTTTGGGTGAACCTACGCCTTAAAAACAATTGTGTGTGGGCTTTAGAGCAATTTTCAGGTTCTGAAAAACGGCCAATTTTTTTTTCAAACATGCTCTATTTTTTAACAACGTTTTTAACGTTGTTGTTTTTCGGGTTGTAAAAAAATGGTCGTGTGTGGGCTTTGACGTGAAAAATCCACGCATGCTCAGAAGCAAGTTATGAAACGGGAGCGCTCGTTCTGGTAAAACTACCGTTCGTAATGGAGTAAGCACATTCAATCACGCTGTAACAGACAAAAAAAGCACAAATCGTCTTTTACTAACATGAAGTCAGCTAAAGCAGCCCAAAGGGTGGCGTCATCCGCATAGAAATTCAATTTTATATTGCTGTCGTACGTGTTGTATGTCACCGCGCTTTGCTAGAGCATTTTTTTTTCACGATCGTGTGTAGGCAAGGCCGTTTAAATGATCGGGTTGAAAAAAAAACGTTGTTTTTTCTAGAGCCTGAAAATGCCATTTTTTACAACCCGAAAAACGGTCGTGTGTAGACTTGGATGTCATTAAAGTTTTGCGTGTAAAGGTCCCAATACTTTTGACAATATAGTGTATATATAAAATCATTTTTTTAAATGTAAAACATTTTTATTTTGGATCCTGTGGTGGCATAACGAATACACTTTAGACCTTGAACTTCCAAGAAGAGAAGAAAACCACCTTTGTAGAGGTGCTTGAGGAAAGGAGAACATCGAAGCATGGGATCAGTGTGTGGTTAAGCCCTTTGGTTAGAGCACAACACTTAATTTACCAACAAAAAGGAACGAGTGAACCAAGACATGGGTGTAACTTACACAATGACTAAGCTAAAACAAACAACGGGTGAATCATATGAAAAGCATCACTCCTAAATATACTCAAATTCTCTTACAGATACCGAAGACACTTTACATATTTTCTGATGAATTCACTGATCAAACGCGGCGGTTCTGCTTTTAACAGTCTTCATATTAAACCCTCACAATCTCTGTGTGGAGACCAAATGACCAATTCCCCAGCGCTGGCAAAGTACCAGACCTTTCAGTATGGGCTTCCCCATCCTCTGAATGACAACTGGCACGCATACAGTAACACAAACATTAGATGCAGGACTAACGAGTTTCATAGCTGGTAGATCCTTGTGCCAGTTACAGGACACGCGTGAACCTCCATATTGGTATGGAGCTCAGCATCTGAATTTGGTATAGTCATAGCTTGGAGGTGCACTGAGATATTTTAGTACACCTATAAGTTCCCCCCCCCCCCCCCCCCAGCATTTTAATATGTTGTACTTTGTAGAACAACGCTGTCCAGGCATCCTAACTGGGTGGCCTGTAAGGCACCATATATCCCCCCTATCTATAGTCTTCAGAACCATCAGTGCTGAACCCGTGTATCCATATAGAGGTCTTCAGTCACATAAAGCGGAGTTCCATCCTAAAAATAAACTTTATATTAACAGCTTGCCTTTAACCACTTAAGCCAATATGCTGCTAAATGCCCAAAGGCGTTTTTACAATTCGGCACTGCGTCGCTTTAACAGACAATTGCGCGGTCGTGCGACGTGGCTCCCAAACAAAATTGGCGTTCTTTTTTCCCCACAAATAGAGCTTTCTTTTGGTGGTATTTGATCACCTCTGCGGTTTTTATTTTCTGCGCTATTTGAAAAAAATGCAATATTTGTTACTTTTTGCTATAATAAATATCCCCCAAAAACATATATAAAAACATTTTTTTTTCTCAGTTTAGGCCGATACGTATTCTTCTACCTATTTTTGGTAAAAAAAAAAAAAAAAAAAATAAATCGCAATAAGTGTTTATCGATTGGTTTGCGCAAAATTTATAGCGTTTACAAAATAGGGGATAGTTTTTTTGCATTTTTATAAAAAAAAATTTTTTTACTACTATTGGCGGCGATCAGTGTTTTTTTTCGTGACTGCGACATTATGGCGGACACTTCGGACAATTTTGACACATTTTTGGGACCATTGTCATTTTCACAGCAAAAAATGCATTTAAATTGCATTGTTTATTGTGAAAATGACAGTTGCAGTTTGGGAGTTAACCACAGGGGGCGCTGTAGGAGTTAGGGTTCACCTAGTGTGTGTTTACAACAGTAGGGGGGTGTGGCTGTAGGACTGAGGTCATCGATCGAGTCTCCCTATAAAAGGGATCACTCGATCGATGCCCCCGCCACAGTGAAGCACGGGGAAGCCGTGTTTACACACGGCTCTCCCCGTTCTTCAGCTCCGGGGAGCGATCGCGACAGCGCGGCTATAAATGAATAGCCGCGCCGCCGTTCCCGGATCACTCCCTGCAGGAAACCGCCCGCAGCGGGGGGGGGGTCCCGATCGGAGCCCCCACCCGCTAGAAGGCAAGGACGTATATATACGCCCTTCTGCCTGTCCGTGCCATTTTGCGGACGTAAATAGTCATGCGGCGGGCGTTAAGTGGTTAATGCAAAAAGAAAAAAAAAATGTTTTACTCACTTCTATCTGGCTGTTACTAGGCACATTTTGTAATCTTCCTAGTTCCTGGTCCTAGGTGGTTCAACTTCCTGTCCTAGGACCCCATTGCCTCCTGGGAAATTATGACACTCATTTCCCAGGAGTCTCTGGGCATACTGTGCCAAAAAAAAAAAAAAAAAATTCGCCCAGTATGCACCCCTCCCTGAAAACCAGAAAGTAAAAGGAACTGGGCCTCACATGCCCACACATGTGATGGATACGGATATAAGGCAAGTGTTTGCAATGATTTCTGGAACGATTGGGGAGCTATTAATATGTTTTAGGGACTATTTAATGGGATTCATTTTAGCTTGCAAAAAAAAATTATGCCCGGAACCCCACTTTAAATAGAAGGTCTGTTTTTATGGGGGGTATATCCCCATTGCAGAAGGGCTGAGAGTAAATTTTAGCATGCCTCCCCCTCTACTATCCCACACCCCCCCCCCCCCATTGCCTCCCCTCCTATCTAGATCTCCGGCAGAGTCATCCCTTGGTTGAACCCAAGCTTACAATGGAGATTGTGTGTATCCAATATGGAAGTTTTAGTCTGAATCTGTATCGATATGGACTCATACTCCCCATTACACTCATATGTTGCAAGATATTGCTGTGTGTATGTAGTTTCAAGATCAATACGAACATATTTTCCGATTTCAGGTTTCTGTACAGATGCCAATGCAAATCGCAGCCTGAAAATCGCAAAAGGTAGTACAGAAACGACTTTTTGAAAACGGTGCGGCACCGCAAATGCAGTGTCGTACCGATTAGGACAGTGCCATTGCCGACGATTTGACATGTGAAATCGTACCAATGTGAACCAGGGCTAAGAGCGCCGCTCAGCTGACTCACTGCCCCTCTCTTCCTCCCCTCCTGACTGGCGTCATTCTCAGCCCCCTGTCATTGTTATACGAGAAGAGAAAGGCAGTGGGTCACGTGAGCGCCGAGCAGCACTCTAAAAAGGGGTATATAGCTGCAATTTTATTATAAAACTCAGACACTTTTGCAGATGACATTTTTAAATGCTGGGCAAGCATTTTCTTGTATCCTCCATACGCAGCCACCTCTCCCCCCCCCCCTTCCACATCCTTCTCTGTATCCCCCCACCTGTCCACAGTCACCTCTGTATCCCCCCCACCTGTCCACAGTCACCTCTGTACCCCCTCGGGCCGTTCACAGCCACCTCTGTACCCCCTCGGGACGTTCACAGCCACCTCTGTACCCCCTCGGGCCGTCCACAGCCACCTCTGTATCCCCCCCACCTGTCCACAGCCACCTCTGTACCCCCTCGGGCTGTTCACAGCCACCTCTGTATCCCCCCCACCTGTCCACAGCCACCTCTGTACCCCCTCGGGCCGTCCACAGCCACCTCTGTACCCCCTCGGGCCATCCACAGCCACCTCTGTACCCCCTCGGGCCATCCACAGCCACCTCTGTACCCCCTCGGGCCACAGCCTTCTCTGCATCCCCCCACCTGTCCACAGCCACCTCTGTACCCCCTCGGGCCGTCCACAGCCACCTCTGTATCCCCCCCACCTGTCCACAGTCACCTCTGTACCCCCTCGGGCCGTTCACAGCCACCTCTGTATCCCCCCCACCTGTCCACAGTCACCTCTGTACCCCCTTGGGCCGTTCACAGCCACCTCTGTATCCCCCCCACCTGTCCACAGCCACCTCTGTACCCCCTTGGGCCGTCCACAGCCACCTCTGTATCCCCCCCACCTGTCCACAGCCACCTCTGTACCCCCTTGGGCCGTCCACAGCCATCTCTGTATCCCCCCCACCTGTCCACAGCCATCTCTGTACCCCCTCGGGCCGTCCACAGCCACCTCTGTACCCCCTTGGGCCATCCACAGCCACCTCTGTACCCCCTCGGGCCATCCACAGCCACCTCTGTACCCCCTCGGGTCACAGCCTTCTCTGCATCCCCCCCCTGTCCACAGCCACCTCTATACCCCCTCGGGCCGTCCACAACCACCTCTGCACCCCCCCTCCACAGCCACCTCTGTATCCCCCCCCCGTCAACGTTCACCTCTGTATCCCCCCTGTCCTGGGGGCATAGTACATATGCAATCCCCAGAGCAGAAATAGACCTTTCCCTGAGGAACGCAAGCCGAATATATACAGAAGCTACTCTCACTACTCAACACACCTTGGCTATTTTATGCAGGGGATAAAATGGGCCTGGAGGTAGCAGAAATGGGCTTTTCCTTATTTGTGCAGCTCTACAGAAGATACATTTCAAGTTTTAAAACATTTTTGGTTTTCATTATTTAAAAAAAAGTTCAAAGCAGAAAACAAAAAAGGTGTCAACAGGTACTTTCGTTTCCCCAACTCCAGCTCTTCAACCTGGGGAACTCAGAATGCAAATATAGGCTTCCAGTTCCCAAGGCAGATCTTTGGCTTCTCCCCAAGTATGTTAACACTGGTCTACGTACAGCAAGCATTTACAAAGCATTCAGCACACTTCCAGCATGTCTCTTGAGAACCATAAAGCACACTTCAGTGTTCTGAAAGCTTACTAACAACAGGTTTCATGTACAACCAGCACTCTCATTATCATCCGTGTTCAAATGCAGTCCAGAACTAAAGGGGGCTTTAAGAGCTTCGGGATAGCAGCTCAAACCTAGTTAAAAGCTTGATAAAATTGTTGTTGTATATAAAACAGACACGCAATAAGTTCCTCTTGATGAAAACGGATAGATCAAGCAACATCCCCATATCTTGGGTCAAGAAGGGAATACAGAGAGGGGCAGCACCGGAGAGGAGGTAATTATTACAGCCAGGGGTGTTTTTTGCCTTCATGGCCTCTTGGGGCACCATTAAAAAATTTGCTTGGAGTTGGGTTTTAAAGCTGTACTTTAGGGGGGGGAACAAAAATGCTCCCTGTAGTGGATCTGCCCCATACGTTTAGTTCTAGGGGTACGCAAACAGCAATTTTATTGTACCAGATTCTCTGTTCTCGCATGTTTCTGCAGTTTGTAAGGGCAAACCCCACCGCCCCTTCCCTCCTATGTTCTGGCTTCAGATGGCTATTGACAACAGTTTGATGCAGAGCCCATAGAGCTGTATGGACAGTGTTGGCGCCAAGGAACAGTTCACTGTCGGAGTAGAGGAGACATCAGTTGCCGGGTGGAGTGGGGGGGATCAGATAATTAAAAGTGCTTTTAACTGTCCCCTAGACCTAAATGAGCATTTAACCCTTAGGCCCCTTTCACAGTAGTGGACCGGTTCTTCAGGTAGACCCGATTGGACCCTCCAAGTCTCCTCTGCAGGTACATATGTTCATTGACTCCCGCCAACACCTGATCAGATCCGCTAAAAACAGATGGATGGGGATCCGTTCCCCATCCATCTGGTAGATCGGATGGCAGTCAGGTGTAAACGGACAGACGGTCCATTTCCATACCAACCGCCCATAAAGGGGAGTGGGCTGTGTCTGTGTCCGGTCTGCATAAGCGGAGCAGACACGTACCAGTGGACAAACTACCTGCTGAGCAGGCACACTCCAATGAAGCTCACCCTGTGTAGAAGGGGCCTTACAGTGTGGGAACAGCCCCAGGGCAAGGAATTTTTTTTACTTACTGGAGATGGGCTTTAACAACTTCAGCCCCGGAAGAATTTGCCCCCTTAATGACCAGGCCATTTTTTTGCGAAACGGCACTGCGTCACTTTAGCTGACAATTGCGTGGTCTAGCGATGCTGTACCTAAACAAAATGTTGCAGAATATACAGCCTCATGCTACATAACTAAGCTCCATTTCATGCTGGATAAACTAAATTATTAATGTTTCTTAAATCGAAAACCACCATTAGACAGTTTTTTTATTAAAATAAATTTGATAAATCAAAATAATCTATTAAAAAAAAAAAAAAACACAAAAACACAAACACACAATTTAAATCTGATTTAAAAAAAAAAAAGAAGATTTTTATCCACCCTGATAGAAACCAATCAGCTTGCAGGTTTTATTGCCAAAGCTTAAAAGGGATTGTAAACCCTCATGTTTTTTCACCCTAATGCATCCGTAAGGCAAAAGCATAATGAGCTAGTATGCACCGCAAACTAGCTCATTATGAAATACTTACCTTAGATTGAGGTGTCGGCATCTAATTCCGGTCACCGCCGAGGGAGCTGACATTCCCCTCTAGGTGTGTCTTTCAGGTTCAGGGCTCCGGCGATGTGAGTGGCCAAAGCCGCGATGACATCACTCCGCCGCCTGCGCACGGTAAACTTCTTTCCGGCAAGGTCCGGCAGCGTCTGCCAGACCTTCACGGCACATGCGCCTATGACGTCAGCGGCTGCATGCAAAGTAAACCGTACAGGTTTAGGAGATATTAATTTTACCTACAGGCAAGCCTTATTATAGGCTTGCCTGTAGATAAAAAATAAACAAGGGGTATACAACCACTTTAAAGGTGAAAAAAAACTTCTGACACCGACCAGCATCCCTAGCCACCCGTTTTACTCATCTGTTCATTCTCACAGCGGAGACGAGCTCTAACTCTCTGCCTGTTGTCTCGGCTCTTGATTGGATAGATTGATAGCAGCGCAGCCATTGGCTCCCGCTGCTGTCAATCAAATCCAATGACGCTGGTGCTGAGTCCCCCTTTCTGTGTGACTACACGCAGAAGCAGGACTCAGGAGCGCGTCCGCACGGGTGTCCACCAAGGAGATCGATTCTCCGACGTGGAAACTCGTTGCAGGGAGGAGCTACCAGTGCCGCCGAGGGACCCCAGAACAGGTGGATCGGGGGCCCCTCTGTGCAAAATTAACAGTACGGTGGAGAGAAGTATGAGATAGAAGAAGAAGATCCTGGACTGCCGCACTCCTTAAAACAATGTCTTTATTGTACCAAAAAACAACCAAAGCGATGCAGTCAAAATGAAGTGAACAGGAAAAAGATGGCTGACATGTTTCACATCATGACATGAAATGACATGACGTGAAACATGTCAGCCATCTTTTTCCTGTTGTTCACTTCATTTTGACTGCATCGCTTTGGTTGTTTTTTGGATTTTATTTGTATAATTAGGACATCGTTTTAAGGAGTGCGGCAGTCCAGGATCTTCTTCTATCCAATGCACATGTGCATAGCCAGCACCTTTTTGGTTTAGTGGGACGGAAGCAAAGCCAAGGGATCAGCAGTTTTAAGACCCCATTCACATCTAGGCGTTTTTACGCCTGTAGCGCTACGCCTCTGCCGCCAGAGGGCTGGAAATACATGTCCCTCTATGGAGATGGTTCACATCTCCACGCCGAACGCCGGACGCCTGTCGCCTGCTGCGTGAAAAAAGGTCCCGGACCTTTTTTTCAGGCGTCTTCGAGCGTTCGGCTAGGAGATGGCAATCATCTCCATAGAGGGGGTCAATCTGGGACACATCTAGGCGGACAATACCCGCGTTTTGTCGCCGCAAATCGCGGTACAAAACGCCGCTATTTTTACCGCGATTTGCGGCGACAAAACGCCGCGATTTCGTCCGTCTAGATGTGAATGCAGCCTTAGAGCGGTATCACCTACCACTTCAACTACCTGGAGAGAAGTATGACATGTTTTTTTTTCTTAAATAACAAAACACACACACACACACACACACACACACACACACACAGGGGTTTACAACCCCTTTAATTGAACAAGCTGAACTTAGAAAACGGATTGGCTACCATGCACAGCTGCACCAGTTTGAGTGCTCCAGTTTCAAATAAAGTTAATAAAAAAATAAGTAAAGCGTGTTGTGCCGATACGCTCCCTGCCAGATCTCGCACGGGCTACCTACATGGGAAAAACGCAGCGTCTTAGGCTCCACGTACATGGTACGTTTTTACAACTGCTCCTCAGCCTAGGTTCACACTGCTACGAATTCAAAATCGCGGTAAAATGCGCGATTTTACCACGATTTCGCGGCCGCGATTTCGGCCGCAATTTAATGTAAATCGCGGCCCGAAATCGCAAAAAGTAGTACAGGAACTACTTTTTGAAATCGCAGATGTGGCGTCGCACTGATTAGGACAGTGCCATTGCCGACAATTGCCGCCGATTTGAGATGTGATTTGACATGTCAAATCGCATCTCAAATCGTTCCAAATCGTACCCAGTGTGAACCAGGGCTAAATGATTAAACTTGACAGATAGTAACCCACGTTTAAAACGTCCGTTTTGCTGTGTTTACATGCCGCATTTAGCTGCGTTTTGTGCTTAGAAGCGTTAAAAAAATTAACATATCATTTTTTTTTTACATAGCCAAAAACGAAAAACGCCTATAAACAAAACGCTGCTAAACGCGTTTAGTGGTGTCTGAAACGTGGAAATCTGCGTCTGAACCCATTTTTTTGCTTTCAAAGAAAGGTTGTTAAAACGCAACTGCCTAAAAACTGCAATAAAACGAACCTGTGTACATGGTCACATAGGATAACGTTGAATGAGTTCAGGAGCAATTGAAAAAAGCGTCCAACTGCCTCTGAACGTCCGTTTAGCAGCGTCCCGTGTGCATGAGGCCTTACCAAACAGGCTAGTGTGAATCAGCCCTAATGCCCCGTACACGCGAACCGAATATCGCACGACAGATCGTATGAGTTTTTTCGCATAATAGTCGCAAGTAGAAATTGAATAGGGTAATAAAGTCACGAAAATTTTCGTACGACAGAAAATAAATAAATAGGAAGCGATGTCAAGTGTTGTATTTTCGGACGACAACTATACGGACTAAACGAAAATCGTACAAGGAAATTTTTCGTGCTGGTACGATCCAATAAGATTGGATGAACGGTCGTGATCGGCTCTCGAAAGTAGTGAACACACGATCCGAAAATCGTACGATTCTTCTTCAAACGATCGTTTTCATCCGATATTCGGATTGTGTGTACGGCCATTAGTAGGTGCTTCACAAATATATACTTCTATCTCAATCCTGATTGCCAACTAAATACTGTGCCTGTTCAGACACATTCTCGTCATCTGTAAATCAATGGAAAATAAAAATATTAAACTTGGCACCTATAATTTACCATGTGCAATGGTGAAAAGAGAGGCCATCCAAGGTACCCAGGGTGGTGGCTCTTACTGTGGTTAAAAAGGGAGGTTTACAATGAGGAATTTGTAGGACTGGAAATACATGTGCCCGTTGTGTCTCGGGAGATAAAATTAGAAACGGTTCCTCCTCGCCAGTGCACAGGCAGGGACAGGCACTTTCAGGGGTTAAACAGACAAGTGCTAGCATTTGAAATTATTTCCCGAACATAGATTGTTTCCATAGCAACCAGAAATAGGGGCGGAGTCTCACATCCACCCTTCTGCAAGAGAGTGTCAAACAGAACTCGACCACCTTGCAATTTCTGTTTCTTTTTCGTGCCTTTTGTTATTAGAAAATGATAGTATTTTCCATGAGAAGACGATCACAGCCAGCGCATTACTGGGGACTAGAGGGACGTACCTAGCAAGAAACAGCACAGCAATATTAGAGGGGTCACTTCACCCCTCTGCCCAATCCGCCTCTCAGCCACCCACAACTTATTTCCTGGGTATGGATGAGCGGGTGGAAGGGTTTCCCCGTAGTTGGGGAAGATTGCCCTCACTGCTTATCAGACAAAACAGAACATGCCCCTGAAAGAAGAGCGAATACTGCTAGAAGCGTCCCATTAGGAAGGTTTCCTGTTTATTAGTCTTTTCAGAATATGAAACGCTACAACTTTATCCAACATAAATTATCATTAAAATAAAAATAATTAAAAAAATACGTTTTTGGCTGGCATTCCACTTAAAGCGGGGGTTCACCCTATAAAAAAAAAAAAAAAAAATTATTATACCATTATATTCGGCATCGTAGCGCGAGCTACAGTATGCCGGTCTTACATTTTTTATCCCTGTACTCACTGTGCTATGGATCATTGAAGATTCCGGGGAATGGGCGTTCCTATGGTGAGAGAAGGTGATTGACGGCCGGCCCTGGCACGTCACGCTCCTCCGGAAATAGCCGAAATAGGCTTGGCTCTTCACGGCGCCTGCGCATAGCCTGTGCGCAGGCGCCGTGAAGAGCCGAGACCTACTCCGGCTGTCTTCGGGGAGCGTGACGTGCCAGAGCCGGCCGTCAATCATCCTCCCTCTCCATAGGCACGCCCATTCCCCGCGGGAGTCGGAAACTTCAATGATCGATAGCACAGTGAGTACGGGGATTAAAAATTTAAGACCGGCATACCGTAGCTCGCGCTACAATGCCGAATGTAATGGTATAATGATGTCAAGGAGGGTGAACCACCGCTTTAAGCCTCATGCACACCACTTCAGCCCCGGAAGGTTTTACCCCCTCAATGACCAAGCCATTCTTTGCGGTCAGGGCTGCCATCGGAGCGGGTACAGACCATACAACGTTAAGGGGCCTGAGGAGCTCGCCCGGGCCAGAAGAAGGCAGGACAGGTAAGGGGGAGCTGTGTTGTGCATTAGAGCAGGGGTCATCAACCCCTGCTAGACCCTCGATCTCTCCATAAAGGGTACCCGTCACTGTCTAAACTGTCACAAGGGATGTTTACAAAAAAAGTGTTCCTAAACCCACAACAGTAAAATCAGTCTGTATATCCAGTAAAGCATGCGTGCTATACTCACCTTGGAGCATAAGGGGTTAATCCTCTGCATTGTGTAAAAAGGCTGTTTGATCCTGTCTTCCCTGATCCTCCCCTCCTTCCAATGACTCCCAATAATTTCCGGATAGTAGAGTCTATGGAGTCAGGCTGCACATGCTCAGTTTGGACAGTGTCTTTTTTTTTTTTGTCTTGAAAGAGTGCATGTGATCAGCACAGAGCCAAAATCAGTAATGTCCAGACAAAGGTTCAGGGGCCAGACAGAGGTTCAGGGGCCAGACAGAGGTTCAGGGGCCAGACAGAGGTTCAGGGGTCATGCAGACTCATAGGTCAGTCAGAAAACTCCTCCTACAAGCTTTAACCAGTGCTTGGCTGGACAACGATAGAAGTCACAAGACTGCTCTAACTGCTGGTGAGAAAAGATATTTAGCAGTTTATAATTGCATTTCCATGTTCTGTACCGTGGGAGACCAGATATAGTGAATTCAGTGCAAGTGCTCCCATCTCCACAAAGGCGTATTCACTCGCCGCTCGCACACACATGCAAACAGCAATCATCCCACACATGTGAAGTATCACTGCGAACGTCAGATTATGGGCAGTAAATTCTAGCACCAGACCTTCTCTGTAAGTCTAAAATGGTAACCTGCCAAGGCTTTTAAAAGTATCACCTATGGATTGTAAGATTGACATTATTTGTCACTGTTGTGCAGGCGTGCGCAATTTTAAAGTATGGCATGTTTGGTATCCATTTACATTTTACCCCCCCCCCCCCCCCCAAAAATGATGAATATATATTTAAAAAAAAATGAATTTAATAGTGTTTTTTTTGCATTGTGGTGCTCTGCTTTAGGTATACATAGGTTTTACAAAACATTTTAAAGAAGATAAAAATCACACCAAGAAATATGTAGGTGGTCACTGCTGTACTTTCCCTCCAAAAATACTAGTTCTCTGCCTGCTGAGCAATTGACTTAATCAATTTCATGGACACAAGAGGTTGCGGACAATACTCTGATCTAATTTTCTGCGTTCTCATTTCTGGTTGCTCTTTCCGAGTACTGAAGCCAGAAACAACCAAGTAACTAGTATTTTTCTGTACCTACTTTAAAGTGGAGCTCCGCCAAGAATAAATAAATAAATAAAATAAAGTCAAAAATGTTGCTGCTCCTGCAAAAAAAAAAAAAAAAAACCCTGAAGTGCCTGTTGCTAGGCAGATCGTCCTAATCTGCCACTTCCTGAACCGCGGTCCGTCTTCTTTCTTCTCCTCCTCACGCTGCCTCCTGGGGAATGAGGGAGCAGTGTCTTCTGGGACATTGTGTGTGTCCCAGGAGACATCGCCCATTAACATCGGGTGGTGAAGCAGCAAGGCTTCACTTCCCGATTCCATCACCGAGGATGGCCACGGGGCAGCCGAGACCCGAGCGATTGCTCAGCGTCGACTGCCGTCATCGCGGGCACCCTGGACAGGCAAGTGTCCTTATTAAAAGTCATTGCCGCTGGAGTCCCACGATCGGTCCCCGGAGCTGAAGAACAAGGAGAGCTGTGTGAAAACCCAGCTTCCTCATTCTTCACTGTGGCGCTGTCATTGATCGTGTGTTCCCTAATATAGGGAAACGCAATCAATGATGTCACATATCCAGCCCCTCTCCCCTACAGTTAGAAACACATATGAGGTCACACTTAACCCCTTCAGTGCCCCCTAGTGGTTAACTCCCAAACTGCAATTGTCATTTTCACAGTAAACAATGCATTTATATATCATCTTTTGCTGTGAAAATGACAATTGTCCCAAAAATGTGTTAAAATTGTCTGATGTGTCCGCCATAAAGTCGCGGTCATGAAAAAAATAAATAAAAAAAAAAAAAAAACGCTGATCGCCGCCATTAGTAGTAAAAAGAAAATTATTATTAATAAAAATGCAATAAAACTATCCCCTATTTTGTAAACACTATACATTTTGCGCAAACCAATCGATAAACACTTATTGCTTTTTTTTACCTAAAATTGGTAGAAGAATACGCAACAGCCTAAACTGAGGAAAAAAATAAGTTTTTTTTTATATATATTTGGGGGATATTTATTATAGCAAAAAGGAAAAAATATTGAATTTTTTTTTTCAAAATTGTCGCTCCGTTTTTTTTTAATAGCGCAAAAAATAAAAACCGCAGAGGTGACCAAATACCACCAAAAGAACGCTATTTGTGGGGGGAAAAGGACGCCAATTTTGTTTGGGAGCCACGTCGCGCAATTTTCAGTTAAAGCCACGCAGTGCCGAATCGCAAAAACTGGCCAGGTCCTTTACCTGCATTTTGGTCCTGGTCTTAAGTAGTTAATGAATGAAATGAGTATTTGACCCCTTCGCAAAACATGACTTTATACTTGGTGGCAAAACCCTTGTTGGAAATTACAGGAGGTCAGACGTTTCTCGCAGTTGGCCACCAGGTTCGCACACATCGTGAACAGGGAAAAGCATCTATAGGGAGGGGGTGTGTGGACAATGCATTTGCAGCTGCTGCTAGAATGCCAACGGGATGGAGCCCTTCCTGGCTTCTGCAAAGGTTCAAGAAAGGAAGGGTAACCCCTTGAAGTCACACATCTATGATATCCTACTGCAATGATTGGAGTGGCAACCTCAGTCTGGACTCTGGCCAGGCCACGCCCCCAATGTGTTCAACTCCTGGAGCTTATTCATGGAGATAGGGAACGCAAGTGTATGCAGGTCTGCACACATCTCAGGAAGGATTTTGTCCCACTCCTCTCTGCGGATCCTCTCCAAGTCATTAAGGTTTGGAGGCTGACATTTGGTAACTTGAACCTTCAGCTCCCTCCACATATTTTCTATGGGATTAAGGTCTGGAGACTGTCTAGGACCTTAATGGGATTCTCCTTGAGCCACTCCTTTGTTGCCTTGTCCATGCAATTTGGGTCATTGTCATGCTGGAATACCCATCCACAACCCATTTTCAATGCCCTGGCATCCCTCAGAAGGAGGTTCTCACCCAAGATTTGATAGTACATGGCCCCATCCATCGTCCCTTTGTGCGGTGAAGTTGTCCCGTCCCCTTCGCAGAAAAACACCCCCAAAGCATAATATTTCCACCTCCATGTTGGACAGTGGGGATGGTGTTCTTGGGGTCATAGGCAGCATTCCCCTTCCTCCAAACACGGCAAGTTGGGTTGATGCCAAAGAGCTTGATTTTGGTCTCATCTGACCACAACACTTTCACCCAGTTCTCTGAATCATTCAGATGTTCATGAACAAACTTCAGATGGGCCTGTACTTGTGTTTTCTTGAGCATGGGGACCTTGCAGGCATTGCAGGATTTCAGTCCTTCATGGCATAGTGTGTTACCAATTGTTTTCTTGGCAACTATGGTCCAATTGTTTACTTGGCGACTATGGTCCCAGCTGCCTTGAGATCATCAACAAGAATAATGATGGGGAAATAGCGTGGATGGGGAAATCTCCCCTGGCTGCTATTGTACTCTGACAGCCATACAATTCATGGCTGCCTGAATACCCAAACAGTGACTGCATCTGATCGAATACAATCAGTTCTTGGCTGAGGATTTTTTTTTTACCTGGCTCAGTTAAATTTTTAAATCTAACTTTGTCAAGCCAAGTAGTGCCAACAAGGCCACCCATGGCGCAGATTTCAGCCGATTCATCAAAAACGATGTGAATGTCTATGGCCAGCCAAGGATATTAAGTAAAAACCATGGAATCTCCATAAGGTTTTCCGAACACATCTCTGCAATCAAAAAGACAATGCTAATCCCATTCCTCAATATACAAATGACCACCAGATAAAGCATTTGCTAATATGGGGTTGTTAAGTAGTAGTAAACTCATAATTTACCACCTCAATACCGGGCACTTTTGCCCTCTTGCTGCCCAGGCTAATTTTCAGCTTTCAGCGCTGACAACTTTGAATGACACTTGCATGATCATGCAACACTGTACCCATATGAATTTTTATCATATTTTAGATTATCCTAGTTTTTGTTATAACATTTTGAAAATGAGTCATTTTTCTTCACTGATAAAACCAATTTTTTTTTTTTTTACTATTGCTTTAATCAAAATAAGAAAAACAGCAATAAAGTAAAGAAAGTTTATTACAAAAGAAAAAAAAAAAAAAACAACAACAACAACAACAACAACAACAACAACAACAACATTAATAATAATAATAATAAATTAGTTACTGAAAATACAATATAATTCCCCTTTTTTTGATCACATTCAACCTGGAGTTTCTCGTAAGCCCCGCCCCTTATAGAATCCACCCACTCCGTCCCCTCTATTCCACCAACTTCCACCCATAGTGTCAGGAGTATACAGCCCCAGCATCACGGGACAGAGTATACAGCCCCAGCATCACGGGACAGAGTATACAGCCCCAGCATCACGGGACAGAGTATACAGCCCCAGCATCACGGGACAGAGTACATGCTTCTCAACTTTAGAATTTGAGGCTGATGTAAACATGCGGCACGGCACGTCACGCCAAAAAGTGGGTGTGGCCAGACTGTTATCAGTGGAAGGGGCATGGTTGAACAAAACCAATCCCCCCTACCACCATCCCTCTCCCCATCATTACACAGGACCCCTTACTCAACACTACCCCCCATTGTTACACAGGACCCTTTCCCTCATACTAACCCCATCATTAAACACAGACAGGTTATTTGTTTAGGGTGGAGTCTCTCTCTCTCGATCTCGCTCTCTCACTCTCTCGACCTTATATTACATGGTTTTGGTCAATCTGAAGGAAAGAATAATAAAAAGTCTACAGAAAATTGGATAGTGTGTATCCAGCTTAAGGGAATTTTGCGGGGACCCCCAGGTCACCAGAACTAGTGTACCCATTGGAAGGATTTCCCCTCTATTACTTTTCTGGAGACAACCCAATATTTGGGATTTTCTTTCATTCACTTTTCAGAACAGTAAACAGGAGAGATAGAGAGAGTGAATCTCCATAACGGGAGCACAGACAGCAATAAAAACTGACAGGGGGGGTCCAGTTCCTCTGCAATCTAACTAAAACTAAGAAAAAAGGTTTTGCTTTTAGCTATACTTTAAACAGACCAAAAAGCAGTATAAGGAAGAATGGAAATCTATGGAGTCTGTAGTTGATGTACCAATCTTCACTAGGCTTGCATTCATTCTTGTGAAAAAAATGTCGCTCAGTACAGGCAATGATTATAGAAAACGTGAGCCTCGTACACACGATCGGATTTTCTGCAGACAGAGCGTGTGACTTTTTTCCAAAGGGCGTGTGCCTGGATTTTGTCTTGCATACAAACAGCACACAATTGTCAGCCAACAAACACAAATGTAGTGACGTACTACGTCGTTTTTCAGCTCTTGAGCGCCACCCTTTGGGCACCTTCTGCTAATGTCGTGTTTGGTGAGCATTGATTCCGAGCATGCGTGTTTGTTGTCCACTGATAATTTTAAAGCCTGTTATCAAACATTTGTCTGCGGAAAATCCAACAACAATTGTCCTATGGAGCGTAGAAACGGTCGGATTTTCTGCCAACAGCTTGTCATCACGCAATTCCCGTTGGAAAATCCAATCATGTGTACGAGGATTAAGACTCCCGAGTTCATGATCTGCAGATTTCTTCCGGGTCACTAGCTGAAAAAGTATTGAAATCAATAGATCGGCATAGTGGGAAGGCTAGAGGCACAGGATAGAAATGATCGCCTATCTGCACAACAGAAACTCTATGAGTTTATAACTTTGTTAAAAATTGCAGAAGAACATTTTCTGAAGTTAGTCTTTGTTCTCCTACCACATAGAAAACCTGATGGTTATCACACCGGACAACCTACATGGACAGTAGAAGCAGCTCACTACATCATGAAAATGAAAAGACCCCGAATAACAACATTGTACATTTTCTCAGCGGGTCTTCCCAATGTACATTTAACCAGAATGCCCTTTCCCTTCTCACTTTCCACATTATACTTCAAATCTTATCATGGTGCAAGGATGGTTGGTGCATGGTTGTGGCAATTCAGCAGAAAACACTTATCTACAGTTCATCAAAGGCAAGTGCTATGCCAGTGCTGGATAAATGGCAATCTCTGCCCGGTACATCGCAGGGCAACTCAGACAAGCTGAAGTAAGAATGAGTCCTTTAAAAGGAATTTGGCTTTATTACTTTACTGCACGTCAGGAGAAAAAGAAGGAAAGCCCATTGATGTCAGACCTCAGAAAAAGCCTTTGTAAGGCAGACCATAGAATTCAATGGGTGGCTGGACAAGCATGTACAATCTGACCAATCGCAAGACAAACCTGGGTCATCTGAGCCAGGAAAGGGGAAGAATCTCTCGTTTAATACCAAAGACATGTAGTAGAATACATTTTGGGAAAAATTAATGAAGGAATTCAATTTATTTATTTTTTTACTTTAGACCCCTTTCCCACTGGAGCTGTTTTTCCAGGTGCTTTAGCATTAAAAATATCGCCTGTAAAAAGCCTCATCTGCAATCCCAATGTGAAAGCCCAAGTACTTTCACACTGGGGCACTGCGCCGGCAGGGCATCAAAAAAAGTCCTGCCAGCATCTTCTTTGCGGCGCTTTTAACCATTTTTCGGCCCCTAGCGGGGGTTAAAAGCAACCCACTAATGGCTGAAAATCACCGCAAAAACGACAGTGCAGCTCCACTAAAAATAGTGGCGCTTTACTGCCGACGTTCGGGCGTTTCAGTGTGAAAGCAGCCTTATTGGATATGTTTTATAGCAGAAAAATAAATCTCTATTGGTGTACAGTGTTGCATTGGTGTACAGTGTTGCATTAATGTACAATTACTGGGCCTGGTCATGAGTGGGGTCAAACCTTCCAGAGCTAAAGTGGTTACCAAAAAAATGCCTAGCTTTTTTAACGGACGTCTGCAGCTCTGACCAAAGTTGTATAATGCCCTTTCTATAGGTGAAGGCCATTTACATACCTCATGAAGCCTGACTGGAAAGCTTCTAAAACGTCGCTAAAGGCTCGTTCACACAATACGAAAATCAGATGGAAAAAAACTTTGTATGACAAACGGTCGTTAGTATGGTGCTTTCGACAGCCGATTTCGCTTTTTCGTCAGACATGTGCAGATTATATAATTTTTGTTGGATTTTAGTTTTATTAGTAGGTTTTCGTAAGAGCAAGCTCAGAAATGAAAGAATACATACAAAACTATTCAACGCATGACGTCACTTCTGACTTTGTACCAAAAATGTCATATTGCGAGTAAACTCTTCACTTTCGATATGAGAAACAAAAAAACGGACGTTTGGTCATCCGAAAACCTAAGCGTGTGTACAAGGATTTAGGCTGGGTTCACACTGCTGCGCTGTGATATGTTGCAAATTTGTTCCTTTTTTTTGTCCTGTGTGAGGTGCAAATTTACCGCAAATTTCAGAAGTTGGACGCAGCTGCAATTGATGTTCTAGCCAATGGAATCATGTTAATGTATAATGTTAAAAAAAAAAAAAGGAGTGTTAACTTCCTGTGTACTTCCTGTTTTTTTGTGGAGAGTAGTGTAGTGAAATTCGCACATATCTGAACCAACAATGCGATTCCAAAACGATTAACATTGAGGTCTATGGAGACTAAATTTGCAACGCAGTAAACTAGCACAAGACCCTTTTTATTATCGAATCGCATTCGTAGAGGATTCGCAACGCATATATGTGAACGACTGTCATTAAAAACAATGACTTTTTGGATGATATGCAAATCATGCCGCCCCTGTGTGAACCGACTAACACTAGGCTTCTCCTAAAAGTTTCCCAGTCAGAAATCATGAGGTACCTAAATTGCCTACACCTATATAGCAAGGGCAGTGTTCCACTTTGTTTAGAATCTGCACCGTTTATTTTTTGTATCTATAGACACCCTTTATCTCCATAGACCGATTTTTGGTAAAGGTGAACCAACCCTTAATAAATAAAAAAAAAAAAAAAAATCTAAATATTACCATACCACAGTATATGGATGAATCACAGTGTTACTGTGCATAGCAACAACTTCTAGGGGTGCACAGGGTTTAATGCATCTTAAAGGGGGGTTCTACTAGTTTAAACAAGCGACTAGCAGGCCTCGGTGCTATCCATCCAACAAATAAAATACAGAAATCTGTTCAGTGTCAGGTCAGGGTCTGATGTGATGTGAAGACTGGCCAATGACATCACTAGTGATGACCTCATAGGATGTTGCTACAACAAACATAATGAACGTCAACAGTGACGATAAGGGATAGTAGTACATTCCATCCGCCCATCATCTTCCAAAAAATAAATATACAGAGGTCAGGGGACATCGCTCCTCAACTCAGACATGTACAAAAATATCACCAAAAACAAAAACATTCCCAAAGCACACAGGGAGGGAGAAATGTAAGAGTTATGCCAGTTACTCACCTGACAAAAATGTAAAGAGCAGGCAACTGAACATAAAAAAATATATATATATATATATATATATATATATATATATATATATATATATATATATATATATATATATATATAATAAAATTATTTTAATTTTTTTATTATAATTTATATTACATACACACACACAGCAAAATTATAAATGCAAAACATGGTTGTATTTGCCCCTATTTATCATGAGCTGAACCTAAAGCTCTATGACTTTTTCTATGTACATAAAAGGCCTATTTCTCTCAAAACATTGCACACAAATCTGTCTATGCCCTGGTTCACACTGGTGCGTATTGACATGCGATTTGCACCGTCCTAATCGGTGCGGCGCTGCACAAATTTCAAAAAGTAGTTTCTGTACTACTTTTTGCGATTTCGGCCCGCGATTTACATTGACATCTATGCATAAACTGCACAGATGTCTCTGTAATCGGACAAAATCGGGACAGACAAGCGGGAGTGAAATCGTGCCAGTTCAGCTAAACTCGCATGGCTTCATTCCCGCAGCCCAGTATGAACCTGTGCTTATGCCTAGTACACACGATCGGGTTTTCCTGACAGTCAAAAGACCACTGAGAAAACCGGGAACCGGCACAGAGCTACCACCACTGAAACTGCCAGGAGAGCTTTGGTCGGGAAAACCAGCCGTTTGTATGCTCCTGCGCAGGGTTTCCCATAGGAAAACTGCGGAAAAATAAAAAAACGATGCGATTCGCAGCAAGAAAAAAATAGAACATGTTCTAATTTTTTAAACAGCAATTTTCCTGACGAGAAAAACGATTGTGTGTACTAGGCATTCGATTTGTGAACAATATTTGACAGAAATAGGCCTTTTATGTACATAGAAAAAGTCGTAGATCTTTAAGTTCAGCTCATGATAAATAGCGGAAAACACAAAAGCGTTGCGTTTATAATTTGGCCCAAATATATATATTATATAAATAAATAAATAATGCTTGTAGCACTGAGGTCACTAGTCCAAATCTCAGCCAGGACACTATCTGTATTGCCGCGTACACACGATCGGTTTGTCTGATAGACCGTTTTCATCAAACTAACCAATCGTGTGTGGGCCCCATCGTTTTTTTAGCCATCGGTTAAAAAACTAGGAACTTGTTTTAAAATTATCTGATGGTTAACTAACCGATAGAAAAAAAAAAAAAAAAAAAAAAAGATTGTTTGTAGGCACGTCCATCGGTTAAAAATCCACGCATGCTCAGACTAAATTAGGGAACGGGAGCGCTCGTTCTGGTAAAACTAGCGTTCGTTATGGAGATAGCACATTCATCACGCTGTAACAGACAGAAAAGCGCGAATCAGCTAAAGCAGCCCCAAGGGTGGCACCATTGGATTTGAAACTTCCCATTTGAGGTGCCGTCGTATGTGGTTTACGTGACCGCGTTCTGACACGATCGTTTTTTTTTACCGATGGTGTGTAGGCACGACTGATCATCAGTCAGCTTCATCGGATAACGGATGAAAAAAATCCATCAGTCCGTTTTCATCGGATGGACCGATCGTGTACAGGGCATATGCCTCCCTGTGCATGTATGCGTTTCCTCTTGCACCGACATGCTGGTATATTAGCTATGTGTTGTGTTATCACACAGAGATTTCCTCTCAATTCCTGATGTGGCTATGAGACAGGAAGTAAAGGGAAATCTCCTCAATGGGAGGGGGGGGGGTGCCTTCAGTCCCTTTGTAAATAATGAGTAAACACATTTACAGTTAAACTTGTCAAAGCCAATATTGGGGCCTTATCAAGGTACCAATAATATACTCCAATCATGTGTTCCCCACTGTTGGCTAATGCTTCGTTCCTGAAAACGATTGGATTCATACACTCCCAAGGATTGTGAGCACAGAGCTGGCACCACTGAAACTGACAGTCGGGGATGGCGCACAGTTATTACAGCAGGTCGCTCACTCTGCCGATACTCCATGTATTGTTGTCAAAGGATACGTGTTCTGTGATTGGACAAAGGGCATACGATTCTCACCATCCCTCCTTGTCCAATCACAGAATGTCTTGTATTATTTAAAAATAATAAATGAAGGGAGCAAGCAGAATGCGCAACCCGCTGTAATCACTGTACGCCAGCCCCAACTGTCAGTATTAAAAAAGAAAAAAAAAATACAAGGCATTCTGTGATTGGACACGGGGACATTGTGACATTTATACATTCTGTGATTGGACACGGGGACATTGTGACATTTATACACCCCCTGTCCAATATGAAAATGCTATGTATTTTTTGAAAAGAATAAACAGAAGAGCAGCAGAGTGAGCAACCTCATGTTGTCACAGTGCTCCAGCCCTGACTGTCAGTTTCAAAGAATACTATTTGTTCTGTGATTGGAAAATGGGAGAACATAACGGTCATATGCCCTTATCCAATCACAGAACACTTTGTATCTGTTGAAAAGAATACAAGTTGCTTTATTAATAGAGGAGAGGGAGAGTAAGCCCCAATTTTCAGCATTAGAACTTCTGCATGTTACACACCGACAACCCCAGAAACATAAGGCTGATCCATCCTAGCAGACATCAAGTTACCTTCCTAATTCCGAGTGACTTATTTTTCCTGAATAAAGCTGACCTCACAGAAACAACATTCAATTGCTACCTGAACCCAGACTGATTTCACAACAACGCAGATGGAATGGGTCAAGCTGACTTGTATGAAAGACCAAACCTGACGTTTCAAGGTCTACAGAAATCAAGGAAAGTTCAAGGGTCATTCTACCTACAACTGATACAGTATTTTGGTAAATGTCGGGTTAGGTCTTCTTCTGTCACAGAAATAGCAATATGTCCCTAAAATCGAGTCTCCTTTTCTGGCCCCCAACCTTGCAACCCTAGGCTGGTGCCTTCAAAAAGTTTCATACTAAAGAAAGGTAAACCAATGTTTGCAGTATCACTTCATACATCTTCATTTAACCACTTGACCACCAGGCACGTAAACCCACTTAATAACCAGACCGATTTTCAGCTTTCGGTGCTCTCACAATTTGAATGACAATTACTTAGTCATACAACATTGTACCCAAATGAAATTTTCGTCCTTTTTTTCACACAAATAGAGCTTTCTTTTGGTGGTATTTAATCACCGTTGTTTTTTTTATTTTTTTGCGCTATAAGAGAAAAAAGACTGAAAATTCTGTAAAAAAAATGAATTTTTCTTTGTTTCTGTTATAAAATTTAGCAAATTTAGTATTTTTTCTTCATTCTTTTGCATAATGTGAAAGATGAAGTTACGCCGAGTAAATAGATACCCAACATGTCACCCTTCAAAATTACACACGCTCGTGGAATGGCGCCAAACTTCGCTACTTAAAAATCCCCATAGGCGACGTTGCAGGGTATTGTGAGGTATTGCAGAGTATTGTGGGGTATTGCAGAGTAGTGTGGGGTATTGCAGAGTAGTGCGGGGTATTGCAGGGCATTGCAGAGTAGTGCGGGGCATTGCAGAGTAGTGCGGGGTATGGGGCAGGGATGGCTGAGCAGGTAGGGATGGCTGGATCTGTGACTGCATTTGTCACCGTTCGGTACAGAGAGGGGAGGGAGGAACCGGCATGACGCCGGTTTGTTTACAAGTGATCGCTCTGTCATTGGACGGAGCGATCACGTGGTAAACCGCCGCCATCAGCCCACCTGCCCCCCCCCCCCCGACTCCTCTCACCGCTTCAGCAATTTTCTCTTTCTTTTTAACACACAGTGTGATGTCTGAGCATACAGCTAAGATAGCTAAAACTGCTGATTGGAGGAAAGGCACACACCCCCTCTCCTCATAGGCAGAGACTCTCAGAGGTGTTTTGTAATAGGGCCAGCTCCCTGTTAATCTATTTTAGCAATCTCCCTGACAGAAAAGTCAGGCTGCTTTTATCTGATGTGTCAGAGAATTTGTCAGGAGTTATCAGGCTGATAACAGAGGAACGGGTCAGGGGAGAGATACAGGACTTAGCTCTTTGATGAGAGATAACAAAACACTGCAGATATATGTGCCCAGCTCAAATTTCATGAATTAGGTTTACATCCACTTTAATAAAGAAGCAAAAGAATGGACCTTTTCTATGGACCCTGCAGAGCAGTGGGGTATTTGCCATAATAAAGATGATCTTTTTTAAGAAGATATTGTTGTATATAAATTAGTAGTCCCTGAAAAGTCCCACCGTTCTTTCATTTGGTGTTCAAGTGCATTCAAATAAGAAACAAGGAAAAAAACCTTCCACGCTTCCCCAGCTCATTATTGTCATAAACAATCCTTCATTTAACGCCATCAACTGTCAGAAAATCAAATGAACATTTTTCAAATATGGTCACCTAAGAATGGGACAAAAACTAGAACACCACCAACTACTTGAGTGCCCATTTCAGGGCTTCATACCACACGGGGATTACTGGTAGTAGTATTTGGCAACGTTCCCCCCAGTGAGGGCCATTAGAGAACACACATCTGAAACGTCTTCAGTCCCTCAGATAAAGTCCCAACACTTCCATTACAGTCCCCAAATCCCAGCCTGGGGACCCTTAATGGGCACAGAGGGCCAACTAGTCTGTATTGCCGTATACTGGTGCATTCCGATGACCAAAGTGCGCGAGGAGTGGCATGAACCCCAACGACTTACAGACCATTTCCTGAGCCATGGAAAGAATGACACCTAAAGAATGAAGTGAGGTGGAGTTCACACCGAGTACAGGCTGCATTGGTGACACCACCAAGGTGGCTCTGCAGGTCAATACTTCATAAATACAATGTGAAATGATCAGAAGATTAATCCTCACGTCACACATAGCCGTGTCCCTCATACATGATCACAATGGCAAAGTTTGACAAACCTGCCTGACATTATAAGAGGAGCTGATCATTTATAATCAGGCAGTACAGGGGCCACACAAGTCTGGGGACCTCCACAGCACCCCGGGGCAGAGGGGCAGAGGAAGCTCCACTCCCTCTAGTCATCCAATAATAGACAGGCACACATTGTCTTGTCTGGGGTATTTAGAGAGATCATGGCATCACTTCATTCACCCAACCAACTAAACATTCACTCTGCAATCACTTCATTCACCCAACCAAGTAAACATTCACTCTGCACAATGTACGAGTCTTCTGCTCCTTCACTCTACAGTGCTATGTGCTCATCCAGCACAGCTTCTTCTCCTCCTCATCCCTTCCTCCTGCCCCCTTCCCTCCAAGCATCGCACCCAATAACAAAGCGCCAGTCGGCTGATAGGAGTTCAACATACTCAGGCTGCAGCACTCAGGGACCTACATAGAACCCAGCACCCCGGGAACACAGGGACCTCCATAGAACCAAGCACCCCGAGAACACAGGGACCTCCATAGAACCAAGCACCCCGAGAACACAGGGACCTCCATAGAACCAAGCACCCCGAGAACACAGGGACCTACATAGAACCCAGCACCGTAGAACACAGGGACCTAAAACTCAGGGACCTGCACACAGCACCCTAGAGCTCAGGGTCCTGTACATAGCTGGGCATCCATACACACAGGGACCCAAAAACTCAGGGCTCCTTACATAGCTGGGCACTCAAGAGCACAGGGACCTGCACACAGCACCCAAGAACCTTTACATTGCTGGGTATCCATACACATAGGGACCTGCACACAGCACCCAAGAACCTTTACATTGCTGGGTATCCATACACATAGGGACCTGCACACAGCACCCAAGAACTCAGGAAACAGTACATGGCTGGGGACCCAAACACACAGAGACCTGAACAGCCAGGCATTATTACAAACAGGGACCTGCACACAGCACACAGGGACCTCCAAAAAGCTGAGCACACAGTCAGGTACCCATGCACACAGGGACTGGCACCCCACACACACACACGCACCCCATGCACACAGGGACTGGCACCCCAATGCACAAACACACGCAGACTGGCACTCCATACACACAGGGACAGGCACCCCATACACACAGGGACTGGCACCCTATATACACACACACACACACAGGGACTGGCACCCCATACACACACGCACCCCATGCACACAGGGACTGGCACCCCAATGCACAAACACACGCGGACTGGCACTCCATGCACACACAGGGACTGGCACCCCATGCACACTGGGACTGGCACCCCATGCACACAGGGACTGGCACCCCAATGCACACAGGGACTGGCACCCCAATGCACAAACACACGCGGACTGGCACCCCATGCACACACAGGGACTGGCACCCCATGCACACACACAGGGACTGGCACCCCATACGCACACACACAGGGACTGGCACCCCATGCACACACACACAGGGACTGGCACCCCATGCACACACACAGGGACTGGCACCCCATGCACACACACAGGGACTGGCACCCCATACACACACACACACACACACACAGGGACTGGCACCCCATGCGCACACACACAGGGACTGGCACCCCATGCACACACACACAGGGACTGGCACCCCATACACACACACACACACACACAAGGACTGGCACCCCATGCACACACACAGGGACTGGCACCCCATACACACACGGACTGGCACCCCATGCACACACACACACACACACAGGGACTGGCACCCCATGCACACACACAGGGACTGGCACCCCATACACACACGGACTGGCACCCCATACACACACACACAGGGACTGGCACCCCATGCACACACACACACACAGGGACTGGCACCCCATGCACACACACACACACAGGGACTGGCACCCTATACACACACACACACACAGGGACTGGCACCCTATACACACACACAGGGACACAGAGGGAAAGTTGTCAGCACCTCCAGTGCACAGATCAGATCGGAGCCCCTTGCTCTCTATGAGGACATTGCTCCATTCTCCTTCTTGCACACTACAAACTCCATGCAGCTGTAGTTGTGTCCAGTTGTGGGATGAGTGCGGGACCCCGTCCAGGTAGTAAACTTACTTTCCCCGGTGTGTCCCCGCACTCTCCCGCACATGCCGGCCCAGGAAGTTTGTAGCCCCCCATGTCGCCCCCCTCCCCCCGCACACCCCCCCGGGCGGGCTGACACTTACTTCTCCCTGGCCTGGCTGTCGGACGGTACGCTGTTACTCTTGCCTTTGGCGTACATGCTTGCAGAAAGCTCCGATTGTCACACACCTGTCAACCGATCACAGCCTCCCCGGGAACAACCCCGTCACCATGGCGACACCAGCAGCGCCCTCCCTGATAGGCCCGCCCGGCACCCGGCCCCGCCCCTTCGCTATGGTAACCAGTTTGACGGACAGACGGATCCCCTCCTTCCCCTCCTCCCCCCTCTATGGTGTTCTCCCTCCTCCTCCTCCCCGGCAGGCCGGGCTCGGAGCGCGCACACTGCCGCCTCCTCCTCCTTCGTCTTCTCCTTTCCTCCGAGCTGGGGGGAGGAGGGGGAAATTGAAACCGTTCTGGAAGGATTTTTAAACAACTGGCTGTTCCGTGTGCTGGGCGCCCGCCCTCCGCTGCCGGGAGAGAGAGCTCACAGGAGGGGGCCGGGCGGGAGAAAAGTGCGGACTGGAGACACACAGGAGCCGGAGCAGGGCCTGAGATACACAGACACTGGGCTGGGGGAGGGGGAGGACGTGTCTACATAGTCATACAGGGGGTACTCTGCTATATACACCCGCCTGACATACATGTTTATATACTGAGGGGGACTCTGCTATACACAACCGCCTGACATACATGTTTATATACTGAGGGGGGACTCTGCTATACACAACCGCCTGACATACATGTTTATATACCGAGCACACAGCGCCCTCCTAACATACATGTTTATATACTGAGGGGGGACTCTGCTATACACACCCGCCTGACATACATGTTTATATACTGAGCACACAGCACCCTCCTAACATACATGTTTATATACTGAGGGGGACTCTGCTATACACAACCGCCTGACATACATGTTTATATACTGAGGGGGGACTCTGCTATACACACCAGCCTGACATACATGTTTATATACTGAGCACACGGCACCCTCCTGACATACATGTTTATATACTGACCACACACACACAGCACCCTCCTGACATGCATGTTTATATACTGAGCACACACAGCACCCTCCTGACATGCATGTTTATATACTGAGCACACACACAGCACCATCCTGACATACATGTTTATATACTGAGCACACACACAGCACCCTCCTGACATACATGTTTATATACTGAGCACACACACAGCACCATCCTGACATACATGTTTATATACTGACCACACACAGCACCCTCCTGACATACATGTTTATATACTGAGCACACACACAGCACCATCCTGACATACATGTTTATATACTGACCACACACAGCACCGACATACATGTTTATATACTGACCACACACAGCACCGTCCTGACATACATGTTTATATACTGAGCACACACACAGCACCGTCCTGACATACATGTTTATATACTGAGCACACACACAGCACCGTCCTGACATACATGTTTATATACTGAGCACACACACATCACCCTCCTGACATACATGTTTATATACTGAGCACACACACATCACCCTCCTGACATACATGTTTATATACTGAGCACACACACAGCACCCTCCTGACATACATGTTTATATACTGAGCACACACACAGCACCCTCCTGACATACATGTTTATATACTGAGCACACACACAGCACCCTCCTGACATACATGTTTATATACTGAGCACACACACAGCACCGTCCTGACATACATGTTTATATACTGAGCACACACACAGCACCCTCCTGACATACATGTTTATATACTGAGCACACACACAGCACCCTCCTGACATACATGTTTATATACTGAGCACACACACAGCACCGTCCTGACATACATGTTTATATACTGAGCACACACACAGCACCCTCCTGACATACATGTTTATATACTGACCACACACACAGCATCGTTCCGACATACATGTTTATATACTGAGCACACCGCATCCCCCCGACATACCTGTTTATACACTGAGCACACAGCACCCCCAAAAAACCAGGCTGAGACGCCGCGGTCGGACTCCCGGAAGTGGGAAAGGATACCTGTCCCCCCTCCCCCACAAAGGTGCCAATTGTGGCACCGGAGGGGGAGGAATCCGATGAGCGGAAGTGCCACTTTAGGGTGGAGCTCCGCTTTAAGGTGAAAAAGCTTCTGGCAGTGACTGGCCCCCCTGTTTTACTTACCTGAGCTCCTTCATTCACTTGGCGGGGACACGCTCTCCCTCTCTGCATGGGGTCCCGACTCTTGATTGGATAGATTCATAGCAGCACAGCCATTGGCTCCCGCTGCTGTCAATCAAATCCAATGATGTGGGGCCGAGTCCGGCATTCTTGTCTATGGACGCACATGCTGGACTCGGGAGTGCACCTGTGAGGTAAACCCTGCCCCCCCCCCCCCCTACAATCATTTTCATGTAAAAAAAATGTTTGGGCTTTAGAACCATTTAAGCATGTCTTTTCCAGCTGGATCTTGTACCCAGCAATCCAACTTCCTTGGTTTGTCTTGGGAAGGTGCCTGGTGCCAAGGCAAGTGCTGTTTCTCACCAGTCATTAAATATTTGTCTTCTTGCTGGGTGCATAGTTGTACAGCAGTGGGGGGAGGGGGCGCTGTTGACCATGCTATCTCAGAGACAACACCACCTAGAAAGACAGGGACAAAGTGTTACATGGCAAAAAAACAAAAATTTCCCAGAACAACTTACCAGTTAGCCTGCAAACAAAGCAAATTGACCCCGTCTAACAGTTCATGTTAAAAACAGAGGGTTTCGTTGCACACATTTTCAAATATATGTGAAAGCCACAGTGCCCATGCCAAGGTTCCTCTTATACTGAGGTCCTAATTCTATAGTATTGAGAGGCTCCACGTTGGAGCACATATAGCAGTGGATAAATAAAGGGCACCCCTCCACTTCAAGACCGTGATACGTATACAGTGCATTCAGATCGCTGCACTTTTTCCACATTATAAATTTCATTGTTTTTCTCAAACTTCTACAAACAATGCCCCATAATGACAATGAAATCTTTGCAAATTTATTAAAAATAAAAAACAAAAATAATACATGTACAGAAGTATTCACAGCCTTTGCCATGGCACTCAAAATTGAGTGCAGGTGCATCCTGACTCCACTGATCATCCTTCATAGGGAGGAGCCGAACACCCCCTGGTTCGGTTCGCAGCAGAACATGCAAAAAAAATTTGTTCGAACGCCGTTAAAGTCTATGGGACACGATTGCGAAATAAAAAGTGCCAATTTTAAAGGCTTATATGCAAATTATTGCCATAAAAAGTGTTTGGGGACCCGGGTCCTGCCCCAGGGGACATGTATCAATGCAAAAAAAAGTTTTAAAAACTGCTGTTTTTTCAGGAGCAGCGATTTTAATAATGCTAAAAGTGAAACAATAAAAATGAAATATTCCTTTAACCACTTAAGCCCCGGACCTTTATGCAGCCAAATGACAGGGCCACTTTTTTGCGATTCAGCACTGCTTCGCTTTAACTGAGAGTTGCGCAGTCGTGCGACGTGGCTCCCAAACAAAATTGACGTCCTTTTTTTCCTACAAATAGAGCTTTCTTTTGGTGGTATTTGATCACCTCTGCGTTTTTTGTTTTTTTTTTGCACTATAAACAAAAATAGAGCAACAATTTTGATAAAATATGCAATATTGTTTACTTTGCTAAAATATATATCCCCAAAAAAATATATAAAAAAAACTTTTTTTTTTCTCATATGGAAAAGAGGGGTGATAGGATGAGGAGGATGTGGATGGCTTTGTTATCCACTCAACCAACTCTTCTGCATGTTCTGGCTCAATAACACGGCCAGCAGCAGAAAAAAAGGACACACATGCCCCACGGCCACCTGCAGAGGATGCATCATGTCCACGACCAGCACTGTTGACTGTTGACACAGAGGCTGCTTGCCCTCTTTTAGTGGCCTGTGAGCGTCTGCCTCTCCTTGGCTTTGCGGACATGATGTATTTTTTGTTTTGTAACACCAAACTACACTGTATTAGATACTGTACACACTGTATTAGATACTGTACACACTGTATTAGATACTGTACACACTGTATTAGATACTGTACACACTGTATTAGATACTGTACACACTGTATTAGATACTGTACACACTGTATTAGATACTGTGTACACCGCCTGCACTGTATTAGCAACTGTACAACGGCTGCACTGTATTGTATACACCACCAGAAGTGTAGTAGAAACTATACACACTGTATTAGATACTGTGTACACTGCCTGCACTGTATTAGCAACTGTACTACGGCTGCACTGTATTGTGTACTGTGTACACCACCAGAAGTGATATAAAGGATAATGAGACTATGGGCATGCTATAAAGGCTAGTGAGACTGGAGGTATGCTATAAAGGATAGTGGGACTATGGGCATGCTATAAAAGATAGTGAGACCGGGGGCATGCTATAAAAGATAGTGAGACCGGGGGCATGCTATAAAGGATAGTGAGACTATGGGCATGCTTTAAAGGATAGTGAGACTATGGGCATGCTATAAAGGATAGTGAGACTATGGGCATACTAGTATAACGGATAAATAGACTAGGAGCATTCTAATAAGGATAGTGAGACTATGGGCATGCTATAAAGGATTGCAAGACTGGGGCATGCTATAAAGCATAGTGAGACTATGGGCATGCTATAAAGGATAGTGAGACTTTGGGCATGCTATAAAGGATAGTGAGACTATGGTCAGGCTATAAATGATAGTAAGGCCGTGGGCATGCTATAAGAGATGGTCAGAGACTGCAAACATGCTACAGTTGTTGAAGGCTGAGGATATGCTTCAAAAAACAGTTATAGACCAGTTACCTAAGACTCTTGGAAATCAATGTTAATACTGCCCCTTTACAATGCAATGTTTCCACATTTGTCGTGTCCCCCCCCCCTACACACACACACATACACCCCCCAATACAATTGCAACGTGTGGCTCCAAGTTGGGCACCAAGAATATAGCTAATGAGATCTTAGGGTGCCAGGGTGGGGGGGCAGTAAAATCTAAATCCAAGCCACTTGCTCAGTATTCAGATTTGTAATGTGCTGCAGACGAGCTTTTAACACATTGGGGGTTATTTATGAAAGGCAAATCCACTTTGCACTACAAGTGCAAACTACAAATGGAAAGTGCATTTGGAAGTGCAGTCGATGTAGATCTGAAGGGGGCATGCAAGGAAAATAAAAAACTGCATTTTAGCTTTGCACATGATTGGATAATAAAATCAGCAGAGCTTCCCCACATTTTAGATCTACCCCTCAGATTTACAGCGACTGCACTTCCAAGTGCAATTTGCAAGTGTACGCCACACTTGTAGTTTGCAAAGTGGATTTGCCTTTCGTAAATAAACCCCATTGTGTGTGTACTTTTGTAAAACCAACTGCCGGCTCTCAATATGGAAGTGATACGTGTGGCTGTAAAGCCTCTAATTACTTCCACAACCGTAGCAATGTGCTGCACCCCCCCCCCCCCTCTGTCAAGTTTACCAGGCACTGCTGTCCCACCTGTAGGCCCGGTACGATTATGGTGGGTGTCACTAGGAAGGGCGGAGGGAGGTTAACTGACATCCATCCACTGAGCTTCCTTTCTGTGTACAGACCAGGAAATGACATGTACAAGGTCACTTCCTGGTCCTAAGCTGTCAATCATCGGGGTTAGTGCCCAGTGAAGTGGCTGATAGAACATAGAGTGTGTACATAGAACAAAGGAGACATCCAGGGTCCAATAGACCCTGGATTTCTCATAAAGAGAACCTGTCACCTATATAATATCACATGGGGGGCTATTGGTCTCTATGTGATAGCAAAAAAACATGAAAAAATGTATAAATACAAAAAAAAGTTATAAAAATTAAAATAGACACATAAAAAAAGAAAATAAAAAATTATAGCTCCTACACACACACAAACACATGTGTTAGGTCACCTATGTGGTGGTAGAATGGTGATTGCCCTACACACATTATATATCGCCGCGCATGCTGAAGTGAGGGCAACCATTTTAGCACCAGAGCTCTAGTGTAACTCTAAACTGATAACTTATAGGGAGCTTTTAAAACGTTGCCCATGAAAAAATATAGGAAACCAAAGTTTATCACCATTTAAAAAAAAAGCTTGTAGAAAATCAATTTGTCCAGCGCCCCGCATGGAGATTAGGGGCCAGCATATGGAGATTAGGGGGGCGGCGCCCCTTATGGACCGGTTGCCGCTGCTAGAAAGTCACCTTCTGAAAGTCAGGAACACAACTTAAAGCAGAAGTTTACTCATAACAACTTGATAAAAAATGATGTTCTTTAGCAAGGATCATACATTCCACACGAATAATTATGCTACCAAAATTAGTCTGTACTGTAAATTACCTCCAATTGCTCCTGTTTCTTCTTGCTGGAGGTTGCCATTTTTGCTGAAACCCAGAGTTCCTGAACAGGAGTAAATTATGAAGTGTAATTAAACCCATTGATTTAACCTTTTCAAAAAACAGTTACATTCATGGAATGCTGAGCCTGCTGCTAACCATCACATTTGTTTGTGTCCTCAACCAAACTGTCAAATTATCAACTGATCACATGTGCAGCACTGTTGCAGTTTCAGATCAAACAGAAGCAGCTTCCTTAGCTGTAAGGTCCCTTTCACACAGAGCGGATCCTCTGGACAGACTCTGATAGCTCGCTCTGTTGATCCCTGCTGAGCTGGCGGATGACAGGTCTGTCTCTGTTCACTGTGCAGGGATGGACCTGTCAGAACCCCGCTGTTCTCTATGGGCAGATCGAATGAAAATGGACTGCATGGCAAACTGTTTTCAGCGGATCTTGTCGGATCGGATGTCAGGCGGCTGTCCATCAGTGGACACATCTCCGCTTCCCATACAAGTCATTGGGTGTCCCGCTTGGTTCCACCTGAAAAACCGACAGGCGTTTTCGAGTGGGCCAATCGTGTGAAAGGGGCCTTAAGCATAGGAGGGTTTAAGTCCACTTTAAGGCTGTTAGTAGAGACTTGACAGTGTCTAAAAAAGCCAAAAAATGGGGAGCAACTGATCTTTGCAGAACAAGGCAAGACAGGGCATTACTATTGCCACTACAGCAAGTGGCAACATAATTACGTTGCTGCTCACTTATAACTGGACTGAATTAGGAATATTAAAAAAGCAGTAGCCATGGAAAGAGCGTGCATAACAGCCACCAATGTTAAAAAAACTGGGGATTTCTTAGCAGTTAGGTGGTAGTGAGTTTTGCCTCCAGTCCCATGATGTCTATCTAATTTTCAAATTGTAAGCATTTTTCTACAACTGACTACTGAATTAGGCACATATCTGTAAAAAATTAACTAGGGTTGGATGGGGTGGGTTTAATCATGACATCAGGCTGGTTATATGTCATCATCATGACATCAAGACTTATTATTACATGTGACTCTTGATTGAGGACTGAGTATTTGAGGTATAGCCCTAGGAGGAGATTATGAGCACTTTTTTGGCTGAAGCAGCCATTATTGCAGAAAGGGATTTTGCAAGAGGGTTGCCTATTTGAGAACAGTGGGCCAGATCCACAGCCAGCGCCGCAAATTAAGTTACTCAAAACTTATGTCATTTAAGTTACGGCGCCCTAAGTTGGTGTCGTAATTGCCGTATCCACAGCGCATTTGCGCACAAAATTGCGCTTGCGTAACTTAAATCCCAAGGCGTAAGGCGGGGTTATTGCAAGTGGGAAGGAAGTGGGCGTGCTTCATTGTAATGAGCCGTGACCCCATGCAAATGAAGGGCCGGCCGTACTGCGCATGCGCGCACAAATCTGCTTCTCACTGGGCATGTGCAGAACTTTGCTCGGCGCAATCAGTGAGATAGGTAAAAGGCCAAGTGTACTTAGTTTGAGGATCGCCCTGTGTATAAATAGCCCCAGTCAAACACACTTCCCTTTCAAAAGTATTTCCCTGTGTTACCCTTCCTAGAGCAAGTTGCTTCTGCTCTGAATGTTTGTCTGTGTTTGTTGGTGAGTTGTGTGTGATAGAGAAGTTTTGGAGGAGTATTAGATAGTAGTTGGTGTTTGTTTCTGCTTAGTGTATTTTCTGTTTGTTTTTTTCTGAGTGTTTTTTTTTTTTTTTTTTCTGATTGTATTTTGTGTTTGTTTTTTTCTGATTGTATTTTGTGTTTGTTTTTTGCGTGTTTGTTTTTGAATTTGTAGTAGCTGTCTGCTTGTGTGTTTTGCTTTTTGTGTGTTTCTTCTGTGAGTGTTTTTGTTTGTTTGTTGTGTGTGTATTTTTGTTTGTTTGTCCTGTGAGTTTCTTCTTGTTGCTGAGTGGTGTCTGTGATGGCACCCAAGCGCAGGAAGCTCAATTTTAATCAGGTTGAGAAGCAAATCCTTGCTAGGTCCATCGTCCTATATGGGCGCTATTTACATGGGCCTGATAGCCGGAATACCTCCCCGGCCCAAAGGAAGGCGATTCTAAAGAAGATAACGGATCAGATCAATGCGGCGGGGGGGGGGAAGACAAGGACCCCCGCTGGCATCCAAAAAAAGATCAACGATCTAAAGAGCGTGGTCCGGAACAAGGTGGCTAAGATCAATGCCCATGCCAGGGGCACTGGAGGAGGGGGACCCTGCCCCATCCGTCTGAGTGAGGAGGAATGGGCAGTGGCCCGGTGTTTCCAGCCAGAGCAGGTGGTGGGCCTGCGTGGATATCAGACAGGTGTTCCTGTGGGGCCAGGTAAGTTTTGGGTTTTTCTATCTGGTGATTAGCATGTGTGGGTGGGGGAAGGGAAGATGTGCCAAGTGTGTGGATCCTCAAACCTGTGATTGTTTTGTGTCCTCCACAGATGACCAGGAGATTGCAGGCCCATCAGGCCAGGAGGTTGCTGGCCCATCAGGCCAGGCTGCTGCACCACCCCAAGGACAAGAGGCTGCTGAGGAATGCCCAGGGGAGGGGAGTGGCCAAACCTCCCCTCATGGGGAGGAGGATGAGGGGGTGGAGGAAGAAGATCTTCAAATTGGCCGGGAAGTCCTTTTGGCCTCTGATATGATGACCTTTGAGGATACCCTTGAGGCTACCCCTGAGCCTACCCCAGAGGCTGGCAGCAGTCAGGCCACCATCAGGGGTAGCCCCTCCCACTCCTCCCCCAACAGGCCGCAACCCACAAGGGTCACTCTCCCCCCTCCTCCCAGGCCACAAGCCTCAGGGGCAGGATGGCGACCCAGGAGACCAGGGGGGTGGCCGAGCGTCTGCCGGCCAGTCTGCAGAAGGACAATGCCCGGCAGACCCGCACTCTGGGTCAGATAAAAGTCACTCTGACCCAGATGGAGCACAGCCTGGGTGTAATGAAGGAGTCACTCGGTGATGTGGCCACAAACTCATTGGCGGTCATCACATGTTTGTGGGACCTGAAGACCGCCACAACAGGCGTGGCCCAGGAGGTGACTGCCCTGACCCAGGCTGTGCAGGACAATACCCGGGCTGTCCAGGACAATACCCGGGTTGGCCAGGCCAATACGGCTGCCGTCACTGTCTGTCTCACAAGGATAACAGTGGCCTTGGAGGGCAGGCCAGCAGGAGGACAGACACCAGGGGAGGCTCCTCCTTCCCCTGCTCACTCACCCCCCCATGAAGATACTCCCTCCCCTGCTAACACCCCCCCATGAAGATACTCCCTCCCCTGCTAACACCCCCCCCATGGAGATCCTCCAGTTGGCCGTGGCGGTGCCCGTGGGCAGCCCAGATGGAGCAAACGCCGCCGATATTAATTTGCAGGGGTACTTTTGATTTTTTTTTTTTTTATATTTTTATGATTTTGTTTGGTTTACTGTACTTATGATTTGGTTTATGTGTGTGAATGATGTGTGAATGTGGGGGGGTGGCATTCCTGATTAAATAAGGGTGTCACCCTCAGTTTTGGTGGAGAAGGGATCCCCAGGACCAGGGAGAAGTGATCCCAGGTCCCTGAATGGTGTATGAATGCACAGTGACATAATTGGAGCCGTGGCGGGGCGTTACTGCTCCCAAGTACCATTGGGGGGGTACTTGGATCTAATCCAATAAGATGTGCATGTGATATGTCTGTGCTAGGGACCACAGTGGTGTGCATTTATGCATTCTCATTGTGACATAATTTAATGTGTGTGTTTACTGTGCAAAGATGCATTCTGCGAGGCGTCTCCTGATTGCTGTTCCCTCAGAAGAGGGGGTACCCTCGGTCACTGAAGTCACTAGTCTAGCTATGCGCATGGATGCCCCTGGCATGTTGGCATACAGATTGTAGTCCAGCAAGTGTGTGTGCTCAGCTCTTCCTTAATGGTGTTGCTTTAGCTGACCTTTACACGGCATGTGTAAAATTAGGGCTGCTTTTATAAAGTGTAAATTTACACATTGAAACTAACAGAAGCGCACAGGGCGTAATCTATGGCGCACACACTTAATTTTGTGGATCGCCCTATCTCCCTCATTTGCATCTTTGCCTATCAAAACAGCGGCGTTTCTAGCGTAATTTGCGCACAGAAAAGCGCCGGTGTAATTTTTTTAGGTAGGACGGAAAAACCTGATTTTAAGGCGTATCTCGTTTTGAGGATCAGGCGCAAATATACGCGCCGTGTAAATTTCAATTACGCCGCGTATCTCGAGTTAAGTCGGCGCATCTGCTTTGTGGATCTGGCCCAGTGTTTAGATAATCTCAGACACTGGGCCACAGAATTTGTTAAACCCCCCTTATCCAATTTTCTTTGACCCTGAAGAGGCACACTTTTGTTAGAATAGACACCAAGGTGTCCAGTATTTGCCAGATGCCAGGGAGTATGTGTACAAAAAACACCAGCCAACCAATGGAAGAAGACTACAAACATGATAGGTCACCCAACTGGTGAGACTGGAGGCTTCTCTTATAGCAGGGGTCTCCAAACTGTGGCCAGAGGGCCAGATGTGGCCCTTTGCTAGCCTTTATCTGGCCCACTGATATAAGGCACTATTCCTTCCACTGACACCAACAATGGGGCACTATTTTTTCCACCGACACCAATGATGGGATAATATTCCTCCTACTTATTGGGGCACTACTTCTACTCCTATTGACCACTAACCCTGAGGCCATATTTCTTCTCATTCCGAGCCTGTGACATTTTCTGCCCCTGCTGGCCACAATCCGGCCCTCATAAAGTCTGAAGGACAATAAACTGGCCCTTTTTTTGAAACGTTTGGAGATCCCTGTCTTAGAGGGCCCCATTCGGGTTTGTTTGCTGCTAACATAAAACTTGTCTGATCTAGCTAAATTTGGTCTGATTAGGTAATCATCCAAAGGGGGTTATTTGAAATTGCACTTGGAAGTGCAGTTGCATGAGGGGTAGATCTGAAACCAGGGGAAGCTCTGCTGATTTTATTATCCAATCATGTGCAAGCTAAAATGCTGTTTTTTATTTTCCTTGCATGTCCCCCTCGGATCTACAGTGACTGCACTTCCAAGTGCACTTTGCACTTGTGGTTTGCACTTGTAGTGCAAAGTGGATTTTCCTTTAGTAAATAACCCCCAATGTCTACAGCCAGCTTATTGGAGAGCCAATTATACATTTCTAATTGCTTTTGCAGAGTCTCCGAGTCTCTATTGCCATTTTATGAACAATATATAACACAAGAAAGATTGTATGCACAAAGGATATTTCAGGTCCTTTTCAACAGATAACCATAATTTGACATCTGTGGGAATCTTAAACCTAGCAGCAAATAAACAGTGTGTGCTGCAATGTACAGCTAGTCATTATCTGCATTTTGTGCTCAGGAATTGTTTTGCACAGTGGCAGCTCAATACTGACTTTAATACAGTTTATTTATAATACACTATAAATATTCTATAAAAAAAAGAACGCTGATGAGGACAATTTTAAGTACAACCTCTACATCAGTTGTTGCTTTATTTTATTAACACTAGAAAAATGATAGCTAAAATAGATTTAATTGCGATGTATTACAGCACCCTTTTTCTTGAAAACCACTTTTAGTAAGCATCGCTCATTGTGTTTAGAATGCTAAAGCACTGTTAAAAAGCCATTTCAGGCAACAAGTAAAATCATTCAGCGAATTGCTAATGCAGTCTAGAAAACGTTGCTGTTGGCTAAAATCAGTAAGTCCAGTAAGTAAACTTACTTTTGAGTTTTATATCAGTTTTCCGGATCGATCAGAAGGCCTTTGGTTGGGATATTTCCCACTTGCCAGTTACTTTCCATACGTGTCTCTCTGCGAGAAACACACCTTTACTGATACAGTGCTGTAGAAACGGTGGGAACCTAAGGCCCCTTTGACACTGAGGCCGCGTACACACGGTCGTTCCAAACCGATGAGAATGGTCCGACGGGCCATTTTCATCGGTTCACCGCTGAAGTGGCCTGATGGTCTGATGTGCGTACACATCATCGTTCCAAAAAACTTTAGGGTCAGAACGCGGTGACGTCAAACACACGACGTGCTTAATAAAACGAAGTTCAATGCTTCCAAGCATGCGTCGACTTGATTCTGAGCATGCGCGGGTTTTGAACCAATGCTTTCTGTACTAACCATCTATTTGGACCGATCGGCAGCGGTCCATCGGTTCGATTTTGAAGCATGTTTTAAAATTTTGGACCGAAGGAAAACAGACCGATGGGCTATACACACCGTCGGTTTGGACCGATGAAATTGAACCTCGGTCCATTCTCATCGGTTTTGTCCGACCGTGTGTACGCGGCCTGAGGCGTATTTCAGGCGTTTTATCGCTAAAAATAGCGCATAAATAACGCCTGAAATACTCCTGCCCCAGCATTCTCAATGTGAAAGCCTGAGGGCTTTCACACTGAGGCGATGCGCTGGCGGGAGAAAAAAAAATCTCCTGCAAGCAGCATCTTTGGAGCCGTGAGAGGAGCGGTGTGTATACCGCTCCTTCCCATTGAAAACAATGGGACACTGTGGTAATACCGCTGGCAATGAGCCTCCGCTAGCGGACGAATACCGCCGAAATTCCGTGGCAATTCTGACGGTATAGCGCCGCTAAAAATAGTAGCGCTACACATACTGCCCCAGTGTGAAAGGGGCCTAATTCATTTTTTGGGAATGATTGGAGCTTGTGTTCAACCAGACTGGCTGGCTTTGATGGGTGGAGCTGAGAATTTTAGGTGTGCAAAATCAGACACAGGTGGGTTATCGGCAACCTGGTGATTTAGCATGCTGAGATGACCTACCCAACTAATGCCATAAATTGGTTGAATTCCAAGTTTTCTTTTGAAAATCAGAAATTTAGTGCATTTTGTCATTTGATGGTGTCACCATTGATTTTCGTAATTCAAACAATCAAGCCTTCACCTCATGTTGTTAAAGATTTTTTTTTTTATGTGGCTGGTAATCTTCTTTTTATTCTGGGAATTTTCTTTTCTTGCGCTCTTCGATTATATTTTTTCACACAATTCCACCATCATTTTTTCGAAATTTGTTTGTTTTTTAAAAAGATTTCCAACATGCTGGATCACTAATATCCGATGGCCGCACGAAAATCAGCCGTTGCTGCAGCCTACTAATGGTGTGAAATTCGAAAGAAAATTCTTAGTTTGATTTTGGTAAGACAATTATTTCAGAATTTGGCCCGTGTATGGTCTGCTTAATACCTTGTCAGCGTGTAAAGAATGAAAGTAAAAACCTTAGGCAAGTAGGAACTGTATCCTGTATGAATTTCCCTACTAAATTTGACGGCTGACTGGACTATATCTTTTAATGGAGTAAACCCTCATGGTTTTTCACCTTAATGCATTCTATGCTGCAGCTTCTATGCCTTCTGTGCTGCAGCTGCCCCCCCCCCCCCTTGAGCCCCCCTTTTTCTTTCCTGAGCCCGATCGTTCCATCAACAAGCACGAGCACAGCAGCTCCAGCTGCTGTCTCCTCATTGGATAGATTTAAAGCAGCAGGAGCCATTAGCTCCCGCTGCTGTCAATCAAATCCAATGACACAGGAGTTGGGGGGTGGGGCAGAGTCCTGCTGTCTGTGTCAATGGATGCAGCAGCAGGACTCGGGAGAGTGCCCCTATAGAAAGATGCTCTCAGTGGTGGCACCCGATGAAGAGGAGGAGCCAGGAGCACCCTTGGGCAACCCCAGAAAAAGAGGATCAGGGCCACTCTGTGAAAAACCCTTGCACAGAGCAGGTAAGTATAACATGTTTGTTATTTAAAAACAAAACAAAAAAACAAACCTTTACAATCACTTTAGGGAAACCCCATGTGTGTCTGGCCACATGTGGGGAAAAAAATAGATTGATCCATGGCTGGACCTTCTGCTAATTTTCAAAATATTTTCTGTCAATAACCCTTTTTGTATGGGACATTTATAGCTATGTAAATTAATTATATCTCAATTAAAACATTTTTGGCTCAAGAGATTAAAATCTATGATAAACTGTGCATTGTGGTGCTTTGGGTTTGGAAAAAAAGGGTAAGATCTTTAAGTGCGCTTTATCGATAACGCGGCCAGATGGCAGTGTGAAATAGCTCTTGAAATAATTCAGCTTCACTTTGTATTGGAAATTATTCAGGTCAGGCGTACCAGTCCATGCCCATATAAATATAGCCTAGAGCAGTGATGGTGAACCTTGGCACCCCAGATGTTTTGGAACTACTACTACCATGATGTTCATGCACTCTGCAGTGTAGTTGAGCATCATGAGAAATGTAGTTCGAAAACATCTGGGGTGCCAAGGTTTGCCATCACTGGCCTAGAGAATGTACATCTTTCTATATTGCAATACAGGATGGGTTGTTTTCATCAAGATCAAAATATGGCCACAACAGATGTATTGCAATATAGAAAGATGTACAGGCCAGCAGAGACTCAGAAAAAAGTCCACAGCGGCCGTGGCGGCCATTGCAACACAGTGCAACTGTCTTCAACACCTTCTTAGGCCGCGTACACACGGTCGAACATGTCCGCTGAAACTGGTCCGCGGACCAGTTTCCGCGGACATCTCCGACCGTGTGTACAGGCCTAGCGGACAGGTTTCCAGCGGACAAAAGTTTCTTAGCAAGCTAAGAAACTTGTCCGCTGGAAACATGTCCGTCGGACATGTCCGATGGTTAGTACACCTAATCGGACATGTCCGCTGGTTATGACGTGTAACCAGCGTCCCGAAATCCCGTGCATGCGTCGAATTGATTCAACGCATGCGTGGAAGCATTGCACTTCCGTGTTTGAGAACATCGGTGTCTTCTACATCACCGCGTTCTCTGTCTGCGGGGATTTTGGTCTGATGGTGTGTACACACATCAGACCAAAAGCTCCCAGGAGACATGTCCGATGAAAACGTGTGTACGGGGCCTTACAATTGCCCATCACCCCCCCCCCCCGCCCTAAATGTAAAGTTATGCACTTGGGGGCTAAGAATATGCATGCATCATACATGCTAGGGGGAGTACAACTGGGGGGATCTGTAGTGGAGAAGGATCTGGGGTTTTAGTTGATCATAAGCTCAATAATGGCATGCAATGCCAAGCTGCAGTTTCCAAAGCGAGCAAAGTCTTTTCTTGTATTAAGAGAGGTATGGACTCCAGAGACAGAGATATCATTTTGCCCCTGTACAAATCATTAGTAAGACCTCATCTGGAATATGCAGTTCAGTTTTGGGCACCAGTTCTCAAAAAGGACATCGGAGAACTGGAGAAAGTGCAGAGAAGAGCAACCAAACTGATAAGAGGCATGGAGGAGCTCAGCTATGAGGAAAGATTAGAAGAACTAAATTTATTCACTCTTGAGAAGAGGAGAATTAGGGGGGATATGATCAACATGTACAAATATATAAGAGGTCCATATAGTGAACTTGGTGTTGAGTTATTCACTTTACGGTCAACACTGAGGACAAGGGGGCACTCTTTACGTCTAGAGGAAAAGAGATTTCACCTCCAAATACGGAAAGGTTTTTTCACAGTAAGTGCTGTGAAAATGTGGAACAGACTCCCTCCAGAGGTGGTTCTGGCCAGCTCAGTAGATTGCTTTAAGAAAGGCCTGGATTCTTTCCTAAATGTACAGAATATAACTGAGTACTAAGATTTGTAGGTAAAGTTGATCCAGGGTAAATCCGATTGCCTCTCGGGGGATCAGGAGGGAATTTTTTCCCCTGCTGTAGCAAATTGGATCATGCTCTGCTGGGGTTTTTTGCCTTCCTCTGGATTAACTGTGGGTATGGAGTTGGGTGTATAGGATTTTACTGTGTTTTTTATTTTGTTTTTTTATTTTTTGTGGTTGAACAAGATGGACTTGTGTCTTTTTTCAACCTGACTAACTATGTAACTATGCGGCGGACGCCCATAACTGTGCAAAGTAGTATGTTGCATTGGGAACAATAGTGCAGATGGAGTTTTTTGTCTGTTGTGGTTGTTGGAAGCCCATGCAAATGAATAGGCTGCCCTAATGTAACACACATTAATACATGTATTAATGCAATGCACCAGACCAGAAAAGTGTGAAGTGGTCCTAAAGTTCATGCTGCTATTGCCTAGTAACTAGCAGTGGACGATTTGCCATTTTGGAGCTTGTTAAACATAGCATCTATAAGGAGCCTGAAATGCTCACATTTCTTTGTGTTTGGGCACTGGGAATAATTGATCAATATGGCCAAGTAAAGAGAATTTTATGTTCTAATATTAATCCTGACATGAACAGACTCTGTGGAAATATGTATCCAATTAGTGAACTGCTGCATGTTCCAGAGCTCTTTTGTCTAAGAAAGATTCTATTTAAGATATTGTTCATTTTAATTACATTTTAATTGAGAGAGCGATCATTTTTATCACATTTCCCAACCGTATAAGTATATGCTATTAAATTCTTAGACTGGCCTGTGCATGATTAGTACCTTGTCATTGAATGTTACTATGTACATACAGAGATTGGTACAGTTATGGTCTTAGAAGAGTTAAGGACGCACAGGAAATAGGCTACTTAGTCTGTGCCACTGCTTGGAAAAAGGATACTTTATAAATACAAGATCAGCAGCCCCTCTCCCCAGATATATGCCTATCTTACATGCCTTGGGGAGGGGGCAGTTTGCAAGAAGCCTCCACACCCATCCTGTCTTCAAACATAGAATACCAGGCCCCAGATCCTCCCCCTCTTCTTGCTGAGATATGCAGCTTAACCCCTGCTACAAATAATGTGTTAACAAATTGCAAGCAGCATGTGTTCTTAGCTTAAGAATTCAATAACGTTTATTATAAGGTAATAAATGGGTTTTCAGATTCTATATAGTAGACACTGGTATACAAATTTTGGAAAATTATCAAATTTTTCAAGATAAAATGTGCTAATTTTTATATATTTTTATATATTTTTATATATTTTGCTTACAGTAGATGATTTAGAAACAGGTGATAAAAGAGCTGTTTCACAGTAAAGATTTATACACAGGGGAGTATATTTCCCTACAAGGGAGGGAGGTGTCTGATGATCATGGTGCCTCATAACTTTTAAGGTTACATTTGCATCTAGAAAGTGCAGGATGATGGCAGTGGTAAAAAAGGCAAACCACCTATATTTTGGATGCAAAATAGGGGATCAGGACAAGAGCCTCATTATTGTTGTATTACATGTGCATCATTGGCTAAACAACAAAAAAAAGTCCATGCCTTTCGCAGTACCCAATGGTGTGGAGGGAGCATGAAAATGTTACATGAAAAACCAATAACTGAATGGAAAGTTGTGTTATTGGTATCAATAAAAAGATACATTTTTACCGATTGGTGTAGCACCTTCTCATTGCTATATTAAATTTTGCAGAAAAGTTATGGAGCATAATCGCACACCCCCCTTGTAATTTTGAATTATTTTGATGCAATTTTGACCTGAAGCTTTATCTTGGAAACTGGAGCCAATTTATACTCAGGACTTAATTTTCTATTATTAGTGACCCAATTCTGGTAAAATTTAGCTTCTTTTATGTCCAAGGCTTTCTGTTTGTAGACCAGTGACATCAATGAGTGTTTAAACTGTACTTTACCTTTGCTAATGCAAGGAAAATTGTCAACTAGCTACCCCACTCCCATACCTCCCAACTTTGTGAGATGGGGATGAGGGACACCTTTAGCAAAAGTATGTAGGTATAGGACACACCCCTGCCACTCTCCCCTTAACGGAGTATTGTTAAAAAAAAAAAAAAGATTGGTCAAACTACTCTTCTTCTCTTTATAAATGGAGCAATTTAGACATTGGATGGAAAGTTTAGCACTGGTAAACACTTAATTGATGGATAAATAGTGCATTGTACATACAACTATATAGATCAGACCAAAATGAGGGACAAATAAGTGGGACAGAGGGTCTTTGTTCCAAATCAGAGACAGTCCTTCGAAATCAGGGACAGTTTGGAGCTATGCACTTTCCCTCTGCTTCCTCATCAACATGTAGTGGCCCTTTCCTTGCTCCGGCACAATCTACTTGGCCTCTGTGACCGGGAGATGGATGCACTGTGCAAGCTCCACAATGACTTGTTAAAGCTTATGCTGGGCTTTAAACTCCTTCCCTGGCCCCATGTGAGAGCACTGGGCTAATCACAAGCCATGTAGTGCTTTCATGAAGGAGAAGGGTAGTAGGCCACTTGCTCACCAATAGCTATAAAAGCTGGTGGGTATAATACTCCCCAGTCCTCATGACTAAATGAGACAACATGGAAAGTTTTGTGCATTTTGTTAAGGATGGGAAGATCAAGTAACCCCTTTTATTTGTCCTACATGGACAAAGGTAAGGGTCAGGAAATGGGTTCCCCAATCGTGCAAACAAGACAAGGAAGGAGTTTCAGGTGAGGAAAGGTTGTACTGATCCCATGAAGCCACCAGAGTATCTACTGTTCCCAGACCTCTACACCTGGAGACAAACTTATCCAGTTAGTTGTTGAATCTGGAGGCCACATTCCACCTTTAACCCAGGTTGTGGAACACTTCTGGGTGTCGTGCTCTTTCACCCTGGTCCAGGCATTCTTCACTGAAGAAAAGAAATCCATAACAAAAAATAAATAGTGAAGACAATCCAACTTTTCTTTTGTAGCAAAAAGATGTCCACCCTACGTTCTATGACACTGGGAATGGAAAGAATAGGCATTAGATTGACTTAGGCCGCGTACACACGATCGGTCCATCCGATGAGAACGGTCCAAAGCTGACTGATGGTCAATGAAGTTCAATGCTTCCAAGCATGCGTTGACTTGATTCTGAGCATGCGCAGGTTTTTAACCAATGCTTTGCATACTAACGATCAATTTTGACCTATCGGTTAGGCGTCCATCGGTTCAATTTTAAAGCAAGTTCTCATTTTTTTGACCGAAGGTTAAAGAACCTATGGGGCCTACACACGATCGGTTTGGACTGATGAAAATGGTCCTTCAGACCGTTCTCCTCTGGCGATCCTATTATGTGCACAATGTGATCACACTTTAGAAACTGTTGTTCTAAACACTGACATCTCATCAGTCAAGCACTCATATTTAGCCCTATAGATGGAGGCATGCTGCAGACATCTCTGCCATGGCTTATCAGGGAGAATACAATAGCAATCAGAGAAGGTATTTCAACCTGCCCAATTGCTATTTACCCTGAAGAGGTTTGACAACTGGTGTCTGTGCGAACCCATGTATGATAGATGTTTATGAGGGCTGTACAAAGGACAAAATATTGTCCTACAATAAAAATAATTGTGGCACAGTTGGATCACGAACTATGGTAACTGGGAAATCATATGACGAGAGATGAGACAGACTGCTTAAAGCGGGGTTACAACCACAATTAGCATTTTTAAAAAGTATGTCCTTTCGTCATGCGTTTTTATAATATAAATCCGGTCACTTACTATTTTACAATCTGCCGCCGCTCCGCATAGTTATTTAAAAAAGATAGTTTATAAAACTATGTCCACATCGTTGTCATTTTGCTTGTGGGCATTGTGAAGCCCACAAGCACTTACTTCCTGGAAGTCTTGGATGGGGAGTGATAATTGGGTAGCGCACTGCATCCTGGGAAATGATGACACACATTTCCCAGGAGCATTATGCCGCGTACACACGATCGGTCAAACAAATGAGAACAGTCTGATGGACCGTTTTCATCGGACCAAACCGATCGTGTGTGGGCCCCATAGGTTATTTATCCATAGGTTAAAAAAAAGCAATCTTGCTTTAAATTTAACCGATGGATACCTAACCGATAGAAAAAAAACGATCGTTAGTAGGCACAACCATCGGTTAACAATCCACGCATGCTCAGAATCAAGTCGACGTATGCTTGGAAGCATTGAACTTCGTTTTTTTCAGCACGTCGTTGTGTTTTACGTCACTGCGTTCTGACACAATCGTTTTGTTAACTGATGGTGTGTAGGCACGACTGACCATCAGTCAGCTTCATCGGTTAACCGATCAAAACGGTCCATCAGACCGTTCTCATCGGATGGACCGATTGTGTGTACAGGGCATTAGAGGGAGATGATGTCAGGATCCTAGGTAATTCCAAAGGCAGATTTCGTGGGACTGCATAGCAACAGGCATTTCCAGATGAGTAAAAACATTTATTTTTTTCTTTTTTAGGTCTAATGAGCACAATAATGAAAACAATTTTTTAGGATGGAAACTCCACTTTAATTCAGTCCAATGTCTTGTTAATAGTTGCTTTTAAAGTCAGGTGGGGTATCTGAGCCAATACTTGGGTGATTGCCAGACATGGAGAAAAGTGGGTGTGTGTATGAAGAGACTATTGTCTAAGAACTGAACCATTTAATTCTATGTGATCAGGTCCAATGTTGCCAAACCTTGTAAGGAAAACATTCTGTAAATCTCAACTTTCTTAGACTGGAATAAAAAACACCTTTTTTATCATAATATTTAGGCACATTTTTTAATACATGACTTTGAAAAATTATACTAACACTTTCACGATCGAATAAAATAAAATCACTTGGAAAAAAAAAAAGGTTGTGTACCTCCAGGCTGTTTTATTATGGGACAACAACCTATATGTACAAACAAAATTATATAAAGTAAATTAATTTCTCCCATATAAAGTTAATGAATAAACATAGATTTAAACATATAACAGGGATACATTTTTATATGAGTATATAATAAAATGTATAAAATATATCAAATATTATCTAAAAATTATAAATACATTTTAAAGCTACCTGTTAAAAAATTATCTTAAAACATTTCCCAGTCATAGGATCTACGTATATATAGTATGCTGTATATCCACTTAAGCCCCGGACCAATATGCTGGCTAAAGACCCAAGGTGTTTTTACAGTTCGGGACTGCGTCGCTTTAACAGACAATTGCGCGGTCGTGCGACGTGGCTCCCAAACAAAATTGGTGTCCTTTTTTCCCCACAAATAGAGCTTTCTTTTGGTGGTATTCGATCACCTCTGCGGTTTTTAGTTTTTGCGCTATAAACAAAAATAGAGCGTCAATTTTGAAAAAAATTCAATATTTTTTACTTTTTGCTATAATAAATATCCCCCAAAAACATATATAATTATTTTTTTTTTCCTCAGTTTAGGCCGATACGTATTCTTCTACCTATTTTTGGTAAAAAAAAACGCAATAATCGTTTATCGGTTGGTTTGCGCAAAATTTATAGCGTTTACAAAATAGGGGATAGTTTTATTGCATTTTTTATTTTTTTATTTTTTTTACTACTAATGGCGGTGATCAGCGATTTTTTTCGTGACTGCAACATTATGGCGGACACTTCAGACAATTTTGACACATTTTTGGGACCATTGTCATTTTCACAGCAAAAAATGCATTTAAATTGCATTCTTTATTGTGAAAATGACAGTTGCAGTTTGGGAGTTAACCACAGGGGGCGCTGTAGGAGTTAGGGTTCACTTTGTAAATGTGTTTACAACTGTAGGGGGGTGTGGCTGTAGGTGTGACGTCATCGATCGTGACTCCCCTATAAAGGGGATGACGCGATCGATACGCCGCCACAGTGAAGCACGGGGAAGCCGTGTTTACACACGGCTCTCCCCGTTCTTCAGCTCCGGGGACCGATCGCCGCTCGAGTGCTTCGGACCGGGTCGCGGGAGCGCGCCCGCGACCCACGGCTGGGTACAAGTACAGGACGTATATATACGTGCTTGTGCCCAGCCGTGCTATTCTGCCGACGTATATGTGCAGGAGGCGGTCCAGAAGTGGATATACTATATACAGTCAGGTCCATAAATATTGGGACATCAACACAATTCTAATCTTTTTGGCGCTATACACCACCACAATGAATTTGAACTTAAACGAACATGTGCTTTAACTACAGAAATGCAGCTTTAATTTGAATGAATGAATGACTTGTATAGCGCAACTCATGCGAACTGAATCGCCTCTGGGCGCTTTTTCCAGCCAGAGTCTGCTTGGCTGGTGCGGTCATTTTACCCCGTAGGATCGTGACACGCTTGGGACACACAGATATACATATATATACTGGGCCAATTTGGACAAGATCCAATTTACCTACCAGCATGTCTTTGGAGTGTGGGAGGAAACCGGAGTACCCGGAGGAAACCCACGCATGCACAGGGAGAACATGCAAACTCCAGGCAGATGGTGTCGTGGTCGGGATTCGAACCAGCGACCCTTTTGCTGCTAGGCAAAAGTGCTACTCACTGCACCACTGTGCTGCCCTGAGGGTATTTACATCCAAATCAGGTGAACGGTGTAGGAATTACAACAGTTTGTATATGTGCCTCCCACTTTTTAAGGGACCAACAGAAATGGGACAATTGGCTGCTCAGCTGTTATTCCTTCATTATCCCATTTACAAGGAGCAGATAAAAGGTCCAGAGTTCATTTCAAGTGTGCTATTTGCATTTGGAATCTGTTGCTGTCAGCTCTCAATATGAGCTCCAAAGAGCTGTCACTATCAGTGAAGCAAGCCATCATTAGGCTGGAAAAAAAAAAAACATCAGAGAGATAGCAAAAACATTAGGTGTGGCCAAATCAACTGTTTGGAACATCCTAAAAAAGACAGAACGACCACAGAAAACAACTCTGGTGGATGACAGAATAATTATTTCCCTGGTGAAGAAAACACCCTTCACAACAGTTGACCAGATCAAGAAAACTCTCCAGGAGGTAGGTGTATGGCCTCGTACACACGGCCGAGTTTCTCGGCAAAAAAGAAGCTTGCTGGGTTGTTTTTTTTTGCCGAGGAAACCGGTCGTGTGTGCACTTTTCAACGAGGAAACCGCCGAGGATCTCGTCGGGCCAAAAAGAGAACATGTTCTCTATTTCCTTGACGGCAACGGGAAAATTTGGCTCGCCGAGATCCTCGGCGGCTTCACAAGGAACTCGACGAGCAAAACGATGTGTTTCGCCCGTTGAGTTTCTCGGTCATGTGTACGAGGCCTATGTGTGTCAAAGTCAACAATCAAGAGAAGACTTTACCAGTGAATACAGAGGGTTCACCACAAGATGTAAACCATTGGTGAGCCTCAAAAACATGAAGGCCAGATTAGAGTTTGCTAAACAACATCTAAAAAAGCCTTCACAGTTCTGGAACAACATCCTATGGACAGATGAGACCAAGATCAACTTGTGCCAGAGTGATGGGAAGAGAAAAGTATGGAGACGGAAAGGAACTGCTCATGATCCAAAGCATACCACCTTATCAGTGAAGCATGGTGGTGGTAGTGTCATGGCGTGGGCTTCTCTTGTATTTATTGATGATATGACTGCTGACAACAGCAGCAGGATAAATTCTGTAGTGTTTCGGGCAATATTATCTGCTCATATTCAGCCAAATGCTTCAGAACTCATTGAATGGCGCTTCACAATGCAGATGGACAATGACCCGAAACATACTGCGAAAGCAACCAAAGAGATTTATAAGGGAAAGAAGTGGAATGTTATGCAATGGTTAAGTCAATCACCTGACCTGAATCCGATTGAGCATGCATTTCACTTGCTGAAGACAAAACTGAAGGGAAAATGCCACAAGAACATGCAGGAACAGTGTCTGGTGTTGTCTATGCATTCCAGACTTTAGGCTGTAAATGACTGCAAAGGATTTGCAACCAAGTATTAAAAAGTGAAAGTTTGATTTATGATTGTTAATCTGTCCCATTACTTTTGGTCCCTTAAAAAGTGGGAGGCACATATACAAACTGTTGTAATTCCTACACCGTTCCCCTGATTTGGATGTAAATTCCCTCAAATTAAAGCTGACAGTCTGCTGTTGAAGCACATCTTGTTTGTTTCATTTTAAATCCACTGTGGTGGTGTATAGAGACAAAAAGATTAGATTTGTGTCGATGTCCCAATATTTATGGACCTGACTGTATACACACACACATACAGTGCCTTGAAAAAGTATTCTTACCCCTTGAAATTTTCCACATTTTGCCATTATACAGTCAAAAATGTAAATGTATTTTATTGTGATAGACAAACACAAAGTGGCACAAAATTGTTAAGTGGAAGGAAAATTATAAATGGTTGTGAAAAATGTGGCGTGTATTAGTATTCAGCCCCCCTGAGTCAATACTCTGTAGAACCACCTTTCACTGCAATTACAGTGTACAGTGTCTCTACCAGCTGTGTACACCTAGAGAGTGACATTTTTGCCCATTCTTTTTTGCAAAATAGCTCAAGCTCTGTCAGATGGAGATGAAGAGCAGATAGAGAGCGTCTGTGAACAGCAATTTTCAAGTCTTGCCACAGATTTTCAATTGGCTTTAGGTCTGGACTTTGACTGGGCCATTCTAACACATGAATATGCTTTGATCTAAACTATTCCGTTGTAGCTCTGGCTGTATGTTTAGGGCCATTGCCCTGCTTGTAGGTGAACCACCGCCCCAGTCTCAAGTCTTTTGCGGACTCTAACAGGTTTTCTTCTATGATTGCTTTGTATTTGGCTCCATCCATCTTCCCATCAACTCTGATCAGCTTCCCTGTCCCTGCTGAAGAAAAGCATCCCGACAACATGATGCTGCCACCACCATGTTTCACAGTATGTTTGGTGTGTTCAGGGTGATGTGCAGTGTTAGTTTTCCGCCACACATTGCAATTTGCTTTTAGGCCAAAAAGTTTAATTTTTGTCTCATCCGACCAGAGCACCTTCTTCCACATGTTTGCTGTGTCCCCCACATGGCTTCTCGCAAACTACAAATGGGACTTCTTATGGATTTTTTTCAACAATAGCTTTCTTTTTGCCACTCTTCCATAAAGGCCAGATTTGTGGAGTAAATGACTAATAGTTGTCCTGTGGACAGATTCTCCCACCTGAGCTGTGGATCTCTGCAGCTCCTCCAGAGTTACCATGGGGCTCTTGGCTGCTTCTCTGATTAATGCTCTCCTTGCCGGGCCTGTCACTTTAGGTGGGTGGCCATGTCTTGGTAGGTTTGTAGTTATGCTGTTCCCTTTCTATTTTTGGGTGATGGATTGAACAGTGGTTCGTGAAATGTTCAAAGCTTGGTATACTTTCTTATGACCTAACCCTGCTTTAAACTTCTCCACAACTTTATCCCTGACCTGTCTGGTGTGTTCCTTTACCTTCATGATGCTGTTTGTTCACTTAGGTTCTCTAACAAACCTATAAGGGCTTCATAGAACAGCTGTACTTATACTGAGATTAAATTACAAACACCTATTTAAACCAAACACCTATTTACCAATTAGGTGACTTTTGAAGGCAATTGGTTATCCACTAGTTAGGGGTAGCATAGTGAAGGGGGCTGATTCCAAAGGCCCGTCACACTTTTCAGATATCTATTTGTAAAAAAAATTGGAAAACCATTTATCATTTTCTTTTCACTACACAATTATGTGCTGCTTTGTGTTGGTCTATCACATAAAATCCCAATAAAATACATTTACATTTTTGACTGTAACATTTCAAGGGGCATGAATACTTTTTCAAGGCACTGTAATGTACAGTATATATTAATTGGGATTTGTTCTAACCCACAAAAGCAGACCTTTTCCACGTAAATAAAGTACATCAGCAATTAATATAAATATAATTCAGGAAAATATACTAAAGCATGATTACATTTATAGTACTACACAATAATATTCACATGTACATGATTGTCAGAAATGACTTTTTGTACAGTCAAAAGTTTTTCTTTAGCTTTGGATCGCATAGGGAAGGGTTCAACACCCTATTAGTTTTTTTGCTATCTGTGTAGCATTAGGGAAATTTCCCTACACTTCCTGCCCCACCGATACACTAGGACAATAGAGGAAATAAACACATGACAGAGGGCCTAACCCTTCTCCATTCAATCTAAAACTAAAACAGGTTTTGCCTAGAAATACATTTTAATGAATGCATACATGAGTGTAAAACATTATATGCTATGTGTTGCTGAATTCACTTCATTCAGATATATAAGGTTACATATAAAGTTAAAAACTCAGACATGGCCACTGTCAAAATATTTGGTATAAATTGTTATAATATAATGTTACATATTTAGCTGCATAGTTAGAATTTAATTTAATTTAATTAAATAATGCTTTGCATCCACAGAAACTTTAGTCAGTCCAGAGGAATGCATACAAGCTTATAAAGCATAGTCCAATTTGCTTATCAGAGTAAACGTTTCTTTAGTTCTCTAATGTCAGTTGGACAAGGGCCTTAACAATCTATTATATTCTTTAAAAGTTATGTAAGCTTTTATATTTAATATATTTTTTTAAAATATCCCTTTATTTAAAAAAAAAAACCAGCTAGCTGATGATTCTCTTGCCTGCTGACTGTTCACATCAATTTTAAATTTCTCCAAGACTTTTTCATCTTCATCGCAAGCCCTGATGAAGGGGGCATTATTGAGCTCCTGAAAAGTGTTTTCTGCACATGCAGAATTTGCTTGAGCCATTTTAAAGGAATAAATACCTTTTGGACTCCAATCTTTTGGTGTAGCACTCCATTTCTTTTCTTCTTCCTCCCTCTAAAACTATAACCACTGTTCCCTAGAAAACAAATAATCTTCCAATGGTAGGACTTATTGTGGTGACACTTGTCTATAAGGGGATTAGCCTTACTAATACTGAGGAAACTTTAAAATTCATAGTTAGAACTGCAGTACACAGAGAGCCGTGACGGGGCCTGCAGCTTACACAGGTATTTGCAAATGCGTGCAACTAAACCTCTGTTTTTAATGCATACAGCTAGCTAGGTTAATTTGGTTTGTGGCTTTTTTTTGGTTGGTAACTTTGAGCCTGGTTATTATGGAAACATTTTTTATATTTATATATATATATTCAATTGCATATTGCTAAAAACGCATCTCATTTAAAGTCCCAAAACCTCCCCCCCCTTCTATCTATTTACAGGGATGGAGGCCTATGGTTGTTTATCATATGCCTCATGTAAAGTCCCAACTTTATCCCCCCTCCTTTTAGGCCCCGTACACACGTCTGAGGAACTCGACGTGCCAAACACATCGAGTTCCTCGTCGAGTTCAGTGTTGAAGCCGCCGAGGATCTCGGCGGGCCGACTTTTCTCATTGAACAACGAGGAAATAGAGAACATGTTCTCTATTTGGCCCGACGAGGAACTCGCCGGCTTCCTCGCTGAAAAGTGTACACACGGCAGAGTTTCTCGGCAGAATCCAGCTCCGATCGAGTTTCTGGCTGAATTCTGCCGAGAAACTCGGTTGTGTGTACGGGGCCTCACAGTCTTATTTTGGTTTTCCCTAATGGGAAATAGCTTGACAAAAATGTTCCCTACTTGATACTACCAAAAAAAATAAAAAGTTTTGCCATTGTGGTGTGCTGTAGCTACCATACAAGTGCATTGGTGTGGCATTCTAAATAAAGGACACCACAATGCAACACACATGGTATCACACATTAAAGTGGTTCTGGTACACCAAAACAAGGTGGCGCTCAAAGGGAACACTGCAAAGGGAAAGAGTGTTTTATCAAACGTCCTCGAACCTCTTTCTGCCCGGTAGTAGGTTGACCAAAATCACTCATACCATACTGTTTACTCTACCCTTTTGCTTCATTGACATGTGGAAATTGGCCTGTTATACCACCACAGCATCTCCAGCTTTTGGCCATGTTAAGCTATCTGTCCTTTCTTGCCTTAATTTCCAAGTGTATGTTAGGATATTACTGCTCTACATTTTATTTAATTAAATCTGTATTTTTTTGACAACACTTTGGTTGGCTGCACTGCTTTCCCACTTTTGTCTTAACAGTTGTGAAACAATTTGCATTTTACTACAAGGTACCATTATTTATCAGTTTGAACAGACTCTCAAGGGTTAAATTCATGTTTTCCTGAATATAGCCTATGCAGTCAAGGAGCCCCATTAGGCATTAAAAAAACTGTGCAGCTTTGAAACTGCTTATTATTTAAAATTGTCATACCTGTAGGCAGTGGCGGTGCGTCCATAGAAGGCGCCAGAGCGCCACCCCCTCTCGCTTCCGCGCCGCCACTGATACAATACATAGATTCATGTATTGCCGCTGCCGCCGACTATTCAGATGGCCGGCCCCCTGGCTGAACAACGGCAGCTGGTTGGCTGTGGAAGTGCCTATCAGAGCCGGTAACCTGATTGGCTGAAGCATCATCAAGGGTGGGAGAAGACATCGAGGGACCTTGGAAGGAGGATGGCCGACCCCAGAAAGGTAAGTGCAGTGCCGTGCCGGACGGACGGGGGGAAGCATTTTTTTTACAGGGCACAGTGGTGATAATTACTGGGGCACAGTGGCGATAATCGGCACAGTGGTGACAAAGGGCACAGTGGCGACAATTGGCACAGTGGCGACAATTAAAGGGCACAGTGGCGACAATGGGCACAGTGGCGACAAAGGGCACAGTGGCGACAATTAAAGGGCACAGTGGCGACAATTGATGTGCACAGTGGCTGCGTTTGATGGCATGGCACAGTGGCTGCGTTTGATGGCATGGCACAGTGGTGACAATTGATGGTACAGTGGCTGCGTTTTAAGGCATGGCACAGTGGCTGCGTTTGATGGCATGGCACAGTGGCTGCGTTTGATGGCATGGCACAGTGGTGACAATTGATGGCACAGTGGCTGCGTTTGATGGCATGGCACAGTGGTCACTATTGATGGGCACAGTGGTGACAATTGATGGCACAGTGGCTGCGTTTGATGGCACAGTGGTGACAATTGATGGGCACAGTGGCTGCGTTTGATGGCATGGCACAGTGGTGGCAATTGATGGCACAGTGGCTGCGTTTGATGGCATGGCACAGTGGCTGCGTTTGATGGCAATGCACAGTGGCTGCGTTTGATGGCATGGCACAGTGGCTGCGTTTGATGGCATGGCACAGTGGCTGCATTTGATGGGTACAGTGGCTGCATTTGATGGGCACAGTGGCTGCATTTGATGGGCACAGTGAGGCTGTAATTGTTTTTTTTTTTTTCGTTTGCGCCCCCCCAAAAAATTTTGAGCACTAGCCGCCACTGCCTGTAGGTTATTTGAAGAAGATGAAATACTGGCTGAAAAACTCCCAGTTAGCAATATCTATGTTCTGTCATATTGCTATTGGTTTTCAATTCTGTAATGCAGTGAGTGAGTGTCCAACAGTTGTCATTCCCTAGCAACATAGCATGTATAGGTTGCTAGTTTTTTTAGCCAGGTTTCTTAGGGTCCCAAATGACCTACAGGTATAAAAAAAAATGTCTGAACATTTTACAGAGCTGCACAGTTTTTTAACATATATCAGTGCCTCTTGATTGCATAGGCTATTTTTGGAAAAGATGAACTTAGACTTTAATAAGCTTTCCGTCGTCTTGTCCCCAAGGACAAAGTTGGCTTTGTAATTACATGCTCATTGTGTCTTTTGATATTTGAAGATTTTATTTTTATATAGCAACCTTCCTTTTGTTTTGTATTTTGCTAACCTGATCTTACTGCATGCTTTATATCTCTTGAATGGAAGACATTTTTACCTTCAGTTTTCTATTTTTAAAGGACCTTTTTTTATTATTTATTGTTTTTTTTTTTATCACTTCAAGCAAGTGACTTGTTTTTAGTTGTTCAAAAAAATAAACTGTGTATTGTATTTACTCAAAGAAAACAATTTGAAACATGCCTGCTTATTCTTTGTATCTTTTGTGTAGCACTAGGGTATTGTTAGGGTATTACTGCTCTACATTTTACTTAATTAAATCTGTATTTTTTTGACAACACTTTGGTTGGCTGCACTGCTTTCCCACTTTTGTCTTAACAGTTGTGAAACAATTTGCATTTTACTACAAGATACCATTAATTATCAGTTTGAACAGACTCTCAATGGTCCACGTCCATGTCCCCGGCTGGGGAATCTTCTTTGTGGAAAAGAAGGACCATTCTTTACGTCCATGTGTGGATTATCGTGAACTGAATAAAGTTACGGTTAAAAACCGCTATCCCCTGCCACTAGTGCCTGAACTTTTCCAGAGACTTGGCGCTGCCACCATATTTACTAAGCTGGATCTTCGGGGTGCCTATAACTTAATCCATATACGGGAGGGTTATGAATGGAAGACTGTCTTCCGTACACGGTTTGGGCACTTCGAGTACCTTGTGATGCCCTTCGGACTCTGCAATGCCTCCACTACTTTCCAGCACTTTATTAACGATGTCTTCTGAGATTTCCTGGACTTATTTGTTGTTGTATACCTTGATGATTTACTAATCTTTTCTTCTTCTCTAGACAACCATCGCAGACACGTCAGAAATGTACTAAGTCGCCTTCGGCAACATGGACTCTACGCCAAACCCAAAAAGTGTGAGTTCGAACGCCAGAGCATCCAATTCCTGGGCTTGATTATATCCACGAGGGTATCAAGATGGATCCCCAAAAAGTCGCAGCTATCTTGGACTGCCCAGCTCCCAATGATAAGAAAGGCGTCCAACGTTTTGTAGGTTTTGCAAACTTTTACCGAAAATTTATCAGAGGATTCTCGGCAATCATCTCTCCCATCACTCAACTTACTAAACAAGGTGCCAGATTCCATTGGTCACCTGAGGCTCAGACTGCTTTCGAGACTCTGAAAAAGCTGTTTACCTCCGTCCTGAAACACCCTGATTCTGCCCAGCCATATGTCTTAGGCCCCGTACACACGACCGAGTTTCTCGGCAGAATTCAGCCAGAAATTCGGTCGGAGCTGAATTCTGCCGAGAAACCCGGCGTGTGTACACTTTCGGCCGAGGAAGCTGACGAGTTCCTCGTCGAGCCAAATAGAGAACATGTTCTCTATTTCCTCGTTGTTCAATGAGGAAAGTTGGCTCGCCGAGATCCTCGGCGGCTTCACACAGAACTCGACGAGCAAAACGATGAGTTTTGCCCATCGAGTTCCTCGGACGTGTGTACGAGGCCTTAGAGGTGGACGCATCGTAAACGGCGGTTGGAGCTATACTTTCCCAGAGGCAGGGAACCAAGGCTCTGTTGCACCCAGTTGCCTTCTTTTCTCGCAAATTGTCTGGTGCTGAAAAGAATTATGATGTCAGGGATTGCAAACTCCTAGCGATCAAAGCTGCACTGGAATGACAATTTTTTATTAAACATTACATACAAACAAATAACCACATTTAAATCATTATAGGGACAAATAATCCCCACAAAAGATAAAATACATTCAATTACATAAATTATATCAAATTGATCCATACAGTATCAAAAATAGAAAAACACACAAAACAAACAGACCTTGCACCCCTCGGACTAAAATAGCTTAGCATATAGTAAACAAAACATAATATTTTTTTTTTAAATCTACTTTAATGTGTGTCATAATATTAATATTTGTTTTCCTTTTGAAATACAGGTTAAGTAGGAAATATATTATAAAAAATATATTTATAATGAAGAATGTCTGTATACCTAGAGATGTAAATAACTGTACGGTGCGTGGTTCTAAGCCCATGTGATTGGACTCTGCGATCGGAGTATGTTTTGTTTAGTCTTCACCTACAGTCCCCCCCTAGGGTCCCCACCCTTGTGAGAGTGAGACTTGAGGCGATAGGATCTCAGCTGGCCCCTGGTTTCCTTGCTTTGTTGTTGCGGTCGTGTTCTAGTCTCTTTATCCCAGTAGAAATCTACTATAACCTCATTTCTGAATAAAGCTGACTGGGTGCAGTAACAGAAGCAGAGCCTGTAATGATGGGAACATTAGTCTGCGTATCCTGATCTCCAGCAGTACATTACATGTTGTCTTTATCTGCAGTGTGCCCTGGTACACTATATGTACAGCTAGATTCCTCTTATATAAAGGAGAACAATGTTGCTGTGCAGTTTATTTGGCGGCAGCTCTTTGAGATATTGAACCCCAGTGAGTTTAAACCGATGTCTTGTTGAAATATATGTCTTGATCAATGGCCTGTAAATAAAGACAGAATTACAAGTGATGGCATTTATATGGAAGAAACAAAAGTTGTGTCTGTGAAATCCTGTAAAATGGCACACAAGCTTGGTCCGTTATGTGGGGTACACACTATAAGAAAATTGGGTGAACAATTGTCCGATTTTCCTCATTGTTTAACCACTTAAGGACCTTGCCTGTTTTTCAGACTTGGGTGTACGTTTATCAAACGATGATAATTTATCTCATTTCAGTTCTCAGAGAAAAATCTTCTCCTCTGGCACCCTGTTTATGAAGCGGAGAACATTTGTTCTCAGAAGGAGAATAGATGAGAAGTTTTTCCTCTGAGAACACATGAGATCTGAGTAGAAGAGGGAGGGGCTGCCTGTGATTTCCTGAGAAACTTGTGTGATTACAGAGCAGCTGAGTTTTAAATGTGAAACCAAAGTTAAAAAGGTTGTGTTATTACATGAAAATAATAAGCGCTTTTTTAACTCACATTTTGGCACATTGTTTAAATGTGTGTTTTTAATTGCTAATTTTGGCATTATTTATGCATATTTTGGCATTTTTTTTAACATGGCATTTTTTTCAACACACATCTGGCCGTAGGTTATTTTATTGTGCATTTTTTAAACACACATTTTGGTCCTTTAGCACACATTTTGGCACAGGTTATTTTAAAGCGGATGTGCGGCAAAAAAAAAATATTAAAAGCCAGCAGCTACAAATACTGCAGCTGCTGACTTTTAATATTAGGACACTTACCTGTCCAGCGCCGTCCGCAGCAGATGACGAGCGATCGCTCGTCACTCTGCTGCTCCCCCCCGCCATCCTCAGTGAGGGAACCAGGAAGTGAAGCGCTCCGGCTTCACTGCCTGGTTCCCTACGTAGGGTTGCCACCTCATCCCTTTAAAACCGAACACATATGAATTACACAGGTTCTGAGGCTAATTTAATGCAGGTAAGGCACCAAATGAGTCTAATTACCACCTTAATTAGCCACAGAACCTGTGTAATATGTGTTCGGTTTTAAAGGGATGAGGTGGCAACCCTATCCCTACGGCGCATGCGCGAGTCTCGCTGCGCCCGCCGATTGGCTCCCGCTGTGTGCTGGGAGCCGAGTGTTCCCAGCACACAACGGGGGGTGACGGGATGTGATGCAATGCCTGTCTTTTGCCCATGAATGCGGGGCCGGAAGTGGGTGCAAATACCTGTCTTTAGACAGGTATCTGCACCCCCCTCCCCCCTGAAAGGTGTCAAATGTGACACCGGAGGGGGGAGGGTTCTGATCAGCGCATGTTCCACTTTAGGGTGGAGCTCCGCTTTAAGATGCATTTTGGTATGGTTTGTAATGCACACTTTGTCGCTTTTTTTTAGCATATAGTTTGACACCTTTTTAATGTGCATTTTGATTTGCTAAATGTGAATGGTGTATAGTATATGAACGGAATCCCACATATGTAATGCAGCTATACACCATTCATATAAATGAAAAATACATTTATAATCATTATTATTATTTTTTTTTAATAAAGTATACAAATATAAACCCCGTATAACTGTCATAGAACAGTCCATGGGTAAAATCATATTCTAGGGTTTATAATTTTTTTTTACTAATAAATAAAAAAAATGATATAAAAATGATTTTTATAATAGCATTTTAATGCAGGTAGAATATATATACACATATATATAAAAAAAAAATATATATATATACACTATAAATTCCTAATCTGCTCATTTTGGGGTGTGTAATGGTGGGGAAGATGTGATCTGACTGTATGGCTGCTTGTGTGTGAAGCATGGAAGTAAAAAGACTTCCTTCTTCCTCCACAATACTCAGCCAGCTTCACACTTCTCACTCTGATTCTCCACCTCAGAGATGGTGAATCAGAAAGTGAGAATTCTGTCACAGATCGCCAGTGAGGTGCTGAGATCACACTTTCATAAACTGGCCGTTTCTGTGACAGTGAGTTACAGATTCTTACTGTGGTGAGATAATCAGTGAAGAACATGTTCTCAACTGATTACCTCAGCTTCATAAACTGTGTATGACCTGAGATCAGCAGTGAGAATCGGGATCACCGCTGATCTCACTTTCATAAAAGGACACCTTGGTGTTTACAAGATTAAAACATTTTTTTTTGCTAGAAAATTACTTAAAACCCCCAAACATTATATATATTTTTTCTAACATCCTAGAGAATAAAATGGCAGTCATTGCAATACTTTTTGTCACACCGTATTTGCGCAGCGGTCTTACAAGCGCACTTTTTTTGGAAAAAAATCACTTTTTTTAATTAAAAAATAAGACAACAGTAAAGTTAGCCCAATTTTTTTTCACATTGTGAAAGATAATGTTACACCGAGTAAAATGATACCCAACATGTCACGCTTCAAAATTGCACCCGCTCGTGGAATGGCGTCAAACTTTTCCCCTTAAAAAATCTCTATAGGCGACGTTTAAAAAATTCTATCTTTTGAGTTACAGAGGAGGGCTAGGGCTAGAATTATTGCTCTCGCTCTAACGATCGCGGTGATACCTCACTTGTGTGGTTTGAACACCGTTTTCATATGTGGGCGCTACTCACGTATGCGCTCGCTTCTGCGCGCAAGTTCATCGGGACGGGGGGGTTTAAACATATTTAATTAATTTTTTTCTTATTTTTTTATTTTATTTTATAAATTTTTACACAAAAAAAAAAAATGGGTCACTTTTATTCCTATTACAAGGAATGTAACATCCCTTGTAATAGAACAAAGCATGACAGGTCCTCTTAAATATGAGATCTGGGGTCAAAAAGCCCTTGATGTTTCATTAACAAGTGCCGATCGTACCCTCGTGCCTTTTCTACCTAGCATGACTCTCTGCAAGTCACACACGGCTTGGCGGCACCGCGTTCTGAGAGGCCACCGGGATCTCTCTTTAACATATTTGGTGACAGTTACGAATACTGTTCCTACAACACAGTTGATTGGTAACTATATATTCTTGTTTTCTAACCATTAGGTATACACCTAGGTATAGAATTTAAATTCATTACTTATTCCATTACAGCAAACTATAAAACCGCTGAAGAAGATCCCGCATCAGGGATCAAAACGCGTCAGCAATTCAACATATACAGATGTCCTTGTTATGTACAACTGTAATTGCAATGTTGTGTTTGTAACTGTATGTATTTTTATTCTTGTGACTGGAGATTCAAAAAAAAATTTTTTTATTGTCATGACTGTGTCCAAATATACACATTTAATAAACCATTTTAACATATAATTTAGCAATTGTTGGAATTTTCGCTGCTTAAAAACCCCACTGGGTAAAATTTCCTTGCCTGGATTTCCACCCCGAGCCAGACTCGGGATTCCTGCCAGGGAGGTTAAACGAAAATTGTTCGTTCTGTTCCTGTACGATTTTTTGGAGTTTGTCCGTTTTGTGAATTTAGTGTACACACTATGCGAAAATAGTACGAAAATTCTTTGAATGAAAATACTCGCCCGATTTTCTTATAGTGTGTATAATGAGCCTTTAGTGTAGAATTAAAGGCAATGCATTATTTTTATTCTGGACAAGAAATGGGGCAGTTATAACTCCTCAAATATTTTGTTTTCGCTTTCTGTGTGCCGTTGGGGCAGATTTTCCTTCACTCCCTGTCCCATAGTAAAAACAGAAAGTGAGAGGCAATCCCTCCAAAGTTATTATTATTATACAAGAATTATATAGCGCCAACAGTTTGCACAGCGCTTTACAACATCAGGGAAGACAGTACAGTTACAATTCAATTCAATTCAGGAGGGATCAGAGGGCCCTGCCCCTTAGAGCTTACAATCTAGAAGGGAGGGTCAAGTGGGACAAAGGGTAGTGGCTGTGGGGGATGATCAGATGGACAAAATGAAAATACAGTTGTTGGTTGTGGGTAGGATAGGCTTCTCTGAAGAGGAAGGTTTTCGGGGATCCTCTAAAAGCTAATAGAGAAGGAGATAGACAGACAGATTGGGGGTAAGGAGTTCCATAGGCTTGAAGAGGCTCTGTAAAAGTCCTGGAGATGAGCATGGGAGCAGGTGATGAGAGAGCTAGAGAGCAGGAGGTCTTAAAAAGAACGAAGAGAACAATTAGGTTGGTATTTTGAGACTAGGTCAGTGATGTAGCTGGGCGCAGAGTTACGGATGGCTTTGTAGATAGTTGTTAGTATTTTGAATTTAATTTGTTGGGTGAGCGGAAGCCAGGGAGGGATTGACAGAGAGGAGCAGCAGAGACAGAGCGTTGGTAAGGTGGATGAGTCTGGCAGCAGCATTCATGAAGGGGGATAGAGTATGCAGAGGTAAGCCAATGAGGGGGGAGTTGCAGTAATCAAGGCGAGAGATGACCAGGGAGTGAATTAAGAGGTTTGTTTCATTGGTTAGAAAAGGGCGTAATTTGGAGATGTTGCGGAGGTTGAGGCGGCAAGATTTGGACAGTGATTGGATGTGGGGCTTAAAGGACAGTTCAGAGTCCATGACTACTCCTAAGACCTTAGCAGGTGGGAATGGGCTGATAGTTGTGCCATCAATTTTGAAAGCGAGATCAGGGGAAGAGGCACGTGGGGGAGGAAAAATTATAAATTTGGTTTTGGATAGATTGAGTTTGAGGAAGTGGTGTGACATCCAAACTGATATATCTGATATTAAATTAGTGATATGTGAGGAGACTGAAGGAGTGAGTTGAGGGGCAGAGAAATATATTTGATTGTCGTCAGCGTAGAGATGGTATTGGAAGCCAGGGGAGGCTATCAGCTGACCAAGGGAGGAGGTGTAGATTGAATATAGGAGAGGTCCAAGAACAGAACCTTGGGGGACCCCCAACAGAGAAAGGAAGAGGAGAGGAGAAAGTAGGTAAGTAACATTAAAGGGGCAGCTGGATAAATAGGTAGAGAACCAGCGAAGAGTACAGTCAAAGAGACCAAAGCCATGGAGTTTTTTGAGGAGGAGGGGGTGGTCAACCATATCAAAGGCAGCAGAGAGGTCCAGGAGTAGGAGTACAGAATAGTTTCCCTTCGTTTTGACTGTTAGTATATAATTTGTTAGTTTTAGGAGAGCAGTTTCTGTGGAATGTTGAGGACGAAATCCAGACTGAAGGGGATCCAGAAGGCTTTTATCAGCAAGGTGGACACAATGTGGGGGAATCATTGGTTGCCAGTGTCCCCGATGGAAGGTTTCCCCTATATTATTGTTCTAATGATGACCCAGAATTTGTGAATCTTCCTAATAGGGGTACAGACTAGGATTGCCACCTCATCCCTTTAAACCCGAACACATATGATATACACAGGTTCTGAGGCTAATTTAATGCAGATAAAGCACCAAGTGAGTTTAATTACCACCTTAATCAGATACAGAACCTGTGTAATTAATACGTTTTCGGGTTTGAAGGGATGAGGTGGCAACCCTAGTACAGACACTGATAGAAACCTGACATGTGTTCTAATTTCTCTCCGATCTATCCAAAACAAAAAGAAAAAAAAATCCATTTTGGCCCTGCACGCATGTGTAAATGGCAACAAACCTGCATTTTGTTTTGAGCTAAGGGCAGGGACAGGGGTGGGGACAAGGGCGTGGTCGAAGGGGGCTCCCCATCAGGTTGGCTGTACGGGGTCCCATAATTTCTAACAGCGGCCCTGCTTCCATGGAGTCAAAATCTTGAGCCCTCCAATCAGCAGGGAATGTGAGCTTTGCTGATTGGAGTGTTTTAATTCAGACTCTGCAGGGGTGTGTCGGATCACTGCAGTGAGATTCACACATGGTACAGTAGTCTGGCTCTGCAGACACTGTCCAACCACAGGAATTAGCAAAGCAGTTTAAGATTATTAAACTTAAAAAAAGTAAGCCTGTACAGTGGGTGTACAGTACCTTCAAAAACCCTAAATTAAACTGTCAATATTTTTCTGGAAGGTATATTTGGGCTTTACCATTTATTGATTATCACTGAATAGCGTCAGGTGTTCACTATCTGCTTTTACTTGCGAACCTCAGTTGTTTTTTAGGCCTGATTCACACAGGAACCATAATCCAGTGTTTATTTGGCTTGAGTCGACAAGTGCTTTGTGCAAGCAGCCCATGTAAGTGTATTGAGACACAGTGGCTGCACAGGTGCAAAGGCTAATTGCAATTTGAAAGATGTGTGGGTGAGCGGTTTGGAGTGTCCCACTGTCTGAGCATCAGTATGACTATCAAATTGGGGCCAGTGGCTGTCTCCATGCAGCCACTGTGTCTCAATACATTTAAAGCCTGTATGCAGCACCTGGCAGCCATATAAACACGTAGACAGGTGCCTAAAATGTTATGTGGATATTGCATTTGAAAGGTGGATTCATGCCTTTGGTCTGCCCTTCTAAAAGGTAGGGACCCTATTTTAGGACTCAATGTGGAACAGAGCTTCTCAGGGACTGGGCCTTAATCACGAATGTGCAAAGCATTATAAGTGTTTGGTGTAGGGCTGCCACCTGTTCGGGATTCACCTGGACAGTCTGGGTTTTTAATCATGTGTTCCGGTTTTAGGGAGACTAAAACCCGGTTACATCATTTAGACCAGGCTGTGTCTCCCCAAGTGACCAAAATAGCCACAATGCGGGCGGCTGTCTGGGGGCAGGTTCAGCATCACTGAGGGGCAGGGCGATGAAGCCAGCAATTTGACAACACCCACTGTTCGCTATGGCATGCTATGCGCACCATTATTACTCTACTTGGGACACCCAAAGGTGTCCCAGGCCGCTAAAGTGTTCGGGTTTGGCTTGAAGAAGAGGTGGCAACCCTAGTTTGGTGGCTACCCCCCATGCCTTTAGGCTGCACTGAGCAAAGAAAATTGTGTGTGTTAGGACTGGTGGAGGATAATTAGTGTTCTGCACTACTTCCCTCAAAATGACTCTGTAGTCAATGCCAGGACAGATATCACTGGCAGGCGGGAAGACGTTTTCCTTCTGGTGTGAGGCCTGGTGAGGTGGTTTGATCCATGGCCATGAGGGTAAGCTAACTCACACACCATACAAGCAAATATATAATTTTGTTGGATGGCATGCAGTTTCCCATGCCACCAACAAACACACACAGCCCATTCATGGACTATGGGTCTCGGGGTCCGTGTGAATGAGTCCTTAGTCATAAAGTTCACACAAGCCATTTTGTAAATACAATTACACATATTTAATTATATATATCACTCCTCACCGCCAGGCTCAAACTCAGTGACTGCTTTCGTCTTTTATTGTTTGTAATTTGTACCATAAGTCTTGTGTTCATTCGCTTAAACAGCTAATTGTATCTTGAATATAGACCTACAGGTGACAGCTATTCATATTATTCATCTGTGCTGACATAAAATGGTGTAGCTCCTGCGGCTGCAAGTTCATATTCTCCCAGTCATTTTCATCTAGAAGATATTAGGCAACATGATTGTGCCAAATGGTAGTCCATTCAAATAATGTTTTCCAAATGGAATGATGAATGCCATTTGTTTGGCTCTAAGTGACTGTGCAGGCTGCTGCCAAAAAATCCAACTGCAACGTTAAGCAATAAACATAATTGTGATCCTGCTCAGAGTGGGAGGACAGCTTCCAGCCCAGGATGGACATTTTTCTCATGCTGAAATGTTTTGCTTAATTATTTAAGATCAACATGCTTCCTGACAATGTCATTTTTCTTAGGCCCTGAGCTTTCAGTTTAAAAAGTTCTCGCACTTAGCTGAGTTTACTTCTGACACCATCTCCACATAAACATTCCTCAGTTTTTTATTTAGCTTTTTCTATTAATAATAAAAAAAATAATGTGACAGTAATTTTCAGCTTCCATGCAAAATAAAGATAAAGTACAATTGCACATAAGTATAAAGCCTCGTACACCCGTACGGGATTCCCGGCGGTAAAAAGTCAGCCGGGAAACCCGAGGGGAAAACTGAGAACCTGCTCGCTAACTTTCTCCCTACACACGGCTGGGTTTCCCGACAGGAAAACTGCCATGAGAGCTTTGGTCGGGAATCCCGGCCGCGTGTATGCTCCACCACAGTGTTTCCCATAGAAAAACTGCCAGGTTAAAAACCGCCGGGAATCCTGGTGGGAAAAAAAGAGAGCAGGTTCTCTTTTTTTTCCCGGCAGTTTTCCTGTCGGGAAAACTGCGATGGAGCATACACACGACCGGTTTTCCCAGCCAAAAGCTCTCATGGCAGTTTTCCAGACGGGAAAACCAGTCGTGTGTATGAGGCTTTAGTATTCCAGCAGTATTATTGAATAAATTAGGAAACACAAAAATCAAGCAAAATAAAATCAGACACCAAGGTCTACAAGGTATTATCAAAGTGATAAACCAAAGGGAAATGCCACATATAGAGGTGCTTATTAATATTATCTGATCTTAAAGCGCAGTTCCAGCTTTTAACCCTCACACAAAAAGGTCATTTTCAGCAGCAGCATGCATTGGTTAATTTAACAATAACTCTGTGGCTAATTTGCACATCCTAGGTAAAATTTTAAAAAAGTTAAGCGAAAATTTTAAGTGTTTGTTATCCCATCGTTTCATATTCCTGATATGTGCCTGCTGTACCATGTACTTGTATGAAAAAGTATGAAAAAGTCTCCTTCTCTCTTTGTATTGCTTCCTTTGTGTGGAATCCCTGGTGTTCCTGCCAGTCCCCATGCCTTCCTATTTAAAACTGACCACACTAAGCAGGAGTGCAGACCGTGTTCAGTTCTCTAGCTATGCTGGAAACTCAGCCTGCTCTCTTCCAATGATCAGACTTGTCCAGACATGCTCCCACTGCACAGCCATTCACCGGGAAGATCAGTGTGTTGTTGCTTCTCCTCCCCCAGCCCTTATGCAGCTGAGAACAGAGGGAATGTGATCACTTATAAAAAAGGTATTTATAAAAAAATAATGTTTTATATCGATACACAAATGTTTGCCTTTCATTTCAGTTTTAAACGTAATGGTTTGTTTTACAAGGTGAGTATTTACAATTACTTTAACTTAAATTTACATTGAAGAAAACCTCTTACTTTTTTTCCAGGGGACAAAGTACATATAAGCTAGGCTTACAAAGAACAAAGCAACCGGGGAAAAAAGTACTTAATGTAGTTAAAGTAGGAGTTTTTCTTTAAAGAATGTCAAAAGCAGGCTGGGCATTTATTTTGTTAATGAAGCCTCCCTCCTGCAAGTGATGACTATTCCATAGTGGACCGCTCTGATTTGTTCTTGATTATTAGTTATTACTGCCCGCTGGTCTCCTCTCCCATTCTGATAGCTGCAGGGGGAGGTGCTCAGTTCCTCCGCTGATGTCAGCTGGGAATAGGAGAGGAGGAGACCGGCAGAAAGTCATGTGAGGGCCAAGCGGCGCTCTAAAATAAGGTATTAGGCAGCATACTTTTATATATCACATACATTAAAGAACATAATGTTATCTAACAGAGAGGGTACTATAGAAAGAAAAAAAGTGGCTTTGCAACCACTTTAAAGTGGAGGTCCGGCTGTACAAAAAAAAAAAAAAAATTAAAGTCAGCAGCTACAAACACTGTAGCTGCTGACTTTTAATAAGCACACTTTCCTGTTTCCTGTACTGCGCATGCAAGGCTATTTGTGAATGGGAACACCGTCCTGTGTGTCCCAGAATGCAGCGTGCCTCCATTTCCCAGCAGGCAACGGCAAGGAGGAGAACACAGAACCTCACTGCGGAAGAGGAAGAGGCAGATTAGGACGATCTGCCTAATAACAGCAATTTCTGTTAAGTATATATTTTTTTTGATTTTTTAGCCTTTTTAGCTACTTTTTTTTAGGGTGGACCTCCCCTTCAACTCCAGCCCAAATAATTTTTGTTTTTACTTTTGGAAATAGGGCCTTTGTCTGAAATGCTCTCTGCGTCCCTGTTGTATAAATGTACCCTTACTTCCTGTAGTTATTAGGCAGCATATTTTCATAAATCACATACACTGGGGAGCATCATGTTATCAAACAGAGGAAACTAGAGTAAGAAAACATAGTTATGATAGCAGCAGGAGAGGAGGGCTGGAGAGTGGACGGAGCTGACAGGCAGGGAGGGGAGGGTGGAGAGCAGATAGGAGAGCTGTGGATGACAGAGGCACGTAAACTGACCATGGTGTCAGGGCTCAGCAGCCATGATCAACCGTGGTCAGTTTACAGAGAGGGGGGCAGAACCGGGCAGAATCAGATAGGTATTTCAGGTTTTACAGGGGGGCTAAATTACACAGCAGAAGCAATGTGCTGTATAACATGTTTTAAGGAAACAGGATGGAACAAGGCATGGACATTATTACTAGCTTGATAAAGAATGGTTTCAGGAGCACCGTTTAGTACATAAACATGGTATTTCATCCAATACAGACATAGATATTAATGTACTGTTCTTTCCAAAAAAACGGGGAGAAAAAACAAAGGTGTAAACTGACGCATGGTATTAGATACATGACACAATATAAACTTGCTGACCACACCACACAAAGACACACAAAGCATAGAAATTAGGACTGTGACATAAAACAACAGTTTGATTAATAAGAACTAGAGTTACAAAGTAATCCTTTTGCAGGACATAGTTTCCCATTGATATTCATCATTCTTCTCTACAAACCAGCACGTCCCAGAACATGACCCCCCTTCCCAGATCCCAAGTACATGCTAAGGGCAGGCAGGCTGAGAAAAATGGAGCCACTGTCTGGATGTTAGGGCTGAGAATTCCACAGGTCAGCTGCTAGTAATCTGGCAGTTATGTTGCTGCAGGTATTCCCTTTTATTTACCACTGTGATAAAGTCTATTTAATTTCATAGTATGGTATAAGTTCAGTTATCCTAATGTCGCGTACAGACGATCGGACATTCCGACAACAAAACCGTGGATTTTCTTCCTACCGATGTTGGCTCAAACTTGTCTTGCATACACACGGTCACACAAATGTTGTCGGAAATTCTGAACGTCAAGAACGCGGTGACGTACAACACGTATGACAGCACTAGAAAAGAGAAGTTCAATACCAGTCGTGTTACAGTAGTAGAAGTTTGGTGAGAGACGATTCGCGCTTTTCAGCCTCATGCTTTTCAGTTCGTTACAGCGTGACAAATGTGCTCCATTATGAACATTAGTTTTACCAGACCGAGCGCTTCCATCTCGTACTTGATTCAGAGCATGCGTGGAATTTTGTGCGTCGGAATTTTCCACATGCGATCGGAATTTACGAGAACAGATTTTGTTGTCGGAAAATTTAAGAACCAGCTCTCAAATTTTTGTTGTCGGAAATTCCATTTACAAACGCCTATCTCCAATCCGATCCGCAAAACAAACAAAAAAAGTAGAGTGGGCTCTATAAAGCTGAGTGGTCTGCCATCCACTCGCTCCGCTCATTGTGGCCCGCGACCAGTAACCAAGTCGCTTAGGTGGCCCTCACTCTTCAAAAGGTTGGACACCTCTGTTTTAAAGCTTTGCTATGTTTCACATCTCTGGCCACTGCAGTTATCCGACACTTGCAGGTTTGTCATATACCTGCTCCCCCACAGCACGCTGAGGTTTCTCCTATCAGCTTATGTCCTGTATTGATGAAGGATTCCATGGGAGGAACCACAGCACATGGCAGGAGAGCAAGTATTTAACACATCTGCAAATGCAGGATACCTGCAGCAGGTGGAGACCTGCAACACAGCAGAGCTTTAAGATACAGACTGCTGGACAGGTAAGGATACATGATCTTCTTTTACAGGCTGAGTTTAGTTTAATGTGGACCACATAGTGACAGGGTCACTTTAACAATTTTGTGGACCCATGTCTCTTGTGTAAATCACAGTTTAGCTATATTCCTATTAAATTACACTTTCGTTAGTTATATTAGAATTATTTTATTAAAGGGCAACCCAACTTTCCTGAAAAAAAAAAAAAAAGCAAAGAAAAAATAATATAGCGTGTACAATTGCGATACAAGTCATATTGTGAATGTTATTAAAAATTACCTTTCCTTTTCAATCTGCAGCCGCTGTAATAATGCAATATGGCTACGTAGAGTTGTTCTGTACACAGAGTGTGTACTGACCACTCCCCAGAAACATAATTTCCTGCTTGTGTGATTGGCTCAATGATTTTCCCAGAAGTCTGCCTAAGATACAAGTCAGATTTCAGGCATCCCCTGCAACAAAAATGTCATTTTTGGTGAGATATTTCCAATAGGAACATGGGATGCAGGCCCAGCAGCTTTCCTCATGCCACAGCTGACTGATAATTATGAAACCACTCCCATTAGACCCACTGAGCAAAGAGACACAGACAACCACACAGGTATTTCTTCAGAATAACAAAAGATAGGAATCTGCAACAAAGGCTGTTATAATCCTTGCAATGTACATAGATCACCCAGAGGGGAATGTTTATTTCTCAGCAAAAGTGAAGTTATGCTTTAAATTCAATTTAGACCCCTTTCACACTGAGGTGCTTTACAGGCGCTATAGCGCTAAAAATAGCACCTGCAAAGCACATGTAAAGCGCCTCTCCTGTTACTTAAATGTGAAAGCCTAAGGGGTTTCACAATGGAACGGTGCGCTGGCAGGACGTCCTGCCAGCAGCTTCTTTGAGGCGCATTAGGAGCGGTGTATACACCGCTCCTAAAGCGCCTCAAAGAAGCTGCTCATTGACATCAATGGGCAGCGCTGCCGAATCTCCGGCAAAGTGCCACTGCAGCAGCGCTTTGAGGGTGCTTTTATTATTTTTTAATCATTTAAGATTAGGGATTGATTAGGGTTGATAGCACATTGTATATCTGTATTGATTTATCTTTTTCTTTACTTTTAGACCCCTTTCACATTGAGGAGTTTTTCAGGCGGTACAGCACTAAAAATAGCGCTGCTATGCCGCCTGAAAAACTCCTGCCCAGCAACCTCAATGTGAAAGCCGGAGGGCTTTCACACTGAGGCGATGCGCTGGCAGGAGAGAAAAAAATCTCCTGTCAGCAGCATCTTTGGAGGGGTGAGAGGAGCGGTAAGTATACCGCTCCTTCCCATTTAAAACAATGGGAAACCGCGGCAATAGAGGTTCATTGTGGGCGGTATTAACCCTTTATCGGCCGCCAGCGCGGGTTAATACAGCACCGCTAGCGGCCGAATCCCGCGGAAAATCTGACGCTATAGCGCCGCTATTTTTTGCGGCGCTATACCGCCACCGCACCTCCCGCCCCAGTGTGAAAGGGGCCTTAGATTTATTTTTTACTTTAAAGCCCAATTTTAAAAATAAACTATTTGGTAATTACTGCAACAGTTTTAAAAAAAATCTAATCTAAATGCCCAAATTACATACCTAAATCAATGGTTTAGGTTTGGCACCAGGTCCTGTGTCTTCTCTCTGCATCACTGTAGATTAGGAGTGTCCTTTTTTTCAGGTGTCAGGTGTTGACATGGACAAGTCTCATTGGCTGTCCATTGACAGGGTCCTTACAGGTCCTAAGACTCCAACATTGGTACCATGATATGAAGGGGTGGCGACAAGACCAGCTGGAGGCAGATCCGGACTGCAGTGCTGGAACCCCAGTCTCCACCAGCAAGAGGTGCGCTGGTGAGGTATACATGGTGGAGGAGTGAGGTAAGAAAAATTTATTTGGGAGCTTTTTCTTTTTTATAAAGATGGTAAGAAAGGGATAGGGGACACAGACGGTAGGCTGCACACTCCATTGTTCTGTGTGCCCTTGCCTTCATCACAGTACAGCAATGAGCAAGGCGCATGATCTTTACTGATAGCAGAGCTGAAGTGGTGACTCAGCAGAGGGAACATCAGATGCTATACACAGAGAACACGGCTCTGGTTTTTATGTGCTGTCTGTGCCACACACTTCATTATTGATGCTGACTGGGATTTAAAACACAAAATGAATGAAATATAATGTTTCTTTAAATTCTTTATAATCAATGATATTTAAAGATGAAGTTTAATCTGCTTATATTTTGCCTTCACTGGTTCTTGCATAGCCCTCATTAACGTTGTAATGAGATTTATAGATAAAACCTTTTTGTTTTATACTACATACCTTATTTTAGACCCAGTCACATCATCACTGTGCAATACAGGCAGACCATGGCTGGTGAGACGGGCTAAAAGGGTGCTATATAGAGATCTCTGAAAACATCAGCACTCTGCCTGTGTATTGTTCTCAAGAATCCTCATGGAAGGGGGCAAATATCAACATTTCTTGAAGGGTGGATGTCAGTCTGGAAAAGTGGGCATTCCTTGGCAAGCTGTGCTTGCATATAGACTGCCCTTGGTAATGCCCACATGTGATGCTGAGCCTCCACCATTGAAAGGACTGAAATACAATAAATAGAAGGATTGGGCCAGTGACAGTCAGGCTGCGGAAGAAAGAGCTAGATCAGGGGTCTCCAAACTTTCTAAACAAAGGGCCAGTTTGATATCCTCCAGAATTTAGTAGGGCCGAACTGTGGTCACCGGGAGTAAAAACTGTCCTGCATCAGTGGGAGTAAACATTGCATCTTTGGTATTAGGGGGTGAAATAGCGCCCTATTGCTGGTGTCAGTGGGAGGTATTGTGTCCCATTGTTGGTGTCAGTGGAAGGATGGGAGGAATAGTCCCTTATCGTTGGGGTTAGTGGGATTAATAGTGCCCCATCACTGATATCAATGAATGAAATAATGCCCCATCATTGGTATCAGAGGGAAGAATAGTGTCTTGTATCATTGGAAGAAAAAGTTCCCCAAGGGCCGGATAAAGGCAAGCAAATTTGGCCCCAGGGCCACAGTTTGGAGACTCCTGAGCTATATGATTCTGAGCTTCTTTTGGCCTGAAAATGAGACAGGCTCTATCTGACTTGATACAGGTGCTCAAGCACACTCTGACAATCTCACAGCATGCAGTGAACTCAGACTAAGGCAGGCCATAGATGATGCAATTTTTTTTCTGAGTGTGTTTCTCTCCTAAAACCAGTGGCTACAGGAAAGAAAATCACATCTTCCCACGGAGCTAGTGGGATTGACTTACTAAAACTGCAGAGTGCAAAATCTGGTGCAGCTGTGCATGGTAGCCAATCAGCTTCTTTTGCAATCAGTTTTTATCCAAAATTATATAAATATGGTCCAAAATGTATAGATTCACCCAAGAAAAAGGCACCTAATCCCAAATAGGTAGATAAAGTTTTTTTCCAATAGGAAAGGAAAGGGGATAATTTGCGGTGCGTGTTTTTACAAAATAATAGTGATGAGAAAGCACAAATTCTTTGTTAGAAAATTTACAAAAATACTTTATTCATAAATACAAGATATACAAAATATACAATTGATTAATGTTAAAAGGAAGTGGATAACCAGTAGTTGATTTGATTCAGTGGGTAACAGAAAGTTGGAAATACAGATGCGACTGGACAAGGAAATCGCATGGACCCTACATGTTTCGCGGACTTCCGCTTCTTCAGGGGAGGGAGCGATATTCAGTCAGAATAAACAACTGAAAAGGTATATACAAGAACATTAACCAATGAGATATGATACACAATCAAAAATATTGGGTAGCATAAATCTGGGATGGCATATAATGATAAAATGGTTCCAGCGCTTAAAAGACAACAAATTCTTACCCACAAGTTGCCCACATTTGGTGACAGACACAGAGTCCCGCCAAGAATGAACTGGTAATGCGCGTATTCCTGCAAATTGGCAGGAAAAGTTTTACATTGGTCACAAAAGGACAGTCAGAGAAGGGTTAATATATGAGTGAGACAAAAGAAATTAAATAGAGATAAGGACAAAAGGCAAAAATAGCCAATCCAAAGGGATTGCTAAACGTTATAATAATTCTTGAAAAAATATATTTGAAAAAATAATGGCCATAGTGTTAATTAACACATAAAAGGCCATTGGCAATAGTTGCTCTAAGACAATAAGACAAATGTTACTCACATAAATAGCGATTTGAGGAGTTAATTGACCAGGAACATCAGTGAGTAATTAGGCTGCAGTGCTAGTTCAATAGAAGAACCATGTGGATTTACACAGAATGACTGTTAAGAAAATAACAACAATTGGCTACAATTATAAAGGTGTCCCAGCCTCCAAACGGGACAACCATAAAAAGAAACAAAGAATAATAAACAAATTGTATACAATGTATCAAAGCAGACACATGGTTCATTGAAAGGGAATTGCTACAGAGAAATTCACATACCTGCATAAGATCTGTATAAAGATCAGAGGCAGTGTGGCAAAATCATATACCACAGTATACTTGGTGTATATAAAGCCAGAAGAAAATCAGCTGATTAGTCCAAAAAGGAACTAAAGAAAATACACAACAAGAAAGAGTGCAGTTAGATCCGTGGTTCTCAACCTGGGGGTCGGGACCCCCTCGGGGGTCGAATGATAATTTGCCAGGGGTCACCAAATCCTGGCCTGTTCCTAAAGCCCGCTCCGCTCTCCCAGCCTTTTGCGGCCGCCCAGCAGGGCTGTCTGTGTTGCCTGTGGCCACCCAGCTGGGCTGTTCCCGGAGCCCATGGCTGCCCACTCAGTCTCTTCACAGCAACCCAATCAGTTCACGGCATAGCTGGGGGGCAGAGACTAAAGGTCAGCTGACTGGTGAGGAATGTGAAGTGGGAGGGGCTGGCGGAGACCCTACCTCCTGATTTCAGCATAGGTGTCACTGCTATGAGACACCACAAAGCTGGGGACACAGTGAGTTACACTACCTGTGATTATAGTTGCCATTAAAAGTCCCCACTACATTTCTCAGATCAGCAGATGACCTTGATCAAGAGCACCTAAGTTGGCTGATCAGATGTCCCCCCAGCACTGCCACCCATCCCAACTCCCCCCACCAAGGAGTAAGAGAAGGAGAATAGAGAATACATGGAAGGGAGAGGAAAATAGGGGAGGAAAAAAGAAAAAGGGAGAGAAAGAATAAGAGACCAACAAAGACGGCTAGAGAGAGGGATGGGGAAAAAAAATAAGAATATAGGAGAGAGAGAGATAAAAGGGGAAGAAAAGAGAACAAAGAGAAACAGTGATACATCCTAAAATGTACCATAAGGTGTTTAATACTGTACGAGTGGAAGGGACTCGGGGAGTGTCAAATGTCTGAGTTAGAGGAGCAAATTCCTTGTCTTGTCTTGCCTTGGAGGCTGACAACCCACGCTACGAAAATAATTTTACTGTTAGGGGTCCCCACAACTTGGGAAATTTTATCAAGGGGTCATGGCACTAGAGCGGTTGAGAACCACTGAGTTAGATGAAGTAGGATCACAAGGACCACAATTGCTCTCTCTGATCCTACTTCATCTAACTGCACTCAGAATTTGTGCTTTCTCATCACTATTATTTTGTAAAAACACGCACCACAAATTATCCCCTTTCCTTTCCTATTCGAAAAAACTTTATCTACCTTTTTATTCAAAAGTTTAACAAATTTCTTAGGATACAAATAGTATATCAGTACAGAAAGATCCATGCACTCTCAAAAGATGTCCAAGTGTCTGGTTCATATGGCTGCAATGTAAAAACAATTATAACAATAGGCTACTGCCCGTTTGGTAGGGTGACCACATTTCCCAACTACAATACAGGGATACCCTCCCTTCCCAAAAATCAGCTTTTGCTGTAACAAATCACAGCACAGTGATTGGACACAAGAGGCGGGATTTATGATTTCTCCAATCACAAGCAGAGGGTGGGACTGTGCTCCAGGCATTCGCGGCCAGGACAAGGACTGTCAGTGAGTAAAGCGGTGATGTGGCAGTCTTTTTTGGGGGCATCAGATTGGCCCAGGGGGTGGCTGTGTCAGTTTCATTCCGGGACACTGTATTGTCCTGGAATGAATGTGCCCGGGGACAGACCTGCAAAATGCGGGACTGTCCCGGGCAACCCGGGACATGTGGTCACCCTACCGTTTGGGCCTGAGCGGAGTAACTATAACTTCTCGGCAACATGAGGTCAAGTTGTAGTGCCTTTAACATAGCTCAAGATCGGGACCTTTATCACCAAAGGTGGTTAGGTACTTTGAGTTATTTTACATTGTTCCCACATTGGTGTCAAGAAGTGAGAGGCTCCAGGACTAGGGCAAGAAGAGAAGTAAAATAGAGTAAAAATAATTCAAATAAAAAAAGGAAGAGGAGGGGGGAGGAATGGAAGGAGGGACAAGGAGAAGAGTAAAACCCTATACACACGGCCTGGATTCTCGTCAGGAAAAAAACTTCGTTTTTCCTGATGAGATTCCTGGCAAGATTCTCTTGCCGGCCGAGTTTACACACACACACGATTCAAAAGAACCACCGTTCTTTTGAATGGCACAAACGCTCGTCACATTCGATGCTGTTGCTGCCATCTTGCTTCACCCTACCTATGTCTTGGAAGCTACCGCGCATGCGTCAAAGTCATTTCGAGCATGCGCGGGTTTCCATGGAGAGGTAAGCATATTTTGGGGACACTCATTGTTTAGTGTTAGGACCACAGATTACAGGGTGCCTTGGCGCGGCTCTGTGGCTCACGCATGCGTTTGCAAATGCGTGCAGACAAAACCCCTGTTTTTAAAGCATACTGTTAGACAGGTAATTGACTGTTCTGCGAGCTGGTCGGTAAGTAGGCTTGGTTTTTCCCTGGGCATTCCCCAGGTTTTGTTGTTATCTGCTTTAGCCTTCCAATGCTACTTACTGCTATGGCCAGCTATAGATGGGGGCGGTGGACACGTTTTTGTTTCACCTGTGGTGCTTATATTGGTCCAGCAGCTCACCAACACCTTTGCAGCCATTGTGCTACATGCTGGGTGTTTGGTGTGCCCTTGTACCTTTAAGGAGGGGTGGCTCCCCTTCAGTCCACCTGCCCCTATCTATCCATTAGAATGCATGTGCCTCCACTGTGGGGACGCTCATTGTTTAGTGTTAGGACCACAGATTACAGGGTGCCTTGGCGCGGCTCTGTGGCTCACACATGCGTTTGCAAATGCCTGCGGACATAACCCCTGTTTTTAACGCATACTGTTAGACAGGTTAATTTGGTTGTTCTGCAGACTGGTCGGTAAGTAGGCTTGGTTTTTGCCTGGGCATTCCCCAGGTTTTGTTGTTAGAGGTAAGTATACACACGCTCGGGTTTCTCGGCAGGAAAACACTGCAGAGAATCTCACGACGAGAAAATAGAGAGCAGGTTCTCTATTTTTCTCGTCGAGAGTCTGGGCAGTTTTCTTGACGAGAAACCTCAAAATCTCGTACACACGCACAGTTTACTCGGCAAGAAAGCTCTGCTAGCAGTTTTCTTGCTGTTTCTTGCCGAGAAAACCATGCGTGTGTACGAGGCTTGAGGGTCACCAATCAGCTTCTAACATCAGCTTATTCAAATAAGCTTTAACAAAAAACAAACAAAAAAAACTGGAAGCTGATTGGTTTCTATGCAGAGCTGCACAAGATTTTGCACTCTCCAGTTTTAGTAAATCAACCCCATTGTGATCTCCTGGCAGGGGTAGCTGTCCCTGCTTGGAGAACACAGTGATTATTTCTAGCGGCTATAGCCTCTGGCAATAATTACCTGTAAAAATCCAACATGCTGGTTGTACCCAAGTTGATCGATGGATCGACTTGGCTACAATAAGCCACCCCATAGATAGTTTGAATCTCGTCCGGTCCCTGCTGTACCTGCTGAGATTCAAACCATCTATGGCTGGCTTAAAGTAGTTGTATTACCCGCTTAGTGATTCTTACCAACAGGTAAGCTTATAATACTCACGTCAGTGGCACATGTGCGTTTTGGTTTTTTCAGTTTACTACTGCTTTATGTGATTTCAGTATAGGAGAAGAGCCTGTTCAACTGTGCAAGAATGAAGGGAAGGCTAGAGTTCAGCTTTAATGAAAACCTTCATTTTGCCAAATTTTCTTAGGATAGGGGATAAGTTATATATGTAAAAGTCATATTGTGGTTTAATTGAAAAAAAAGTTTCAGTTTAAATTTGCAACCAATGTGATATTTTAGAATGGCTGACATAAAGCACGCGGCACATTCCTGCCACTGTGGCATACTGGGCTTGTTCCACTGTATATACTCAGTGGGTTCAGGAATTTCCTGGATAATTAGCAATTGGGTATTGGTTATATGCGCTCTCATTTTCTCAAGCTAAATTTACAGGAATCTGCAGGATTAAAGTGGAACTTCACTTTCTCAATCAACATTGACTATCTTTAATCCTTATGCTGCTAGCATTAATAAATGGATACAAAAGTATATCATATTTACTTGTTTAAACTTTTTTCTTTTTACATTTTCTCAGTTAATTTTTGGTTTCCATGCCTAGAAAAATTATGACATACATCCCAGGAGTCTTCAGTAAGGCAGGAGGTCTTACTCAGCTAATCTCACCCCCCTGCCTGGATGTCTGAGCTAAGGGCAGATGGATTCCAGGAATTAAATGCCTTTACTCAAGATGGCTAGGGGGTGTTTTTTAAAGTGATTTTTCAACAAAATAAAGCTAGGAGACATGGATGGATGGGGGAGTTTTCTTTCAATATTAAAAATGAATTAATGCCACTAGGGGGCCCAATCAGGGTTGCCAGCCTCAGTAAAACCAGGGACAGTATGTAAAAATCTGTGTTTTTTTTTTTTTTTACATCCGTCCCTGAAATGTCCCTTACCGACATCCTTTTGGTCTAAAAATCCCAAGATTATAGCTCCCCTGCCTCTCCAGTACCTTCTCAGTTTGTGTATGTATACTGTGGGTGTATTCTGTGTGTGTATATTGTGTGTCTGTGTGTGTATACTATGTATGTTTACTGTATATGTGTGTGTGTATACAGTACTGTGTGGCCCCATTAACTATTGCCCGGGGACCCCATAATCTCCAATTGCCCGAGGGCCCCATGAGTTGTCAGTCCGCCCCTGTACCGTCCCCAAAGATTCTGCTTGCAGGACTTTTCATAATGTCCCGCTAGCGCACCGCCCGAGTGTGAAAAGTCACACTGTAATGAATGGGAGGCGGTTTTCAGGCACTTAGCAGAGGCTATTTCAAGCGATAAAGCGCCTAGTGTGGAAGGGGTCTCAGTTTGAGGAATGCTAAAAGGCCAATGCCAATATGCTCAGGACAGAGAAAGGGGAGAATATGCAATAAAATTCAGTAAAATCCTTGCAATGAAATGATTACCTTTTTGTACTTTTTCTCAAAAAAAAATTTAAAGTTTCACTTTAAGTCATTAAATCAGGATCCATGGAAACAATTCACCCAAGGGAGAAAAATAACGCATGCAACACCAGGGGTAAGCTACATACTTTGGAAGTTCTAACATTACACATGTATACCCTCTTTACAATATATTTTCACCAGTGTACACCACGTTAAAGTATCGCACAGCTTTGCCTCTGTTCTAAAGCAGGATACAGTCTAGACACATCATTCTAAGCACTGGTTCAAATGCTGTTTCCTTCAAATCAAACTTGTACCAAGTCCTCAGGGAACAGGAACCAGCTAAGAATGAAAGTTTCACACACATCCTAAAAATACAAAGGTGCCGAAGCTTAGCCTTTGGGAATAACTAGCGAAAGATAGTTTTGTGTGTTCATTTTTTTTTCTCTTCCTTTAATGCCTGAATGAGGGATTTTTTTATGCATGAAAACTTCTGCCATAATGAGAGTTTGAATCAAATCTCAAACACTGAGATCTGTTATTAAAATCTCTATTGCTGGCCAGTAACAAAAAATAAGAGCGAGCTACCAAAAATTAGCACCTTGTTCCATTTTGATTGAGGGTAGGGTTGCCACCTCATCCCTTTAAACCCAAACACATATTGATTACACAGGTTCTGAGGCTAATTTAATACAAATAAGGCACCAAGTGAGTTTAATTGCCACCTTAAATAGGAAGTTTTTTTTCTTTTTAAAAAACACCCTGCAAGGCAAAGGCATAATGAGCTCATTATGAAGTACTTACCTGAGATCGAAGCCCCGGCAGCGGTGCTCGGTCACCTCCTCCGTCGGCGCCATCTCTCCACGAGTCACTTCCGCATATCGCGGCTCCAGCGCTGTGACTGCCAGAGCCGCTATGACGTCACTCCCACGCATGCGCGTGGGTACCGCCACTAACGGCATGATCGCTGTTAGTAACGGCACGCTTAGTGCGTCTGCGCGCCGTTGGAGAACAAAGGGGAAAAGGGATGCGCTAGATATTAAACACAACCTGATTAATATGTGTGTAAAGTAAAAATGTGAAAATGTATTGTGTATATATAAATATTAAATAAATTAAATAAATATTCATACATAAATTCCTATACGTTATACAAACTAAAGTGAAAAAGTGCTGTAAACATTCAAGAAAACAAATTTAAATTGATGTAAATAGTCCAAAGACGCGCATCCAGCGTAAAGGAAACACCAAATGAAAAATGGATCAAATTTGTGAAAAACAATAGTCCAATTTCAAATAAATCCAGAAATTAAATAAAAACGAAAGGATGCAGTCCACCACCGGTTCAGAAGAAGATGGATTGAAGAGGGGAGAATCTTCAAGATCACACCAGAAGAAGGGATAAATGGGTACTCTTACCGGAAACGTTGGACCCCCTGTTAGATGGGGTCAAACAGGCACATAAAACCTCACGATCCTCTGTGGGAGATCAAACAGGGATGCAGCTCCTCGGCTCTCAGCGGGTCCTCACCCCGTCAGTGTAAATGACAGACTCCTCCGAGCGGTCCACTCTGCTGGGTGTCTATAGTATGCCTGTGAAGTGGCACGTGTTTAGAACTGTCCTGGTGGGATGTCTGTGCTCCAGATGGGACTCCATCTGTGCCTTTCTTTTGCAAATATGTCATAAACCGTGTAGGTTTTTGGAGATACTTGTTGCACCTACAGGTAAGCCTTAATCTAGGCTTACCTGTAGGTTAAAGTGGTCTGTAAGGCCCCGTACACACGAGGACCGTTTTCATCGGACATGTCTCCTGGGAGGTTTTAGTCTGATGTGTGTACACACCATCAGACCAAAATCCCCGCGGACAGAGAACGCGGTGACGTAGAAGACACCGACGTTCTCAAACACGGAAGTTCAATGCTTCCACGCATGCGTTGAATGAATTCTACGCATGCGCAGGATTTCGGGACGCTGGTTACACGTCATAACCAGCGGACATGTCCGATTAGGTGTACTAACCATCGGACATGTCCGACGGACATGTTTCCAGCGGACAAGTTTCTTAGCTTGCTAAGAAACCTTTGTCCGCTGAAAACCTGTCCGCTAGGCCGTACACACGGTCGGACATGTCCGCGGACCAGTTTCAGCGGACATGTTCGACCGTGTGTACGCGGCCTAAGGGTTTACAATCGCTTTAATTAGCCACAGAACCTGTGTAATTATTATGCGCTTGGGTTTAAAGGGAAGAGGTGACAACCCTAATTGAAGGGCTGTCTGGGTAGTTCCCTACAGTTAAAACACACACTAGGGAACACATTTAACCCCTTGATCGCCCCCTAGTGTTAACTCCTTCCCTGCCAGTGACATTTATACAGTAATCAGTGCATTTTTATAGCACTAATCGCTGTATAAATGCCAATGGTCCCAAAAATGTCCGATCTGTCCGCCATAATGTTTCAGTCTCGATAAAAATCGCAGATCGCTGCCATTACTAGTAAAAAAATATATAATAATAAAAATTGTCATAAATCTATACCCTATTTTGCAGACGCTATAAATTTTGCACAAACCAATCAATATACGCTTATTGCAATTTTTAATATTATAAAAAAATTGTAGAAGAATACATATCGGCCTAAACTGAGGAAAAAATTTGCTTTAAAAAAAATAATTGGATATTTATTATAGCAAAAAGTACAAAATATTTATTTATTCAAAATTGTCGCTGTTTTTTGTTTATAGTGTAAAAAATAAAGACCGCAGGGATGATCAAATACCACCAAAAGAAAGCTCTATTTGTGTGGAAAAAAGGACATCAATTGTGTTTGGTTACAACGACGCACGACTGCGCAATTGTCAGTTAAAGCGACGCAGTGCCACATCGCAAAAAATGGCCTGATCATTGAGCAGAGAGAGAGAGAGAGAGAGACTTGTAAAGCGCAACACATGCGAACTGAATCGCCTCTGGGCGCTGTATCCATTTCATGGGTAAGGAACCCCTTGACCTCAGAAGAGATGGGTTTTAATCTTTCTCCTGAAGGCCAAGTGGTCCGACTCCAGTCGGATGGTGGTTGGTAGTGGATTCCACAGGCGAGGTCCCTGGACTGCAAATCTTCTATCTCCTTTGGACTTGTATCTGGCTTTGGGTATCTGGAGGAGGTTTTGATTGGTGGATCGCAGAATGCGATTGGGGTTATGGGCTTTTATTTTTTTGCATAGATATTGGGGGGCGTTGCCTTGAATACACTTATGTATTAGGCAGAGTGCCTTGAAAGTGATTCTGTCTTTTACTGGCAACCAATGAAGGGACCTCAGTGAAGGTGAGATTGATTCCCATGGTTTTTTTCCAGTCACTAGTCGAGCGGCCGTATTTTGAACGACTTGCAGACGAGTGATTTGGTATTTGGGGAGTCCTAGATAGAGGGCATTTGCGTAGTCGAGTCTGGAATTGATGATTGTTCCCACCACAACGGCAATGTCCTCTTTCGGGATAAAGGGCGTGAGTCGGCGTAGTAGGCGCAGCAGATGGTGGGATCCGCTGACTACTGACCATATTTCTGCATCCATTGTCATGTAGGTATCGAAAATGACTCCGAGACTTTTGACTTTGGTGCTAGGGGTGATAGTTTTATCCAGAATGGGTGGGGGAGTCCATGTTGATGCGGGGTGATTTTTCCGGTTAGCGTGAAACAGGAGAAGTTCTGTTTTCGAACCATTGAGTTTAACATAACTGTTTGTCATCCAGTTATCTATTAGAGTGAGGCATTTCTCTAGTCCAAGAGAATGATCCTTTTTGTTGCAGACAAATCTTCCAGGGCTGAAGTGGTTAAAAAAGAAAAACGGTTCAATTTCTTAAAACATATCACAGGGCCAGGACAAAGGCAAGGGAACAGAAAGGGCAGTTTCCCCTGATGCATTGTTTTGATGAAGGGGAGGGGGGCATTGCATGGAAATTGTTGGATTTGTCCCAGAGATTCCAGATAGACAGTCAGCTTATTGTATTTTTGGATCTCCAGCTCTAATCACTGGCTTCCTGTTAGCTGAATGAGAGCATAGATGTTGGTGTCATTGCTCTCAGTCAGCCCAGGAATAATAGTGGCAATAGCAAAGACAGGTCTACTGGAAGAGGAGTTCGCAGGGAGAAGGGAGATGCTTACACTGCCTCCCCCTCCTCCAGCTCTAGAACAGGGAATCCAAATAAATCAAGATACTAGACATCTCTATACACATTACAAAGAAATGGCCACTGCCCCCACCTAAAACTGGCCTTTGCAGCAAGGAGTACATGGAAGGGCGATGCATGTCAAACAAAACCAAAGAAAATTCCCAGTGCAACTTACCGAGCAACCTGCAACCAACTGAATTATCCTCAAAATGGAGAGGATCCGAGTGTTTCTAAAAGGATACGCACCTCATCCCAATATTTGGTTAATAAAGTAAGAGAGGACAGTGGGATTGTAGCGGTGCTAGAAACATATAGTAGATTTAGACAAAATGCATAAAAATCGAATATTTATTTTATTAGTACAGACATATACAGAGGGGTTCATTTAAAATCAAATGTCAGAGCAAATAGTGAGTCCCAGGGGCGGACTGACAACTCATGAGGGCCCCCGGGAAATAGAAGATTATGGGGCCCCTGGGCAATGGGAGATTATGGGGTCCCCAGGCAATAGATTATGGGGCCACACAGTATACACACACACACACATACAGTATACATACACATTATACACACACATACACACACAAAACACATACACACACTGAAAAGGTACTGGAGAGGTGGGGGTTTTTAAAAAAAAAACACAGATTTTTACATACTGTCCCTGCTTTTACTGAGGCTGGCAACCCTGATGGGGCCCCCTAGTGGCATGGGGCCCTCGGGCAGTGTCCGAGTGCCTGAATGGTCAGTCCGCCCATGGTTAGTCCACAACCCAGTTCTAGCATAAAATACAAAGACATAATAACAATTAGAAAAAATACATATCATATATAAACATAAGGAGATCAAGGAGATTTTTTATTGTTTGTTGTGATTTTTTATTGTGTATATCTTGTATTGTGTGTTCAAGGAGGCAAGGTATACACAATAAAAAATCTCCTTGATTATGTTTATATATGATATGTATTTTTTCTAATTGTTAATATGTCTTTGTATTTTATGCTAGAGCTGGGTTGTGGACTGGTGGTCTCAGATTAAATTTCTTGACGAAGCCTAAGCGGCGAAACATGTAGGGATGGGACATTCTTACATGACCACTGCTTTATGAAACGGGATACCAGCGACCCGCGATTCTCACTATTTGCTCTGAAATTTGATTTTAAATGAACCCCTCTGTATATGTCTGTACTATCAAAATAAATATTCAATTTTTATGCATTTTGTCTAAATCTACTATATGTTTCTAGCACCGATACAATCCCACTTTCCTCTGTTGCTTTATTAACTGAATTATCCTGTCTAACAGTATGTGTTAAAAACAGGGGTTTAGTATGCACTCATTTGCAAGTACGTGCATAAGCTGCAGAACCACTTCACGGCACCCCAGTATTATCTGCAGCCCTAACTCAAAATTTTGGGAGCCTCCATAAGAGAAGCACCTGCATTATAATGGATAGGCAAAGGGTAGGTGAGCCTGGAGGGAGTCCATCCCTCTTTTAAAGCAAAGAGGTGAACTAGACACACATTCCTACAATGGGCTGACTCTGAAAGATGCCCAATGTCCAGGCCAGCTTCCCCCCAATGGTACATTGATTTATTACGTTACTTTCTGGAACCCATTCATCGTTTCAGTTTAATTAGGTAGGAAAAAGGTCTGAAATACAAAAACAATGTCACAGGGACAGGACAAGGTCAAGGGAAGAGAACAAACAACTGCCCCAGGTGCAGTTTTTTTATTGGGTGAGTAGTGGGGGGGCACTGCATGAAAGTTTCCGGATCTGGTTAGGCAGTCAGTGAGGAGGTTTGGTAGAGAAGGAGGGTACAGGGAAGAGAAGAGAGCACATTTAACCTTTATTAAAGCGGTATTAAACCCAAAAAGCAAAGATTTATTATATTTCTGCTTACCAATTATTAGATGTAATAGCTGCATTTGTTTTATTTTTAAGGCTTCCTTTTTAGTTTTTCACCTGGTGATCTGGCCAGTAAGTCTGTTGTTTTTTAAAAGAACAAGTTCTCTTGCAGCTGTGTCAGTTATAGGGATGAGACAAGCCATTCAACACTGGCAGGGGTGCTTACAATGACCAGTTTTATTAATTAATTAATTAATTTATTTATTAAAAAAACTGTTTGCTGTAATTGCTTATAAAATGTTAGTTAAAGTTTGACTTCAATTTGTTAGGGTATTTAAATCTGCTAGTACATCTAACACTTCCCTCCTCCAGGCTGACAACGCTGCTGTCCAAATGTACCCATGTACTCCTTCATCCAGATTTAGTGCACTCTAATACGGGAGCTGTGCTACTGGCCAGATCACCAGGTGGAAACAGAGGGGATATAGCTTAAAAAATAATGATTGGTAAGCTGCAATACATAACATTTTTGGTTTTGGGTTTACTACCACTTTAAGTTTAAGGGGTGTTTAAAAAAAAAATTATTTACTAGTTGCATGACGCTATACCCCCCTTTTGCTATAGCCTACAAACCACTGCCTGCCATAGTTGTGGCCCTTTTAATTGCCCATTTGTTGCCCTCATTTTGCCAGGAATGCTCATTTGTTCTTCACATTTGTTACGTACCTAGGTGTGAGCCTGATGCGTGGAGGGAGACCTCCCAGACAACCCCGGCTCGGAGACCACTGGAATGGAGACAGTGGTGGTAAGAGCACGGTGAGGTAAGGGTGCCTGTTCTGGTCCTTGCTGCTGGTGTAGAGGAGCCAAGAGGAAGCTCTAACCGCTGAGCAGAAAGCAGGGAATGCAGGTCGGCAGACTAGCGGATGCAGGTCAGCAGAGCCGTGGATGCAGGTCAGCAGAGCAGCGGGTGCAGATCGGCAGGACAATGGGTGCAGGTCAGCAGAATAGCAGATGCAGGTCAGCAGAGCCGTGGTTGCAGGACAGCGGAATCAGACAAGCCAGGTCATACACATCAGGGTAACAGCATAAACGACAGGCAGGAGAATAGTCAGAGTCCAGGCTGGGTCTTGGCAACAGGTAATCAGGCAGAGAACTGAGCAGGGTCAAACAAACCGAAGTCAGGACTGGAGATAGAAGCAAGGTCAGGAAGCCGGGTCATACACAGGAACAGAATGCTTCACACAGGAACAGGAACACAAGGAACAGACACAGATCAGGCCGCAGGGTGCAGCATTCCTAGAGCGTCTTTTATAGGCCGTTGGGCGCCAAAGGTGCGGCTAATGCGCGCGCATGTGCAAAGGCCGTGATTCGCGCATGCGAATGCGCATAGGCGCGCGCGTACGGGAGCGGGCAGTACGTCCCTTACAAAGGGGTTGTAAAGATACATTTTTTTCCCCCTTTACCTTAGTGCAGTCCTCCTTCACTTACCTTATCCTTCGATTTTGCTTTTAAATGTCCTTATTTCTTCAGAGAAATCCTCACTTCCTGTTCTTCTGTCTGTAACTCCACACAGTAATGCAAGGCTTTCTCCCTGATGTGGAATGTTGTGCTCGCCCCCTCCAGCTATGAGTAAACACTAAAGTTAGTGTGAAATGTGTCAGCTGTCCTAGGTTCCGTTGCTGTGATTTGTAGTGCCTGTTTCCAGCTTGTTACATTAAAGTTACGTTAGGGCGCCCACTAACACACAGCTCTTTTCCCTATCTGCAACGTAGAGAGTGTCCTGACTCTCCTGTAGTCCAAGGGAGGGGGTGAGAACGACACTCCACACCAGGGAGAAAGCCTCACATTACTGTGTGGAGTTACAGACAGAACAGGAAGTGAGGATTTCTCAGAAGAAATAAGGACATTTAAAAACAAAAACTTAAGGATGAGGTAAGTGAAGGAGGACTGCACTAAGGTAAAGGAAGCTATTTAGGAAAAATAAATTGTACCTTTACAACCCCTTTAATGTCAGGATTGCCTGTTTTTTGGCTATGTGCTGCCAGTTTACCGTTTTTTGGCATTCTGACGCCCACCAGCTCTTTAACAGGATCTTAATTTCAGAAGGCAAAGGCGGACCTCAGGATCATGTTTCTGCCACCTTTTTAGAAGACCTGGATTGCAACAATGATCAGGAGCTGTTCGTGACAGACGTTTTTTGGGGGCAGGAAAATGCTGTTCCCCTTGGACGCAAATGTGTTTGGAGCTAGGTGTTAAAGAATATATGCGTACAGCGGGCAGGAACAGGGTAAATCAGAGCATTTTGTTTAGAGGACCATATTAGTATAATGTAATCTCCTGCAGGCCTGTCACTATCAAACCACAACACTGTTAGGCCCCCTTTCACAAGTAGCGGATTCACCTGCTTAGGGGGAGATCTCCCCGCTGATCCCCGCTGAGCAGACAGATGACAGGTTCGTGTCTGCTTTGCTATGCAGAGCAGGAACGGACACAGCCCGCTATTCTCTATGGGGTGGTCGGATGGGATTGGACCGCATGTCTGTTTCCACCCGATTGTCGTCTGATCCGCCAGACGGATGGCGAACCTATCCCCATCCATCTGTTTTTAGCGGACCAGATCGGATCAGATGCTGGTAGGTGACATCGGACACATGTTTGCTAACATCTGCCACTTTACACTCCTTAGGCCTCATACACACGGGCAAGAATCTCGTCAGGAAAAAAACTTTGTTTTACCCAACGAGATTCTTGGCAAGAATCTCTTGCCGCTCGAGTGTACACACTGACCTTTCAAAAGAACCGCGGTTCTCTTGAAAGGCAAGAACACGGTGACGTCATCGCGTACAACGAGCATGCACTCGTCACATTCGATGCCGCCATCTTGCTTCACCCTACCTATGCCGTGGAAGCTACCGCACATGCGTCAAAGTAATTTCGAGCATGCGCGGGTTTCCTCGACGACAGGTAAGTATACACACTCTCGGGTTTCTCGTTGAGAAACAGGCCGACAAGAATCTCAACGAGAAAATACTCGTCGAGATTCTTGCCAGATTTCCCGACGAGAAACCTGAAAGCCTCGTACACACGAATGGTTTTCTCAGCAAGAAAGCTCTGTCTGGCGTTTTCTTGCTGGTTTTCGTCTGAAAAACGGACAGGCGGACCCGATTGGCAAGCTGGTGTGAAAGGGATCTAAGCCCTATATTTTGCACAACACACTACCTGCACCATTATTAAACACTGCAATTTGCTTTGGTGCTTTGTGAACTGCTCCTCGTCTTGCCCCACCCTTTTTTTCACCAATTTTCAAATGTTCCTTGGTATGATCACCATGAGTGCTATTCACAATCGGTGAATCCTGTCAGTTATCTAATTCGAAATCCAGTCAGTTGCGTTCTTTGAAGCAACAAATTGAAGCCACTAAAGTGGAGTTAATGTTATTAATAAAAGGTAAAAATAAACCTCAGCTGGAAGAAACAATGCTTTATTCTTGTGTGAATAAGTCAGGACCAATCTTATTCAACAGCTAAATTGAAAAAAAAAATAATATCACCCTTATAAAATCATGAAGTCTTTACTTTTCATTTATACCCTAATTACAACACCTACCATTTCTACTGGACTTTACCAGATTGCTTTTCTGAACCCCTACCTTTTCTAAAATCTCTAAACTCTAAAGTAACAGTTCCATAGAATAGTTCTTGCTATTAAATCCATGAAATCTTTACAAATGTCAAGCTCAAGAGGCTTTCTGATGTATTTTATGAGAAATATATTGATATTCTAGCAGCCTGCCTAGTTAATTTGATCGTCATTGTAAAATCTAACCCTGCCTTACATGCATTATCTCTTTCTGCAAATATTGCAATTCAACACCTGACATTTTAGAAATCCCAGCTAAATTTTGTTTTCCTCCTATTGCTTGCTATATCAAAAATGGTTGAGGCTATCATGGGAGCATCTCTATTAACTATTGACTTTTGGATATCAGCTCTTGACTAGTCCCACTCCTCTGGTACTGTTGGACCTAAGCACAGCTTTTGATACGGTAGACCACTAATTATTACTGACTCGGCTAGCTGAAGTAGCCAGAGTCGCGGAATGTGATTTATCTTGGTTCTCCTCCTTCTTGGAAAACCGATCACAAATAGTGAAACTTGGTCTTTTCGCTTCTGAAAAACGCACGTGTCCCTCGGGGATCCCCTTTGTCGCCTGTTCTGTTCAATATCTATCTCCGCCCTCTTTTTGAAATCATCAGTAACCAGAAGTTACTTTACCACTCTTATGCAGATGACACACAACTGTATTTTCGCATTTGCAACAAAAAGGATCATTATCTCGGACTAGAGAAATGCCTTACTTTGATAGAAAATTGGATGACAAAGAGTTATCTTAAACTCAACGGTTGAAAACAGAACTTCTGTTCCACACCAATCGAAAGAATCATCCTGCAACAACATGGACACCCCCGCCCATTCTGGGTAAAACCATCATCCCAAGCACCAAAGTCAAAAGTCTCTGAGTCATTTTCGACACCTACATGACAATGGATGCACAAATAGGGTCAGTAGTCAGCGGATCGCACCATCTGCTGCGCCTACTACGCAGACTCACTCCCTTTATCCCAAAAGAAGACGTAGCAGTCGTGGTGGGAACAATTATCAACTCCAGACTTGACTACGCAAATGCCCTCTATCTAGGACTCCCTAAATACCAAATCTCTCGTCTGCAAGTCGTTCAAAATACGGCCGCTCGACTTGTGACTCGGAAAAAACCATGGGAATCAATCTCAACTTCACTAAGATCCCTTCATTGGTTGCCTGTAAAATACAGAATCACCTTCAAGGCACTCTGTCTAATGCATAAGTGTGTCCAAGGAAATGCCCCCCAATATCTATGCGAAAAACTAAAAGCTCACAACCCCAATCGCGTTCTGCGATCCACCAACCAAAATCTACTCCAGATACCCAAAGCCAGATACAAGTGCAAAGGAGAACGAAGATTTGCAGTCCAAGGACCTAGACTATGGAACGCTCTACCAACCAGCATCCGACTGGAGGTGAACTACTTGGCCTTCAGAAGAAAAATCAAAACCCATCTCTTTTGAGGGCAAAAATGTTTTACTCAGGGAATGGATACTAAGCGCCCAGAGGCGATTCAGTTCGCATGCGTTGCGCTATATAAGTTTCTAACTCACTCAGAGGACTACCCCAGAGCTGTGAGGGTTGTCCTATTTCCTCAAACCTCTATATTTTACTGGTTGAGTAATCTAGAACAATCCAGATGTCAACAATGTCAATAAAAAATTATCCAGAGTTCAGCAACATTAAGTTTGTAGGGATTCATTTAAATCAAGTCTATTTCTTACAATATCCTGCAGGCCCTTACCCAATATTTAACCTCCCTCTCCCCACATTTGTATAATAAAAGGGGAATATTTTAGGATTTTAATCTAGGTATATGACCTGTAAGTCCAATGCCTCCATCCCTGGTATGCAAGAGAAGGGAAAAAGAGGGTTGGGACTTTAAATGAATCATACAGCAGGAAAGCAAAAAGGCACTTTGTGTTTGTAAAGTCGTTTATTGATCCATATAACAGTGCAGATAGGGTCACAACACAATGCAAGTAAAAAATGTAAATAAATACTAATGAATTCATATATAATACACACATATAGACATAACATGATGTTATTAACTTGTGACATACCAATTTCTAGGATTTATGTTCACATTATGTGTGAAACAAAATATGATAGTCAGACATGATTGTATGAATTGGTACATATGATAAAAATGTAAAACTGTAACTGTGGCATCAGAAAGCTCAACACGTTTTGTGGCTGCCTGCCACTCATCAGGAGCAGATGTGACAGGGGTATCTAAGAAAAAAATAATAATAATAATAATAATAATAATATATATATATATATATATATATATATATATATATATATATATATATATATATATATACACAGTCATGGCTGAAATTGTTGGCACCCCAGAAATTTCTCCAGAAATTCAAGTATTTCTAACAGAGAAGTATTGCAGTAACACATGTTTTGCTATACACATGTTTATTCCCTTTGTGTGTATTGGAACACAACAAAAAAAGGGAAGAAAAAAAGCAAATTGGATATAATGTCACACAAAACTCCAAAAATGGGCTGGTCAAAATTCTTGTCACCCTTTCAAAATTGTGGATAAATAAGATTGTTTCAAGCATGTGATGCTCCTTTAACCCCCCTGGCAGTATTGCCGAGTCTGGCTCGGGGTGGAATTTCAGAACCAAGAGCGGTAACCCCCGAGCCAGACTCGGGATCGCCTCGCAGCATCCACAGGCATGGTTTACTTAGCTTGTCCCTGGATCCTGCGATGCCTCTCCGCTGTGTGATCAAGCTGTCTCCTCGCTCGATTCACACAGTGCCTGTGTGCCGCCGAGCTCCGTTCCCTGCGACGTTACGACGCACGGGCGGAGAATGGCACCAAATTCAAGTGAATAAACACAATACATACAGTATACTGTATGTAAAAAATACACACCCCCTTTGTCCCTAGTGATCTGCCCAGTGCCCTACATGTTCTTTTGTATAATAAAAACTGTTCTTTCTGCCTGCAAACTGTAGATTGTCCATAGCAACCAAAAGTGTCCCTTTATGTCAAAAGTGGTTTTAGAGCAGCTAGAAAACAGCGATAATAAATTATAATCACTTGCAGAATTGAGCGATAGCGATTTGTGGGGAAATTCGTCCTAAAAAAATAAAAATAATGACAGCGACAATTCTGCAACTGAGCAAATTTCAGTGTTTTTGATTTGATTACATTATTGAATCATTTTTATTATAATTATATTATTATTTGTTATAATTATTTATTATATTATAATTAATGATTTTGTTTTTCAAACTTTATCATACCCGAGATGTCTACTAGACTCTTGTTTGGACAGATTTAAGTGAGTTATTCCTAAGAATTACAGGCCTACGATGTAAAACGCCAAATTTCCTTGCAAAATAATGGTACCGCTTTCAGCACCTAAAATCTGAAATAATCATACCGCCAGGGAGGTTAAACTCACCTGGGGCAAGTAACAGGTGTGGGCAATATTAAAATCACACCTAAAAGCAGATACAAAGGAGAGAAGTTCACTAAGGCCCCTTTTACATTGGAGCGGGAGCCGCGGTGGCCGTATAGCGCTGCTAAAAATAGCGGCACTATACCGCCGAGATTGCCGCGGGAATCGGCCGCTAGCGGTGCGGTATATATCCACCCGTACTCACAAAATGGATGTGGCGTGTGGTGGTGAGCACAGAGAGTGAGCTGAGGGCATTGTCTATCCTGGGAGCTGAGGTGGCATGATCCATGGCACAACAATGGGAAATCATAGAAGGATGAATGGACCATGAAGGCATCGTCTATCCTGGGAGCTGAGGTGGTATGGTCCATGGCACAATAATGGGAAATCATAGAAGGATGAATGGACAATGAAGGCATTGTCTATCCTGGCATCTGAGGTGGTATGGTCCATGGCACAATAATGGGAAATCATGGAAGGATGAATGGACAATGAAGGCATTGTCTATCCCGGTAGCTGAGGTGGTATGATTCGTGGCACAATAATGGGAAATCATAGAAGGATGAATGGACCAAGAAGGCATCGTCTATCCCGGGAGCTGAGGTGGTATGGTCCATGGCACAATAATGGGAAATCATAGAAGGATAAATGGACAATGAAGGCATTGTCTATCCCGGGAGCTGAGGTAGTATGATTCGTGGCACAATAATGGGAAATCATAGAAGGAAGAATGGACCTTTTTTGCTATGCTGCTGCATGCTTCATTTAAAGTCCCAACCCTCTTTTTCCCTTCTCTTCTTTGTATAATTAAAACATATTCAATGACTGTGGCCCCACCATTAACCATGGAAAATCTTGTGCACTTCCAATTTTATTCCTTGAACAGGGATAAAACCCACCGCTCCACTGATAACCGTTATGGCACTGATTTTAATTTTCACCCACCACATTTTACTCCATAAGAAATGTATCATATTCTTCAAAACTACTTATTATGGCTTGGTTTGGTTATATCCATTAAACATCTATTCTCTTAGAGATTGTTTTATTGAGATGAATAGTATATTTTAATATATTATTTTTATTTTATATATAATTTTATATTTTTTAAATATATGTGAATACATCACAGGTGAATTCCCTTATCTCCAGTACCTTTCCACATCCCTCATGGTGTTTGAACACATTTGCCTATGTGATAAATAGGGGTTGATTTACTAAAGGGAAATAGGTTATTCTCTTTGCAGGGGAACTTTTCATTCACTACGTCAAAGTAGTATAATTTTATATTGAAATGTATACCCAATTATGTGCAGGGAAAATTAATAGAATTTTATTTTTGCTTGCACATCTTGATCTTTGTATTGATATTTTCCTGTTCTTTGGCATCTGCATGAAATAATCCATGGGAAGGGCTTCTATTACTCTGCGGATGTATGATCTCTACAGTATGAGTCTGTGTCTGCACAGCCCTTATTGGTGCTGTGCCAGTCACATGACAAAAAAAAAACTGTTTCAGAAGAGCAATTCAAATTAGTTTATAAATAGGGTTGAGCGAACCCGAATTTGCTGTAAATTCGGGTACGGGTCCGGTGTTCGGCAATTTAATGGCGCGATGCAGGGCAGCCAATCACCATTTGTTTTACTCCTGTGACCTAGAATTCATCACAGCCATGCCTACTAATGGCATGGCTGTGATTGGCCAGTGCAGCATGTGACCCAGACTCTATATAAGCTAGAGGGACATAGCACAGCTCGTCACTCTGCTTTAGATGGGGTAGGGAAAGGCTGCTGCTGATCTGATCTGAGGGAGAGAATTAGATAGGAGTCAGACTGTCCTGCTAAAGAAATAATATTACACCAGCGCTGCATATGTTCCTGTGAGATACTCTGCATTAGATACTTTAGGGAAAGGTTCCTGATTGTTCTTATAGGGAGAGAAATATATAGGAGTCAGTCCTGCTTCACAAATCAAATTGCAGCAGCACTGCATATGTTCCTGTGAGATACTCTGCATATTGCACCAGCAGTGCATATGTTCCTGTGAGATACTCTGCATTAGATACTTTAGGGAAAGGTTCCTGATTGTTCTTATATGGAGAGAAATATATAGGAGTCAGTCCTGCTTCACAAATCAAATTGCAGCAGCACTGCATATGTTCCTGTGAGATACTCTGCATATTACACCAGCAGTGCATATCTTCATGTGAGATACTCTGCATATTGCACCAGCACTGCATATGTTCCTGTGAGATACTCTGCATTAGATACTTTAGGGAAAGGTTCCTGATTGTTCTTATAGGGAGAGAAATATATAGGAGTCAGTCCTGCTTCACAAATCAAATTGCAACAGCACTGCATATGTTCCTGTGAGATACCCTGCATATTGCACCAGCACTGCATATGTTCCTGTGAGATACTCTGCATTAGATACTTTAGGGAAAGTTTCCTGATTGTTCTTATAGGGAGAGAAATATATAGGAGTCAGTCCTGCTTCACAAATCAAATTGCAGCAGCACTGCATATGTTCCTGTGAGATACTCTGCATATTACACCAGCACTGCATATCTTCCTGTGAGATACTCTGCATTAGATACTTTAGGGAAAGGTTCCTGATTGTGCTTATAGGGAGAGAAATATATAGGAGTCAGTCCTGCTTCAGAAATCATATTACACCAGCACTGCATATGTTACTGTGAGATACACCCTTTATATACTTTTCTTCTATTGTGCTATTCAAAAAAACATCCATTTAGGTAAAAAAAAATTGCAGTGTTTCATCCAGTGTTTGCAGTGTTTCCTCCATATCTGTACGTGTGAGATAAACACTTTAGCCAGTGTTCTTCTATTGTTATATTCAAAAATCACCCATTTAGGGCAAAAATATATATTTTGCAGTGTTTCCTCCAGTGTTTGCAGTGTTTCCTCCATATCTGTACGTGTGAGATAAACACTTTAGCTAGTGTTTTTCTATTGTTCTATTCAAAAAACACCCATTTAGGGCAAAAATATATATTTTGCAGTGTTTCCTCCAGTGTTTCTCAATGTTTCCTCCATATCTGTAGGTGTGAGATAAACACTTTAGCTAGTGTTTTTCTATTGTTCTATTCAAAAAACACCCATTTAGGGCAAGTTCCTACATTTGAGAAATATGAGGAGAACTTCAAATAAGGGTCGTGGCCGCGGTCGTGGTGCTGCTGGTGGAGCTCCTGTTACAGGGAGAGGACGTGGTCGATCTGTGCCAGCTACACGCACAAGTGAAACACCTTTCTCTGGTGCGAGTAGGCGACAGAGCCTGCAGCGGTATTTGGTGGGGCCTAATCCGGCTCTACGAATGTTGAGGCCAGGAGCAGAACAGGCGATAGTAGATTGGGTTGCTCACAGTGCCTCCAGTTCCTTCACATTGTCTCCCAACCAGTCTTGTGCTGAAAGATCAGAGTTGGCACCTGCAGTCGATGTCCATCAGTGTTTCACCTCACCCCCTTGCAAATCAGCCTAGCAGTCTGAGCCCCAAATCATGCAGCAGTCTCTTCTGCTTTTTGATGACTCTGTTAGCATGGTTTCCCAGGGCCATCCACCTAGCCCTGCCCCAGAAGTGGAAGAGATTGAGTGCACCGATGCCCCACCACTTATGTTTCAAGATGAGTACATAGGGGTACCATCACAGCACATCTCGGATGATGAAGAAACACAGTTGCCAACTGCTACTGCATTCGCAATTGTGCAGACCGACAAGGAGGGCAGTGGTGAAGACTGGGTGGAAGATGATGTGGTGGACGATGAGGTCCTCGACCCCACATGGAATCAACCTCATGCAGGTGACCCATGTAGTTCGCAGGAAGAGGCGGCGGTCGCACAGAGCCACCAGCACGGCAGAAGAGGGAGCAGGGTGCCAAAGCGGAGCGTCGGTCCCCTAGACAGTACGCCTGCTACTGCCCAACGCAGCAAGGGACCAAGCACACCAAAGCCAGGTCCAAGGAGTTCCCTAGCGTGGCATTTCTTCACACAATGTGCTGATGACAAGACACAAGTGGTTTGCACGCTGTGCAATCAGAGCCTGAAGCGAGGCATAAACGTTCTCAACCTGAGCACAACCTGCATGACGAGGCATCTAAGTGCAAAGCACGAGCTGCAGTGGAGTAGACACCTCAAAAACCAAGAAAGGTCTCTGGCTCCTCCTGCTTCCTCTTCTGCTTCAGTCTCGGGCCTCTCGGCCTCTTCATCCACCTCTGTAGTGACAGTGCCACCTGCCACCCTGCAATTAGAGGACTACCTGGGTCACCAAACATCTCCACAATGTCCCATGGAAGCGTTCAGCTCTCTATCTCCCAAACACTGGAGCGGAAGAGGAAGTACCCCCCTACCCACCCGCGATCCCTGGCCCTGAATGCCAGCATTTCAAAATTCCTGGCCTTTGAAATGCTGTCATTCCATCTGGTGGAGACGCAGAGTTTTAAAAGCCTGATGGCATTGGCTGTCCCACAGTACATCGTGCCCAGGCGCCACTACTTTTCCAGGCGAGCCATCCCTTCCCTGCACAGCTAGGTGGGGGACAAAATCAGGTGTGCACTGCGCAACGCCATCTGTGGCAAGGTCCACCTAATTACGGATACGTGGACCAGTAAGCACGGTCAGGGACGTTATATCTCCCTAACAGCGCACTGGGTAAATGCAGTGGCGGCTGGGCCTGAGGCGGATAGCAGTTTGGCGCATGTCCTTCCACCACCGAGGATTGCAGGGCGCTTCAGTTTGCCTCCTGTTGCTAACTCCTCCTACTCCGCTTCCTCATTCTCTACCGCCTCCTCATCCGGTCAGCGTAACACATTCACCACCAACTTCAACACAGCCATGGGTAAACGACAGCAGGCAGTTTTAAAACTTTCCTGTTTGGGGGAAAAACCCCACACCGCGCAGGAGTTGTGGAGGGACATGGAACAACAGACCGATGAGTGGTTGGCGTCAGTGAGCCTCAAGCCGGGCCTGGTGGTGTGCGATAACGGGCGAAATCTCGTATCAGCTCTGGGCCTAGCCGGTTTGACGCACATCCCTTGCCTGGCGCATGTGCTGAATTTGGTGGTGCAGAGGTTCCTTAAAACTTACCCCGATATGCCACAGCTGCTGCAGAAAGTGCGGGCCGTCTGTGCGCACTTTCGGCGTTCTCACCCTCCTGCTGCTCGCCTGGCAGGGCTGCAGCATAACTTCGGCCTTCCCATTTACCGCCTCATATGTGACGTGCCCACAAGGTGGAACTCCACCTTGCACATGCTGGCCAGACTGTGCGTGCAGCAGCAGGCGATAGTGGAGTTTCAGCTGCAGCACACACGCGTGAGTCGCTCTGCGGAACAGAACCACTTCACCACCAATAACTGGGCCTCCATGCGAGACCTGTGTGCCTTGTTGCGCTGTTTCGAGTACTTCACCAACATGGCCAGTGCCGATGACGCCGTTCTCAGCGTTACTATCCCTGTTCTATGCCTCCTTGAAAAAACGCTTTGGGCGATGATGGAAGAGGATGTGGCACAGGAGGAGAAGGAGGAGGAGGAGGAATCGGGATCATTTCCAAGGCTTTCAGGGCAGTCATTCACAAGTGGCCAGGTACACAATTGTCCAGCAAGGGCACAGTTCTGGAGGATGACGAGGTGGAGGGTGAGGAGGAGGAGGAGGAGGAGGAGGAGGAGGAACCATGTTCACAGCAGGGTGGCACCCAGACCAGCTCATGGCCATCACTGGTGCGTGGCTGGGGGGATACACAGTACACAGATGATACACCTCCCACAGAGGACAGCTTTTCGTTGCCTCTGGGCAGCCTGGCACACATGAGCGATTACATGCTGCAGTGTCTCCGCAACGCCCGTCGTGTTTCGCACAGTTTAACAGGTGCTGATTACTGGGTGGCCACGCTGCTGGATCCCCATTACAAGGACAATGTACCGTCCTTAATTCCCTCACTGGAGTGTGATCGCAAGATGCGCGAGTACAAGAGCACGATGGTAGATGCGCTGCTTGTGGAATTCCCACCTGACAGCGGGGGCACAGTGGAAACACAAGGCGAAGGCAGAGGAGGGGGAGGAAGAGGTCGCCAAAGCAGCCGGGGGCACCCCCAGCACCTCAGAAGGCAGGGTTAGCATGGCCGAAATGTGGAAAAGCTTTGTCAGCACGCCACAACAACCAGCACCACCAGCTGATATGGAACGTTTTAGCAGGAGGCAGCATTTCACCAACATGGTGGAGCAGTATCTGTGCACACGCCTACACGTACTGAATGACGGGTCTTCCCCCTTAAACTTCTGGGTCTCCAAATAGGGCACATGGCCTGAGCTTGCCCTTTACGCCTTGGAGGTGCTGGCCTGCCCTGCAGCTAGTGTAATATCTGAACGTGTATTTAGCACAGCAGGGGGCGTTATCACAGACAAGCGCAGCTGCCTGTCTAGAGCCAATGTGGACAAGCTCACGTTCATTAAAATGAACCAGGCTTGGATCCCACGGGACTTGTCCGTACCTTGTGCAGAATAGACACCTATACCGGCCTTACCCAGCCATTCTTTTTTTTCTGATCTTTCTAGGGTTGCCACCTCATCCCTTTTAAAACCAAAAACATATTAATTACACAGGTTCTCTGGCTGATTATGGTGCTAATTAAACTCACTTGGTAAAAAATAAATAAATTAAAAACAAAAAGCTGTGTTGGCTACCACATCCTCCTCCACTGCCGCTTCCACCTACACCGCCACCTTAACCTCCTACTCCATATGGACGTCGTCCTCCTAGGTCAAGATTATTATTATTTTTTTTTCTTTATGTTATTTTAAGTTATTTCCCGATCCACATTTATTTGCAGAGTACTTGCCATGCTCTTTCCAACATTTGTCTGCCATTTGCAGCCCTCTAGCCCTTTCCATTTGTTTTTTAGAGCCATTTTAATAGTCAAAAGTCCGGGTCCCCATTGACTTCAATGGGGTTCGGGTTCAGGTTCGGGGTCAAGTTTGGGTCAAGTTCGGGTCCCGAACCCGGACTTTTTTCCGAAGTTCGGCCGAACCCCGTCGAACCCGCACATCCAGGTGTCCGCTCAACTCTATTTATAAATATCAAATAACTGTTTTACAGCTCCCGATAAATCTTTACTGAATATCAAATATGTGTTTTTTTGTCCATTCATTTGGTGTAGACAGAGTCAGAGATGATTAACACTAGCTTTCACTTTGTTCAGACGGCATCTGCATCCAAGGCTGTTTTTTTGGTACTTTTATATGCATTAGCAATTACATTGTCCTAGAAGATGCCAGCTAGTCTACACAAACTCAGACTGAAATTGGGACACAGAGAAGATGGGAGGGGCAGCTGAAGGCAGGATCAACAAGATATATTTCACACTACACAAAATAAAATCTGGGTTTAATGACAATTTAAGAGCCTTATGCCACGTACACACGATCATTTTTAATGGTCTAGAAAAAACAATGTTTTTTTTCAACTCGATTATTGTTAAGCCTGCCTTGCCTACACACGATCGTGAAAAAAAAAAATGCTCTAGCAATGGGGAAGTTCCATTCGGATGGCGCCACCCTTGGGGCTGCTTTTGCTGATTTTGTGTTAGTAAAAGTTTGGTGAGAGACGATTCGCGCTTTTCAGTCTGCTACAGCGAGATGAATGTGCTATCTTTACCAGAACGAGCGCTCCTGTCTCAAAACTTGCTTCTGAGCATGCGCATTATTTTCACGTCGTTAAAGCCTACACACGAACATTTTCTATGACGTTGAAAACGACAATGTGAAAAATGAAGCGAAAATTTAGAGCATGTTCTAAATTTTTAATGGCCATTTTAAACGTCGTGAAAAATGCTCTGGAGCCCACACACGATCATTTTAAATGACATAAAAAAAAATGTAATTTTTCACATCGCGAAAAACGGTCGTATGTACGCGGCATCATGCTTTAGTAAATAAACCCTATGGTAGTCACCAAAATGTTTTTACTGTGCAAAAATTACATCCAGTGAAGACTGAACTCTCTATTGAGAAACAATCAGTAACTGGAAAAACACAATGTTTTTTTTTCCAGTGAAAAAAAGTGGTTAAAGGTTTTATGACAAAAGGTCTATTGGACTCCAACACAAAATCCCTTGAACTGGGATCCATGGGCTCTGCATGAGCACTCTACAATGTGACCCTATATGCCCGAGTACCTCAGGAGCTTGTGCCGTAATATGCAAGTATGCACATCATATTTTCACATTATGGAAAACGAATCTCCTAATTTGCTCTGCTCCATTGCTGACAGCTCTGCCTACCTAACTTCTGCTGCCACCTTTCTGCTACTTCTTCTGGCAGCTTTTTGTTATGCACTGTGTAGCCATTTACTCCTCATTGTCCAAGGACCCAGCTGAGTTCTTGGCATCCTACAGATACAGAGAATGTACATTGCACTTGGGATGCGCTGCAGTAAGTGTACATTTTTTTAAACATTACTAGCAGATGAGTTAAAGGGGTTGTAAAGGATCATGTTTTGCATAGGATGCATTAAGGTGAAAAAACATCCGACGGTACCGCCCCCCCCAAACCCCCGTTTTACTTACCCGACCCCTCGAAAAGTCCCGGGCGCCTCCTCGTGATCCTCTTCGGTTCCCAGTCTGGCCGTTGATTGGCTAGGCTGGACGGATTGATAGCAGCGCAGCCATTGGCTGGCGCTGCTGTCAATCACATCTGATGACGCGGCGCGCCGGCGGCGGGACCGAGTGATACAGTCGGCGGCTATGCCCGCCGCTGTATCACGGGAGCGCGCCCGCAAAAGCTTTCCACCATGCGAGCTCGCTCGCGTGAAGGTGGAAACTTTTGCGAGGAGGAGCCGAGACAGCCGCCGAGGGACCCCAGAAGACCGGATTCGGGGACACTCTGTGCAAAACGAGCTGCACAGTGGAGGTAAGTATAACATGTTTGTTATTTTCTTTAAAAAAAAATTCTGCCTTTAAAAAGCTTTGTCAAAAAAAAAGTGAAAAAGTAGGGCTTGCTTAAAGTGGTTGTAAACCCACTATTTGGACTTTTACCTACAGGTAAGCCTATAATAAGGCTTACCTGTAGGTAAGGAGAATATCTCCTAAACCTGCACGGTTTAGGAGATATTCCCCCCGCAATGCGGGCGGCACATGCGCAGGGGGGAATCCACGGCTGAAGGACCGGCATCCGCCGGACCCTGCTGCTTTTAAATCTCCCGCGCGCACGCGCGGGAGTGACGTCATCGCCGCTCCAGCCAATCACAGCGCTGGAGCGGCGATACCCAGAAGACACGCCGGAGCAAGATGACATCCTGCTCGGCGTGGACAAGGTATGTGGTACACACCTCATTCCGAGGTAAGTATTTCATAATAGGCTAGTATGCGGTGCATACTAGCCTATTATGCCTTTTGCATTGCAGGTTTGGGCGTTTTACAACCGCTTTAAGGGCAATCTCAATACATCACATAACAGTACAATCATATAGCTTATTTTTAAAAAGAAACAGGTTGAGAAAAGAGGGGTCTGTGGCTTAGGGAGGAGGCAATCCCACCCATTGACTCTTCCCACTAAGTCAACTTGGAGAATTAGGCTTCTTTAAAACGGGTGACAGTAAAAAAAGATGGCTAAGCTGTGATTTTATAACTCCCGGTTGCCTACCTAAAGGCCAAAACAACAGCCAGAGGAGGCTGTGAACATGCACCGGATGTGAGGCCTCGTACACACGACTGAGAAACTTGTTGTAAATGAAACATCGTTTTCCTTGACGAGTTCCTTGTCAGGCTTGTCGAGAATCTTGTCAAGCTTTCTTTGCGTACACACTGTCAAGACAAAAGCTTGTCGTTCTCAAACGCGGTGACATACAACACGTACGACGGCACTATAAAAGGGAAGTTCGATTCCACTGGCGCCACCCTTGGGGCTGCTTTTGCTGCGTGTTAAGTAAAAGTTTGGTGAGAGACGATTCGCACTTTTCAGACTGTTACAGAGTGACAAATGTGCTATCTCCATTACAAACGCTACTTTTACCGAAGGTGCGCTCCCGTCTCATACTTTATTATGAGCATGCGCGGGTTTCTAAGCATACACACAAACGTGTTTCTCGTCGTAAACCAGCCCATAGAGAAACACGACGAGGAAATTGAGACTCTCGACGAGGAAAAAAAGAACTTGTTCTCTTTTTTGCTCGTCAAGATCAACGATAGTTTTCTTGACGAAAAACATACACACGAGGAAAACTGTCGTGTGTACGAGGCCTGACATATGGAAATTTGGTGAGACATGCTGAGCTGACAGGCGATACGCAATTTAATGGGGCCATGTTGCAACCACTAACCAAACAGATATTCAGGAGGTGGCTCACAGCGGCTGCTTATCTGCTTTTTGAAAAGCGGTCCACCAGGGATTGCTTTTCAGAACATTGGCTAGTGTGAACCTAGCCTTAAAGGGGTTGTAAAGGTTGTAAAGGTTCGTTTTTATTTTCTAAATAGGTTACTTTAAGCTAGTGCATTGTTGGTTCACTTACCTTTTCCTTCCATTTCCATTCTAAATGTTTTTTTTCTTTGTTTTCTTTGTCTGGATTTCTCACTTCCTGTTCCTCCTCAGTAAGCTGTTCAGTAAGCTGTTCTGACTGACTTTCCACCGCTCGGATGATGGTGGAAAGCTTACTGAGGAGAAACAGGAAGTGAGAAATTCAAACAAAGAAAAAAAACATTTAGAAGGGAAATCGAAAGGAAAAGGTAAGTGAAACAACAATGCACTAGCTTGAAGGAACCTATTTAGAAAATAAAATACAAACCTTTACAACCCCTTTAACCAGGGTTATTCTTAGTCCTTTTTCACAAAGGTGGACTGATCAGGTCTGCTTGTCAGTTTTTCAGGCGGACCCATTCGGACCATCCATTGCCCTCTGTGGAGTGACATGTGTCCGTTGACACCTGCCAACATCTGAACCAATCCTGTTCACTAAAAACAGACGGGTCAGGATCCATTCCCCATCCATCTGGCGGATTAGAGGGCAGTCCGTTTACATCAGACCGCACATAGAGGATTGCAGGCTGTGTCTGTCTGCTCTGCACAGGCGGAGAGGACATTGACCAGCCATCCACCTGCTCAGGGGGATCAGTGGACAGATTCCCCGCAGAGCAGGCAACCATGGCTATCCATGTGGAAGAGGCCTTAAAGCTTCAACTTAACACAGTAGTATAAACACTCCCCAATAAATATGTGTCCTTACCCCAGCCCTTGCAGATTGCAACTTTCAATGCTGCTCTCCTAGTGCTGCTTCCCTGAACTTCCAGTTTGATTAAGAACGAGTTAACAGTGGACAGTGCAGTCTCCAGCCAGTCTCATAGCTTTAAGAAGGAAGGGGGTGGAGGAGGGAAGAGGAGGGGATGGCTCTGCCATATTAAGGGGCTGTGTGTTTCTATCAATGCACACAATGCAGGGAGACACAACTCTAGTCACTGCATGGAAGGATGGCCCCATAGGATGTTGCAAGTGAAAGGAAACCTGGGGCAGTGATCATGCATTGCCTTAAAAAGAAACATTAAAAGACAAAGAAGTTGCATACTTAGTAATTAAATCAGTTGAAAGGGGTGCTGGAAGGATCATAGCGGTTCTGATTGGTGAGCCCAGTCACATGCCGGTGCTGACCAATCAAAACCGCTCTGATCCATCCCGAACAGCATGGTTTTCACACCCCAGGATGGTGTTTGAGGCAGCAGCAGGCTACATGGACAGTGAAACTGTATCATCCAAAGACATAAAAGCAGCGGGGACTGGGGATGGAGAATATAGAGTGTTCATCCTTTCATATTGAACTAAAACTTTAAATGCAGTAACCCAAAGAACCAAGAAAACTCCATCTTGGGCTGATCTGACTTGAGCAGATTGCATTGTGTTGTGTTTGTTATGGAGTATTGCCCGTCATCGTTTTATTGACCAAACTATACATGTTTTAGTAAGCAAGCACTTTGCTTGTTCTTGTTTACTATTTCCTACCAATGTCCTCTATGTGAGGCATTTGCTTTTTGTGGTTGTTTCAAGTGTGTTACATAAGGGAGAGAGCTGAAGGCTGTCTGACCTGGCTCACAAATAGAAGTCCTGACGCAGAGGATTATTACTTGTGTGGCTCCATCTTTAGAGCAGAGAAAGGAATATCGCTGAGCAAATTGTTTCCTTGGTTACTGCTTATAGAGCTGGAATGGTGCAAATCCTTCTTCCTCAAGTTCGTTTTATAAACCAATGCATGGCTGTTCTGTTTAAATCCAATTTGTTATTTATTACATAAAATACAAGTTTGTAATTTTTTTTTGTATGTATTTGCTATAAATAAATCTTTACAAGTACTCAACTCATGTGGGGTGACCCATAGACATCCACTGAGCTAAGCCAAACTCCAACTAGCATCTATCTACACCAAGGGTCCTCAAACTTTTTAAACAGGGGGCCAGTTCACGGTCACTCAGACTGTTGGGGGGCCGGACTATAGTTTAAATAAATATGAACCTATGCACACATCTTATTTGAAGTGCAAAAAAAAAACAGGAAAAACAATACAATATTTAAAAAAGAACAATTTTAATCAACATAAACTTATTAGTATTTCACAGACTCCCCTCATCACAGAAACCCTCCCCAACACAGAACCCCCTCATCACAGACCCCCCCCTCCATCACAGATTCCTCTCCATCACAGATCCCTCCATCAAAGATTCCCCCCATATTAGGCCCCCCCCATCATAAATCCCCCCAACACAAACTTCACTCCATCACAAAGCCCCCATAAAACTGACCCCCATCACAAACTCCTCTCCATCATAAAGCCCCCCCAACACAAACTCCTCTCCATCACAAAGCCCAGAATAACAGACCCCCATAACAGATCCCCCATAACAGATCCCCCATTACAGACTCCTCTCCATCACAGATTCCCCCCCATCAAAAAGCTCCCATATCAGGTCCCCCCATAGCAGTCCCCCCATAGCAGATCCCCCATCACAGACTCCCCCATCACAAAGCCCACCCAACACAAACTCCTCTCTTCACATACCCCCACCATCACAGACCCCACCATCACAGAACCCTCCCCAACACAGAACCCCCTCATCACGGACCCCCCCCCCCTCCATCACAGATTCCTCTCCATCACAGATCCCTCCATCAAAGATTCCCCCATATTAGGCCCCCCCATCATAAATCCCCCCCAACACAAACTTCTCTCCATCACAAAGCCCCCATAAAACTGACCCCCAACACAAACTCCTCTCCATCACAAAGCCCAGAATAACAGACCCCCATAAAAGATCCCCCATCACAGACTCCTCTCCATCACAGATTCCCCCCATCAAAAAGCACCCATATCAGGTCCCCCCCCCCATAGCAGATCCCCCATCACAGACTCCCCCAACACAAAGCCCACCCAACACAAACTCCTCTCTTCACATACCCCCCCCCATCACAGACCCCACCATCACAGATCTCCCCTCATCACAGATCTCTCCCCCTATCACAGATCCCCCATCAATATTACACTGCCGCCCCTTCTATAACATCCCAGCACTCCGCCTCTCTGCTACTTTAATCACACAAGACGCAAAGCATGGCAGGTCCGGACAAAGTGCAGGACTTTGCTAGTGAAAGGCAGGTGTTTGATTGCTGAAACCGCCCCACTGCTTAACTCAAAAGACCCGCCTTTTGTCTGGACCTGGCTTATTTCTCATCTTGTGTGATAAAAAGGTAGCAGAGGGGAGGGGGATTGCTGCGATATTAAAGGGGCAGTCCGCGGGCCGGGTTAATCACACTGGCGGGCTGGATCTGGTCCGCGGGCCATAGTTTGAGGACCCCTGATCTACACACTTCTAATTAAAGTATGGGAACTGTTTTACTTGCCAAAGGACTAAATGAGTTCTCTGGTTACAGCACACACTTTCATTTTATATCATCAGTATTGTAATAGAAATACAAATAATAGTTATATTTAGCAATGCAATATAAGCTTTCTTGAAAAATATCCTTTTAATCATTGGGCTGGTATGGCCCCCATTTACATGTGATTGGATAACTGTATGCATACTATGTCTTCTACGCCTATAGAATCATGGAATGTCCGGGGAGTGAATGACCCCTTAAAAAGAACCATGATCTCTGCAGGTTTGAGGATGTTTCATCCTGCCATAATTGGCCTACAAGAGACTTACCTGCAGGGTGACAATGTTGGGTTCTTACAATATGCCTGGGTGGGAAAGGCTTATCACTCCACTTACTCCACCTTTTCACGCGGAGTGAGTGTACTGATACATAAGGCGTTGGCCTATCAGGAGTTGGACTCCTTAATTTATATCTCTGGCAGATTTGTGTTCCTGTACTGTAAGCTGTATACGATAACAAAGATTTCAGCCTTTGTGTATATCCCCCCCCCTCTTCTTTCGGGAGGTGTTGCAATTGCTTGGTTCTGATTATGGGGGATTTCAACTGTTACCGAGATCCTAGATTAGATAGACACCCCCCGATGATGCCCCCTGGGGGTGCCCGGGATACTGCTCTTAGTCGGATGCTGCTGGAGGTGGGATGGACAGACATATGGCATATACGCAACCCTGATTGTAAGCAATTTTCATGCTTCTCCAAAGCTCATGGGTCCCTGTCCCGAATAGACCTCTGCGTGGGTACCCCCAACCTGGTGGGCAGCACCTCTAGGGTGGAATACTTCCCCCGGGGAGTGTTGGACCACTCTCCAGTAGATCTGTGGTTAATTACTCAGCTGGCTAGTTCATTGCCTAGGGCCCCCTGGAAGCTGAATGCTTTCTGGCTTAAACTGTTCACCTCGCAGGATAGGATAGTTTCCCAGACTAATAACCTGCAGAAGTGGGAAACCTTTAAAGCTTATATTAGGGGCGTATTCATCCATGAAATACAAATTGTTAAACAGAACTCGTCTGCTTTGTTGGAACAGGTGGGAGACCAGGTGAAATGACTTGGACTGGTGTATGTGACTAGCCCTACTGACTCTGCAAGGGAGTCATGGATGGTGGCCCAAGATTCCCTGGACCCTGGAGCCAAAATTGCACGATCCCAACAACAATCCCCGGCTATTGGCACCATTCGTGCCTCTAGTGGTAAATTAGTTAACTCTCCTGATGCCATTGTATCCGAGCTGGCTTCCTTCTATACAGCCCTTTATGGGTCGAGGTAAGCCTACTCGGATGAGGAATTGGCTAACTATATGTCCCCTACAGATTTACCTTCGCTGAGGCAAGGCAGCAACTAGATCCCCCGATTACCTTAGAGGAGCTGCAGGTGGCGGCCTGCTCTTTCCCCACATGCAAGGCGCCGATGGAAGATGGCTTACCCATGGAGGTGTTCACACAGTATGGTGAGCATCTACTGCCAGAACTACTAAAAGTTTTCAATGCCTCATTGGAGGAAGGTGCCCTCCCTGAGTCTATGACTAGAGCAAACGTGATTCTGTTACTGAAGCCGGGGAAGGATCTGGTTGACCCAGGTTCCTATAGGCCTATCTCATTGCTCCAGAGCGACGTGAAGATCCTTGCTAAGGTCCTGGCGCTTCGGGTCAATGGGATAATATCCTCCATTATCCACCAGGACCAGGCTGGCTTTATGCCGCAGAAGTCCACTGCTACCAACTTGCTTAGACTTTACTTAAACATGCAAATTCAAGCGGACAATGGGGGACGCAGGGCTCTTTTATCCCTTGATGCAAACAAGGCATTTGACAGTGTCAGTTGGAGGTACCTATGGGCCGTTCTAGCTAAGTTTGGCTTTGGGGAACGGTTTGTGGCTTGGACTCGGGTTACTCTATGCGTCCCCTCAGGCGACCATTAGGGTGGCGGACAAAATGTCACCGGCCATTGCTCTGGGCAGGGGGACGTGGCAGGGATGCCCGCTGTCCCACCTTTCTCTTTGCGATTGCTATAGAACCGTTGGCGGCACTGGTGAGGTCAAGTTCACAGATATGTGGATTTAGGTACGAACTATACACAAAAAAATTATGCTTTATGCGGACAACGTGTTACTCTTTCTGGAGGATCCCAGCAATTCCCTGCCTGGGGTTATGTCTATAATAGAGCAGTTTGGTCATTTCTCAGGCCTAACTATAAATTGGTCCAAGTCAGCCCTGATGTTGCTGGATGGAGATCGGGAGGTGCTCCTCCCGGCCTCTTGTCCCATCCCGATAGTTTCCAGCTTTAAGTATCTGGGGGTGCAGATCTCACCCAAAATTTCTGAATACTGCTCCCTGAATGTATATCCCCTATTGTCCCGATTTCTGGAATAACCTGGACTAACACTTGGAATAATCTTAGAATGTCTTTGGCAGGCAAGACAAACTTAAGTAAATTGATCCTGATGCTCCAGCTATTGTACTTTTTACACAATTCACCAGTGGTCATACACCTAAAAAATGTCAGGGTTGTGAATACCCTCTTTCAAAAGCTGCTGTGGAATGTTAACGCTCCCAGGATCAGGCAGGAGCAGCTACAACACTCTAAAGATAGCACAGGGTTGGCGGTCCCCAACCCTTGGCTGTATTATATTGCTGCCCAGTTGCAACATTTGGTAAGCTCTATGGCTCAGGAGTCGGTGGGCTAGGCGGCACAGCTGATGCTGTTCGCTTCAGGAGCTGAGACCATCCCTCTGGGCCTGGAGGCGCAAATGTTCCTGAGATCCAATAAACAGACCCCAACGTTAGCGTTAACCCAAAAACTATGGAACAAGGGCAGACAGCTCCAGGGAGTGCAGGGATTTACAGACTTTAGCCCAATTTGGGGCAATCGTTTGTACGTAGAGCTGGCTAAGTTGCAACAGGAGCCCCGATTAAGAGCCCATGGTAGATTGCTGTCTTTCCCCGAACTACAGGCTACCTTCAGCCTCCCGGCCAATATGTGGTTCCATGTACCTGCAACTCAGGCATGCCATTGCGGCGCGGGGGGGATGCGGGGAGTAGACATTATCACCCACTTCTGTATTCCATGTGCTGCAATCTACCACAGAGACTAAAGGGATTATATCCCAATGTTATCAAATGCTGTTATCTGGTCACCTGCGGGCCTATCCATGTAAGGCAGTATCTTTGTGGGAGAGGGACCTCGGCCAGATTACAGGCGACCAATGGGAGGAATCTCTTCAATCTATAGCAGGCATGTCCAAAGTCCGGCTTGGGGGCCAAATGCGCCCCCCCCTGTTGATTTAATATGGCCCCCCTGGGGATTTGGATATATATATTGTTTGTAGTCCCCAGGGCCACAAAAGATATATACTGTATTTATTGGCGCTGCCTTGGAGGGGACAGGACGAGCGCCGTAAGATTACATGAATTCCCGTCTCCTGGGATGCCATTGGACGACTGTTCTGTCTATCATAGGAGGCGGGACTTTGTATTAAAGAGGCCACAGGGTAAACAAGAGATTCTCCTGTTTGTAATCTGTCGGCACTCGTCCCGCCCCCCTCCCTCTGCCCTCCGAGGCTGCAGATGGGCATCGTTCAGGCTGCACTGATGGCAATGGTAAGGCTGCATTCATGGCACATGTGAGGCTGCATTTATGGCACATGTGAGGCTGCATTTATGGCACATGTGAGGCTGCATTGGTTGCAATGGTAAGGCTGCATTGATTGCAATGGTAGGGCTGCATTCTTGGCACCTGTAATGCTGAATTCTTGGCACATGTAAGGCTGCATTCATGGCACATGTGAGGCTGCATTTATGGCACATGTGAGGCTGCATTGGTTACAGTGGTGAGGTTGCAATGGTAAGGCTGCATTGGTTGCAATGTTAAGGCTGCATTCATGGCAATGGTAAGGCTGCATTCATTTCAATGGTGAGGATGCATTCATGGCAATGGTAAGCCTGTGCGTATTATACGCCAAAAAATACGGTATATCCAAATAACACGCCCAAGCTCATTCTTAGTCATAAGCATCGCTCTGGGATTCGCTGGGGCCACAAAAGAAATATATACAGTATATCCAAATAACATGCCCAAGCTCATCTCTTCACCACACACAGCCACAAAGGCAAGAGAATTCTTATTGGGCAGTGTATAGTGCTCAGACGAACACACTTAGACCGAATTTTAATGGTTCAAAGAATGTCAGGCAAAATAGTCAGCCCTCACGCATGTTCACTTAATCAAATCTGGCCCTCTTTGAAAAAAGTTTGGACACCCCTGATCTATAATCACTTGCTCTTTAAACGTAGCACAAAAAGTTTGACAACTGTATATACTACTAAGACTACATTCCACTCCTGTGAAACTTCATAGGATGGGTAGAGTGGCGGATCCATTATGCTGCAGATGTCAAAGGCAGGACGGGGATCTTATACATCTTCTGTGGCGCTGCCCGAAGCTACACAGATATTGGAGTGAGGTGGTGGGGACACTCAACGTGGTGTTTCAAACTAAAGTTCCCATTGACCCTATGTGTTGTATATTGGGGGTTTTGGAGGAGGTTATACCGGAGGAATTGATTAGGGTAGCAATATCTAGGGCGCTGTTTCAAGCCAGGAAGCTGCTTTTCATGGGTCTGCCTTACCACCTACTCAGTCCTCCTAGAAAACTCATATGAGGAATACCCTTTTTATGGAAGAATACATTTACCAGCACAGAGGGTGCCCGGGCAGGTGTGAACGAATATGGGCTAGATGGCTGGATACACCTGGTCTGAGCCCGAGAGAGCTTGTACTGTCCAGAATTTTGCAACGTCTCTAAGGCCCCGTACACACGACCGAACATGTCTGCTGAAACTGGTCCGCAGACCAGTTTCAGCGGACATGTTCGGACGTCTGTACGTCCGACCGGACAATTTTCCGGCGTATCGGACAGGTTTCCAGCGGACAAATGTTTCTTAGCATGCTAAGAAACATGTCCGCTGGAAGCCTGTCCGTCGGACATGTTCGGTCGTCTGTACAGACTCACCGGACATGTCCACTCGGCCAAAAGCCCTCGCATGCGTCGAAGTGATTGACCTTTCAGGGTCGCGCACGTCGCCGCGTCATCGTCGCGGCGACGGCGCGGCCACATCACTGCATATCCTGTACGCGGGGATTTTGGTTTGATGGTGTGTACAACTATGAGACCAAAATCCGGCAGTGGACATGTCCGATGAAAACGGTCCGGCGGACCGTTTTCATCGGACAGTCCGTCCGTGTGTACAAGGCCTAAGAGGTAATGTAATATGTGTCGTATATCTACCTGGAACGTTGTGCCTGATGGTGGTGGGGGGTTGGAGAGGTGTTTGATGGGGGTATGCGATAATTGCGAGGTTAAAGTCTTCATGACAATGCTGTGCAGTTGAACGGTTCCTTTTCTGTACTTGTACATTGGAAATTGTTGTTTATTTACATGCTCATTAAAAAAAAAATTTATTTGTGATTTAAAAAAATAAATAAAATATCCTTTCAACCCCCTGGCTCTCCTACCTACAGGCGCTGAATACTTAAAGGGGTTGTAAACCTTCCCATTTTTTCACCTTCCCACTCTTCTCCCTATGCATTAAGGTGAAAAAACATCCAATAATTGCCGGTCCCCCAGCCCCCTGTTTGATCTCGGCCTGGTCTTCTTGGCTCTTCATTGGATAGATTGATAGCAGCACAGCCATTGGCTCCCAAATCCAATGATGCGGGTGACAGGGTTAAGTTTGGCATTCGTGTCTATGGACGCAAATGCTGGACTCGGGATCGTGCCCGCAAGGTAACCCCCCTGGGGAAAGCGATTCCCAGGAGGGGTTATCTAATGTGGGGAGGAGCCAGCCACTGAGGGACCCCAGAAGATGAGGTTCCGGGCCACTCTGTGCAAAACGAGCTGCACAACAGAGGTAAGTATGACATGTTTGTTATTTGAACCTTTACAATCACTTTAAAGCATAACTAAAAGGAAAAACTTTCTGTTTATGAGATTCACCCTCTCTATTTGTCCTATTTACCATTATCATTGAAAGTGAAAGTAAAAGAAAATCCCACATTTTGTGTTGTCCACAGAAAAGTAATAGAGGGGAAATCTTCCAATGGGGACACTAGTTCTGGTGACTTGGGGGTCCCCAAGGAATTCCTTTAATTTGCAGTGATTTCCTGTTTGGCTATGGGACAGGAAGTGAAGGGAAATCTCTGCAATGGGACACAGATGACAAAGACAAATCTGGCAGGGATTATAACCCTCTGTCTAACTCTGTCCAAATAAAAATAAAAAAGTTTTGCCTAAAGGTCAACATTGGCTTCTCTTGGGGTACTCCCGGACGGGCATGCTCTTTTCTTCCTTTCACCCTGTTTTCTTTTTTTCTTTTCCTTTATTAGCTTGGTTTACCCTTTTACTCCAGTATATTTTGGGTCCTTTAGCTCAGTGTTCATCAACCCTGTCCTGCAGGGCCCACTAACAGGCCAGGTTTTATGTATTACTTTGGGGAGATGCAGACTAGAATACTGCAATCACTGAGGAACAAATGATATCAGCTGTGATGTATTTCAATTATCTTGCAAACCTGGACTGTTAGTGGGCCCTGCAGGACATGGTTGATGACCACTGCTTTAGCTGGACCTTTATCCTAGGATTAAGGCTTTTGTTTATGTTCCATATTTGACAAACTACCCTATAGGATATGTGGCTGATATATTTGATATTCTGTCTATTCTCAATGTTCACCTGATAGATAAATTAGTCAATGGCTTGGAGCCAAAGGGCCAGATTCAGGTACAAATGCGGCGGCGTAACGTATCGTCTTTACGTTACATCGCCGCAAGTTTTTCTTGTAAGTGCTTGATCCACAAAGCACTTGAGTATAAACTTGCGGCGGAGTAACGTAAAGACGTCCGGCGCAAGCCCGCCTAATTCAAATGGGGCATGTACCATTTAAATTAGGCGCGCTCCCGCGCCGAACGTTCTGCGCATGCTCCGTTAGTAAATTTACAGACGTGCTTTGCGCGAAATTACAGCGCCTCGACGTGTTTGTGAATGGTGACGTGCGTAACGTACTTACGCCGAAAAAAAAATAATTTGTCGCGGGAACGACGCCTATACTTTAACATGGCTTGTGTAAAGTTAAGCAATGAAAAAGATTGCTTAACTTTGCGACGGGAAAAAACGACGTAACGCACGCGAGTAGCTTCGTGGATCGCCGTAAAAGCTAATTTGCATACCCGACGCTGGAAAACTACGCAAACTCCACCCAGTGGCGGCCGAAGTATTGCAGCCTAAGACCCGAAGGCGTACGAAGCCGTAAGCCTGTCGGATCTTAGCCAAAAGCCGTCGTATCTTGTTTGTGAATCACAAATTAAGATACAACGTGGCAAATTTGAAAATACGCCGGAGTATCAGTAGATACTCCGGCGTATTTCTTCTGTGAATCTGGCCCATATTGTTTACTATATTAGATGAAGTTAATTCTTACATTAATATGGTTTTCACTTGCCCAGTCAAAGGGTTGGGTGGCTGTAGTGCTGCTTGACCCTTCCACTGGGCCTACAATGTTGTCCTGAAATAAGGACTATTTTTTTGGTCTGGCCTTTTCTAGAACTGTAGCTGCCTATGTTCTTCTACATGGGACTCTTTAGGGTTACCCACATTGATGTAGTTTCTCATACCAGTTTATGTTATGGTTGTCACTGTCCATACACTGCCTAGGTTGACAGTTCTAATTTTGTACTTGACTTTGATTACCTACAATGTAATACCTACTATTACCATTTGAAACCTTACTAAAAAAGATTGAAACAGAAAAATCTCCTTTCATGTTATGACTTCCTTCTATCTCCTGGCCATCTCTTCCCACAACTTTTTGGATTCCCTACATGCTTTGCAGCTTATACATTTTGATCATAGATATGTGTCTGGCTAATAGTGTTAAGAGGACACACTAGGGTTAATTTACTAAAAGTGGAGAGTACAAAATCTGGTGCAGCTCTTCATAGAAACCAATAAGCTTCAACATTTGATAGGCAAAGGTTAATTGAAGAAGCTGACATTAGAAGCTGATTGGCTACCATGCACAGCTGCACCATATTTTGCACTCTCCAGTTTTAGTAAATCATCCCCACTGTTTATTGTAAAAAAACAGAAGTTCAAAAAAGTATACAAAAAAAATGTGCCAATACTGCATAGAACACAGTTTCAGCACTATGGAGAGCTCCAGCTGGCACATTCACTGGCCTTCCTATAGCTGCTAAAAAACAGTTGCTTTACTTAAAGTATAACTTAAGGCTAAACATTGTTGTAGATATGGATAGGGTAGCGAGGGCTTCAAACCACTTTAAGGTTTTTATTGCTGTCTGTATTGCTGTAAGGCCCTGTACACATGGGCAAAAAAACGTAGTTTTCCCTGACGAGATTCTTGGCAAGAATCTCTTGCCGCCCGAGTGTACACACTGACCTTTTCAAAAGAACCCCGGTTCTCTTGAAAGGCAAGAATGCAGTGATGTCATCGCGAACGATTATCATGCGTTCGTCACCCTACCTATGCCGTGGAAGCTACCGCACATGCGTCAAAGTCATTTGAGCATGCGCGGGTTTCCACGGCAACAGGTAAGTATACACACTCTCGGGTTTCTCGTCGGGAAACAGGCCGGCAAGAATCTCAACGAGAAAAACGAGCGCAGGGTCTCTTTTTTTCTCGTCGAGATCCTGGCCAGATTTTCTGACGAGAAACCTGAAAACCTCGTACACACGAACGGTAATCTCATCAAGAAGCAGTTTTCTTGCTGGTTTTTGCAGAGAAAACCGGTCGTGTGTATGAGGCCTAAAGCCTCGTACACAGGACTGAGGAACTCGACGTTCGAAACACATCGTTTTCCTCATCGAGTTCCTTGTTAGGCTGTCAAGGAACTCGACAAGGCAAGTTTCTCCATTCCCGTAGAGGAAAAAGAAGACATGCTCTCTTTTTGGCTCGACGGGATCCTCAACAGTTTCCTCGTCGAAAAATGTACACACGACCGGTTTCCTCAGCAAAAAAAAAAATCCCAGCAAGTTTCTTGCTGGTTTTTGCCGAGAAACTCGTTCGTGTGTATGAGGCCTTAGGGAGATTCACTCTCTCTCTAATTGCCCTGATCACCTATGTCACTGGAAATGAAAGAGGGGGTAAATCCACATTTTTTGAGTTGCCACCAGAACAGTAATGGAGGGGAAATCTTAAAGGGGTTGTAAAGGTTCTTTTTTTATTTTCTAAATAGGCTCCTTTTAAGCTAGTGCATTGTTGGTTCACTTACCTTTTCCTTCGATTTCCCTTCTAAATGTTTTTTTCTTTGTCTGAATTTCTCACTTTCTGTTCCTCCTCAGTAAGCTGTTCTGGCTGACTAACCCCCATCCAGAACAGCTCGGATGATGGGGATAAGCTTACTGAGGAGGAACAGGAAGTGATTCAGACAAAGAAAAAAAACATTTAGAAGGGAAATCGAAGGAAAAGGTAAGTGAACAAACAATGCACTAGCTTAAAGGAACCTATTTAGAAAAAAAAAACGAACCTTTGCAACCCCTTTAAAATAGGGACACTTGTTCATGTGATAAACACTAGATTGGGCGCTCCAGTCCCACCTTTTAATAACATATATCATTCCCATAATTAGTAGTAATTCCTCCAAGCGGTGGGAGTACGTCGGCAAAAATTTTGTTATAAAGCCTGACTTGAAAATTTAAATAATGGGGTGCCGGTGTCACCTGCAAATTACTAAAAAGTCTAATGCTGCACCTAAGATTAGTGACAACTAATAAAACATGTAATAATAATAGACAATACATTACTTAATGTATAATAAGCAATATCAATGAATAAATAAAGTGCATAATCATTCAATAATGATGAAAAAGTCCATAACAGCCTTATGGTAAATTCCTCTGTGTATGCTCCAACACCGTGCTTTCTAAAGTTCAATGTTCTTCAATTCTCCAATAAATAGTGCTTCACCCGAAGTGATATTATAATGCGCTCACCAGATATCCTTGGCCACCAAGTGACCATCAGGCATATATTAGAGGGAATCCTTGTTTCTTTAGCTACACACCTTCAGGAATCATATCAGCATCAATCAACTGTATTCAGATAAAACCAATCCAATCGGCAATGGTATAGACTTGGTTTTCTTCAAACACTTGTATCCTTTATTGGATAAATCCAGCTCCCATCAGAAGTTTCTGTAAAATTGGCTCCGCCACAAAGAGCCACAGAAGGCTAGGATAGTTGCTTTTTTAATTGTTTAAAATATTGCACTTACATATCCAGTGTAAGGTACAGCAGGCATAAAAAACACAGCTTTAAAGTGGATGTAAACACTTGTGTTACAGGTTATTTACATATCCTGGTAATATACAATGAACTTTGGATCACCTCATATTATGATAAACATAACATAACATATGATAAACATGTCCAAGCTCTAGATATGTAAATAACCTGTAACACAAAGCAAGAACAGAGAAACGGACTTTATAATTTGGCAAGTTGTTATCTGGAATTCTGTTAATTTTCACTGAACATTAAAAGAGGATTGCTCAGCGCTGGATTAACTCTGTGTGACAAGACTGGGCACAGATGATAGGAAATCTTATACTCTACATTGTGACATCAAAAACAAAAATTTTTTTTTTTTGGGTTTACATCCACTTTAAGGGGAAGCAGAAGCTGGTCCGTCACTACTATGCAGTGCACTTGTAGTGCACAGTGGATTTGCCTTTAGTAAATCAAGTTGGAAAATGCTGGGATTAAGAGGGATTGTGCACATAGCAAATCATGTGTTTACTTTCTCATACAAATGCTCAGTAAGCGTAATAAATTAGGTGTAGCTGTGTTCAGCCAATTCTGTGCAAAAAAATCCAGCTTTTAACCTTTATCTTCGGTGAACATTACTTTTTCTAAATGGATAGATTCCTCACCTTTTCTAATCACATGGGTTTTTTTTTTACTTCTTGTATTTTTGTGTCAGTTATTTTTTTATATAGTTATTTTTATTGATGAGATTTTTGTTGCATCAATTTTCTTTGAAAATCTGTGCATGCAAAAAGAAAAACTTCAGTATCTGCCGGCGGCGTAACGTAGCTCACATACGGTACGCCGCCGTAACCTAGGACGCAAGTTCCGTATGCAGAAAGAACTTGCGCCCTTAGTTATGGTGGCGTAACGTATGTTTGTCGGCGTAAGCCCGCCTAATTCAAATGGGGATGATGTGGGCGTGTTTTATGTAAATACACTGTGACCCCACGTATTTGACATTTTTTACGAACGGCGCATGCGCCGTCCGTGAAAAAATCCCAGTGCGCATGCTCGAAATTACGCCGCAAAGCCTCATTGGTTTTGACGTGAACGTAACTTACGCAAAGCCTTATTCGCAAACGACTTACGCAAACGACGTAAAATTTTCAAAACTTGGCGCGTGAACGACGTCCATACTTAACATTAGCTACGCCTCATATAGCAGGGGTAACTTTACGCCGGAAAAAGCCTAACGTAAACGACGTAAAAAAATGCGCCGGCCGGACATACGTTTCTAAATCGGCGTAAATACCTATTTAGCATATTCCTCGCGTAACTATACGGAAGCGCCACCTAGCGGCCAGCGTAAATATGCAGCCTAAGATACGACGGTGTAATACACTTACGCCGGTCGGATCTTAGGGAAATCTATGCGTAACTGATTCTCTGAATCAGGCGCATAGATACGACGGCCCGCACTCAGAGATACGACGGCGTATCTGGAGATACGCCGTCGTATCTCGTATCTGAATCCGGGCCTGTATGTAGAAATAGAGCCTGCGTATAAATGCTCATAGAAACAAGTAATCAAAGTGCAATATAGACTTGCAATCATAAAGAATAGATAAAAAACAAATAGCCTGGTGAGTGGTTATAGGCCACTTCCCATACTGTATTGTACAGGGCAGTTAGTACCTACTATGGTCACAGTGGCACTTACCTTGCTATGACCTCTGGTGTTCATCTGTACTGCTGTCTGTAATTAATGACATGCATGAGTAATTATTTGTGCTGACAACAGGCATGATTGGTGACCTGATGTGATTATATGGCTCTGTAATCCACTGACGTGTTCTTTCCACTCAGATAATGTTATTATTAGTATACTGAGATGCCATAGTACTGCTACATAGTCTGTTAATGAAAATAAAATGTTGCATTAACTTTGAATTACGTATAAGGTGGAGAGTTCATTTTCTATGTGGGTTAATGTATGTACAGTATATTGTCAAGATAAGCTTTTAAATAATGTCTGGTAAGCCTAAGTTGTTTTATTTAAACAACAGAAAAGGAGTACGGTAATTATATTTTAAGTTTGCATATAGACAGGCAGAAATTGAGATTTAACACTCTTCTAATTTGCATGGATTCGCTGCATCAGTTTGGCCAGTGAGTGAAATACTCATTCCCATCTCCTCAAGAAACAACAATCTTAGAAATGTAATTTAAAAAAAAATGTCTTTAAAAAATACTAAAACAGCCTTTTTGACACATGTTTGACCTATAATTTATAAATGGTACAGTAGGTGAACCCGATATTGTGTCAATCTCGCTCTCTTTCTTGGCGAGATTGAGCACCTACGAGCCCCATCGCGGGAGCCAGCGCCGAGCTGGCTTGCCGCGATGGAGACAGAGCCGTCATAGAAGCGACGGGAGATCCGACTTGGATTCCCGCCAATTCTACACGTGTGCGGCGTTTCTTATGAATCCTGAGGGGGAAGTCCCCGCCGGATTTTAAATAAAAATCCGGCATGGGTTCCCCCCTCAGGAGCATACCGGGCCCTTAGGTCTGTTATGGGTTGTAAGGAGAGCCCCCCTACGCCAAAAAAAAACGGCGTAGGGGGTCCCCCTACAATCCATACCAGACCCGTATCCAAAGCACGCTACCCGGCCGGCCAGGAAGGGAGTGGGGACGAGCGAGCGCCCCCCCCTCCTGAGCCGTACCAGGCTGCATGCCCTCAACATGGGGGGGTTGGGTGCTCTGGGGCAGGGGGGCGCACTGCGGCCCCCCCACCTCAGAGCACCCTGTCCCCATGTTGATGAGGACAGGGCCCCTTCCCGACAACCCTGGCCGTTGGTTGTCGGGGTATGCGGGCGGGAGGCTTATCGGAATCTGGGAGCCCCCTTTAATAAGGGGGCCCCCAGATACCGGCCCCCCACCCTAAGTGAATGAGTATGGGGTACATCGTACCCCTACCCATTCACCTGCAAGAAAAGTGGTAAAAACACAAATAAACCACACAGGGTATTAAAATATTTTATTAGTCTGCTCCGGAGGCCTCCCCTGTCTTCTTTAGCTCTTTTACCAGGGTAGGCTTCTTCTTCCGATTTCCGGGGGTCTTCTCCTGCTCTCCGGGGTCTTCACCGCTCTTCTGTGACGTCTTCTCCGCTCCGGGGGTCTTCTCAGCTCTTCTGTGACGTCTTCTCCGCTCCGGGGGTCTTCTCAGCTCTGGGGGGGTCTTCTTCTATATTCGCCGCTCTCCGCTCTTGACTCGGCGCACCCCGGTTCTTCCTCCCGCTGTCCGGTTCCTTCTCCTTCAGGGCTGGCCGCCGCTATACTGGCGGCGGTCAGTCCGCTCTTCTGTAACGTCATCTTCTTCTCTTCTCGTCTTCCGTCTTCTCCAGATGTTGACACGCCGGCCGGCTCTTCTCGCTGCAATGACGTGTGCCCGGCTTGCGTCGGATTTATATAGGCCTCACAGTCCCATCATGCTCTGTACCTACCCATGTGATACCTACCCACGTGGGTAGGTATCACATGGGTAGGTACAGAGCATGATGGGACTGTGAGGCCTATATAAATTTGAATACACACGGTCACACAAATCTTGTCGGAAATTCCGAACGTCAAGAATGCGGTGACGTACAGCACTACGACGAGCCGAGAAAAATGAAGTTCAACGATTCCGAGCATGCGTAGGATTTTTGTGCGTCGGAATTGCATACAGACGATCAGAATTTCCGACAAGAACTTTTGTTGTCGGAAAATTTGAGAACCAGCTCTCAAATTTTTGTGGTTGGAAATCCCGACAGCAAATGTCTACACACGATCGGAATTTCCAACCAAAAGCTCACATCGAACATTTGTTGTTGGAATTTCCGATCATGTGTACGTGGCATAACAGTATGCGTTTAAAAACAGGGGTTTGGTTGCACAAATTTGCAAATACATGCGTAAGCTACAGGCCCTGGCAAGGAACCCTGTGATCTGTAGACTCTACTTCTAACTTAGAAGAGGCTCTACAGTGTAAGAACATGCATTCTGCTGGGGGGTTTCACCTTCCTCTGGATCAACTGTGGGTATAGAATTGGGTATATAGGATTGTATGATATTATTATTTATTTTTTATTTTTTGGTTGAACTGGATGGACTTGTGTCTTTTTTCAACCTAACTATGTAACTATTCTGATGAGATAGATGACGGCAGATGGACTGGAGGGAGCCCACCCCTCCTTAAAGGTACAGGGGCACATTGAACACCCAATATGTAGCACAATGGCTGCAAATGTGTCAATGTGTTGCCTGACTTAAAATCAAGCATACAAATAATGTGCCACTATCCTCACCTATAACTGGCCTTTGCAGCAAGGAGCATTGGAAGGCAACGCATATCAAACAAAAGCCAAGGAAAAAATCCTTGGAAATATTCCAAGCTCTACTTATCAACCAGCCTGCGACCAACCAGATTTACCTGTCTAACAGTATGCGCTTAAAAACAGGGGTTTTTAAACGCATACTGTTAGACAGGTTAATCTGGTTGGTCAAAGGCTGGTTGATAAGTAGAGCTTGGAATATTTCCAAGGATTTTTTCCTTGGCTTTTGTTTGATACAGTATGTGTAGGTAGCTTGCAAATGTTTAATATGTGCTCCCAGTAGGTAAAGCAGAAGTCTCCTAACACTTTTGTGTTCTTCATTATTCATCACTCATGTTTGACTGCTGCAAGGCATTATATCTTTGCCTCTCCTTATTCAGTACCCCTAGGCTTCTCTTGAATCCTATTCACTAGCCTGGTCTCCTATACTTTGATCTCACAACCTTTCCTGTATCATGTGTACCTGCAGCACCTCTATCCAGCGAGCCTTGTATGTAGTGTGTATTATCCTGTTTTGTTGGCTATTTTGTGCAGTTCGGTCTTTCACCTTACCATGTCATCTGTGCTTGCTGTGCCATTATCACTTGTACATAGATAATTTCACAATAATCTAATTGACTCTTAGTTCTGTGTTTGAATTCCCTTAGCGCAGTTGCTAGTCTGGTCACATCTCCTGAACGAGAATTCCTGTGAAGGAATGGTGACATTGTGCTGCACTGCAATAGCCTGAGCTCAGCAAGTACAACACAAGCAAGGAAAGCAGAATCACATAAGGATTTATTGAATTTAGTGTGGAGGCCACCTCAAATGTAATAAATCTACTTGAAAATAATGTCATTTGCCCAGTGTTCGCAATAAAGAGGAGGTATTTTTAAATAATGAACATATGTTGAAGGTCATTCATTCGAATAACCATTGGTATAGCACAGCCATTGACTAAGGTGAACAGATTTTACATTAGTATATGTACTTATAGCTGTCATAGCTTACATTTAGAAAAGCTCTTGTAGTGCTACCAGCTGAAGATCCGCTTGGAAGGTTGGGTTCTCTGTTATTCTGCTTCAATTCTGAACTACCTCAGCCCCTCTGGCACACCAGCACATGGATACAGCACTGCTATTGGGGGCACAAATATAGATACCCTGCAAACAACAAAAGGTTGAGTATCAAAAAGCAAACATCAGACTGGTTAGTGGTAAATAAAACCAATATATTGCCACGGGTTGAAGTAAACACCAAAACGCACATAAATGAATAAATAAAGAATTCAATCAATCAGTAGAAAATATGATCACTAGGCTATAGCAGCATAGAATGGAGCTCTACATAGCTAATTAGAGTAAACCTGGTAAGCCACAAAATCAGCAATACGTGATGGCATTAGAAAACAGTAAGGCCTCGTACACACGACCGAGGAACTCGTTGGAAATGAAACATAATTTTCCTCGACGAGTTCCTTGTCAGGCATGTGGAGAAACTTGACAAGCTTTCTTTGCGTACACACTGTCAAGACCAAATCTCCTCGTTCTCAAACTCGGTGACGTACAACACATACAACGGCAGGGGAAGTTCGATTCCACTTGCACAACCCTTGGGGCTGCTTTTGCTAATCTCATGTTACTGCGTGTTAAGTAAAAGTTTGGTAAGAGACGATTTGCACTTTTCAGTCTGTTACAGCGTGACAAATGTGCTATCTCCATTACAAACGCTACTTTTACCGAAGGTGCGCTCCAGTCTCACACTTTATTCTGAGCATGCGCGGGTTTCTTAGCATACACACAAACGTATTTCTCATGGAAAATTAGCCCGACGAGGAACACGACGAGGAAATTGAGACTCTCGTCGAGGAAAAAGAGAACTTGTTCTCTTTTTTTCTCGTCGAGTTCCTCGACAATTTCCTTAATGAAAAACATACACACGACCATTTTCCTCGGCAAAAAAGCTCTGCCACCATGTTTCTTGATGGTTTCTGTCGAGGAAAACGGTTGTGTGTACGAGGCCTAACAGCAATGATACTCAATACTGCGAAAAACTCCTCTGTAAACACTAGGCTATAACCACTTTAGAGTACCCTCTTTGTATGAATGTCACTGATGAAATGTATGACTCCCTAAAGAGGTACCTCTTACTATGAACACTGGCAAAGTTCTTGTACAGCTTCTCTCTGAGTGAGCAGTCTTCAGTCCTAGTTTTATAGCCAGCTAGCATTGTGGCCTCTTCTTTACTGTGGCACACATGAGTACAGTTCCAGTAAATGAATAATCACATGTCCCATGCAGTAAAAAAATCTACTATTTAAATGGCCAGTCCCTATGTGCTCAGTCTCTGCTAGCAGCAACAGATTCTTTTCAGCAGTGTCCTCTCGCCATTGCCAGTGGTACAGCAACAAGGGTCCCGCTATTCAGATTTCAGCTCACTCCTGGATCTGCCTGGAACAACTCTGGTTCTTTGCACATGGCCGCAGGCTTGTAGCAGGTTGATGTGCGCACAGGAGCAGTGATGTGCACACCTCAGTCTCCTTGCAGCAAAGAGGAAATCCCTTGGTATTCAGTCTGTGATAATACACCTTTCGCTCTTCTTATAAATGACTTACATTGGAAATTGTAGTACAATAGTCCATTACCTGCCGTTTAGTTGATTAGTCAGGTATTCTGTCACTGGGTTTTTGGTTCACTTTTTATGTTTGCTGGTGCTTGGATGAATTTTGTTGCACAGTAAACACATTTTATTAAAAGCATACACAGTCTGGTCCCAGTTTCCTGTGTAGCCACGTAGATGCTGCTAATTCCTAACATAACACTGGAGCCCGGATGCTTCTACGATAGGCTATTGCTTATGTGGAATTGGCATTAAAGAATAAAGATCTTTACTACCTGGTTTTGCAGAATGTCTCTACTACTTGAGTACAATATATCCTCTTCCGGACCAGGTAATTTCTGGCACGTTTTATTTACATGTAACAATAATTTTTTTTTTTTGATAGAAAATTACTTAGAACTCCCAAACACTATATTTTTTTATTTTTTTAAATATTTTATTTCTTAACCATCAAAGGTGAGTCTAGGTTCTCACAACAGTCATATATACACAATAACTTTAACATATATATTTAAGTAAATAGAACAGTAGTTTAAAAATAGAAATCAGATCATTCATAGCACCCTCAATACACATTCAGTGAGAATTAACACCAATATTTCAGCTACTACAGGGAACACCCCGAGTCCCTATACCCGGGGTCACCCTTTTTTTTTTCCATTTTCTAAATTATAAAGACTAAAACACATTTTTAAAAAAAGGGGGAGGGGGAAGGGGTAGGGAAGGTGAAAGAGATAGGGAGGGGGGAGCCCTGGATAGATAATGAATAGCTACTTGTCAGGTATCTAGTTATGATGCCTATACAATGCCTGACAATCATGAGTTAAGCAAGGTAAAACTTTCTTCAGAGAGGATAAACATATTCCACCGTCTCCATAACCCAGAGTACCTTTCTTGCTTGTTTTGTGCTGAAAGTGTGAGATATTAATCTCTTCCACCTTCTGAAGCCAGCATCCGACAGTAGGAGGTAGCGTGATTTTCCACCTAAAAGGGATACAGGGCTTTAGCAGCATTTACTAAATGTCATGAAATAGATTTTTCATATTTTTTAACTGGGATAGTCGTAACATGTAATAGGAAAAAAGCTGGATCCTCAGGTATCCTTTAATCGTGATTTTTTTAATAATGTTCCGTACTTTCCTCCAATATGGTATTATCTTGGACAGGACCAGAAAACTTGTTGCATCGTACCTCCCTCCTCCAGACATCTCCAACAGCGATCTGGCATTTCAGGGTAAAATTTATGTAGCATCTGTGGAGTATGGTACCACTGTGTCAATATTTTGTAGTTAGTCTCCTGGATCTTAGTACAGATAGATAATTTCAGCGAGAGTCTAATCATGTTTTGTCTTTGACTAGTTGTGAACTTACAGTTCATCTCACGCTCCCATCTCTCTATCCAAGATAGATATGGTTGTTCCGAATGTGTAATCAGTAGACCATACATCCTTGAGAGTGTTTGCGTCAAGGTCCCCCTGTTCGAACAGCACTCTTCAAATGTGAATAATTGTCGACCGAACCTCTCCGGAGACTTTAGTGAGCAAAGAAAGTGATGTAACTGCAGAGCATTCCAGAACGGCAGACGGAAGGAGCCCAAAGGCTCCATTAATGCAGCTATAGATGGCCAGCCATCCAGTAGTAAAAAATGTGATGCTCGAAAGCAGTTAGTTTGGTAAAGGATGGAGAAATGGTAATCTCTCAAGCCTGGAGGAAATCTCGGGTTCCCAAGAATAGGCATCAAGGGCGAGTACATTGACGAAAGAGAGGTTTTGACTATCACTTGTGAGCAGGTACGTACTGTGGGGCCTATCAGAGGGTGTAACTTTAAATAAGATGGGAGATTATCATAGCACCATGGTGTCGCTTTCAGTAAAACATCAGTTTGAGCTTGCTCAATCCGAACCCAGAGTTTAAACCTTGAGTGACGACTCCAGTCTATGAGTCTCCCCAGATGTACAGTCTGATAGTATTTGAGTATGTCTGGGAGTGCGATACCTCCACTATGTTTAGATCTGTTGAAAATACTGAGATGGTATCTTAATTGGTAAAGTTTGAAGTAAGTATAAGTACTTGGGTAGGATACTCATCTTTAAAAGATTGCATCTACCAAACCACGAATGCAGTCCCTGATTCCACGTCTCCAGAGAAATACGCGTTCTAGTCAAAAGAGGGGGGAAATTGAGTTCAAAGACTCAAATTAGATTGAAGGGAATATACGCTCCCAGATACTTCAAAGTTGTATCTGTCCACTTAAACGTGAAATGTATCTGTAGGATCTGAAGCAGCACAGTAGAAACGCCAACCCCCATAGCCTTCCGATTTATTGAAATTGATCCGTAAATTACACAATCGGCCATAAATCTCAAATTCACAAATAATTTTCGGATGCTAAATTAAAGGGTTAGTGAGAGAAAAAAGGAAGTTGTCCCGTATGCTGAAATTTTGTGTTGTCTGTTTCCCACTCTAACTCCAGTGATATCTGGATTCCGCTGTATCATACAAAGGAGAGGTTCCAGGGAGAGAAAAGCAACGGGGACAGCAGACACCCCTGCCTCATCTCATTTGAGATAGGGAAAGGGTCTGATAGGGTTCCGTTAACTTTGACTTGGGCCGTCGGATGTGAGTAAATCTTAGATATCCACTGCAGCATATGTTCCCCCAGGCCTATGTTACGTAAGACCGCAATCATAAAATTCCAGTTAACGCTAGACATGTGCACAGCAAAAATTTTCGTTTATTTCTGTTTCGTTTCTGTTCGTTTATCGTGATTCGTAACGAGTCGTAATTTCGTAAGACGTTAGTTATCGTATTCATACTCTTTAGTATTTTCGTAACATTTTTTTTTCCGTTTCCGTTTTTTTCTGTTAGTTTATTTTTCGTTGAATCGAGATTCGTATTTTTGTTATATTTTGTATTCTGCCGCGTTCGTATTTTTAAAATGATTTTATTTGTTCCTTCGTTTTTACGTTAGTTTAATTTTCGTTGTTTTGCTATTCGTATTTACATTATATTTTCCATCATGCCGCATTCGTATTTTCGTAAGAAATATATTTTCGTTGCTTTATGATCATTCGTATTTTCGTGTCTAATTTGCTTTGATTGTAAAAACATACTTTTGTAGATTTTATTGCATTCATAATTCTGTTAGAATACATTTTACGTTTATTCGACACACTACTCGTCGTAATTTTGTAATTCGTACTTTACTGTGATTGACTTGACTGTCTTAGTTAGCACACACACCCTGTCTAGAATGAAGTCTGACGTAGAAGAATACTAAAATATGTCAGATATTACAAATACAAATCTAGAAATTAGATGCACTGCAGTCTAACACAGAAAAAGACACAAGGAGCCAGGAGGTAATGAGAAAGACGCTCATTGGGGGAAGGAACAAACCTCTTCAGAGGAAAGGGACAGCGCTCAGTGGCTATTGGTCAATGTCCAGAAATATTTCAGTACTAACGAAAGCTAAATTTACATTATTTTGTATTTTCGTTGTTTTCATTTCCGTTTTCCGAAGATTCGTAATTTATTTTTCGTTAGTTTTGATTTTCGTTTTTTATTCTTTGTTCGGCATTTCGGTTGTTTTCTTTTCGGTCTTCGAATATTAGTAAGTTTGCATTTTCGTTCATTTTGTTTTTCGTAATTATTATTTTTTTTGGGTTCGGTATTTTCGTTGTTTCTATGTTTTCGTTTCTTTCATCTTTCGTATCTTCGTTGTTTTTCATATTCGTTATTTTGAAAATATCGTTATTCGTTATTAATTGCGCTAAACCGTTCGTTCATTCGTATGTTAACGAATCAACTAAAATAACGAAAATTGACGGAAAACGTATTCGTAACTTAAAAGATTGCACATGCCTAGTTAACGCGGTCAAATGCTTTTTCAGCATCTGTGCCTATTATAACGCATGGATTACGCGTCTCCTGTGCAGTGTGAATAAAGTTTAACACTTTAATTGTATTACCCTGAGCTTCTCTAGTTGGGATAAATCCCACTTGGTCAAGATGTATCAGCGGTTGTAAATATTGTGCAATTCGAGTGGCAATAATCTTCGTAAATAATTTGAGATCGCAATTCAGGAGTGATATCGGCCTATAGCTACCGCAGCAAGTGGGATCTTTTTCTTCTTTAACCTTCTGAGCGGTGTTCCCGAGTCTGACTCTGGGTGAGATTCTTTTGCTAGGATCGGTAACCCCGAGTCAGACTCGGGCTTGCCTCGCAGCATCCATAGGCTTGGTTTACTTACCTTGTCCCTGGATCCAGCGATGCCACCGCACTGTGTGAGTGAGCAGGACCTCGCTCGATTCACACAGTGCCTCTGTGTGCCGCCGATCTCCGTTCCCTGCGACGTTACGACGCACAGGAGCGGAGAACGGCGCCAAATTCAAAAAGGTAAACAAACACAATACATACAGTATACTGTAATCTTATAGATTACAGTACTGTATGTATAAAATACACCCCCCCCCCTTGTCCCTAGTGGTCTGCCCAGTGCACTACATGTACTTTTATATAATAAAAACTGTTCTTTCTGCCTGCAAACTGTAGATTGTCCATAGCAACCAAAAGTGTCCCTTTATGTCAAAAATGGTTTTAGAGCAGCTAGAAAACAGCGATAATAAATTATAATCACTTGCAGAATTGTGCGATAGCGATTTGTGGGGAAATTCGTCATAAAAAAATAAAAGTAATGACAGCGACAATTCTGCAACTGAGCAAATTTCAGTGATTTTGAGTTGATTACATTATTGAATAATTTTTATTTTTATTATATTATTATTTGTTATAATTATTTATAATTATTTATTATATTATAATTTATCATTTTGTTTTAAAAAAAAATCATACCCGGGATGCCTACTAGACTCTTGTTTGGTCAGATTTAAGTGAGTTATTCCTAAGAATTACAGGCCTACAGTATAAAACACCAAATTTCCTTGCAAATAATGGTACCGCTTTCAGCACCTTTTTTCTGAAATAATCATACCGCCAGGGAGGTTAAGGATTACTGTGACGTTTGCTTTTAAGGTATCTCTAGAGAAAGGTGTTTCAAGGCTTACTTTATTGAATAACCTCTTAGGCCAGTGGCGGCTGGTGGTTTCATTCTTTTGGGGGGGCGACATAAACAGCCACCCCCTGGTCGGGCAGTGGCTGCAAACCCCCTGGTGACCAGCCGTGGCATCAAAGCCCTGCACTTACCCAATCTCGGAAGCAAGCGGGCAGCGTGTCCGCCGCCTTTCTTCCTCCTCCACTGATGTGAATCATGGAACCTTCCCCCGTGCATCCCCTTCCTCCTCCTTCTAGGCGTTACAATAGGATCGCCTGACCTATCAGCCATATGGCCATGGATAGATTCATGCTATGTATAAATTTATCCATTACTATATAGGGGATGGCATGGATAGAGGGGGCGGCGTCCATGCGCCCTAATGGACGGGCCGCCCCTGCCTTAGGCTATGTTAACACTGCAATGGATATGAGTCTGCATGTGTGTTGCATCACACATACGGGTTCCCAGTTCTGCAGATTACCTGGGCATGATAGGTGCAATATAACAACACGTGAATGAAGAAGTACTGAGCAGGTAGCTTGTGCTCCCTGTATAATTTCAAGACTTGACAGGCATACACCTTTAATGCTGCATTGTATGCAGCCATCAAGGCAGTCCCATATTATAAAATAGTAAATTGCACCACATTTAGAAATAGGCGAAAATAATATCGAACAGAAACACGTTAATCAGTTTTATGATAAAAAAGAAGACGACACAGCCGTGAGTAATTATTGCAATGCACCAATAATTGAGAGAGCTTTATTTCATTATACTAGCCTAAATGTCAGTGTAACATTTGGAAACACATACCATCCAGAAGTATTAAAAAAAAGTCTTGATTCCAATTAAGTATTTTTCACAGTAAAATATGAACAGCACTGTGTACTGTATGTTGATAGCTTATTATTTTCTATCTGACAATAAAGTGCGTCCTTGCTGGAAAGTCAGCAAAAATGAAAAAGAGAGACAGCCAAGAGATTAAAGTGCTAGTACAGGAGTGAACTGCACATGAACTGGTATCATTGGGAGAAAAACATAACTACATAGTATTCTGGTTAAAAAAAAAAAGACATGTCTCTCCATGTTAAAAGAAATAAATAAAAATAAATAAATGAATAAACATCCATCGGTGATCCAGAGGAAGACAATCCACATTTCACAGCTCTTTAGTGAAGAACTCTTTTGAAATACTCTTATGCCACATACACACAATCGGTTCATCCGATGAAAACGGACCGATGGATTTTTTTATCAAATATCCGATGAAGCTGACTTTCATCAGTCTTGCCTACACACCATCAGTTAAAAATACGATCGTGTCCAACGTGGTAACGCAAAACACTACGACGTGCTGAGAAAAATTAAGTTCAATGCTTCCAAGCATGCGTCGACTTGATTCTGAGCATGCATGGATTTTTGACTCATTTACTAAGCTATGGAGCAACTGCACTTGCAGAGGGCAACTGCATTTTGCAATGTGCACAGTCTATTTGCCTTTAGTAAATCAACCCCTTTATGTAGCTTTTAAGGGAGGAGTAAAGGGGAATCCTATAGAATGTAACAGAGTGGCAGCTCTGAGAGTGCTGGGACTGCTGGCATCACATCCAAGATAGTGGCACCCAGCAGCTGTATCAGGGCTTTTGAATGTATACAAAAAGCCAGGTAAGTTGTATGAATAAAATACGTTAAATGCACATATGACCTTATGGTAAGATTTTTGTTTCAATAAATGTTCTGGTCATAGGGTTTCTTTAAAACTTGTCTCCATGGAGAGACAAACCACAAGAAACCCTCATCCCACCAATTTTAACAAGGTCTTGTTTGAAAAAAATAAAATAAAAAGGCATGTTTACTTAAAGCGGTATAATACCCAAAATATTTTTATTGCATCTTACCAATTCTTATATGGAGTGTCTGCATTTGTTTTCTTTTTTAGGCTTTCTTTCTTCTGTTTCCATCTGGTGATCAAGACAGTTAGTCTGTTGTTTTTCAAAAGCTCTAGAACAAGATATATCAGTTACATGGATGAGACAAACCATTTACCATTGACATGGGTACTTACAATGATCAGCTTTTATGTATGTAAAACTTTTACCCAAAAGGAAAAAAGCATTTGCTGCAACTGCTTATGAAGTGTGAGCTGGAGTTCAGCTTCAATTTGTTTAGTGTATCTAAATCTGCTAGTATATCTAAAACTCTTTCCCCCAAACTGACAATGCTGCATCTGCAAACACAGAAACATTTAATCTCAGTCTATGTCATTTATAAATCAGTTAAAAAGCTATGGTCCCAAAACGGAACATTATTATTTTAGACTAGTTAGGAGCAGAGCTTTTTTTCTCAGAGAATAGGTGCAAGTTACCTCTTGTCTCTGTCTGGGTTTTAAGGGTTAAAGAAGAGGCAGAAATACTTACCTTACTCCTTGCTCCTGCAGACTTCCTCCCTGCCGGACAACCAGTCCCACAAAGCCATGCTTGATTGTGCAACTGCCCCCTTGCTAATGTCATCACATACAATGCAGGACAAGTGGCCCTGCACTGTGCATGAGGAATTCTAGGGCCTGTTAAGAAAGCAAAGGAGTGTGATGGCTGTAGCGGGGAGTGACAGTCAAGGTAAGTATTTCCTCCTATTTATTAACCTCTAGTTTAAAAGAGTGTTTAACCACTTGCCGCCCGCCCTATTACAAAATGACGTCAGCAAAGTGGTTTCAATATCCTGACCATATGACGTCTTCAGGATATTGAGCCGCTGCGCGCCCCCGGGGGCGCACATCGTGGCGATCATTGTTGCGGGGTGTCAGTCGGACACCCCACAACACCGATCTAGATAAAGAGTCTCTGACGGAGACTCTTTACCACGTGATCAGCCGTGTCCAATCACGGCTGATCACGATGTAAACAAGAAGAGCCGTAATCGGCTTTTCCTCACTCACGTCTGTGAGACGCGATTAGAGGAGAGTCAATCGGCTGCTTCTCTGACAGGGGGGGGTTTGTGCTGATCAATTATCAGCGCAGCCCCCCCCAGAGGATGCCCACACTAGACCACCAGGGATGCCACCAGACCACCAGGGATGCCCAACACCAGGTATGCCACCCTAGACCACCAGGGATGCCAATCAATGCCCACAATGGATGCCAATCAGTGCCCACAATGGATGCCAATCAGTGCCCACAATGGGCCTCACTAATTGGCAGGCATTGTTTGGCACTGATTGGCATCCATCAGTACAATATATTACAGTACATCAGTGCCCATTCACGCGCCTATCTGTGCCCATCCATGTCGCCTATCTGTGCCCATCTGTGCCGCCTATCTGTGCCCATCTGTGCTGCCTATCTGTGCCGCCTATCAGTGTCGCCTATCAGTTCCCCATCAGTGCTGCATATTAGTGCCCATCATCAGTGCCCATCAATTCCACCTCATCAGTGCCACCTCATTGATGCCACCTCATCGGTGCCCATCAGTGCCGCCTTATCAGTGCCTGTCAGTGCAGCCCCATCAGTGCCCATCAGTGAAGGAGAAAACGTACTTATTTACAAAGTTTTTGTAACGGAAACAAAAAAAAAAGCATTTGTTTTTCAAAATTTTCGGCCTTTTTTTCCTTTTTTTTTTTTCAGAAAATAAAAATCCCAGAGGTGATCAAATACCACCAAAAGAAAGCTCTATTTTTGGGAACAAAATGATAAAAATTTAGTGTGGGTACAGTGTAGCATGACCGCCTAATTGTCATTCAAATTGCAACAGCGCTGAAAGCTGAACATTGGTCTGGGCAGGAAGGTGTATAAGTGCCCAGTATGGAAGTGGGTAAACCTTACAACTTAGGAGGGGGAGACAAAAATATGGTTATTTTACTTTTCAACAAGAGACCATTAGTACCACCTGTGTATTATAGGGTCAAAAGGCCAGTATATTATGGGTGAAAAGAAAAAAAGGAAAAAAAAAGGATGCTGTGTAGTATTCCAGACAAGTTAAAGATCTTCTGATGGTTATTTAGAAAACTAGTAAGTTTAAGCCAATTTTTTTTACAACTTTATGTGTAGGAAAATGCCCCAGTATGCCCATCATACAACAAAATTGTTCTCTGTAATAGATGATAACTTCCTAAGGATATCCAAGCAGCATAAAATCTAATAGCTCCCCAGATCATCATAAACCTGCTCCGACATACTAAAATAGACTTCCAAAAAAAATGCATCTATATTTCTAAAATGAATTTTAGGGTACCTGCAGTGTGCAACAGCTAATTTGTAGACTAATTCATAAAACAACATATAAACAACTGCTTAACATGCAATACATACTGAACATAACAATAAATAAATCAATTCTACTCCCTTTTTCTCTCTGAAACTTAAAGTATATCTAAAGCCAAAACTTTTTTTCATATTGGATACAGGGCCGGATTCCAGACAAGGCCAACAAGGCCAGGCCTCGGGGCGGCACTGCAGCTGACAGGAGAGGACACTTTAATTTCCCCCCCTGTCATGTGACGGATGGTGAGAGGAAAGAAAACAGAGGGAAGAGGAGGTGAGATGGTTTTCAATGTAATTTTCGGCAGCAGCACCCCCCCCCCCCCCAATGATCAATGTCATTTTTGGCAGCAACATCCCCCCCCCCAGTTCTCAATGTCCCCCGGCGGATAATGTCCCCCCCTGTACTGCGCAGGCGGGGGCGGCATTGAAGGACCAGGCCTTCAAGGGGCGGCAAAGGGAGTAAATACGGGCCTGATTGGATAGAGTAGGGGAAGGTTAAAACTGCTGTTATGTTTGTTGCCTTTTTTTCCCCTTGGGGAGATTTGACTTAATTTCCTGTTCTATAGATACTGCAAAAAATAAGAGAGAGGTGCAGAGACACAGTAGAAGCTCAGCGGACTACAAGCACAGCTAAAGGCTTTGCAGTATGTCTCAGCAATCAATGGTGCTAGTTGCCAACATACTTACCAGCCAGCAAGCTATTTCAACACTGTGCATGAACGCCCAAGAGTGGGTAGCATGAATATCTTGGGGGTGCTGGTGAAAGTCCCAGCCAAAGTAACTAACATTCAGCATCCTGGACTGCACTGTCACACAGAGTCAGTATAGAAGTGTGCAGGACCAATTATGGCATTGTATAAATGCAAATCAAAGAAACAGCCAGCACTCCTTGGCGAGACACATGGATCGAGATTCAGCCGAATTAGCAGGGACTGGCCGAGATTAGATCCATGTATGGGCAGGCTGATTGTACCCAAGTCGATCCATCCAGCCTGTCAAATTCTTCTACAAGCAATTTCTGCCAGCAGCTATAGCCACTAGGAGTAATCATTGTGCTCTGCTGGCTGGGAAGGCTCCCTGCGAATTATGGAACACATTAGCGCTACGGGAGGCCGTTCCCCATCAATACTGACTTGATGGGGAAATCAGGCTATTTTCTTTCTTTCCACTCGTGGTGGAAGAAAAAAAGGAAATCAAATAATCTATGAGCTGCATAACACCTCTGTGATTCTGCCCAAAACCTTGTCAGCTGATAACATCCTTTGCTCTCTGCCTGTGCGGAATTCTTGTCATTAGCATTGTTCCCAGCTACCTCTGGGAACTATAGTACAATTTCCCCTTTGTTTTGGAGACGAGGGGAAGAGGGGGCTTTCTGTAATCCTAAAGCTGGCCTTAGAATGTTAATTTGTTTTTCTAACTATTAGTGAGTCAAATCGACATTTCTTTTTTTAACCACAATGACGAGAAAATTCGAAGGAGCAAAATGGAAAAAAATTCTCAAAGAAACACATTTCTAACAGTATATGTGGGTTTTGTTCAGTAAAGTCCATTCCTTCCAAAATCAAATGTTAAAAGCAAACAAAATCTTTCAAACAACACATGTTCCAGGAATTGTATGAATTTTCCTAAGACTTTTCCTAAGAATTTTCATTTGAAAAGTTCCTGTATGATTCACATGCGGTTCATAGTGTGAACCATGATTAAGATGTTGTAATACATGTCCACTTCATTATTATTATTATTATTATTATACAGGATTTATATAGCGCCAACAGTTTGTGCAGCGCTTTACATCAGGGAAGACAGTACAGTCACTATACAAATCAATACAGGAGGGATTAGAGGGCCCTGCTCGTTAGAGCTTACAATCTAGAAGGGAGGGTCAAGTGGAACAAAGTGTAGTTAGCTGTGGGGGATGATCATATGGACTCAAATGAAAATACAGTTGTTAGGTGTGGGTAGGATAGTCTTCTCTGAATAGGAGGGTTTTCAGGGATTCTCTAAAAGCTAATAGAGAAGGAGATAGACAGAGAGGTTGGGGTCAGGAATTCCATAGGTTTGGAGAGGCTCTGGAAAAGTCCTGGAGACGAGCACGGGAGCAGGTGATGAGGGATCAACATCTAGGGCTCCACACTTATCTCTTCTCAGTGTAGCAATATAACTTAATGGAATAAAGATACAATCTCGTGCTCTCTGTTTAGACAGATTTTATTGTTAAAAACAATCAGAAATACTCACATTTTAATACTGTATATAATGGCATTTAAATAGTTAAGAGCCAATCCACTGCAAAAAAACAGAGAGTTACAACTCCAATCCATGACCACTAGTATACTGCTATCCCTTCCACTGTGTAGTGGCTATTCCTAGTAGCATGATGACATCAGTTTAATAAGCTACACCCTTACACGTTCCGTCCTTCAAAGGGAATTTTGCTAAAATATGTAGCGTAATCTACAATATGTGGCTGTCCCATAATTGGGTGCATGGCTGTGTAAACTACAAATCATGGGACCTCATAGCAAAATTTGTATGGGCCCCATGGTAACCTCTCTTTATGGCATCTGGAAGTGTCAGCTGTGAAAATACTGATATTACCATTATTTATGCCTACATCAAGGGCAGTTAGCAGGAGTTCTGTTAGCATAGTCAGTACACTACCAGGAACAAATGTTGTGGGTAGAAGTTGTCAAGGAAGAGCAATAGTGTAGGCAGGGCCGTTTGAAGGAATTTGGGGGCCCCAAGCAAAATGGACATGGAAGCCCCCCAAACACCCCCCCCGCACGCACGCAAAGTCTACAGGAACCACAGCATAGCGATACAGTTTAAGTTTGCCCACACTTTATATAAACAAAAAAGGTTTACAGTGCAAATACTGCTGTTGCATATACCGTGCATAAATAAAAAATGTTTACAGTGCAAATACTGCTGTTGCATATACCGTGCATAAATAAAAAATGTTTACAGTGCAAATACTGCTGTTGCATATACGGTATATGCAACAGCAGTATTTGCACTGTAAACATTTTTTATTTATGCACGGTATATGATATACCGTGCATAAATAAAAAATGTTTACAGTGCAAATACTGCTGTTGCATATAATGTGCATAAAATTTGAACATTTTCAACAATTTAAAAAATATTTTTACTCCCCCAAGGTCTTTTTACTCCCCCCTTCCTGTGTTCTTTTTACTCCCCCCTCCCTTCCGTACCGTGCGGCAGAAGATTCAGTTTCCTGTTCCCAGCCGGACTGAAAGAGGTGAGCACTCAGTGTGCACTTCCTGTCAGTCCGGTCGGGCACAGGAAACTGAATCTTCTGTACCGCGCAGTACCCAGCCGGACTGACAGGAGGAAGGAAGAGGAGCTCGGCCACGCTACAGGAAAGGGGAAGTAGTGACAAGAGAAGAAGCAGTGCTGTAGCTGCCTGAGGCTCTCTATAGAGCGCTCAGGCGGCTGCAGCATTTATAGGAAGCATGGCAAGGGCCCTGCTTGGGGCCCCAGGTCAGCTCAGGGCCCCAAGCAAGTGCTTGGTTTGCTTGCCTTGTTGCGACGGGCCTGAGTGCAGGTAATTCGCTTTTAACCCTAATTTTCCAGCAAACTGCTTGATTAGTACTCAGCAGCTTTCCTATCTTTTTCAACAAATCAGATCTAGGATCCTAGTGACGTATTGTAAATTCAAAGCTCTCCCACCCCTAAGCAAGCAGGAGCTGAAAGTGGTGGTTGTAGAGCTACAGTAGCAATATTAATAATAATCAAGATATTTTATTTGATTACATAATTGTTAATGATCCTGAAATGATCCAGGACTCTCTACTGTCAGTATGCACCGATCAGCCCACGACCGATGAACGTTTTCCAGTGTGATCATTCTAGAAAAAAATATCTAATGATCAACTTCTGTCGAACAAGGAGGACCACACACAGATCGAACTTCATCTGGTCCCTGCTGAACTGGCTACATTTTGATTCTTCTGTACCCAGCATAACACAGCTAAACAAAACAGATCAAACAAAGGGGAACTGTGACTATACAGGGAGTGCAGAATTATTAGGCAAGTTGTATTTTTGAGTATTCATTTTATTATTGAACAACAACCATGTTCTCAATGAACCCAAAAAACTCATTAATATCAAAGCTGAATATTTTTGGAAGTAGTTTTTAGTTTGTTTTTAGTTTTAGCTATTTTAGGGGGATATCTGTGTGTGCAGGTGACTATTACTGTGCATAATTATTAGGCAACTTAACAAAAAACAAATATATACCCATTTCAATTATTTATTTTTACCAGTGAAACCAATATAACATCTCAACATTCACAAATATACATTTCTGACATTCAAAAACAAAACAAAAACAAATCAGTGACCAATATAGCCACCTTTCTTTGCAAGGACACTCAAAAGCCTGCCATCCATGGATTCTGTCAGTGTTTTGATCTGTTCACCATCAACATTGCGTGCAGCAGCAACCACAGCCTCCCAGACACTGTTCAGAGAGGTGTACTGTTTTCCCTCCTTGTAAATCTCACATTTGATGATGGACCACAGGTTCTCAATGGGGTTCAGATCAGGTGAACAAGGAGGCCATGTCATTAGTTTTTCTTCTTTTATACCCTTTCTTGCCAGCCACGCTGTGGAGTACTTGGACGCGTGTGATGGAGCATTGTCCTGCATTAAAATCATGTTTTTCTTGAAGGATGCAGACTTCTTCCTGTACCACTGCTTGAAGAAGGTGTCTTCCAGAAACTGGCAGTAGGACTGGGAGTTGAGCTTGACTCCATCCTCAACCCGAAAAGGCCCCACAAGCTCATCTTTGATGATACCAGCCCAAACCAGTACTCCACCTCCACCTTGCTGGCGTCTGAGTCGGACTGGAGCTCTCTGCCCTTTACCAATCCAGCCACGGGCCCATCCATCTGGCCCATCAAGACTCACTCTCATTTCAGCAGTCCATAAAACCTTAGAAAAATCAGTCTTGAGATATTTCTTGGCCCAGTCTTGACGTTTCAGCTTGTGTGTCTTGTTCAGTGGTGGTCGTCTTTCAGCCTTTCTTACCTTGGCCATGTCTCTGAGTATTGCACACCTTGTGCTTTTGGGCACTCCAGTGATGTTGCAGCTCTGAAATATGGCCAAACTGGTGGCAAGTGGCATCTTGGCAGCTGCACGCTTGACTTTTCTCAGTTCATGGGCAGTTATTTTGCGCCTTGGTTTTTCCACACGCTTCTTGCGACCCTGTTGACTATTTTGAATGAAACGCTTGATTGTTCGATGATCACGCTTCAGAAGCTTTGCAATTTTAAGAGTGCTGCATCCCTCTGCAAGATATCTCACTATTTTTTACTTTTCTGAGCCTGTCAAGTCCTTCTTTTGACCCATTTTGCCAAAGGAAAGGAAGTTGACTAATAATTATGCACACCTGATATAGGGTGTTGATGTCATTAGACCACACACCTTCTCATTACAGAGATGCACATCACCTAATATGCTTAATTGGTAGTAGGCTTTCGAGCCTATACAGCTTGGAGTAAGACAACATGCATAAAGAGGATGATGTGGTCAAAATACTCATTTGCCTAATAATTCTGCACTCCCTGTACATACTTGTGACTCCTCAAGTAAGCTTTGTAGATTGTTGTCTTCACAATTTATTTGCGTTGACAACCTCCATAAGTGCCCCCTTTCCACCCCTAGCAGCTATGTGGGCTGCTTTGCCTGTTGTTACACCACTAGTGATATTCATCATGTGTCGGTAAACCTAAATCTGCTGCATTTCAATTACCAATTGCTTAAGCCAGTGTACTGAAACTCTGGTTACAACTCAGTCTTCTAATATCTGCTGCAGAACTGTTGCTTCTGGTTAAAATGCAGCTTGGATCTTGGTTTCTATCACTTGTCTGCCATCTGTGGTCTGCCATCTGTAGCGACCTTCTGCCTAGTAGCTTGACTGGAACTATCTGCCATCTATCGCGACCTCTGGCCTATACTTTGTTAGGACTCCGCCATTTAATGATTGCGTATCTACCTCTTTTTTTAGTGGTAGGGCAATTTTAAGGACTACAACCTAGGAGCTTCCATGCAGTCAAAATTTGCAGGGGGTCACTGGGGAGAATGGGCACTTTTAAGACATTGATCATTGGTAAAAGCCTATGGCCAGACCACATCCACCTTGATGTGCGACACCCATAAAGGATTTGTCACTGGCAAATGGAAACAACTATATCTAGTTTTTGCCAATTTACCAGTCACTATATATTAATGGGATCTCAAATGCATATGCAAAGATTACCCTATCTGAAAAAAAAAGATATACATCATTGTATGCATGACTCTTAAATGCAGCCTAACCACTCATCAATTTTGGGCTGGAAGGGGTTGGTACATTAAAGAACATTATAGGATAGGAAAATATATTTTTGTGGAAATGTACCACTCCAGTTCCAAATAAAGGTTTTACATATTTATTGTGAGAATTAATAATTGATATAATACATTTTTAAATTGCTATGTTGAAATTATCAGAAACATTAGGGCACAGAAATTCTAAGGAATGGAATATCTGCAATTTTATCCCTTGAAGGCTGGTATTATGGTGGGCTTGACATGTGGGCATATAAATTACCTTCTGGGATCATTATTACAACAGAGGACCAATATTCAGAAGGCAGCAGTTTGTTTAATGCTGTATATGCTGGGGCAATACATACCAAACCCTTTACTTGATATTATTGACCGATATACTGTAAGAAACATTTTCATAGACTTTAGTGTACAAATTTGTAGAAGAGAACTTTTTTTTATTGCCAGGGTTATTGAGCCTGTGGATAAAACTAGCAAACCATCATGGAGGTCTTACCCATATTCCCCTTTATTGTTAACAAGCACTGCTATGGGCCACTCACACTAAAATTGTCTACATCCCAGTAGACATGTGCACACTGAAATATTTTGTTTCGAAATATAGTTTTCGTCCTAAAAATAAATTCCATTAGTTACTCCCGAAATTCGTTTTTATTTATTTCGTTCTTCGTTAGAAATTGAATTCATCCAAAAATCTGAATGAATTAAGGTTGAATCTGTCATTGAAGGACGGAGCAGCATAACTATACAACGCCATTTCCAGGCGAATGTTCTGCCTACAAGCTAGCTATATTAGCATTCTAATGTTGTATGACTAGTAATAATTATATTTATTAATTATTATTACTAGTCAACCAACATTAGAATTTTTCTATAGCCTATGGGCCGAGCATTTGCCCGTAAATGTATGATTGCGGCGTCGTATAGTTTAGCTGCTCCGTCAAATCTTCTTAGAACTTTTGACAGACACCATAAGCCTTCAATGACAGATTCGATGTTTATATGTTTTTCGATGCTTTGTCGAATCTTCGTCGTTCATGTTGAATTGTCAAGTCAGTTCTAGCTGTTTTACTGCTCCTCCTCCTTGGTTACAATGAGCCAATAACATTCATCATCATCAATATTTTTATTTTACTTCCCCCACCCAATTCCAGCAGCGATCTTTTCTCACTATAATGTCAAATCTTCTCTCTCTATAATGTCGAATCTTTTCTCTCTATGTCAAATCTTTTCTCTCTATAATGTCAAATCTTCTCTCTCTATAATGTTGAATCTTTTCTCTCTATGTCAAATCTTTCCCTGTCTATGTAGAATAATGTTGGACTAATAGAGTTAAGGTTAGGTACATTCGACCACAGGTTCGATAGACACAGATTGTTATTGTCAGCATCATGTCGAATCTCCTATCTATATTGTTGTTGTTGCAACGAAAATAAAGCATTTGTTTTATGTCGGATCTTTCGGTTTTCGGATTCTGTGCATTCGTTTTCATTTGTTAAAACGATAACAAAAATATCTGAAATTCAGACTAAAATGCATTCGGACGAAAACAAATGCACATGTCTGCATCCCAGTTAGGAAGCCTCCCATCAGCAGGTGTCCAACACAAAGTACAGTTGTATTCAAAATTATTCAACCCCCACTGAAATTGATTGTTTTGCCCAGTTTGACATTGATTTTGATCATCCTGTCATCCTGCTTACAATTAAATCAAAGATGCACGTGTAGGTCAGACAAATATAACATAACATTTATAATGAAATAACCACAAATGTATTTTCTGTGCTCACATCATTATCAGTTTTATTCAACCCCCAATTGACATTCAATCTTAGTACTTAGTACAACATCCTTTTACAGTTATAACAGCTTTTTAACTTGAAGCATAGCTTGACACAAGTGTCTTGCAGCGATCTACCGGTATCTTCGCCCATTCGTCATGGGCAAAAGCCTCCAGTTCAGTCACATTCTTAGGCTTGCGCACTGCAACTGCTTTCTTTAAGTCCCACCAGAGGTTCTCAATCGGATTTAAGTCTGGTGACTGCGATGGCCACTCCCAAATATTCCAGCCTTTAATCTGCAACCATGCTCTAGTGGACTTGGAGGTATGCTTGGGATCATTGTCCTGTTGAAAGGTCCAACGTCTCCCAAGCCTCAGGTTTGTGACGGACTGCATCACATTGTTATCCACTATCTCCTGTTACTGAAGAGAATTCATGGTACCTTGCAGACGCTGAAGCTTCCCTGTACCTGCAGAAGCAAAACAGCCCCAAAGCATGATTGACCCCCCGCCATGCTTCACAGTAGGCAAGGTGTTCTTTTCATCATAGGCCTTGTTCTTCCTCCTCCAAACATAGCGTTGATCCATGGGCCCAAACACTTCTAATTTTGTTTCATCAGTCCAGAGAACACAATCCCAAAACTTCTGTGGTTTGTCCACATGATTTTTGCATACTGCAGTCGAATCTTCTTATTCTTTGGAGACAGCAAGGGGGTGCGCCTGGGAGTCCTGGCATGGAGGCCTTCATTATGCAGTGCGAGCCGTATTGTCTTAGCAGAAACTTCAGTACCCACATCTGACAAATCTTTTCTCAGTTCCTCAGCAGTCACAAGGGGACTTTTCTCCACTCTACGCTTCAGGTAGCGCACAGCAGTCAAAGTCAGCATCTTCTTTCTGCCACGACCAGGTAGCGTTTCAACAGTGCCCTTTGGCTTGAATTTGCGAATGATGCTTCCTATGGTGTCTCTTGGTATGTTTAACATCTTTGCAATCTTCTTATAGCCATTGTCCTTCCTGTGAAGAGTAATCACCTCTTCTCTTGTCTTCCCGGACCATTCCCTTGACTTCACCATGTTTGTAACCACACTAGTAAATGTCTAGAAGGAGCCGAGTATCAAAGTCATTTGAAAGCTGCCTGATTGGTGCTTATTAGGCTTTATTGCAGCTCCCCGACATCCACCGGTGTTTTCAATACCTGATTGAAAACACTTCAATGAACCTCTGTTCTTCAGAGTAGTAGTCTTTACGGGGTTGAATAATTATGTAAATGAAGATTTCACAAAATAAACATTTACTACTGTATTACAAAACTAATTGATATCATTTTAGTTGCATATGGTTCTTTAAGAAGTCCTTGTAGGATTCCATTCTGAATACAATTACAAATGTACACTAAATTCACTAAAACCCTTTACAGCATTGGGGGGTTGAATAATTTTCAACACAACTGTATATGACAATGCTGTACTCCAATCTGATAAAATGATAATGGTTAAAAGAGTACTTTTTATCTCTTTAGCATAGGACAAGAACAGTACACATGTTGAGGAACGAGTTAATACATTGGAACTTGTTGGGCTCTGTATCTTTATACACCTCAGACCTCTTTTTCTAATGTTTTGGCTGCTGTTTAGGCTTGCATCAACATTTTTCTTAAAATCTGTCACTCATTTCTCTGTGTGTCCTTAGCATCTAATTACGCAAGCAGAAGTCAATGTTCTGTATTATCCGTTGTCACATGTTGAGACGCGTTGCTGTGCTGTATCGTACATAAAGCATAAAGCCAAGCACCGCACCCTTCTGGAAGAAAGAGAAGAGTGTTTGAGCAAGGGCACCTCACTAAATTTAACCCATTCAACTTCAGATCAGTATACAGGAATCCAACTTTTCACAGAAAACATGTTTTGAGACGTTCTGATTATGTTTTTGTGCTTTTATATGATAGACGTGGGAAGGTAGGCAGTAATGACTTTAATAACCAATGACTCAACGCCGCTCATTACCTATAGTCTGTCCCTATTCGCTGCAAGATCAAGAGTCTTATTTTCCCCAATTACGGTACTTACAATTATATGCACTTTATTATTTAAATTAGAATATATTTTTGAGTTTAATTATTTCGATGTTTAATATAGGCAAAGGTTATTAGATATACCTAACATGCCATATGCCTTATTAACAAACGTGGGGGGATTCATTTTATGGCAAGTACTTGATTGTCATCAGCTTCTAATTTATTTTCCTAACCTAAAATGGTCAAGGGCATGTTTTATCTGAATGCATTCCCTGCATTAAAGTAAAAAATGTCCCTGTATTTTTATCGCCCCCTCACCTCCCTTTATACTTACTCAATCCAGCGCTGTACCTGTCTGTAGCGGCTCTCGCCTCTCTTACTGCATTCACAGGACAGAGAGGCAGCAGTATGAGCCATTGGCTCCTGCTGCTGCCAATCAAATCCTGTGATCAGAGGGTGGGGGATGAGTCTGAGCGGCGCTGTGTGTGAACGTGCTCCCCAATAGGAAGCTGGCGCACGGAGATGAGGAGTAGCCAAGATTGCTGGCAGGGGACCCCAGAAGGTGATGTTCGCTGCCGCACTGTGCAATACCATTAGCAGGTAAATATATTTTCTTATTTATAAAATATATATATCTTAGCCTAAACAATCACTTTAAATTGCTTTGTAGTGACATCTTTCTGCTAAAAATCTTCTGTGCAATATTGTAAGGCCCTGTTTACACTGGTGTTTTTTTCTGCAGGTTAGCAGATTCCTATTTACCTTAACAGTGCAGTGTGGATTTGCTTAGTGTCTCTGGATGCCGCAAGATCTATTGAGATGTATCCATATTGAAGGCAAAGCAGGTCAAACACAGACTTTTGTTGTGGTTTGCATTTGAAAGTATGTGTTTGAGAGTAACTGCTTTTGAATACAAAATACAGTGTTTGACATCATAGCTAACACAAGTCTACAATTATAATTAAACCAACTTTTTATAGAATAAAAGGGGCCATTGTACCATCTTAAGCCTGGTACACACTACTAGTTTTTTTTTCTGGGTTGAATGAAAAAATAACTGGCAGCTCAGGTCGGAGCCGCTGTACTAACAATCCAATGTTAGTACAAGCGATCTCCCCTGCCAAATAATTGTGCTTTGAAAGGGGGATTACACCCCCTCCCCTCCAAGAACACTCGGGTCAGCGCTCACAGCCATTGGCTTAGAGCACTGATTGGGGTTAGATTGGCAGACATTTTTTGGTTAGGAGCCTACGTCGGACCAGCTGATTTCTATTAAACTGGCTTATGCTGGCCGACATTTGGCCAGTGTGTACTAGGCTTAAAGTGATACTAAATGTTCAATTACTATTTAAAAAAAAAAATAACAAACATGCTATACTTACCTCTACTGTGCAGTTTGTTTTGCACAGTGTTTCCCCGATTGTCCTCTTCTGGGGTCCCTTGGCGGCTCTCGTGGCTCCTCCCCACATTAGATAACTCAGTGGAGAAGCTCTCTCCCAAGGGGGTTACCTTGGGGGGTTTCTGAGTCCATCATTCGGTGTCCATAGCCGCCGAATGCAGGACTCGACCGCATCATTGGATTTGATTGATAACAGTGGGAGCCAATGGCTGCGCTGCTATCAATATATCCAATGAAGAGTCGAGAACCCCAGTCAGAGAGACTGCACGTCCTTGGCATGGGACATTCCAGGGCTCAGGTGAGTAAAACGGGGGGCTGGGGGGCCACTGACTGACTTAATAGGATGCATTAAGATGAAAAAACAGGGGGTTCCTTTAAGACAAGCATTTGAGGGTTTAGTAAAAAGAGGCTTGGGAACCACTGTACACATGACCAGAATATCAGCTAAGTGGCTTGCGGCAGGGTCTATTTTACCATGAGGTGCAGTAGGCTTTTGCCTATGGAAACAGAAGCAAAAGGGCAGCTTTTGCATTTATCAATAACTACATATTTTTCCCATCATCAGCAGAAATATAATAATCTCATATAAAATATTATTTAGCAAGTGACAACACTCCAAGTTCGGTATTGAATGGTAAAACAAGATAATATTGGCCCAGATTCAAGTACATTTGCGCGATATTTGCGGGGGAGCAGGGCAACGATTTTGCCCTGCGACCCCGCAAATATTTTGCGCTGCCCTCGATTCACGGAGCAGTAGCTCCGTAAATTGCGAGGGCGCGCCGTCGAAATTGCCCGGCGTAAGCATGCGCAATGTAAATGATCCCGCCGGGGGCGGGAATCATTTAAATTAGGCGCGCTCCCGCGCCGAGCGTACAGCGCATGCTCCGTCGGGAAACTTTCCCGACGTGCATTGCGGCAAATGACGTCGCAAGGACGTCATTTGCTTCAAAGTGAACGTGAATGGCGTCCAGCGCCATTCACGAATCACTTACGCAAACGACGTGAAATTCAAATTTCACGTCGCGGGAGCGGCGGCTATACTTTAGCATTGGCTGCCCCTACTATTAGAAGGGGCAGCCTTGCGCTAAAGTTGCCGTACGGAAACTCCGTACCTGGCTTGCGCAGGGCCTGCGCAAGTTTGTGAATCAGTTGGTAGTATGCAATTTGCATACTACACGCTGATCACAATGGGAGCGCCCCCTAGCGGCACACGCAAGAATGCAGCCTAAAATCTGCGAGGCATAAGAGCTTTATGCCGCGCAGATTTTAGGCTGCAGTCGGTGTAACGAGGTTCCTGAATCAGGAGCACTCGTTACACAGGAGCAAGTAAGCAATTGCGCCGTGTAACTTATGGTTACACGGGCGCAATTGCTTCTTGAATCTGGGCCATTGTGTGCAAAAACAGGGACGAGTAGGATTCCATTAGGCACCAAGGGCCAGATTCATAGAAGAAATACGCCGTAGTATATACTGATACTCCGCGTCGTATCTTAATTTGTGATTCACAAACAAGATACGACGGCATTTGGCTAAGATCCGACAGCCTTACGGCTTCGTACGCCTTCAGGTCTTAGGCTGCAATACTTCGGCCGCTGCTGGGTGGAGTTTGCGTCGTTTTCCAGAGTCAGGTATGCAAATTAGCTTTTACGGCGATCCACGAAGCTACTCGCGTGCTTTATGTCGTCGCAAGTCGTTTTTTCCCGTCGCAAAGTTAAGCCTGCTTTTTCAAGGCTTAACTTTACACCAGCCATGTTAAAGTATGGCCGTCGTTCCCGGGGTTGAATTTTTAATTTTATTTTATACGGCGTAAGTACGTTACGCACGTTGCCATTCACAAACACGTCGGGGCGCCGTAATTTCGCGCAAAGCACGTTGGGAAATTTACTAACGGAGCATGCGCAGAACGTTCGGCGCAGGAGCGCGCCTAATTTAAATGGTACACGCCACATTTGAATTAGGCGGGCTTGCGCCGGACGGCTTTACGTTACACCGCTGTAAGTTGACACGCAAGGTGAATCAGGCACTTGCGCTGAAAACTTGCGGCGGTGTAACGTAAAGACGATACGTTACGCCGCCGCGATTCTTTCTGAATCTGACCCCAAGTGTTGTGTGCTTAACAGGGTCCACAGATGGAATTTGGACATGGTTATCACTAGCCTTGCTATGCTGGGATCCTTGATTTATTTCCCACTTTTATGTTTTTAACATATACTACATCTCTGAGTTTCATACAAGTGTCCTAGTTTCATCAGTCTAAAAACATTCTGGAAGTTTTTTTTGTGTATGAGTCTCTGTGGCTGTGATAGATGCATTAGGGCAGTGGTTCTTAACCTGGGGGTCGGGACCCCCTCGGGGGTCGAATGATGATTTGCCATGGGTCACCAAATCCTGGGCTGTTCCGGAAGGCCGCACCGCTCTCCCAGCCTTTTTGCGGCCGCCCAGCTGCCCATTCAGTTTACGACATGGCTGGAGGGAAAGAAACTAGAGGTCAGCTGACTGGTGAGGAATGTGAAGTGGGAGGGGCTGGAGGAGACCCTATCTCCTTATTTCGGCATCGGTGTCACTGCTACGAGACACCACAAAGTCTCTCGACACACAGTGAATCCGGAGACACAGTGAGTAACACTACCTGTGATTATAGTTGTCATTAAAAGTCCCCACTACAGTTCTCAGATCAGCAGATGCCCTTGATCAAGAACACCTAAGTTGGCTGATCAGAACTCCCCCCATAATTGCCACTCATCCATACTCCCCGCCAGCACTGCCACTCATCCCGTAAGGAGTAAGGAGTAAGATAAGGAATAAAATAGAGAATACATAGAAGGGAGAGGAAAAGAAGGGGAGGAACAAAGAAAATAGGAGAGAAAGAATAAGAGAAAGTGTAAGAAATACGGCTAGAGAGAGGGATGGGGGGGCAAACAAGAAATTAGGATAGAGAGAGAGATAAAAGGGAAAGAAGAACAAAGAGAAAGAGTGGTACAAATTAAAAAGTACCATAAGGGGTTTATTACTGTACGAGTGGAAGGGACTCAGGGAACACTAAATGTCTGTGGGTTAGGGGCGTAAATTACTTGTCTTGCCTCGGGTGCTGAGAACCCATGCTACAAATATAATTTTACTGTTAGGGGTCCCCACAACATGAAAATTTTATCAAGGGGTCACGGCACTAGAAAGGTTGAGAACCACTGGATTAGGGGAATGTGCTGATATGAATGGTTCTACTATGTACTCTGTAAAAAACGACAAAATTTGTGGGTACATTTTAATAAATATAGTAGATAATATCTAGCTGGAGTGTGATCATCCACAACCTTTACAGGTTAGATTATATAAGCCCCAAGGTTCACTGAGCAATAATTACCCCCAGCATTGGTGTCAGTGGAAGAAAAGTACCTTTTGTTTATTGGATATGTTTTATAGCAAAATGCAAAAAATATATATTCTTTTCAAAATGGACAGTCTTTTTTTGTTTATAGCGCAAACAAAAAAAAGAGGTAATCAAATACTACCAAAAGAAAGCTCTATTTGTGGGAAAAAAAGGACATACATTTCACTTGGGTACAGCGTCACATGACCACGCAATTGGCAGTTAAGGTAACGCAATGCTGTATTGCAAAAAATGGCCTGGCCATGAAGGGGGGTAAATCTTCCAGATTGATTCCAGTGAAATGGTTAATATATTTAATTGCCTACAGTTTACAGTCTAATAACTTGTATATTATTGTCCAGCATGAAACTACCTTTTTAATAAATATAATATAATAATAAATACAAATATGATCGGTATCAGATAACTATTTCACCTAGGAGAGGTGATGGGCCTAATCCACGTCCAGTACCTCCTAGGATAGTGGTGCTTGAGCTTAAAATTCTGCTAATTAACTGATACAAGTAAATATGTCCTTATTCTGGTTGAACTATTATTATCTCAGGAGTTATAAAATACACTGAAGTTTCTCACTCTACAAGAAAAGAGACAAAAATGTGAATTTTCTACCTACTCAAGCTAAACTATTCACAATGGGTAATTGGCTAAGAGGATACCTGCTCGCTTTCCTAATAACTTATGCAAACATATTCATGGGTACACATGGGCCATAAATCATCTGAAAATGATTGGTTCAGCAGGAACCAGATGGCCTTCAGCCCGTGAGAATAGCTTCCTGTCCGACAGAAGCCTGTCTCACAACTGACTTCTGTTGAACGAGCATGCTGAAAAACCAGCCTTCGATCTGCATCCGATCAACACTAGCAGCCAATGGCCAATGGCTGCGAGCGCTGACCGGTGGGTACCTCTGTCAGAACACAATAGCACAGTGAGTAGATCGCTGTACTAACATCGCTTGTTTTTTTTATTCAGCCCGCTGGCTATATGAAACTATACCAGGCTTTAGACTGAAGCTTTATGATGGCTATTGGAGAGAAACTGAGATGTTGATTGTGTATGGCCTCGTACACACGACCAGTTTCCTCGGCAGAATTCAGCTTCCGACCGAGTTTCTGGCTGAATTCTGCCGAGAAACCCGGCCGTGTGTACACTTTCGGCCGAGGAAGCCGACGAGGAGCTCGACGAGGAAATAGAGAACATGTTCTCTATTTCCTCGTTGTTCTATGGGAGCTCTCGCCCCGCCGAGCTCCTCGGCGGCTTCAGGGCTGAACTGGCCGAGGAACTCGATGTGTTTGGCACGTCGAGTTCCTCGGCCGTGTGTACGAGGCCTTAGATTCTGCTTATCCTGCTGTCAAAGTACTGAAAAGATTCCTTCCTAGGGATTATGTAAAGGGAATCACTGCTGTTATGTGTCACCTATTGTTACAAAATGTCATGGCTGACTTAGAAATTTGGAACAACATGGGTGCCTTATGTCATCTCACGTTTTCGGTGTGGCAAGTACGCATTATAATCACAGGGGTACATATTGCTAGTACAAACAATGTCAATTCCTATATTTGTAAACCAGAAAAGAGTTTCATTCTAGAGTTTAAATATATAGGGCCAGATTCACAAAAGAGATACGATGACGTATCTCCTGATACGCCGTCGTATCTCTGAGATACGTTTGTCGTATCTATGCGGCTGATTCATAGAATCAGTTACGCATAGATAGCCCTAAGATCCGACAGGTGTAACTGTGTTACACCGTCGGATCTTAGGCTGCAATTCTAGGCCGGCCGCTAGGTGGCGATTCCATTGCGGTCGGCGTAGAATATGCAAATGACTAGTTACGCTGATTCACGAACATCCGCTTTGCCCGTCGCTCTAAATTTACGTCGTTTCCGTAGAGATGCGTCGCGTAAAACTAAGGCTGCCCTCTAGGTGGTGTAACCAATGTTAAGTATGGCCGTCGTTCCCACGTCGAAATTTTAAATTTCACGTCGTTTGCGTAAGTCGTCCGTGAATGGCGCTGGACGCCATTTACGTTAACGTCAAAACCAATGACGTCCTTGCGACGTCATTTAGCGCAATGCACGTCGGGTAATTTTACGGACGGAGCATGCGCAGTATGCTCGGCGCAGGAACGCGCCTAATTTAAATGGTGCCCGCCCCATTTGAATTAGGCGGGCTTGCACCGAGCGGATTTACGCTACGCCGCCGCAAGTTTACAGGTAAGTGCTTTGTGAATCAGGCACTTACGCTGTAAACCTGCGGCGGTGTAACGCAAATGGGATACGTTACGCCGCCGCAGCGTAACGTAATTCTTGGTGAATCTGGCCCACAGTTTTTTTTCTCTCCACTTAGCATATTGTTAAAGAAAAAATTGACTCCTTGGAGGACACCATAGTACTGCAAGATGACATTTTCTGCCAGTTTTCCCAAGGTTTTTACAAACAACGTACGTTACAGATGCAAATTTCAAAAACTTTCTTGAGAATTTTTTTTCTCTATTTCAGTTTCAAAATCATTTTTTTGGACCACCTGGAGAGAGTTTAGCTGGAAGATTTCGCATTGCAGTTTCAGATCTCCACGTGTGATGGTCGCAGTACATACTCGAGACTGTTATTTATTGGACCTATACGGCTTTCTTTTATATAAAGTAAACATCTGTAATAAAATGCATTACCTTACAGGTACAATGTGAATATTGTTTTTAACATCTTATTGTTCTTTATAGCATATCAGGTCAAGGCATAAGACTTAGGTAGGCCATCATGAGAATTAGCTTTGTCTATTTATGAAAGTGTTCATTAAAAAAGAAAAAGACTATAAACATTTTATTAAAAATACTAAAGATTTTCATATAATATCCATAGGGAACAACATGATATTGCAAGCCTTTGTTTACATCTAAAATCCTGAACTGAAATTTTCACCAAGAGATAACACAATTATGTTAAACTAGATGGACTTTTTTTTATCTTTTTTCAACCTGACTGTTTATAGTATATACTGTAACTATGTAAATCCAGGTGCCTGTGCTGTTCTTGACTGTGCTCTGTGGATCATATTTATAAAGTTGTAAATATAACATTCACTAAACATTTACTCCAGGTGAATCAATATTAAAGTAATTAAACATAGAGGTGTGCTTTTATGAAACTGCAGTAAAATGCCGCTTTTCAGTTCTCAGGCATTCTCAGGGGAGATCGCTCTCTTCTGAGTGCCTGTTTATGAAGCTCTGTTGAGATGAGAAGCGATCTACGAACTCCTGAGAACGGCTCCTCTCGTTGTAATCTCGCGTGATGAAGCGATATTACAGTATGAGGAAGTGAAAAATACAAAAGTTGAGCATGAATCAGCACACATTATACACCACATATTAAAAAAATAATAAAGTTACATTCCCACCAAACAATATCCATTAACCTAATTATTAAAAAAAACATTGGGCCAGATTCACATACAATTAGATTTGCGTAGCGTATCAGAGATACGCTACGCTGCTGTAACTTACTTTTGAATTCTTTGAATCCACAAAGAATTTGCGCCGTAAGTTACGGCGGCGTAGTGTATCTCTCGGCGCGTAATTCAAATCGGCAGGTAGGGGGCATGATTCATTTAAATGAAGCGCGCCCCCGCGCCGAATGAACTGCGCATGCTCCATTTCTAAATTTCCTGGTGAATCAGAAAGTGAGAATTCTGTCACAGATCGCCAGTGAGATGGCGAGATCGCACCTTCATAAACAGGGCTGGAACAAAAATTTGGCCCTGGACTTCATCCAGACTGGCCCACTTTGACAGGTCTCTCCTATGGTGGCCGGACAACTCCTGCCCCTCCCCCTCAGCCACCCAAGCCCCTCTTCCCCTTCACTAGCCACTAGCCGTTCTACTTTATTAGAATAGAACGGCTGATACTGGTACTCTTATAGGCAGTACCCGTGGGGAAGCTAGACATTATTTCACCTGGGGCAAAGAATCAGTTCAGTGCCCCCCCTCATGGGACAAGATTAGGCAGAAGTGAGAAACTCCCAGACCATAGCTGTTGAGTCAGCTGCCTGTCCCCTCCCCCGTGCTCCTTATGGTCCCCCCTCATGCTCCTCTGGTCCTCCCACTGCTTCTATGTTCCCCCCCAGGTGAGCACTGCGGGGAGGGAGAGGAGGTGAGCGCTGTGGGGAGGGAGAGGAGGTGAGCTCTGTGGGGAGGGAGAGGAGGTGAGTGCTGCGGGGAGGGAGAGGAGGTGAGCGCTGCAGGGAAGGAGAGACAGAGGAGCAGAGGGAGGCGGTGGTCCGCTGTCACTGAAGCCGGCCCACTGAGCCATCGGCCCACCGGGAAACTCCCGGTAGTCCTAATGGCCAGTCCATCCCTGTTCATAAACTAGCCGTTTCTGTGACAGTCAGTTACAGATTCTCACTGTTCTGCGATAATCAGTGGAGAACATGTTCTCCGCTGATTACCTCAGTTTCATAAACTGTTTATGATCTGAGATCAGCGGTGAGACTCGGGATCGCCGCTGATCTCAGTTTCATAAAAGGACACCTTAGATCATAGAAGATACATCTCACATTCACTTCTTTTTAATAAATACAGTATACCCCATCTTACACAGACCATCCCTTTGCTGCTGCTGCTGCCTTGTGGCTTTCTGCTAAGTTACATTGTCAATGACTGATCACTGGGGGAAGGAGACATTGGAAATTCTTCCTGCTACCTGCAGCAGGCGGATGACATCATCTTTCCAGATTTCTTTTGTCAGCCCAGGCACAGCCAATAGCCTGTACCAAGATAACATGTTAGGGTTTATTTAGGGGCCATTCACGCAACTGCAGTACAGTAATGCATTTTATATACACTATATTACCAAAAGTATCGAGACTCCTGCCTTTACACACACATGAAATGTAATGGCATCCCAGTCTTAGTGTAGCTTTCAATATTGAATTGTCCCACCCTTTGCAGCTTTAACAGCTTCAACTCTTCTGGGAAGGCTGTCCACAAGGTTTAGGAGTGTGTCTATGGGAATGTTTGACCATTCTTCCAGAAGCGCATTGGTGAGGTCAGGCACTGATGTTGGATGAGAGGTCCTGGCTTGCAGTCTCCACTCTAATTCATCCCAAAAGGTGCTCTATCGGTTTGAGGTCAGGACTCTGTGCAGGCCAGTTAAGTTCCTCCACCCAACTTGCTCATCCATGTCTTTATGGACCTTGCTTTTTGTACTGGTGCGCAGTCATGTTGGAACAGGAAGGGGCTATTCCCCAAACTGTTCCCACAAAGCTGGGAGTATCAAATTGTCCAAAATGTCTTGGTATGCTAACACTTTAAGAGTTCCATTCACTGGAACTAAGGGGCCAAGCCCAACCCCTGAAAAAAAACCCCATACTATTATTCCCCCTCCACCAAATCATTTGGACCAGTGCACAAAGCAAGGTTCATAAAGACATGGATGAGCGAGTTTGGGGTTGGGGACCTTGACTGGTCTGCAGAGACTCCTGACCTCAACCCGATTTAACACCTTTGGGATGAATTAGAGCGGAGACCGCGAGCCATTCCTTTTCATCCAACATCAGGGCTTGACCTCACAAATGCGCTTCTGGAAGAATGGTCAAACATTCCCATAGACACACTCCTAAATGTTGTTAACAGAAGAGTTGAAGCTGTTTTTGCTGCAAAGGGTGGGCCAACTCAATATTGAACCCCATGAACTTAAACTGGGATGCCATTAAAGCGGGGGTTCACCCGTACATGACACTTTTTTCCCTTAGATGGATGCTCGTTTTGTCTAGGGGAATCGGCTAGTTGTTTTAAAATATGAGCCGTACTTACCGTTTACGAGATGCATCTTCTCCGCCGCTTCCGGGTATGGGCTGCGGGACTGGGCGTTCCTATTTTGATTGACAGTTTTCCGAGAGGCTTCCGACGGTCGCATCCATCGCGTCACGATTTTCCGAAAGAAGCCGAACGTCGGTGCGCAGGCGCAGTATAGAGCCGCACCGACGTTCGGCTTCTTTCGGCTACTAGTGACGCGATGGATGCGACCGTCGGAAGCCTCTCGGAAGACTGTCAATCAAGAAGGAACGCCCGCTCCCGAAGACCCATACCCGGAAGCGACGGAGAAGATGCATCTCGAAAACGGTAAGTACGGCTCATATTTTAAAACAACTAGCCAATTCCCCTAGACAAAACGAGCATCCATCTAAGGGGAAAAGAGAAAAAAAAACTTAATTGGGTGAACTCCCGCGTTAAAGTTCATGTGTGTGTAAAGGCCAGTGTCCCAATACTTTTGACAATATAGTGTATGTTGGTGCAATGTAATGCCACTCATTTTAATAAGTGTAGTAAGCATAGCAAGTTTAACATAATCATTTAAAGATTAATAAAGAATATAGTAAGTAGATATCTGATTGGTTGGTCCTAATTACTGTGCTACGCACATCATAGCATAGAAATATGTGAGCTGCACAGCTAACTTGTATTTGAATATGCTTTAATGCTTTGTGAGTTGGAACATGTATCTGCCCGTAAAGTACCTGAAAATCTAATATACATGTGATTGTCAGAGATCAATGGTACAATAACTAGTAAAGCAAAGATATTAAGAGAACCCCTTACGATATGGCTACAGACCCATAGCCTGCATCTTTTAAAACATGTCAACAATGGCAGCTCCCATATTTCTTTCCTCACAGTTTCCCTATAAGCTTTCTTACAGGCACCACACCAATGAATGTCAATGTCAAACTGTGTCTGGGAAAATAAGCAATTACAATTTTACCAGAACATTTCCATGGTGATGCTCAATTCCTGACAATGTCATTAAATATTTATTGCCAAAGGCTCAACACTGGATAAGCAGCTACCTTTCCTAAGATAGCATCTCAAAGAGTACCCATTAAAGTATAGTGGAGACAGGCAATGTTTGGGTTCAACCAATACTTATGAGAACGCGGCATATCTATTTGAAATGTGCAGCAAATTCAAATTGATAGGCTGAATTTTCACACATATCCCAGAAAATGGCTATTTCCAATCTGCGCAGATGATAGAAGTACTTTACTGAATTATTTATATACAAAAAAAGTAATGATATTCCAATATATTACCTACGGAAAAATAGATGTCACAACGCTTCCATATACTATTTACAGTGACAATAACTATACAAATGTATATTATTTCTTCTGTTTACATGAAAGCATTACCATAGAATTAATTAGGCTAGATAGCACCTTTATATCGTTATTTTGTTACAAGTACAGTATTTCAGTTCAGGTTCATTATCACTAATTGTACAAGTAGATAACATAAACGTATATGTTTGCCCATAAAGGAAAGCACACATTTTTGGTTGATGTAGGGTCAGGATTTGATCTTCTACAAGATCTGTACATTCTTCACAATCCTAGACAGAAGATTTTCCTCTCCTTTGGTATAGGCTTCTCATAGCCTATAAAAGGTAAGTTCTCTTTTTGTACCACAATTATTGAACGGGGTGTATTTTTCAGGATTTTGTGGGTAAAAATGACAAAATATAAAAAAATAAATAAAAAATTACAGGATTTAAATGCTTTATGTTGCTTTCTGCTCTCACACCCAGCAAATTGAACGTGCTGATCAACAAACTCGCAAGCAATGGAATCTAAATTAGTGAAGTTTCTGAGCTTTTCGGTCTTCTTCTGTGTTTAATGCCGCGTACACACGAATGGAAATTCCAACAAGAAAACCGTGGATTTTTTTACGACAGAATTTTGGCTCAAACTTGTGTTGCATACACACGGTCACACAAAATGTTGTCTGAAATTCCGACTGTCAAGAACGCGGTGACGTACAACACTACGACGAGCCGAGAAAAATTAAGTTCAATGATTCAGAGCATGCGTCGAATTGATTCCGAGCATGTGGTGTTTTTTGGTCAGAATTGCATACAGACGATCAGAATTTCCAACAAGAAGTTTTCCCGTCGGAAAAATTCAGAACAACTCTTAATTTTTTGCTGTCGGAAATTTCGACAGAAAAAGTCTGATGGAGCCTACACGGTCAGAATTTTGGGCCAAAAGCTTACATCAAACTTTTCTTGTCGGAATTTCTGATCATGTGTGAGATTGCGTAAGAAGCTGATCTCTTCTATTATTAGATTCATATATTATTATTGGTCAATTAACTGTAGAGCAAACAGAATAGTAATCTAAGCTATGATCATGAGAAATTGAAGAAAATGTTACAACCTCACAGCAAAATTTGTATTTGAGGATAAAAAACTAGTTGCTAATAAAAATTTCTGACTTGGGTTGTGTGACATATTCAAATCTTGTGGAAATTTAGCTTTTCATCCAAAAGCTTATTAGTTAATCTGCTTGCTCTATTAAAATACATGACTACTTTATGTGCACAAAAAGTAAAATCCCCATATTTATGTTTCTGAAAAGCATTCTATAAAATTTCAGTTAATCAAAAAAGTTGGCTTGTAGCATTTGTGACATTAGGGTCTACAGCAGTAGCTCTGCCCATCTGTGTATCACTGATCAAGGGAGCAATCTGTCTAAAAATTGATGCCAGTGATATGTAGCTGACATCTCTCTATCTGTAACACCTACTCATTTAATTGTGTTTCGTCCATTTCTTCTACAGTGAACAGCTCTTTCTTATAATTCCATAACATAATTTTGAATTGTAGAAGTATACTGATGACTGAAACTGTTATTATATAAAAACATGACAGATTGAATATTAATTTTGCATGTTGCTTACTATTTTATTTTTTTTTAGTAATTTGCCTTTTTACAAATAATGTGGACTATATGTTTATATATATATATATATATATATATATATATATATATATATATATATATATATATATATATATATATATATATATATATATATATATATATATATATATATATATATATATATATATATATATATACATTTATTTAATCTTTTTATTAAGTATTTGTAGAAAATACAAGTATGTCATACATATACAAATTATAATTGAACAAATACAACCAGATTTGTACTTCCCCTGTATGATGAGCAACAAACACCATAAAACAGAAACATTAGTACATTAAAGAATATGTGATATAAACTTCAGTTTCAGCTGGAAACATAACAAGGAGTACAATACCTGAAGTATCAAGCAACACAAAGATGCTAGCTTTCTAATTCAATATATAGGAAAAGTAAAAACAATTGTAATAAGAAAGTAAGAAAAAGGATAAGCATAGGGGGAGGGACAAAGAAGAAGGAAGAAGAGGAGGGAAAAAAAATGGGAGGGGGGAGTACCATGGCATAATCCTGGAGCAACGAGGAACCTCATACAATACTGTAATTAAAGGAGCCAAAGTCAGAAGAATATCTGAAATGAGACCAAACACATACGTTTGTGTGATTCCGATTTGTCCTCATCCCATGCGATCGTATGCTCTACTATCTCAATCTTGTCCAACTCACAAGCCCATTCAGCCATTGATGGATCCTCGACTTAGTCAAGTGGTGGCGCCATCACAAAACGAGTTGCTGTGATGAAGTGTCTAACTAGGTTTCTTTTAATTTGTCTGTAAGAGCCTGACAACATGGACAATACTGTCATCTGGGGTTTATTTGGGATTTTATCTCCCACCAATTTTTAAAACAATTGTAGTAGGTTATCCCAAAATGGGCCAATTTTCGGACAGGTGCCTCAAATATGGGTCATGGTGCCAGGCTCCAACAAAAATTGCCAGCAAGTATCAGGGATAGAAGGATCAATATTTTATGTAAAAGTGTGGGGTAGCGGTACCATCTGGATAAGTTACGATAATTGTCGCAGTAGGGGGAAAAGATGCAAGGCCAAACAGCGGGGTTAAGGGATTCGGTCTGGAAGAGAGTAAGCCTTTACGTAAATAAATATCCCACAACTGCAGAGTAGTGCACACACGTGAGGGGTAATAAGTCTCTTGGGGGTCTTGGAGGTAAGGTCCGAGGAGATAAGATCATTCTCCAAACGAGTCCACAACTTGGTAGAATGGCCATGATACAAGTCAACCACTCTGAGCAAAGAAGCTGCATGAGAATATTTGGACGAATGGGGAAGAGCCACCCCACCTCTACACTTAAGCACGGAGAGGATGGTTTGTCGAATTCCGGACTTTTTATGTCACCATATAAAAGTACGGATAGCCCCGTTCAGAGATAAGAGAAAAACAGGAGACAGGAATGGCCTGAAAAGTGTACAATAATTTTGGTAAGATATCCTGAGGGAGTATTATCACTTTATTTATTCTTTATCACTAATTTCCTTTAAACAGCAGCTAGGTATAATTAACACTTTCTATAAGCACAACGGTGGGTGGCTAAGAGGGCGCTATTATCTAGATCACCTATTTTTCCAAGATATCTATTTTGATAGTACTGATGCGACCAAACCACAAGATACGTCCGCACCAGTCTGCACCGCCATGGTGGACAATAGAGATGGGATTTTGATGCCTAGATATATGATAACCATATGTTGCTATTTAAAGGCAAAGTCATGTTGAAGGTGAGCTACAGAAGATTAAGATAGGGAGATATTTAGCGCTTCCGTCTTATCATAGTTACCCTTAAAATTACTCACTGCGCCAAATTCCACAAATGTCCAAATGAGGCCTTGTACACACGACCGAACATGTCTGCTGAAACTGGTCCGCAGACCAGTTTCAGCGGACAGATCCGACCGTGTGTACAGCCTAGCAGACAGGTTTCCAGCAGACAAAAGTTTTAAAGCATGCTTTAAAACTTATCTGCTGGAAACCCGTCCGTCCGACATGTCCACTGGTTAGTACGCTTAACCAGCGGACCGAAATCTCCCGCATGCGCCGAATGGATTCGACGCATGCGTGGAAGCATTTTACTTCCGGGTTTGCGGACGTGGCGGCGTCAACGTCACCGCCACGTCACCGCGCTGTCTGTCCGCGGGGATTTTGGTTTGATAGTGTGTACAACCATCAGACCAAAATCTCCGAGCGGACATGTCCGATGAAAACGGTCCACGGACCGTTTTCATCGGACATGTTCGCTCATCTGTACGAGGCCTGAGAGATGGAATAGAGACAAGGGGAATAGTAATGTATCAATAAGTCATCTGCATAAAGAGAAAGTTTGTATTGGTGTTGACCTACAGTAATGACTTGAATATCAGGGTGTTAACGTATAGCAATCGATAAATGTTCCATTTAATATTCCAAGAATACAGTCAGGTCCATAAATATTGGGACATTGAAACAATTCTAATCTTTTTGGCTCTATACACCACCACGATGGATTTTAAATGAAACGAACAAGATGTGCTTTAACTGCAGACTTTCAGCTTTAATTTGAGGGTATTTACATCCAAATTAGGTGAACGATGTAGGAATTACAACAGTTTGTATATGTGCCTCCCACTTTTTAAGGGACCAAAAGTAATGGGACAATTGGCTGCTCAGCTGTTCCATGGCCAGGTGTGTGTTATTCCCTCATTATCCCATTTACAAGGAGCAGATAAAAGGTCCAGAGTTCATTTCAAATGTATTTGCATTTGGAATCTGTTGCTGTCAACTCTCAATATGAGATCCAAAGAGATGTCACTATCAGTGAATCAAGCCATCATTAGGCTGAAAAAACAAAACAAACCCATCAGAGAGATGGCAAAAACATTAGGTGTGGCCAAATCAACTGTTTGGAACATCTTTAAAAAGAAAGAATGCACCAGTGAGCTCAGCAACACCAAAAGACCTGGAAGACCATGGAAAACAACTGTGGTGGATGACCGAAGAATTCTTTCCCTGGTGAAGAAAACACCCTTCACAACAGTTGGCCAGATCAAGAACACTCTCCAGGAGGTAGGAGTATGTGTGTCAAAGTCAACAATCAAGAGAAGACTTCACCAGAGTGAATATAGAGGGTTCACCACAAGATGTAAACCATTGATGAAACTCAAAAACAGGAAGGCCAGATTAGAGTTTGCCAAACAACATCTAAAAAAGCCTTCACAGTTCTGGAACAACATCCTATGGACAGATGAGACCAAGATCAACTTGCACCAGAGTAATGGGAAGAGAAGAGTATGGAGAAGGAAAGGAACTGTATATGATCCAAAGCATACCACCTCATCAGTGAAGCATGGTGGTGGTAGTGTCATGGCGTGGGCATGTATGGCTGCCAATGGAACTGGTTCTCTTGTATTTATTGATGATGTGACTGCTGACAAAAGCAGCAGGATGAATTCTGAAGTGTTTCGGGCAATATTATCTTCTCATATTCAGCCAAATGCTTCAGAACTCATTGGACGGTGCTTCACAGTGCAGATGGACAATGACCCGAAGCATACTGCAAAAGCAACCAAAGAGTTTTTTTGAAAGAAAGAAGTGAAATGTTATGCAATGGCCAAGTCAATCACCTGACCTGAATCCGATTGAGCACACATTTCACTTTCTGAAGACAAAACTGAAGGGAAAATGCCCCAAGAACAAGCAGGAACTGAAGACAGTTGCAGTAGAGGCCTGGCAGAGCATCACCAGGGATGAAACTCAGGCTGTAGTTGACTGCAAATGATTTGCAACCAAGTATTAAAAAGTGAAAGTTTAATTTATGATTGTTAATCTGTCCCATTACTTTTGGTCCCTTAAAAAGTGGGAGGCACAAAGTTTTTTTGATGTCAGCAACCCACTTTTTTGAATAAAGGGACTTTGATTATTTTTAAACTATACTGCACCATGAAACCTTTTTTGTTTCCTCTCTGATATCTCTGCTCATCACGCTATCCCATTGGGAGTGGATACTGTCCATGATAGGATTAATTGCAGCCCCTGGAAGTTTGGTGAAAAATGGACATGCTATTGGACCGGTGACTAGCTGCCTTGGATCTCCTCGAGTGACCCCTGGTTTGCTGAGCTCCTATGATCTCCATAATAGAGATTCATCTGATCCGGTAGACGGCCCCTTTGTCTATTAAATGTGTTTTATCGGCACGGCTGAAACATTGGATGATTTGCCTTTTTATTTTTTTTATTTTTTCTTTTGTAGGAAAATACATTGTATCAGGAATTTTAGTATATAGTCACTTTTTGTTGGGTTATATGTAACATTTATTGGGAAAGTTGCAAACATATATTTATTTATTTGTGTTTTTTTTTGCATAGAATTAGCACGGTTTGCACTGATATTTTTCCTTTTTTCACAAGTGGGGGAAGCGCGGATTGTCCACGCTTTACAGTCCGTTTTATATAACTGAACAATAAAAGAGGATTGCTCAGAGCTGGATTAACTATTTGTGGCAAGACTGGGCACAGATGATAGGAAATCTTATACTCTACATTGTGACAGCAAAAAACACTAACACTTTTAGAAAGCTTAAAAATAAATATAGATTTTTTTAACTAAGTAAATATGAAATATTGCATAATTTAGAGAGACTGATCTCTGGAAGCTGTGCCCAAAAAAAAGACAGGTAGTGGGTAAAAGAATAATGACCAGTCTGTGTTCTCCCTGCCTACAGCTTCTCATTTCCGCTTTACTGATTTACTATACCTTCCTCATGTCAGAGCTTCCAGCAAGGAGAACAGTGAGCAGCACAGTAGGGATATAACCAAACATCTTAATCTCCTGAGACTAGCAGTCAGAGGCAGCAGTGCCTTAGATCTCACACTGTAAATATACAGCTTGCGAGACTATAGGTGCATCAGGACAAACATTACAATTTTTCTTGTGGAATTTCAGATTGAAATACATTTTCAAGATACTGCTTAGGCACAATTAAAAAAATTGATGCCTCCTATAAGATAGTAGTGATGATTTGGGGTCTGGGCTTGCGTTCAGTCATACATAGAGTACATAGTGCTTAGTTACATAGATGGTAAGATTAAATAATTATACCAGTCTGTTCAGTTCAGCCTGAGTGTGTATGTGTATGTCACTACCATTTTCTATAAACATAGAAAGTGTAGCGCATAAAAAGTGAAGATCACCCAAATAAATGGATGAATAAACAGTGCATCAAACAAATAGTGAAAAAATTATGATAACAATAATTTCAACCATAAAAAAAACACTGAATAGTGTATGCATAAAGTCCTCAGTGAAAATTAATAATAAAAAAAAATCCAATGTGAAAAAAATTTGTGATATTAATCCCAATGCCTCGGGATGAAGTGCAATAAAGAAATCCACCACCGATCATTGAAGGGGAAGCTTACCAGAAATACTGTACTCTAATGGACATATGTCCAGAGGGTCAGTAAAGCAGAATGTAAACCACTCTCAGGCCTGGATCATCAGCTGCAATTCTCACGAAGATGACTCACACGTCAATCAGAGAAGAAACCCAGAGATCGATTCAGGTAAATGGACGCTTCCATGGGTACCCAATGTGGGCCAAAGGTTTAAACCAATATGTGGAGATGTGGAAGAAGAAAAGGGCAAATAACATAATACTGAAAGGTACCAATGTTAAATGTAGGTAGAAACACTTACATTCTAAAAGGTGATCAGCACTTTCAAATGTACAAAGTGGCAGCGGTGAAGTCTCGCATCAAATAGTGCATCGTCTGGGATGATCCCCCACCACTACCCTCCACAGATATAAAGGCAAGATGACCCCTTGATCAGAAAGCCATCCCCTGGGTGTCCGCCCATCAAAAGTCACTTCCTGGGGTTATGGCTAAGACTATACCTGAATAACATAAAGTCACTCTATTTGGCCACAGGACTGCTTAATATGTGACCAGGGCATTCTCAGGGCTGTGTGTGTGGCATAAGGGAAGGGGTGTGTGAATTCCACAGCGACAACCTGTAGTGAGCATAGGGGGCGGAGAACCTACACTGAGCTTAGTGGGACAAGGGGGTAAGCGTGACGTGCAATACGCACAACACATTCACTCCACCCCCGTCGCATGGCTTGACGCCTCAATTCCGCCTGACGGATGCGCTCCAATCGGTAGGCAGAGGAAATGGGACACGACACAGACTTGCCCCTCCCATTCCCTCCAACTCGACCGCACAATCCAACATGTGGTGCGCCTCAAGCCTCAGTCCCAAACAATGTACACAGAAGTAAATACACCTCCTTAATCGGCGGTGGAAAAAATAAATAGAACAATCCATCGTCCCACAGAAATTGTGTGTGGCTGAAATAACTACAGCTACCATAAGGAGCACCTCAATTTATAAAAAAATGTAATTAAAATTAAAAAGTATATATACAGTATGTATATATAAATACATGTAGATGACATTCATGTGAAAACCCACTAATGGATCTGCATATAAAATCATAACAGTCTAAAACATTACATACATTAACCAAACAGGGTTGGACACCCGTGGAATGGGTACCCTTACAGGTTCATTTACAAACATTAAAATCGAAAAATGGCTGTAAATAAAAATCAATTGAATTAGACATATTATATACATATAAGCAAAAAAGGAGAAAGCCAATATTATAGCCCCAAAATGTGATTGTATATAACATAATGGAAGGTATGGTGGTTATACTATCACAAAGGAAGAAAGCAAGTTGAAAAAAGGCAACAAGATCAAAAAAGAAGAAGGAAATACCTGAAGATGGGGTGGGGGTGTTCATGATTTATTGATAAAGGAATTGATATCCCACTCAACATTTAGGCCCAATGGTGTATGGAACTGTAACTCATAGATCCAATAAGTCTTGAGTTGAGACACACCTCTGGTTTTAGGACCACCCCTCCACAGCGAAATATATTGATCTATAATTGCAAATTTAGTACCTGCTGGATTCCTGTTGTGATATAGCCTGTAATGTCTAGACACCGTGTGGTGAATGTCACCACTGATGAATAAAGCGACATTTTCCCCAACTCGCACCGAAAATGTGTGAATGGTGCGGCCCACGTACTGTTTGCCACATGGGCATGTAATAAGATAAACTACATACTTAGCGCCACATGTGCAAAAACATTTAACCACTTAACGACCACCCACTGTAAATATACGTCCTGTTTTTAAAGATGGATATCTCGGTAACGGCAGCAGCTGCTGCCACAACCGAGATATCCATCTCTTCAGTGAGCGGTCCTGTCAACGATAACGGCGGTCTCCGCGGCGGGTTCGCCCGCGAGATCGCCGTTATCGGTGGCGGGAGAGGGGCCTTCCCCCTCCCGCCGCTCTCCCGCGCCCTCCGCCGCTTACCGGAGCCGTCGGTAGCGGCGGATGCGATCGGGTCCTGCTGCCTGCTGTGTGGGGATGCGAGTGAGGGCAAGATGGCCCCCACCCATCCCCATAGCATTGCTGGGCGGAAGTGATGTCAAAACGTCAGTCCCGCCCATGCGTCTTAAAGAGACATTTTTTTTGACCCCAGATCTCATATTTAAGAGGACCTGTCATGCTTTTTTCTATTACAAGGGATGTTTACATTCCTTGTAATAGGAAAAAAAGTGATAATTTTTTTTATTTCAGTGTAAAAAATGATAAAATAAATAAAAATAAATAAGAAAACCCCCAAAAAAAAATTTTAAAGCGCCCCGTCCCGATGAGCTCGCGCGCAGAAGCGAACGCATACGCGAGTAGCGCCCGCATATGAAAACGGTATTCAAACCACACAAGTGAGGTATCGCCGCTATCGTTAGAGCTAGAGCAATAATTCTAGCCCTAGACCTCCTCTGTAGCTCAAAAAATGCAACCTATAGAATTTTTTAAACGTCGCCTCTCGAGATTTTTAAGGGTAAAAGTTTGACGCCATGCCACGAGCGGGCGCAATTTTTAAGCGTGACATGTTGGGTATCATTTTACTTGGCGTAACATTATCTTTCACAATATATAAAAAAATTGGGCCAAATTTATTGATGTCTTATTTTTTAATTAAAAAAAGTGAATTTTTTCCAAAAAAAGTGCGCTTGTAAGACTGCTGCGCAAATACGGTGTGACAAAAAGTATTGCAATGACCGCCATTTTATTCTCTAGGGTGTTAGAAAAAAAATATATAATGTTTGGGGGTTTTAAGTAATTTTCTAGCAAAAAAAAAACTGTTTTAGTCTTGTAAACACCAAATCTGAAAAACACCTTCTGTCCTTAAGTGGTTAATTGGGTAGGTTTTACCTGTATTAGTGGAACTAAATTCTAAAAATGTACCTTTCCCAAGTACGTTATACTTACAAACTGTACATCTCTTGCAGAGGTGATGTCCCACAAGTTGATAGAAAAAAGAGGGCCTCACGGGGGGATTGATGATGTTAGGGGCGATCCTGCTCTGAAGGGTAGGAGCACCCCTGAAAACAACCTTAGCCTGATCAGGTAGAACGGTCATTCTTTGAAATCCCATGATAGCTTTCACTCTTTTATGTTGCATGGAAAAAGAGGTAAGCATGGCCAACTTAAAACTCTCATCTCGTTCCTGTTTCGGTTTTATCTCTAATAAGGAACTCCTATCAACTTCTAACATGCTCCTTAGATCCCGTTTGAGGTCCACAGGATTGTAGCCTTTGTCAATGAATCTTTGCTTGAGAACATTAGCTTGGGTTTTAAAGATCTCCACGTCTGAACAGTTTCTGCGTAATCTCAGGAATTGACTGCGTGGACCCGACTTTAACCAAGAGTGATGGTGGCAATGGGAATAAACCCATTACGGTCAGTTTTTTAAAAAAAAGTCTAAAATTGAAACTGATGGTCAACAATACTAATTTCTAAATCCAAGAATTGGATTTGTTCTTTACTGGCCATGTGGGTGAGAGAGATACCTCTATCATTGTCATTCAAATGTGCCATAAAGGTCTCAAGAGATGACATCCTCCTCCTTTGGGATGGCAGTTTGACATCTATGTACCTTGCCCAGAACACCAATGATGAGGTGTCATAGACATAGACGACATCCTCCTCCCACTTGGCCATGAAGAGATTGGCAAGGCTTGGGGCATATTTAGCCCCCATGGCCACACCACGTAATTGTAAATAAAATTGATCGTTGAACCAAAAATAACTATGTCTCGTAGCGAATTCAAGTAATTCCATAATAAACTCACCTTGAAAGGGAGCCAACGAAGGATCCCTGTCAAGGAAGCACTTGACGGCCTTAAACCCTTTTTCGTGTGGGATGCATGTATATAATGAAGCTACATCGGCTGTAACCATATTCAGGTCCCTGCATATAACCACATTCTCAAGTTTTCTGATAGTCGCACCTGTATCGCCCAAATAGGATGGTACTCGTCTCACCAGGGGTTGTAAATAATGGTCAATATAACGACCCACCCTGGAGGTAACCGAGTCAATTCCACTCACAATGCGTCGAGCAATGTGACGGGGGTGGAGTGAATGCATCGTGCGTATTGCACGTCATGCTCACCCCCTCGTCTCACTAAGCTCAGTGTAGGTTCTCTGCCCCCTATGCTCACTACAGGTTGGCGCTGTGTAATTCACACGCCTCTTCCCTTACGCCACACACAAAGCCCTGAGAATGCACTGGTCACGTGTTCCCTGGTTCAGGTTGATTTCATACTGAGGCTTGGGATGCACTTGCGGAGGTCATTCACGTTCACCAGGAAGTACAGGCAATAGGGAAGTATCAGCATTGTCCATATTGATGCCGATTTTTTTTGTGCATATTTACACATACATTTATATGTTTTATGGGTTTTGCATTCACATTTTAAGCAGTCCTGTGGCCAAATAGAGTGACTTTATGTTATTCAGGTATAGTCTTCGCCATAACCCCAGGAAGTAATTTTTGATGGGCGGACACCCGGGGGATGGCTTCCAGATCAAGGGGTGATCTTGCCTTTATATCTGTGGAGGGTAGCAGTGGGGGATCACCCCAGGCGATGCACTATTTGATGCAAAATCCGTCGAGAGACTCCACCGCTGCCACTTTGTACATTTGAAAGCGCTGATCACCTTTTAGAATGTAAGTGTTTCTACCTACATTTAACATTGGTACCTTTCAGTATTACGCTATGTGCCCTTCTCTTCTTCTTCCACATCTCCACATATTGGTTTAAACCTTTGGCCCACATTGGGTACCCCTGGAAGCATCCATTTACCTGAATCGATCTCTGGGTTTCTTCTCTGATTGACGTGTGTTTTTTTATGGTTGAAATTATTGGTATCATAATTTTTTCACTATTCGTTTGATGCATGTTTATTCATCCATTTATTTGGGTGATCTTCACTTTTTATGCGCTACACTTTCTATGTTTGTTTTGTTTTCCACCATTGTCCATTGGAAGTGTGCTCTCTATGGCTCCCCCTCCACGTGGTGCATGGGGTGGTGAGTTTCAAACTTCTCACTCAAAGGCTCATGATTCTAGACCCCACACTTCAAATCATCAGCCTCGAGGTAGGGGTAAGTCTAGGGGCAATAGAGGAAATAGGGGCCAGTCTAGAGGTAATCCCCAATACTCTAGTGGTCAGCGCACTCAAAATTATAGGGACCATTACTACAGTGCCTCCCCAGCCCAATACAGGGAACATTCCATTTTTTACAGAGAGCATTCCCCTTATTATGGGCCTTCACCCATGTCTACTTACAATCGATTTTCCCCTCTTGGAGAAGTGCATAATGATAGTTATCAAGCACATACTAGAAACTCCCATGACCAATCCAATCATGGTTATGATCCATCCAATTCTGAGGCTTATAGGGGTCGGGATTTTCGTGTGGACCCAACATCACACAAAAGGGGTCCAGACCCAAGAGAGGGAACAGAGGGGGGAGGAGAGTTCACAATAGGAAAGAGAAGATGCACATAAAAGGTCAAGGTGTATTCAATCTAAGTGCCAAAGTGTTCACACAGGATGAGTTATCTGTTTTAGATAAGGGCCTCAAGTTTGCCCCACCTAATAAGTTGGACAAATTTGGCACTTGTATTGATATTCAAAAATATATACGTAAATTAAATATACAGCGCTACCTCATAACCAATCCCATCAGGAATTAATGTAGAGCGGCTACTTCCGGGACTGTACATTAGGGATTATCCAACCCATCATTGTTCAACCCTCCGGTTCCAGTAGCACCTGTTGTTGGCATCTTTAGGGATCTGGTTCTTAAATATCTAGCACAGATGCCTGTAAATCATTCACGTTACCAACCAGTGTCTAACACTGGGCTTAAGTCCCTATGCCAGGATAAGAATTTAGTGATCCGCCCGGCCGACAAAGGCGGTGGCATAGTCATTTTGGATAAGTGTGATTATGAAACTGAAATGTATAGGATTCTTCACGAACCTAACACTTATCAGAGGCTATTGAACGATCCTACGTTCCGTTTCAAAACTGAGCTTCAATGTCTGGTTAATAATGGTTTTGATCAAAACATTTTAAACAAGAAGGAGAAAGCTTTTTTGGTCCCTACTGTTTCAAGGATTCCTACGATCTATTTGATCGACCCATTGTGAGTGGAATTGACTCGGTTACCTCCAGGGTGGGTTGTTATATCGACCATTATTTACAACCCCTGGTGAGACGAGTACCATCCTATTTGTGCGATACAGGTGCGACTATCAAAAAACTTGAGAATGTGGTTATATGCAGTGACCTGATTATGGTTACAGTCGATGTAGCTTCATTATATACATGCATTCATTATATACATGCATCCCACATAGACGACATCCTCCTCCTTTGGGATGGCAGTTTGACATCTCTAGAGACCTTTATGGCACATTTGAATGACAATGATAGAGGTATCTCTCTCACCCACATGGCCAGTAATGAACAAATCCAATTTTTGGATTTAGAAATTAGTATCGTTGACCATCAGTTTCAATTTCAGACTTTTTTTTTAAAAAAATGACCGTAATGGGTTTATTCCCAAACCAGTTGCCACCATCAATCTTGGTTAAAGTCGGTTCCACGCAAGCAATTTCTGAGATTATGCAGAAACTGTTCAGATGTGAAGATCTTTAAAACCCAAGCTAATGTTCTCAAGCAAAGATTCATTGACAAAGGCTACAATCCTGTGGACCTCAAACAGGATCTAAGGAGCACTTTAGAAGTTGATAGGAGTTCCTTATTAGAGATAAAACCGAAACAGGAACGAGATGAGAGTTTTAAGTGGGCCATGCTTACCTCTTTTTCCATGCAACATAAAAGAGTGAAAGCTATCTGTAAGGGCTTACCTTGAGTGGAGTCCATTTTGCAGAGTTGTAAGCTCACCCTTGCAGGTACACACAGCCCACGGTAATAAGGTAAGACACTACCTGGGCTGTGAGTCTGTGCACGGGGGCTAGATAGGGATTTGCCAAGGATAGTCAAAGTATAGCCGGGGTCCAGGATTCCAGAATTCAGAGTAAACGATAAACGTAGCCAGGGTCAGAAGCCGGGGGTCAGTCTTGTAGCTGAAACAAACACAGGAACACAGGAACCTTTGGCACAGACAGGACAATCACAGAACAATGAACTGACAAATCCCTCAGAGTAAGGCAGTGCTTTATACCCTGGTTGATTGGGTAACCTGCCTCAGCTGGACCAGGATAGACAGGTGCAGATTGCAGGGAGATCCAAAGACAGGCAATCAGCACATAGTTCAGAACCAGGCTTTGATGGACAGCAAGTAGAATACCAACTGAGGAGTGGCTCAGAGGCAAAGACCTGGAGCAGCAACGGAGAGGTCCTGGGTTCAATTCCACCCAGAGCCACTTGGGGCGTAACCACGCCTCGCTGTCTGTTTGGCACGGTAGCGACCGTGACACTATCATGACCAAACACTGGGGGATTTTGAAGAATGACCGTGTTCTTAACACTGTTCTACCTGATCAGGCTAAGGTCATTTTCAGGGGCGCTTCTTCCCTTCAGAGCAGGATCGCCCCTAACATCATCAATCCCCCCGTGAGGCCCTCTTTTTTCTATCAACTTGTGGGATATCACCCCTGCAAGAGATGTACAGTTTGTAAGTATAACGTACTTGGGAAAGGTAAAGTTTTAGAATTTAGTTCCATTAATACAGGTAAAACCTACCCAATTAAATGTTTTTGCACATGTGGCACTAAGTATGTAGTTTATCTTATTACATGCCCATGTGGCAAACAGTACGTAGGCCGCACCATTCGTACATTTTCGGTGCAAGTTGGGGATGTCGCTTTAATCATCAGTGGTGACATTCACCACACGGTGCCTAGACATTACAGGCTATATCACAACAGGAATCCAGCAGGTACTTCATTTTCAATTATAGATCAATATATTCCGCCGTGGAGGGGTGATCCTAAAACCAGAGGTGTGTCTCAACTCAAGACTTATTGGATCTACGAGTTACAGTCCCATACACCATTGGGCAGGTATGTTGAGTGGGATATCAATTCCTTTATCAATAACTCATGAACACCCCCACCCCATCTTCAGGTCTTTCCTTCTTTTTTGATCTTGTTGCCTTTTTGATCTTGCTTTCTTTGTGATAGTATCATCATACCTTCCATTATGTTATATTTCTCCTTATTTGCTTATATGTATATAATATGTCTAATTCAATAGATTTTTGTTTACAGCCATTATTCGATGGTCGTGGATTTTAATGAACCTGTAAGGGTACCCATTCCACGGGTGTCAAACCCTGTTTGGTTAATGTAGGTGGGATTTATTCAACACAACCTTGATATCAGCATGAGTCGAGTTGGAGGGAATGGGAGGGGCAAGTCTGTGTCGTGTCCCATTTCCTCCGCCTACCGCTTGGAACGCATCCGTCATGCGGAATTGAGGCTTGACACACATAGCGCGTCGAGCAATGCGACGGGGGTGGAGTGAATGCGTTGTGCGTATTGCACATCATGCTCACCCCCTCGTCCCACTAAGCTCAGTGTAGGTTCTCCGCCCCCAATGTGCATTATAGGTGCCCGTCCAGGAGGCAGGACTTTGCAGCGCCGGTTAGGTGGGTGTAAATGACGCTCGTCGCCGTATGGCGTTCCGCGCTGGAACGCATACGGCGACCGTGTGATGACGTCATTGCCCCGGTGCCGCATGCGTTCCAGCGTGGAACACGGAAGTGCCAGTCGAATTAGTGCCATTTTGCACTACACGTGCCTCGCACCTATAAACAGAACAGCGTGCAGACTGCACACTGTTCTATTATTGTCAGCTGTAGCTGGCCACGCTACAAAACTATTGGTACTACTCAATCCCTGAGCTGGAAACCATGCCACGCTAGATCCCTGCCACAACCAAGCTACTTCCTTAGCTGGATCCACGTTGCCATGCATACTATCATTGTTGGGGACATCCTAAGATACCTTTCTCCATGAGATGCTACACTACAGTATTCCAAGACTCTTCTCTTCCCTGCAAACGGATAAGTACTATTACTCCTCTAGAATTACTCAAATCTTAAATACCGCTTATAAAGTGCTGTATTTGGATCTGCTACTATTGCTGCTTGAGTTTACTTAGTATCCCTTCAGCTGACAGCTCTACAAGATCTTAAAGGGACATACATGCTAATACCAACTAAGCTATACTTGCCTCTCCCACGCAAATGCTAGTTGCATACAGTATTTTCAAGTGCTACATGCTTGACATGTGTTGTTATATGTATACGGGCTTCTGCTCTAAAGTATTGAACATGTTCGCTCTAAGGCCTGCAACACACAGGCGGACCGTTTTCAGCGGACATGTCCGCCCGGAGATTTCTGTCTGATGGTTGTACACGCCATCAGACAGAAATCTGCGCGTAAACAATACGCGGGGCGTGGCCGCGCCGTCGCTGCGACAATGACACGGCGACGTGGGCGGCCCTGGAAGTTCAAAGCTTCCACGCATGCGTTGAATCAGTACGACGCATGCGAGGGATGGCGGTCGGTCGGACGTGTCCGGTGAGTCTGTACAGACGACTGAACACGTCCGACGGACAGGTTTCCAGCGGATAGATTTCTTAGCATGCTAAGAAATTTCGATCCGTTGGAAACTGTCCGATCCGCCGGACAATTGTCCGCTTGGGCCTACACACGACCGGATCTGTCCGCTGGAACTGGTCCGTCGGACCAGTTTCAGCGGATAGATCCGGTCGTGTGTACGGGGCCTAACTTTTTCATGCTAAGGATCAAAGCTATTTTATAGCCACATCCTTAGTAGCCCAATGTATTCCTTTATGTAAAGTGATATGATGTAGAGAACCCCCAAACTCCTGTTCTGATTGGAGTGACGCCTGGGGTCCGGTACTGATAATCACTTACAAAGTGAAGTGCATTGGTTGTACTCATTCACGTTTTTCGTAATCTTTCAACGCTAGGGGTTGGAGGCATGTTGTAATACCTCCACCCTTAGTAGCTCAACGCATTCCTATATGTGAGAGAGATGATGTAGAGAACCCCCAAACTCCTTTTCTCTGATTGGAGTGACGCCTGGGGTCCAATACTGAAATTTCACATAAAATACAGAGGTGCATTGAAATCTTCGCTAACCGCAGTTGTGGTTCACTCTCGTTCACCGTAGTTTGTGACAGAATAATAGAACCTTATCATGAACCCAGCGGAACTTGCTAACCATGTTGTCACCCTTACTCAAAAGGTAGATGCTCTTGCTCAAACTGTACAGACTTTTCAAGTGGCGAATCAAACACTGCAAGATTTAGTTGCTCAAAATCCAAATATGCCTCGTTTTCCTTCTGAACCTAAGGTCAATCCACCTATACCCTTCACTGGTGATCGAAAGACCTATAGAGAATTCATTAATGCATGTAAATTAATGTTTTAATTACGCCCTCGCACCTTCCCCAATGATAGGATTAAGGTGCTTATGCTTATATCCTATTTAGGTGGAGAACCCTGTGCTTGGGCAAATACCTATCTAGAAAAAGAGGATCCAATCTTAAATTCTTGTCCACAATTTTTGGCAACTATGCCCTTGCTTTATGATGACTTCAATAATGCAACTCACTGCTGAAAATGCTATTAGGAATCTCAAACAAGGTAGACGGCCAGTTGAGGACTTTATTGCTGAATTCCAGAGGTGGGCTCTCGAGACTGAGTGGAATGATGTTACTCTCCGTAACCAATTTCGCCTTGGCCTTTCTGAACAACTCAAGGATGAGTTGGCTAGAGCAGATCTCCCTCATTCTCTTAATGACTTCATACAACGTTCTATCACTATAGATCATAGGTTAAGAGAGAGATGAGCTGAATGTCAATCAAGTTCCACAGCACCTGTCCCTATACCTCAAAAATTGTGTTTGACCTCTCTTGATGAAAAAATGGACATTGGCACTGTGCGTGCTCCACTTTCCTCATCCGAGAGGGCCCGTTGACGCTCATTGAATCTTTGCCTTTATTGTGCCTCATCGGACCATGCAAGTTCCTCTTATCCTCTTGTAAAAAACGAAAAGGACAAACGTAAGCCAATTCACCTTTGCAAATTGACATGTTTTGTTTCCAAGTATACCCCTTACATTTTTCTACTCCTTATTTTACAGTGGGACCATATTAGAATTCCTGTTAAGGCTATGTTGGATACAGGCGCTTGTGGTAACTTCATTGATTCAGGCCTTGTTTCCTCAGAAAAAAATCCACACCTGAAGAAATCGTCTCCTCTTTCTGTGAGTTTTATTGATGGAACAACTTCCGCATCAGGACCTATCTTATACCAAACTCAACCCTTAAGCCTCGTACACAAGATCAGTCTATCCGATGAAAACGGTCTGAAGGACAGTTGTCCTAGGTTAACCGATAAAGTTGACTGATGGTCAGTCGTGCCTACACACCATCAGTTAAAAAAACGATCGTGCCAGAACGCGGTGATGTAAAACACAACGACGTGCTGAAAAAAATGAAGTTCAATGCTTCCAAGCATGCGTCGACTTGATTCTGAGCATGCGTGGATTTTTAACCGATGGTTTTGCATACTAACGATCGGTTTTGACCTATCGGTTAGCAATCCATTGGTTAAATTTTAAAGGAAGTTTGCTTTTTTTTAACCGAAGGTTAAATAACCTATGGCACCCACACACGATCGGTTTGGACCGATGAAAACGGTCCATCAGACCGTTTTCATCGGTTTAACCTATCTTGTGTACAAGCCTTTATTGACAACTTGTGGTGATAATCATAGTGAATTCCTGTCTTTTGACGTTATTCCATCTCCTCTTTTCCCTGTTGTATTGGGTTGGCTTAAGCTGCACATGCCTACTTATGTTTGGGACCAAGGAACTGTAGTTCTGCATTCTCCTTACTGTAAAAACACTTGTTATCAAGTTGCTCCATTGCTTCATGTTGCACCACAGGAGATACCATCTCAGTACCACGAATGTACTGATGTATTCAGTGAGAAGAATGCAGAGACATTGCCTCCTCAAAGGATATACGACTGTCCTATTGAATTATTACCAGGTAACCCTATACCTACGGGCAGGATTTACTCCCTTTCCCAACCTGAACTTCAACATTTAACCACTTAAGCCCCGGACCTTTAGGCAGCTAAATGCCCAGGCCTGGTTTTGCGATTCGGCACTGCATCGCTTTAACAGACAATTGCGCGGTCGTGCGACGTGGCTCCCAAACAAAATTGGCGTCCTTTTTTCCCCACAAATAGAGCTTTCTTTTGGTGGTATTTGATCACCTCTGCGGTTTTTATTTTTTGCGCTATAAACAAAAATAGAGCGACAATTTTGAAAAAAAATCTATATTTTTTACTTTTTGCTATAATAAATATCCCCCAAAAACATATATAAAATAGTTTTTTTCCTCAGTTTAGGCCGATACGTATTCTTCTACCTATTTTTGGTAAAAAAAAATCGCAATAGGCGTTTATCGATTGGTTTGCGCAAAATGTATAGCGTTTACAAAATAGGGGATAGTTTTATTGCATTTTTATAAAAACATTTTTTTTACTACTAATGGCGGAGATCAGCGATTTTTTTCGTGACTGCGACATTATGGCGGACACTTCGGACAATTTTGACACATTTTTGGGACCATTGTCATTTTTACAGCAAAAAATGCATTTAAATTGCATTGTTTATTGTGAAAATGACAGTTGCAGTTTGGGAGTTAACCACAGGGGGCGCTGTAGGAGTTAGTGTTCACTTAGTGTGTGTTTACAACTGTAGGGGGGTGTGGCTGTAGGACTGACGTCATCGATCGAGTCTCCCTATAAAAGGGATGACTCGATCGATACGCCGCCACAGTGAAGCACGGGGAAGCCGTGTTTACATACGGCTCTCCCCGTTCTTCAGCTCCGGGGAGCGATCGCGACGGAGCGGCTATAAACGAATAGCCGCACAGTCGTCCCGGATCGCTCCCCGCGGGAATCCGACCTCCGCATGTAGCGGGGGGGGGTCCCGATCGGACCCCCGACCCACGTCTAGGCAGGCACGTACAGGTACGTTGATGTGCCTGTCCGTGCCATTCTGCCGACGTATATCTACATGCGGCGGTCGGGAAGTGGTTAAAGAAATATTTACAGGACATATTAAAAAAGGGTTTTATTAAACCCTCCACTTCTCCTGCCAGTGCTGGAATGTTTTTTGTCAGGAACAAAGATGCTAGTCTCAGACTATCGCGTCTGGAATAAAGTCACAGTGAAGAATCGATACCCTCTTCCACTTATTCCCGAATTGATTGAAAGACTGCATGCTTCTACTATATTCACTAAACTCGATCTCAGAGGCACTTACGATTTGATTCATATTAAATCCGGTGATGAATGGAAGACCGCCTTTCGCACACGTTACGGACTTTTCGAATATACTTTTATGCCTTTTGGCCTGTGCAATGCTGTAGCAACTTTCCAAAGCTTTGTGAATGATATTTTCAGAAACCTTCTCGATATATGCATTGTCGTGTATCTTGATGACATACTTATTTACACAGACAACTTAATGCAACATCGAAAACATGTCAGATGGGTGCTCGCAAGACTCAGAGCTCATTCCCTCTACGCCAAACTTGAGAAATGTGTCTTTGAACAAACCACTATTTCCTTCCTTGGTTTTGTTATCTCTCCAAAAGGCATACTTATGGATCAGTCCAAGGTGACTTGCATTCTGAATTGGCCTACACCTACTTGCAGAAAGACCATACAGAGTTTTTTGGGCTTCGCTTACTTCTACAGAAAGTTTATAAAAAATGTTTCCTTACTCGTGAAGCCCCTTACCCAACTTACCAGTTCCTCTGTAAAATTTATTTGGTCAAATGCTGCCCAGACTGCCTTCGAGCAATTAAAACATTGTTTTACTACTGCTCCAATTCTCCAGCTTTCCAATTCCAACTATGATTTCGTATTGGAAGTTGATGCTTCACAAACTGCCCTAGGCGAAATACTCTCTCAACGTCCTGCTTCCGATTCACCACTTCATTCTGTTGCATTTTTTTCAAAGACTTTGAATCCAGCTGAATGTAACTACCCTATTGGTGAAAAAGAATTGCTTCCTATTAAATGCGCCTTAGAGAACTGGTGGCACTTACTAGAAGGATCAACAAACCCAATAATAATTTATACCAATCATCACAATTTACAATATCTCAAGTCTTACAAAACCCTTTCCTCTAGACAAGTACGCTGGAGTCTCTTTTTTGATAGATTCGATTTTTTGATCACCTACAGGCCAGGTGCAAAAAATGGTAAAGCGGATTCTCTTTCTAGACTTTCAGAACCTACTGAAGAACTTCCCTCTTCATCTCTCCTCATTCCTTCTCATAAGTTCATGCTTGCTAATCTTAATCTAAAACAGCTACTTAAACAAAGTTTGAATACGCAAGATACTACCATTCCTCAAGGCTTAACGCAAGATGAAGAAGGTTTTTTTTACAAGCATACTCAACTTTATATTCCTTCTGCTATGGTTATCCACATTCTAAAAGTTCTACATGATGCTCCCCTAGCTGGTCATCCTGGAATAGAAAAAACTACTGATCTCATCCAATGTTATTTCTGGTGGTCTAATATGACAACCACTATAACAGATTACGTATCGACCTGTGAGGTCTGTATAAGATCTAAGCATGAGAGAAGACCACCTTATGGCTTGCTGATGTCTTTACCTATTCCTACAAAACCTTGGGGAGCATTGTTTCTAGATTTCATTGTTGAACTACCTCCTTTCAATGGCTATAATACCATAATGGTAACAGTTGATATGCTTTACGAAAATGGCTCATTTTGTTCCGCTTAAAAAATTACCTCCTTCTAAAGAAACAGCACAAACTCTACGTGATCATGTCATTAAATTACATGGTGTTCCTTCACGTCTGGTTTCTGATAGAGGTTCCCAATTTGTTTCAAAATTTTGGAAAGCTCTATGTCATATTCTTCAAATAGACCATAGATATTCCAGTGCATATCATCCACAAACAAATGGACTTACAGAACGTGTAAACCAATGTCTTGAACAATATCTCAGATGTTACTGTACCCATCTTCAGGATCACTGGACTACCCTCCTTCCTCTCGCTGAATTTCCTTACAATAATTCAACTAGTTCTTCTACTTGTTATTCTCCTTTTTATGCAAACTATGGGTTTCATCCCAATATGTTACCTGAGTCGCCATTACTCACGGATGTACCCTCAAAATGATTGTTGCTCTACCCTTTCTTCTGTCTTGCAACTTTTGAAACAAAATCTCAAACGAGCACAAGATCGTCAAAAAACCTATTATGATCTTAGGCATAGACCTTCACCATCTTATAAAGTTGGGGATCAAGTATAGCTCTGTACAAAAAACTTACATTTGCATATACTCGCTAGGAAATTGGCCAAGCAATTTTTCGGTCCATTTCCTATTTCTAAGATCATCAATCAAAATACCATGCAACTGTTCCTCCCTCCGGAATTGAGGATTCATCCGTCATTTTATGTCTCTCTCCTTAAACCCTACCTACCTAATAAACTTTCTGGTAGAAATCCTCCCCCCACACCCCCTATCCTAGTTCAGGGTGAAGAACATTATGAGGTTGAACATATTCTAGACTCTAGAAGAAGAAGAGGACGTCTACAATACTTGATTAGATTGAAGGATTATGGTATACAAGATGACTCTTAGGAAGATTCAGCTGAAGTACATGCTCCTACTTGATGTAATCAATTCCATTCTAGATACCCTAATAAGCCTTCACCTATTGAGATCCCCAGGAGGGTATCCCTTAAGAGGGGGGTACTGTAAACGGCGCTCGTCGCTGTATTGCTTTCCGCGCTGGAACGCATACGGCGACTGCGCAATGACGTCATCGCCCGGCGCCGCGTGCGTTCCAGCGTGGAACGCGGAAGTGCCAGTCGAATTAGTGCCTTATGCACTACACCTGCCTCGCACCTATAAACAGAACAGCGTTCAGACTGCACACTGTTCTATTATTGTCAGCCGTAGTCGGCCATGCTACAAAACTATTGGTACTACTCAATCCCTGAGCTGGAAACCATGCCACAACCAAGCTACTTCATTAGCTGGATCCACGTTGCCATGCATATTATCATTGCTGGGGACATCTAAGATACCCTTCTCCATGAGACGCTACACTACAGTATTCCAAGCCTCTTCTCTTCCCCTGCAAATGGATAAGTACTATTACTCCTCTAGAATTACTCAAATCTTATATACCGCTTATAAAGTGCTGTATTTGGATCTGCTACTATTGCTGCTTGAATTTACTTAGTATCCCTTCAGCTGACAGCTCTACAAGATCTTAAAGGGACATACATGCTAATACCAACTGAGCTATACTTGCCTCTCCCACGCAAATGCTAGTTGCATACAGTATTCTCAAGTGCTACGTGCTTGACATGTGTTGTTATATGTATACGGGCTTCTGCCCTAAAATATTGAACATGTTCGCTCTAACTTTTTCATGCTAAGGATCAAAGTTATTTTATAGCTACATCCTTAGTAGCCCAATGCATTCCTTTATGTAAAGTGATATGATGTAGAGAACCCCCAAACTCCTGTTCTGATTGGAGTGACGCCTGGGGTCCAGTACTGATAATCACTTACATAGTGAAGTGCATTGGTTGTACTCATTCACGTTTTTCGTAATCTTTCAACGATAGGGGTTGGAGGCATGTTGTAATACCTCCACCCTTAGTAGCTCAACGCATTCCTATATGTGAGAGAGATGATGTAGAGAACCCCCAAACTCCTTTTTTCTGATTGGAGTGACGCCTGGGGTCCAATACTGAAATTTCACATAACATAGAGAGGTGCATTGAAATCTTCGCTAACCGCAGTTGTGGTTCACTCTCGTTCACCATAGTTTGTGACAGTGGGAGATCCCCGCTCTGTGTAACCTGGCAGTGCTCCCCCCTTCCCTTCAGAGTGCAGCCTGTGCACCCCCAGGATCAGCCTTGCAAAGCGGCCCCAGGGCAGTCCAGCCCTGTATAGCTCCGAGTTCCCGGCCAACCCCAGGCCTTGGGACTAAGAGCTAATAATTCAAAAAGGAATAGATTATCGGTCATTGATAAAGAAATTAACGAACTAAGAGAACAACTTCTCCCGCATAAATCTACATCATGTATAAATATCCCTCTCAACCAACCTGAAGAACCATTTAGAGAAGGAAGAGAGGGAACAGAGAACTAAGAAGCATAAAAAGTATACTAGAGATGTCAATGACTACAAATCCAATATAGTCTTTAGCTGGCAAAGGAAGGAGATTACATCTTTGTGATGACTCATCACAAATGGAGGCATAAATTCCTCCTACATCAATCAATGAATCTAAACCTATTCTACACCCTAGACAACCATCAAAACCAGTGAGAAATTATAGGTGCCAGTCCAGGAGGCAGCGCCGGGTAAGTGGGAGATCCCCGCTCTGTGTTATCTGGCAGTGCTCCCCCCTTCACTTCAGAGTGCAGCCTGAGCACCCCCAGGATCAGCACTGCAAAGCAGCCCCAGGGCAGTCTGGCCCTGCATAGCCCCGAGTTCCTAGCCAACCCCAGGATTTTTGGGGGACAACTCGGTGCTATAGCCTCCCTCCTGATGCCATTTAATAAACTTCATCTGTGATATAGCTGTCCACCCCTCTATGTAATCGGGTCTTTTTGTAAAGTGTTTATAAAGTTATTCCCCTGCTTAGTTTTGTATCATCAGCAAACACTGAGATTCAACTATTTATTCCATCCTCTATATCGTTTATAAACAAGTTAAACATAATTGGTCTTGGGATAGAGACCTGGGGTATCCCGCTCGCAAATCTAGACCATTCAGAAAATATGCCATTAATAACAACCCCCTGGATGTGCTCCTGCGGACAGTTTTCTATCCAGGTATATATAATATCATTAATGTAAACTTTTGTAAATTAGGCATTTATGGGTTAATGTATCAAATGCCTTAGTGAAATCCAGATATACTGTGTCCACAGCATCCTTCTATCCAATTTACAACTTACCTCCTCATAAAATGTCAAAAGGTTGATCTGGCAATATTTTTCTTTCAGAACTCTATGTTGGTTATTACAAATGATACTGTTTTTGTCAGCAAAATTCATGGATATGGTCATATTAAGTCAATGGTGTCATAAATATCTCCATCCCTATGTATATATGCGGGAGTGACAACTCTGATTGCGTTTTTGTTACCCTATGCAAGGCAGTGACATCCAGAAATCATTTTCTGGCAGAATTAGCAGGTAAGTTCTCCTTCATTGGGAACTGACACATACACATCACATAGTACTTTGTGATAGAAGTGCTCTATGACACATGCACAATTTTCTTTTGTACATATACAGTATACATCTTAATGTAGTAAACCATGTAAAAAAATTATTTTATTAATATCAAAGAGTAAAAAACAAAAAAATACAATATGTTCCATTTTACACACAGAGAATAGTTACAGAAAATGTGTCCGACCCGACCTGAGTCAGATCCCATAACAAGTTCAGGTAGGAACATACAAAAGAAAAATAAACTGCAGTACAAACACAAGGCAGGTAAAAACAGACAACAGCTCTCTTCTGAAAATGTTAATCATTAGAAGATATATCAAAAAGACATGCATATATAATCAGAGCAGCATAAAAAACAAAACAATAAAAAAGCTGGTGGGAACAGATATACCATTGTCCCTTCTAAGGAGGACCGTCAACACTCATATCTGCAGCATCTTATCCATTACTAATCTTGGTGAGGCCAAGCCAGGAGTGTCTTACCAATTCTGCCAAATCAAATTTGCGCAAAGCATTATGGCGGCAGTAGGTAAGCTGTTCTCTTAGTAAAAGAGAATTAACATAATCCGTCCACTGTTTTTTGGTAGGTACCACTGGGGACATCCAAGAACGAGCAAATAACTTTCTGGCTACTAGTAGAATTTATTTAATGCTGTGTACAACTCCAGACAAGCTCTGTTCACTATCTGTGTGTTTTTCTTCCCTGATTTTTCTTTTTGATAGCAGTATAAACTTCTTTTGGTTTTACCTACAGTACAAAACTTTTTTGTGGCAGGCACAAATAAATCCCATGTGACAACACTGTAGCAATCTACTTCTAAACAGACTGCGGCAACATTACTATGTACCAAGTACTGTATGTTTTTAAGGCAAGTTATTGGTCTAAACAAGTTATTTTTTATTGTTTATAATACTTTACAGAATTTTAAAGAGCCCTTAAAAAACTATAGCGAAAAGTACTATATTCTGGTAAGTAAGTATATGAGGTTAATATCTGTAATTAAATCCTTTTTTATTTCATATTCCTTTATACATAGTTTTCTTAACATGCAGACTAAGATGCCAGCAAAAGCAACAGTAATGCCGTGTACACACGATCGGTCAAACTGATGAGAACGGTCTGATGGACCGTTTTCATCGGACAAAACCGATGAACCGTGTATGGGTCCCATCGGTTATTTATCCATAGGTTAAAAAAAAGCAATCTTGTTTTAAATTTGACCGATGGATACCTAACCGATCGTTTGTAGGCACGTCCATCGGTTAAAAATCCAGGCATGCTCAGAATTAAGTTGACGCATGCTTGGAAGCATTGAACTTCGTTTTTTTCAGCACGTCGTTGTGTTTTACGTGACCGCGTTCTAACACGATCGTTTTTTAACCGATGGTGTTTAGGCACGACTGACCATCAGTCAGCTTAATCGGTTAACCGATGAAAACGGTCCATCAGACCGTTCTCATCGGTTTGACCGATCGTGTGTACGCGGCATAAGAGGGGTTGCGACAAACCATATAGCACTGCCAGTATTGCTTATAATAGTCAGCTTTTATTTATATGGTTGAAAGCTTTTTACAACCCAAAAATTGCTGTAACTGATAAAAAGGTGCTAGCTAGAGGTAGGCTTTAATTTGTTTTTGATTATTTAAAGTGTTACTACACCCAGGACCCTGCATTCACTATATCTGGTCGCCCACAGTGAACAGATTATGTATATGCAATTATTTTAGTAAATATAAACTGCTGACCGGAGACCCTGAAATTGAGTCATGGTTCCGCTACTTTAATGAAGCAGGTATTTGCTTCCTTGGGTTCCTGGTTGATAAAAGAAGGAATAGATTATCGGTTATTGGTAAAGAATTTAAAGATCTAAGAGAACAACTTCTCCTGCATAAATCTACATCATGTATAAATATCCCTCTCAACCAACCTGAAGAACCATTTAGAGAAGGAAGCGAGGGAACAGAGAACTAAGAAGCATAAAAAGTATACCAGAGATGTCAATGACTACAAATCCAATATGGATATAGATCAATTCGTCCCCCTTTGGAGAGGCGGGTCTTGTCTACGAGGCGTTTCACGATTAGAAACATTCTGGATACACCAGCTCAGATCTTATTTACCTCATGGAATGAATATTGACTGGGATTTTAATGCTTTTATTAATAAAGCTTAGCTCTAGCCTTAGGAATACTTTTTTTTAGACCTTTGTTTATGCATTACAAAACTTTTTTACTTAGTGTCTGTTTATTACACATTTTTATATCAGCATGTTTTAGTGTTTATGTATTTATACATGATCACGTTGATATTGTACATTTTTAGAGATTACGATGACTTGTTTCTTGCCATGGTGCCTGACTAAGGGACTGAATAGTATTGCTCATAATATATCACTTTGTGTCATCACTGGTTGGTATTTGAGAGGGCCGTGTGGTGGTTTTATGTCCTTTATACTTTTTAATAATTCGAGATATATATGAGTTGGATTTGTATTTGTAAATTAGGATGTAATACACGTTATTGACCGATCAAGCTCTATCATATGCCCCTTGATGTAATACTATTTATGTACTTATAGTCGCCATGAGATTGATTACAATAATTACAAAGTCTTTTGGGCGATGATGCTCTACGACAAGAGTTGCGCAGCCCAGATCAGTGTAGGCATGGTACTGTAGCTGAGTTGAATCGAGGCTTGACACGCATGCCACGCATCTTGATAACTTGACTCCCCCATGCTCCCGTGATTGGCGAGTTAAAGTGAGTGGAGAAACGCATGCCATCTAACAACGGTCGGCAAGCCTAGATTAACGCATGCGTGATAGGCTAACATTAGCGAGGCATGAGATGCACGCTATGTGCCATGATGACGTGACTCCAACGCTGAACTCCCATGATTGCTTAGATCAACTGGGGGAGTAACTGATAACAGCTGTTTAGCTAGGTCTGTGTTTTGTGTAATTGAGGTAATATTGTTCTTATATATATATAGCGCAGTGTATGAGAGCAGGCTTATACCCCAGTTGAAGTCCCATTGGACGAAACGCATCAGTTACAAAGCTTGCTAGGCTCCATACACTGATCACTTTTATGTACTCAACTTGAGTGATGTCTGTACTCTTTTTTAATATAAAATTACATATGATAGTTTAATCTGCGCTATGGGAGGCCTTCCATTTTTGTTTCTATGATCCTCATTTTTTCCTGAAGGGAGGAGTACTACATGTACCAAGAATATCGTGAGCGAGTTCCGATTTCCTGGATCACCGTCTGGTCTAATCGATGGAGGTGTATGCACACACCAGCCCAACCATAGGAGTTCGTTGGCTTAAAGTCCTGACTGCTATCTATGCTCGTTCGACCCACCGCCGCTGGCGTGTGTCCACATCCTAAGGTAAGAGTACCCAACCCTTCCCCTGGTGTTGGAAGCACAGTCCTGGGTGTCTTGTGTGAATATCACTCTGTATGGTTCAGAAATTCATCTATATTTGTGATCTACAACTTTTTTGGATCGCATTAGAGGGGTCCACCACGGTATTTACATGTTGATGGACTTTGGGTTGTTTTATTGACTTCTAAACATACATGCGGACTTCCCCTTCCCTTTTCAATATAGCTATATACCTGTTGTAGGCTGTTGTATATGTATGCAAGCTTTAATTGAACATATTTTTATACACAAGTATTAATATGAATGTTGTCTGACCTTGTGATAATTTTCAACTATCATTGGGTTCATCTTTGAGTGTATATACACTCATTGTTTCATTAACACTTTATACATTTTTGAATGTTGGTTTGCACTTTTCAATCACATATTATATTCGCTCCCTAGGCGTACACCTGGAGCACATTAATGTTTTAAGCGCTGAAATTTCTCTGCTTTTAGTTTTTCATGCAATTAGTCTTATTGCTGGTGCTGGCAGCTCACTTGTCGCTTTTTTGTATTAGTAGTGCAATATTTCTTTATATTATCATGAAAACGGCTAAATACCTTTTCTTATCAGCAGTATATACAGTAGCAGTCTTGTGATTTTTATCAGTGTCTGGTTAAAGCTTGTAGGAGGAGTTTTCATTCTCCCCTGATTGCCCTATGAGGCTTCCCTGATCCTCGGTCTGATTGGCCCTGTGCTGATCACATGCATTCTCCCAAGAAAAAAAAACCTCTCTAGCAATACACACCAAACTGAGCATGTGCAGCTTGCCCCCGAGGCTCTGTTCTATCAGATGGATTGGGGACTGTGGAAGAAGGGGAGGATCAGAGAAGACAGGATCAAACAGCCTTTTTTACACAATTCAGAGGATTAATCCCTTATGCCCTGTACACACGAATGGAATTCCCGTCGGAAAAAAGTTGGATAATTTTTATGAAGGAAATCCGCTCAAGCCTACACGATCACACAAAAGTTCAGTGAACTTTAAAACACCAAGAACGCGGTGACGTAAAAGACTATGACGAGCCAAGGAAATTAAGTTCTATGCTTCTGAGCATGCGTTGATTTGTTTCCGAGCATGCATCTGAAATCACGCGTCGGAATTTGTACACACGATAGGAAATTCCGATCTGATTTTTTCCTGATGGGAAAAAAAACCCCTGCTCTTTAACTTTTTCCAGCAGTTTTTCCGTTGGAAAAAGTCTGATGGAGCATACACACGGTCGGGATTCCTGACCAAAAGCTCTCATCTGACTTTTTCCAACGGGAAAACCGATCGTGTGTACAGGTAATTAAGCTCCACAGTGAGTATGAAATAATTTTGAGTGAACAAAATAGCAGCGCTAAGTTCAGTGAATGAACAAAAGTAAATATGTAAATAAATACCCCTGTGAAAGAGTGTATCATACATATACTAAGAAAATGTGCCTATATATATATATATATATATATATATATATATATACACAGGGAGTGCAGAATTATTAGGCAAGTTGTATTTTTGAGGATTAATTTTATTATTGAACAACAACCATGTTCTCAATGAACTCAAAAAACTCATTAATATCAAAGCTGAATATTTTTGGAAGTAGTTTTTAGTTTGTTTTTAGTTTTAGCTATTTTAGGGGGATATCTGTGTGTGCAGGTGACTATTACTGTGCATAATTATTAGGCAACTTAAAGGGGAGTTCCACCCACAATTTCACTTTTTAAATATAAATACCCCTGTAATACACAAGCTTAATGTATTCTAGTAAAGTTAGTCTGTAAACTAAGGTCCGTTCTGTTAGGTTGTTACAGCATTTCGATAGTTTATAATCTAGAAATAGACCGTGGCCATCTTAAGCGTGGGCATCATGAAGCCAGACTGTATGACTTCCTGGATTTCAGCTTTGCATATCTCGCACATGCTCAGTGCACAAGACATGTAATAGGTTTCAGTCAGGTTTGCAAGGACTACTGGGAAACATGATGCCTATCCCAGAAACCCTTGCAAATAGCCTAGGCAAATAAGAAGGAGGAAGTAATGAAGGACTACAAAATAAAGGTATTTACAAGCAACAAATTAAATAAAAATTGTCCATTCTGAACACTATGAGATTAGAGCATGCAGCACAGACAAACATAAAAAAAATGGGTGGAACTCCACTTTAACAAAAAACAAATATATACCCATTTCAATTATTTATTTTTACCAGTGAAACCAATATAACATCTCAACATTCACAAATATACATTTCTGACATTCAAAAACAAAACAAAAACAAATAAGTGACCAATATAGCCACCTTTCTTTGCAAGGACACTCAAAAGCCTGCCATCCATGGATTATGTCAGTGTTTTGATCTGTTCACCATCAACATTTCGTGCAGCAGCAACCACAGCCTCCCAGACACTGTTCAGAGAGGTGTACTGTTTTCCCTCCTTGTAAATCTCACATTTGATGATGGACCACAGGTTCTCAATGGGGTTCAGATCAGGTGAACAAGGAGGCCATGTCATTAGTTTTTCTTCTTTTATTCCCTTTCTTGCCAGCCACGCTGTGGAGTACTTGGACGCGTGTGATGGAGCATTGTCCTGCATGAAAATCATGTTTTTCTTGAAGGATGCAGACTTCTTCCTGTACCACTGCTTGAAGAAGGTGTCTTCCAGAAACTGGCAGTAGGACTGGGAGTTGAGCTTGACTCCATCCTCAACCCGAAAAGGCCCCACAAGCTCATCTTTGATGATACCAGCCCAAACCAGTACTCCACCTCCACCTTGCTGGCGTCTGAGTCGGACTGGAGCTCTCTGCCCTTTACCAATCCAGCCACGGGCCCATCCATCTGGCCCATCAAGACTCACTCTCATTTCATAAGTCCATAAAACCTTAGAAAAATCAGTCTTGAGATATTTCTTGGCCCAGTCTTGACGTTTCAGCTTGTGTGTCTTGTTCAGTGGTCGTCGTCTTTCAGCCTTTCTTACCTTGGCCATGTCTCTGAGTATTGCACACCTTGTGCTTTTGGGCACTCCAGTGATGTTGCAGCTCTGAAATATGGCCAAACTGGTGGCAAGTGGCATTTTGGCAGCTGCACGCGTGACTTTTCTCAGTTCATGGGCAGTTATTTTGCGCCTTGGTTTTTCCACACGCTTCTTGCGACCCTGTTGACTATTTTGAATGAAACGCTTGATTGTTCGATGATCACGCTTCAGAAGCTTTGCAATTTTAAGAGTGCTGCATCCCTCTGCAAGATATCGCACTATTTTTGACTTTTCTGAGCCTGTCAAGTCCTTCTTTTGACCCATTTTGCCAAAGGAAAGGAAGTTGCCTAATAATTATGCACACCTGATATAGGGTGTTGATGTCATTAGACCACACCCCTTCTCATTACAGAGATGCACATCACCTAATATGCTTAATTGGTAGTAGGCTTTCGAGCCTATACAGCTTGGATTAAGACAACATGCATAAAGAGGATGATGTGGTCAAAATACTCATTTGCCTAATAATTCTGCACTCCCTGTATATATATATATATATATATATATATATATATATATATATATATATATATATATATATATATATATATATATATATATATATATATATATATATGTATATATATATGAACATACACATACACATAAATATACAACTAAAATAAATATAATTGAATGTTCAAAACGTTCATCCAGTGGTCAAATATAAGTAGTAACAAGCCAAGTCCATAAGTGATTAAATTTCAAGTGATTAAACTTTCAAGTGTCCACTTAGTCTTCTTGAACAATCTTGCTTAAGACCTTCCACCACACCATAAGTGCTCGGTGACTCCACACCCTAAGTTATTGCGCTTACCAATAGCACATGCCTCGCACTCACATGCTTGGCAATACAGCAAAGTCTCTAAAGGCATTAAGCGACTCCACCAGTGTTCCAATACCTCAATGTTGCTCCACATGTAAAAATAAAATGGCTCCAATAGTGAAGTATATCAAAACTATTTATTAAAAACAGCACAAGAGGCCTTCACACATTCCACTCACATCTATTAAAACAAACAGAGGCACTTCAACAGTAAACTCGGCAGTGGGCTCCAAAACCAGAGACAAACTTGCGGAAAGACTTCCGGAATAACCTTGATGTATTATGGTCTCGGCAGACACAAAGTTAACCATAAAGTCTTACCCCCCTTCGTTCTCCTCTTCACTTCAAAGCACTGCACACTCGGTGGTGTCGGTGGTCGGAACGTAATGGAACAGCGTGTAACCATTCCCAGGCCAGTTTCGTCTCTCAGGACTTCTTCAATGGGATTGGTTCCACAGTCTAATATGCGCCCCTATATGCCCCGTCCGTACCTAAACCCGGATGTGTATCGTATTGTATCTGTACGTACTCCGCGTCCCCACGACTATAGTGAGTACGTTCGTTAACCCGGACATATAACGTAACACATACTCCGTGTCCCCACGACCATAAACCATCAGGTATGACCCCGCCTGCAGTGATCATAGCGAACATGAGCATTGTATAATTGTTAATACATAATACTTTTACATGCTCTAAACCTTTACGGCCTAACCTGCATAACAGATAAAAGTGTATTAATATTACAATATACCTTACAAACAATAAAATTGCATCACTGAGCACTTATGGTGTGGTGGAAGGTCTTAAGCAAGATTGTTCAAGAAGACTAAGTGGACACTTGAAAGTTTAATCACTTGAAAATGTAATCACTTGGCTTGTTACTACTTACTTTTGACCACTGGATGAGCGTTTTGAACATTCAATTATATTTATTCATATATTTTAGTTTTAAATTTATGTGTATGTTCATATATATATATATATATATATATATATATATATATATATATGTGTGTATATATATATATATATATATATACAGTATATATGTGTATATATATATATATATATATATATATATATATAGGCACATTTTCTTAGTATACTGTATGTATGATACACTCTTTCACAGGGGTATTTATTTACATATTAACTTTTGTTCATTCACTGAACTTAGCGCTGCTATTTTGTTCACTCAAAATTATTTCATATCACTATTTATCTATTTAAAGTAGCTGCTTTAGGGTTTTCTTCAGTTTATTCTTTAGCGCAATGGGGTGTGAGAAGGTAGAAGGGCGCCTTTATATTCCCTTTTTCACCATTTATTATTCCACAGTAAGTATAACAAGCATGCTTTACTGTATATACAGACTGATTTTACTGTTGTGGGTTTAGTATCACTTTTAAATCCATTAAAATCTGCATGTCCATCGAAGACTACTATGTCAAGAGGGTGACAATGCTGCTGTACAGATTCACTGCAGAAAGATGTAACGGCACTGGTAAACGGGAGTGTACCACAACAGCCAAAATACAACAGACAGTCCCAAGTAGTATGATGATAGAAAAATAAGCCAGCGTTAAGTATAGGACTTGTATAACAGCAATATGTGTAGCAGATCTTCTTAAGGCACTACAAGTAACACAATGTCTACTTATCCGTTTGCAGGGCTTTTAGGCCATGGGGTCCTGTAGTGTAGGGTGTCAGCAGCAAGGCTGGGATTCCGTAGTGTAGGGATCCAAGAAGGAAGGTATCTTTAGGGCTTGCAGCGCAGATGCAGGAGCAGGATATTTTTCAGCCTGGGATTGATGGTGCTTGTAGTTCCCCGTTGAAGTCACGTGACAGTGACATAACGCGTAGGACCCAGGCACACGGACACCGGAAGTGACGCGATCTGGTCTCGAGCTCGCAGCTCGTTTTATTCAATACAAGTTTATGTCATTTTAAATAGGCTCTGTTTCTCTCATCTCTCCATAATACCTGGTTCTCCGAGCGCCCCCTCCCAGCCTCTATCCACACAACATTGGGAACCCCAGAGAAGGAAGGAACCCCTCTCCATCCTGAATGACCTAGCACTCCACCATACCCTTTATGCTGCTTACCTTACAGCAGTAAGGTATGAAGGTAGTACACCTCCGGGTGTTACTCACACCGAAGAGCCACTCATCACTGAAGTCACAAGTGCCACCCGTTACTGTTACAGAGCACTCGTACCATTGCACCTTTGCACTTTGGATCTAGGAATACCCCCATTTCTTCCTCTGAGATCCGTCAGCACTCACAGCAACACCTCTAATGGACTTATCCATGTTCTCTTTATTTATGTTTTAACACATATTTATTGCTCCACTTCAATACATATTTATTGTCCCACTAGTAGAGGCAAGTGCAGTGCATAAGCACTGATTCAAAAAAACGATGTGATTCGCGGCACACTTCCGCGTTCCACGGTAGACCGCACGCGGAGCAGGGCGATGATGTCATTGCGTGGTCGCCGTATGCGTTCCAGAGTGAAACGCATTATGACCTGTTACAAAAGTGCAGTGTTGTCACCTTGTTAAATAAAGTAGAAATATAATAGATCTACTGACAGAATCAATGGTGATAAAATGTATGTTTCAGGAGGTAAGGGGGGAAAAACAAAAACTGCTCTGTTACAGTGGTATTAAAGTTGAAGGTTTATTTTTGTCTTACAGATAAGACTATAAAAAGCCTCACCTGTCGGTGCCATTGAAATGGCTTGAACTTGAACCGGTAAGTTAAAAGTGGCATCGGCTTTAGCTCAGGCAGGAGGGTGTGCTTAACTGTGAAAATCCCTCACCCCCTTCTGAAGATTCCAGGATTGTTTGGCATCATTTGCCTATGCCTGGAAATTGGGAAGTAACTGAAGAAATATTTAAAACAAGTAAATATGATATACTTTCCTATCGATTTACTAATGCTAATCCTATCTATTAAAATAGTCCATGTTGATTGAGATAGTGAAGTTCTGCTTTAACAAAAATAGAAATGGTGAGCTCCAAGAAGAGTAAACTTAGATACACAGTTATTCTTTGTGACAAATATGCTGTCAGTAATGTGATTCTTTAACAATTTTGGACAATCTTAATACAATAACCATTTTGGTTGTGGAGGGGATGGTATTTTCAGTGCATTGAGATGGAGAATTGACAGTTTAATAGAAGGAATCCTTGGTGTGTAAGCTCCAACTTTAATTTAAAGACCTGATTCCCGTAGGATCTAAGTAGGGACATACAGTACCACAGAGTATGGATTAAGGAACCCACGTAACCACAATTTCTGTAATTTTTTTAAGTACTTCCCAATGATCTGTGCATAGGATAGAGCTATAAATCATCCAAATAGCTATCTGCAATTTGGTATCAGGGTAGACTTCGTCTAGGTCATATTCCCATTTTAAATTGTGATGATTTTATTAAATCTGTGAAAATTGCTAAATTTCTTATACAAAAAGGAAATGTCTTTAATCAGTGGTGAGGTAGGGTCGTAGAACCAGGACAGGTCCATGTCCGAAGAAAATGTTAGTAGAATTGGTCAATCACTGAATACATTTGAAATTTGCATATGGCAATAAATCTCCAAAGAAAGTAAGTGATATGTCCTTCGTAGGTTATCAGAGGGTGACAATGTTGTGTTTATAAATAGATCTTGGCTAGTTTGAATGCCTAGAAGAGACCATAGAGGCCTAAATTAGGAATAGAGTGTTCTAAGTAGGCCAGAGGAATTGGGCACTGACTGAAAGCCGAAACTGGTGGTGTTTGATTTAGTTAGTTTAAATATCGCTTCAAAAGTGGCTTTTATAGAGGGGTACTGGGAAGCAGGTCACTTATCAGGCTTGCGAGAAGGAAAGTTCTCAATTGTCTAGAAGGAAAAAGGAAGGCCTAATGATGGACCACAATTTTTGTGGGTTAGTGTTCCATCAATATCGTGTTTAGTTCCGCAAGGAGGAAAAGTAGTAAAAGAGATTGGGGAGGGAAAGGCCATGACCCGCAAAGGATCAAGCCTCAAGGCTGGTGAAGGAAGAACTTGCTCTTCCATTATCCATTATCCTTTGCAGCTCACAGCTCTTCCACATTGAGGTGAATCTGTCAAGAGGCAGTGATCCAATGTGGAGGCAGTGTTCCAGGTCCCGTTGGCTTTCAGGCTTCATTCTGCCATCCTCTCCCACCTGGTTTGGCCGGATCTTCCATCTAGCCATGAGCCCTGGACTTACATCCATTGTGACAGGCTCTCACCAAGCCTACATTTGTGAGTGAAATTTAATGTTTTTTATTTTTGACATTAAATAAATGTACTTTCTACACTATCAGGCTGCCTGGCGCCTCTCTCTACCCTGACCAACCATTAAAAAGGCAACTTGATCTGGATGGATCAGAGAGGGAATGATGTTCAGAAGCCTGAGCAGCAGGGCCTTTGCATAGATTTGATATCCAAGTTCAATAATGAAATCGGTCTGTACTTCACTGTACTGTACTACAGATCTTTGTCTAGCTTGGAAATGGTGGTAATTACAGCCTGTAACATTTCTTTTGGATTCGACCTGTGGCAAAGCCTAGGTTATAAACGGCTACTAAATGAGTGGTTAGAGTACCCTTAAATATCTGGTAATACTCATTGGGGAAGCCTTCTGTTCCAGGTGATTTTGAGGAAGGCAAACTGTTTATGACAGTTAAGATTTCAGGCTCAGTGAAGGAATGGGATAGCTCAGTAAGCTGATCATTGTTTAATTTAGGCAGTGACAGTGGTTGGAGAAATTGTTGGATCTGCTCCAGGGTAGGCTGAGGCATACAACCATTAAACTTCAGGTCATATAAGGATGAATAGAATCTCTTAAAGAGTTTCATATGTTTTTTTTTTTTTATATTTTTTCTATAGTTCACCTTTAAAATAATACAGTATCAAATGCTAAAAATCAGTTGGAAGTCGTGAGATAGTGAAAATTGATGATATGTAACTACATCTAGTATGAACTGGCATATTTTCAAAGTGCTAAAATACTATTGGACCCATACATATTTCAATAAATATCCAAAAAGTGATATGCACAAAGGATGTGTCATTGCCGGTTTGCGCCAAGTTACCAGCCCTTACGAGATACTACTGATCCGTTAAGACTTGTTTAGCTCTATGGATCCTTTATTACGTCCTGTTAAATATTTAAATTAACCCTGCCACCCATCCAACATGGCTTCTATAACCTTTCTCTTTTTGTCCTGCTAAATATCTAGAATCAGCACAGCATTATTATCTGTATTTACTTACCATTTACTTCATGTCAGCACTGAGGTCTCGAATCTGACTTTTATTTCAGTATATAAAAATGTTAAGCTCTGCGTTTTGTTAAAAAGTCTCCTGGTAAAATATGCAAATTGCAGAGCTTAGGCTCATTTCCCTGTGCTGTCATTTAGCATATTCATATGACTGTTTCCCATATTCATGTGTCAGTGTGTGCCAATTAAATCTGCATCTACAGCCCCATCAATATGCATGTGTCTATGCACTCAGACACACACAGATGTGCAAGGGTATTCACATATTCACACACTGACACTGTATCAAATGAGAGCAAGGCAGCAAAAAATAATATTTTGTACAGGTACTAAACATAATGACATGTACATATGTAGCAGTCCTGCTTCTGCTACTGCTGAACAACCTTGTCTCTTTATGTTCAGAAAATTCACATATTAGATTCTTTACTAAGCTGTGCAACGTATCGCATCCAGACATTATGTATCTTCCCTAAACAAACAGAGCAATTCTTCCTTCCTCTATTCTAATCCTTTGGAGTTAGATAACGCTAACTTTTCATGCTTCTGAGTGAAAATACAACCTCTTTTACATGTTTGTTGTAGAGGTACATCTCCTTTTAAGACCAAATGACCACTGTTATATGGTGCTTCACCTTTAGCAGTCAACTTTTATGTTGGTGTCCAATATCCTGTAGAAAACAGAAGTTAGTAAGACAGACCAAGGTCAATACAAGATGGGTAGACAGAGTACAAAAAGGATTATACAGGATGTATATCCAGACAAACCAAGATTCAAAGACATATTATCAGTGTTGTACCAGAACAAACCTCAGCCTTAAAGCAGGGTTCCAACCACACAGACGATTTTTTAAATGTATGTGCTTTCATTATACGTTATAGTGGTACAACTGACTTCACTTACTATTTATAAATCCCTTGCCGCTCCGCAGGGATTTTCTCAAAAAATACTTTTAAAATTTCCTTTCCGAAGGTTCTCATTTTGCTTGTGGGCATTGTGAAGCCCACAAGCACTTACTTCCTGGAACTCCATGACGCTTATTGATAATGGACCGCCCGTCCCGCCCCATTCTGGCGCATGTGCATTGTAATACCAGCGCCGCGCCGTCCAGCACTCGGGTTACCATCACAACAGGCGGCGGTGTCGGAAGTGCATGCCGTTGTGATGGCAACGAAGAAGCTAGTAAGAAGGCTGCGTGTACATATGATCAAAACAAAGGGCTTTGTCAATCTTGAAGATGGCGCGGAAATCCTCACTGAAACGTGTCACTTTCGGTCTTGAAGTCCCACGATTCTAACACTAGGGGAAGCAGGAACACCAGGCTCTGTCTTTATCCAGTCAGACCATCCCCCACACAGTTAGCAAACACCTCCTATGGAACACATTTAATCCTTTGATCGCCCCTGATGTTAACCCCTTCCTTGCCAGTGTCATTAGTACAGTAAGGCCCCGTACACACGACCGAGTTTCTCGGCAGAATTCAGCCAGAAACTCGGTCGGAGCTGGATTCTGGCGAGAAACTCGGTCGTGTGTACACTTTTCAGCGAGGAACCCGTTGAGGAGCTCGTCGGGCCGAAAAGAGAACATGTTCTCTATTTCCTCGTTGTTCAATGAGGAAAGTCGGCCCGCCGAGCTCCTCGGCGGCTTCCACTCTGAACTCGACGAGGAACTCGATGTGTTTGGCACGTCGAGTTCCTCGGTCATGTGTACGGGGCCTCACAGTGCATAGTTTGAGCACTGATCACTGTAATAGGTAAAAAATGTATTGGATATGTTTAATAGCAGAAAGTAGGTTGGTTTACTTTTGAGACATCACAAACAAAAATCTTTTTTTTTGTGTCAAAAACACAAACAAAAAAATTCTAATAAAATAAAATGCAACACTTCCATGTGAATATAAAGTAACCTCCACCAACACCATGTGCATAAAATGTCACAGCACATATATAATGTATTCCAAAATCTTTCCAATCTGATGTGCCATACTTCAACGAAAGTGAAGACTCTTCTGTGACTCACTCTCTACTACTAATACCGCAAAAAGCTTACCTGATAGGTGAACCAGGGAAGAGAGGTCAATAAACATTTGTGTTTGGAATAATCCCCATACTGGATGACCAAAAGAGCCTTATGCAATCCTGATCATGGCAATAAATCACTCTTTTGTCCTGCAAAATACTCACAGTATAAAAAAGTGAAAAAGCTCCGGACAGTGCACATAATCCAATGGATTTATTTTAAAACTGACACATAAAATAACACTAAAAGTTACAAAATTCCACCACCACAATCTCTTGCCATGCAGCGTGATGACGTCAGTGTCCAAAGCTCCTCTTTACACGTTTCATCACAACTGGATGTCCTTTAGGGACCATAGACACTGACTCACATTAAAGTCTTAACAATATTCATAGGTGACCAGGCAGAGAGGCAGAAAGTTTCCTTCTACCTGCCCACCCCAGGCACATTCGGAAAGGACTGCCTCCCACTCAACATTGCAGTACCACTCCACCATGTAAATATACCCATAACATTGCATCACATGTTTTGAAAAAATAAAATTTATCAAGTTATTCTTCTAAAATTGTATAAATAATATAATAATAATATGCAATACCGATCCATAAACACAATGTCATAAAATGTCTTATTTAGCAGGCATACAAAATATATGAAAAACTGCATCTTGCAATAGTGCATATTTAAAATTTAAGAACAAAAAAAAAACTTAAAATAATACAAAATTAAAAACTTTCAGCAATTATCATTAAATTGGTATTAAACCCCAAACCAAAAATGTAATACACAGCTTACCGATCATTCGATGTAGTAGCTGTATTAGTTTTCTTCTTTTAACCTAGTGATCTGGTCAGTAACACACCTCCTGTATTAGAATGCCCCCACTCTGTATAAAGGAGCACAGGAATCACATTTGGATAGCATAATTGCCAATCTGAGGGTAGGGGAGTGTTAGAGGTGCTAGCAGATTATTATACAATAACAAATTGCAGCTGAACTCCAGCTAATATTTTATAATTAGTTACATTAAACAGTTGTTTTTTCTTGTAGGATAAAGCCCCTTTTACACGGGTGGACCGGTAAGGTCTGCCTATCAGTTTTTTAGGCGGACCCGATTGGACCTTCCATTGCCCTCTATGGAGCGGCAGATGTCAACCTATATTTGTCATTTGACACCTATCGACATCCAATCCAAACCTATTCGCCAAAAATAGATGGATGGGGGATCCATTCCCTATCCAGCTGGCAGATTGGATCAGATGACAGTCAGGCGTTCGTTTTCCATCCGACCACCCATAGGAAAGTGGGCTGTCATCTGCCTGCTTAGTGACAATCAGCGGACAGATTCCTTGCTGAGCAGGCGCATCTGGCCACCTGAAATGTTTTACATAAATACAGTATTTATCGGCGTATACCGCGCACTTTTTTGCCCTTAAAATCAGGGCAAAATCGTGGGTGCACGATATACGTCGATACCCGCTTCCCGCACCGTGTTTGAACCACTGCGCCGACATATACCGAGCGCAGTACACTCGGGTATACTCGGGCAGGCCCGGCTCCTCTCGTGGTCACGTCCTGTGCGTCCTGTACGTCCTTTACACAAGAGGAGCCGAGCCTGCCCGAGTATACCCGAGTGTACTGCGCTCGGTATATGTCGGCGGAGTGGTTCAAACACAGCACGGGAAGCGGGGATCGACTGAAGAACACAGCAGGGAGGACACCACGATGGCCGCAGAAGAACGCCGGACCGGACAAGGCCGCCGATAGACACGATGGACGCCGGGCAAGACACCGACGAGGGGCATCCAAACTGTAAGTATTTCTTTTTTTCCAGGAATTTTTCTTCTAGGTTGGGGGTGCGCGCTATACGCCGAGGCGCGGTATAGGAAGATAAATATGGTAAATAAAAGAGGATCATTTTAAACAGCCCTGCTACTGTTAAATGGTCTGTCTCATCCCTGTAATTGCAAGAGAGCTTTTCTGTTGAAATTCAACAGACTTATTGGCTGGATAACTAGATTAAAAAATAATAAATAAAACATGAATAAGGAAACTAATACAGCCATCACCCTTACAGACCACTTGGCCCTACAGGTAAGCCTAGATTAAGGCTTACCTGTAGGTGTAAGGAATATCTCCTAAACCTACACAGTTAAGGAGATATTTGCAGAAAAGACTACGATGACTACGGTGCATGCGCAATGAGCGTGCCGTTAATGAATGGAACCATCGCTGCGCATCACAGCGCCGGAGCAGCGATACCCGGAAATCACTCCGGGTATCATGGCGGCGGCGGAGGAGAGTAACGAGGGTTGCTGCGGGGGCTATGCATACTAGCTCATTATGCCTTTCTCTTGCAGGGTTTTTTTTAGGGAAAATTTCAGAGGGTTTACTTCCTCTTTAAGAATTGGTGAGGTGCAATATAAAAAAGTTTGCTTTTGGGTTTAATTTGGCTTTAATCAATCCTTAAAACAGGAAAGTCTTTATATTAAAATTGAGGGTTTTTGTCAGGTAATAAAAATCCCAAAACGTTATAATTTTTAAGGATCCGCCAATGTTTCTTAAAAATGTATTTTATTGCATATTAATGTGTTGAATAGAATGTAATCATAGACGACTCAGGCCTCGTACGCATGACCGAGTTTCTCAGCAAAAACCAGCAAGAAACTTGCTGGGAGATATTTTTTTGCAGAGGAAACCGGTCGTGTGTACATTTTCGTCGAGGAAACTGTCGAGAAACTCGACGAGCCAAAAAGAGAGCAAGTTCTCTATTTCCTCGACGGGAATGGAGAAACTTGCCTTGTCGAGTTCCTCGACAGCCTAACAAGGAACTCGACGAGGAAAACAATGTGTTTCGCCCGTCGAGTTCCTCGGTCGTGTGTACGAGGCTTCAGACCTATTCCCCACCTGTCTCTATTTGGTTTGTCTTGGAGCAAATAATTCCTGTTAATTATTGTCACATTCTTTATCTCTTTATCCAAATCTTCTTTACTTTTGAAGAGTATTCTGGTATTTATTTTCTGACCCTCACTGTAAAAATGAAAAAAATAAAATAAAAAATGATTGCTGTCGTAGGAAGAATTACAAATTCAGGTTGAGACAGGTAACTACGCCAGGGGTTCACCATTTTAATTTTAGGAGAAACATTTCACATGGTATCTAAAATGTCATTATTGACACTGCCAATGGGAGTTTTACTTCCTTTGCTAACAATGAATGTGCCCTTGAAATGAAGGCTAAAAAAATTATGTTTTTTTAACAAAACTTTCAGAGTGTTTAGTCCCCATTGGTCCAACAGATCCCTGGTCCCTACAGAAAACATTAATTTCTCATGTGGAAGAAATGTACTAAGATAGCCATTTTAATTCCATAAGTAACTGTCCATATTTGTAAGGGAAAGTCTTAATATCTCCCCTGGTCTTCACGTTAAGAGAGACAATTTTACCTTCACATCCAGGTTAGGGAATGTATTTAATGAAACAAATAATAATTTTCTCCAAGCAGGTAAAGTCTGCAAACTGGTGTCAGATAGTGACTGCTTCACATCTATTTCAGACCGTGAAAATTTCACAAGGGAATATTTAAACATGATAAAAGAGTTCCAACAGGCAGTTAGGACCGGGGTGAGAGTAAATGTGATCCATTTTCTTGAATGGAACTTGGTTAAATGAAATGCTGGATTAAATTATTGCACCAATAGTTGCTATTATAGTTTTAACGATCATTTTCTTCAATTCTTCTTCTGTGTTGTTTAACCCCTTAACGCTGGTGCCTTCTGGCCCTGTAAGAGGTGGGGGCGGGGTTTCTGATAATGTGACAGCCATGATTGGCTGTCACAGCAGTCACATGATCAGGAAGCTCCCGATCTCAAGTAGAGATCAGTAACTGTGCCAGAAGCACCCAGGGCATGCGTTCTCGGCACAGCTCTATTTACATTCACGGACGCATATATATGGCCCACGTGCCGAGAGGCTGCATATATGCATTCGGTCGGCATGAAGAGGTTAAAGAAATAATAAATTTGAATCTGAGTACCCTGTAAAAGTGGTATTGGTAAGAGAGCATATCACTGGCTGCACCAAAGTAGTAGTTACATTTTAAGAACACAAAATGATGTATTTCTTTATTGTAAGTTTATATTAATAGTAATATGAGAATTATGAATGTTCATTTTGTGATATTTCATCTGTAGCCCACACAATGCCATACAGACAGTCTCTGTGGTTGAGGGCACAGTGTTCCTGAAGTAAAGACGTCATTCAGCTGCATTACCTCATGAAGGCTATATTTGGGTTACCACAGAGAAAATACATAGATTTTCGCTCAAAGCGAACAATTATATCATTCAAATGCAGGAGTAAGAACCGCTAAGTTAATAAGCTTTGTTATAGAACATTTCAATGTTTCACTTTTGGTTATTTTTGTCAGAAACAGAAATAATAATATTATTTAGCTTCTGCTACAAAAGCACAAGGATCGCTTGGATTTAGAATTCTGAATTGGTGGCTTTATTTTTCCTTCTTTATGACATTAATAATTGCATATTCATAAAACAACAGACCAGATACCGTATTCATTTTTACTAATATATAATAAGCACCAGGGAATAGGGATTTATGTTGTGTGTGTGTATATTTATGTATATATATATATATATATATATATATACACACAGTATCTCACAAAAGTGAGTACACCCCTCACATTTTTGTAAATAGTTTATTATATCTTTTCATGTGAGCAAACTGAAGAAATTACACTTTGCTACAATGTAAAGTAATGAGTGTACAGCTTGTATAACAGTGTAAATTTGCTGTCTCCTCAAAAAAACTCAACACACAGCCATTAATGTCTAAACCGCTGGCAACAAAAGTGAGTACACCCCTAAGTGAAAATGTCCAAATTGGGTCCAATTCACCATTTCCCCCTCGCCGGTATCATGAGACTCATTAGTGTTACAAGCTCTTTGGTGTGAATGGGGAGCAGGTGTGTTAAATTTGGTGCTATCACTCTCACTCTGTCATACTGGTCACTGGAAGTTCAACATGGCACCTCATGGCAAAGAACTCTATGAGGATCCGAACAAAAATAATTTTTGCTCGACATAAAGATGGTCTAGGCTATAAGAAGATTGCCAAGACCCTGAAACTGTGTTGTGGATAACAATACCAATTTTTAAACTAACATTATACTTTTATGTCCCATGGGTTATACCCAATGTTATATGTTAATGTGGTGATTTAATTTTAATATGTTATTTGTAATTGGTTTGTGTTTGTGTCAGTGTGATTGTGAGTATTCGTTTTTTATTTTTTTTACCTGTCTATGTGAGAGCTGTGGACGGGAGGGCTCTCCAGTCACAACTGTTCCATACATTACCTAACTATGCATGTGGGAGTGGCCCTTGGAACACCTTATTTCCCATTGGCCACCACCATACATGTATTCACATCCGTTTTGTCACTACACTAGCTATGACTAAGCACCAGATTTAGGTGTGAAACATGTAAGCTGTTTGCACCCCCCCCCCTTTTGTACTGTATGGAGCAACTGCTGTACACTGGATTTTAACCATAATAAAGGTGTTGTATTGGAGTGCTGCCGTCCAGGCTTATTAGTTTGTTCTCCACTCAACTTCTTTGGTCGACCATGACGAGGCCTGTTCTGAGTGGAACCTGTCCTGTTAAACCCCAGTATGGTATTGGCCACTGTGCTGCAGCTCATAGCACATTTCTTATAGCCTAGGCCATCTTTATGTAGAGTAACAATTATTTTTTTCCGATCTTCAGAGTGTTCTTTGCCATGAGGTGCCATGTTGAACTTCCAGTGACCAGCATGAGAGAGTAAGAGCGAAAACACCAAATGTAACACACCTGCTCCCCATTCACACCTGAGACCTTTTAACACTAACAAGTCACATGACACCGGGGAGGGAAAATGGCTAATTGGGATCAATTTGGACATTTTCATTTAGGGGTGTACTCACTTTTGTTGCCAGCGGTTTAAACATTAATGGCTGTGTGTTGAGTTATTTTGTGGGGGGAACAAATTTACACTGTTATACAAGCTGTACACTCACTACTTTACATTGTAGCAAAGTGCCATTTCTGCAGTGTTGTCACATGAAAAGATATAATAAAATATTTACAAAAATGTGAGGGGTGTACCCACTTTTGTAAGATACTGTATACAGTATATCCCACTCTTACCCTTTATTTACCCTTTAAATATGTAGAACTCCAAAGTATAGGTTGCAGTACACTTCAAACGTCTTGTTCAAGTATTTAGTATTGCTACATTCTATGCTGAATACTTTTGAACAATACGTTTGAAGTGTGTTGCAAATTATCTGTAGCCAGGAGCTGGATACTTAAATTTTCCTGCAATCAGAAGATGCTGTGTGGTATTATTCAGAGGGAGTTGTTTCCCCCTAATGTTCCAGTTTGGCTGCCCTGTGACTCTCTTAACCAAAGGTAGAGCAAGGCATCTTGGCATATGTAGTCCACATTGAAAGGATTTGCCCTCTGGTTGTATTATGTGAAATTACAATTACCAGTGGGCAGATGGAAAAAAACAGACCACTGGGAGAGACGACTATAAGAGGCAAAGATGGGGCCTAGTATGCTCTCTTGGGACCAGTGTGGATCTTCTTGCAGGGAGTCTGTGATAAGAGTGAGCTGCAACTGTCTTGCAGCCTGCTTTGGCAGATTTACCCAGCGGATATCTGGAAGGACAACAGCGGACAGTTCCCCTTCACTGTCTGGCGGTGGTCTGGAGGTCGTCCCTGTTCCATCAACCCTGCGGGGACTTCTGATCTGTGTGAGCCGTGGTGCAGTGTGGATGAGGCCGGAGGTCATCTCTTGGGCAAAACACCTGAGAGAAAATCATCATCCTCCTCATCATCATCTCCTGTTCCAGTGTGGTGAGCGGGTGGTTGCCCAGTCTGATAGACACCGTGACATCATTTTTCCCTGCACTTCTTACCATCTTCAGTTCATCTCAAGACCTGTTGCAGCATATCATAGACACTATGGCCCAGATTCACGTAGGGTGACGTAACTTTGTGCGGGCGTAGCGTATCTTATTTACGCTACGCCACCGCAACTTAGAGAGGCAAGTGCAGTATTCACAAAGCACTTGCGTCCTAAGTTAGGGCAGCGTAGCGTAAATGGGCCAGCGTAAGCGCGCTTATTTCAAAGTAGGCAGGTCGTGGGCGTGTTGTATTTAAATTAAGCGTCACCTAATGTAGATGCATGGCCGAACGAACGGCGCATGCTCAGTATCACGTCGAATTTACGCCCTAAGATACGCTGGCTCAATGCCTGTGACGTGAACGTAACCTACGCACAGCCCCACTCACGTACGACTTACGTAAACGACGTAAAAAGATACGCTTGTTCCGACGTCCATACCTTGCATGGGCTGCGCCACCTAGAGAGCAGCTTTATCTTTACGCCGGCGTATGTCTTACGTAAACGGCGTAACTAATTGCGACGGGCGTACGTACGTTCGTAAATCGGCGTATCTTGCTCATTTACATATTCAACGCGGAAATCAACGGAAGCGCCACCTAGCGGCCAGCGTAAATATGCACCCAAGATACGACGCTGTAGGAGACTTACGCCGCTCGTATCTTGGCCGAATTTATGCGTAACTGATTCTATGAATCAGGTGCATAGATACGACGGCGCTCATTCGGACTTACAACGGCGTATCGGGAGATACGCCGTCGTAAGTCTTTGAGAATCTGGGCCTATATACACAGACATCCATGCTATCCATTGTTCTGCTGTTGCTTGTACTTCCACAGAGTTTAACATCTTTAAGTAAGGCCCTGTACACACAATCAGTACAAACTGATGAAAACAGACTGAAGTTCAGTTTCATCGGTTAAGCGATGAAGCTGACTGATGGTCTGATGTGCCTACACACTCACTATCAGTTCAAAAACCGATCAAGTCCAACGCGGTGACGTAAAACACAACGACGTGCAGAGAAAAATGAAGTTCAATGCTTCCAAGCATGCGTCGACTTGATTCTGAGCATGCCCGGGTTTTGGAACTGATGCTTTTGCGTACTAACCATCGGTTTTGACCTGTCGGTTACCAGTCCATCAGTTCAATTTTAAAGCAAGTTCTAAATTTCTGGACCGAAGGATAACGGACTGAAGGGGCCCACACACGGTCGGTTTGGACCGATGAAACTGAACTTCAGTCCGATTTCATCAGTTTGGACTGATCGTGTGTACAGGGCCTAAGGCTGCGTACACACGGTCGTTCCAAACCAATGAGAATGGTCCGACGGGCCATTTCCATCGGTTCACTGCTGAAGTGGCCTGATGGTCTGATGTGCGTACACACCATCGTTCCAAAAAACGATTGGGTCAGAACGCGGTGACGTAAAACACACGACGTGCTGAATAAAACGAAGTTCAATGCTTCTAAGCATGTGTCGACTTGATTCTGAGCATGCGCGGGTTTTGAACCGATGCTTTCTGTACTAACCATCGGTTTGGACCGATCGGTCAGCGGTCCATCGGTTCAATTTTGAAGCATGTTTTAAAATTTTGGACCGATGGAAAACAGACTGATGGGCTATACACACCGTCGGTTTGGACCGATGAAACAGAACCTCGGTTCATTCTCATCAGTTTTGTCCGACCGTACACACCGTCGGTTTGGACCGATGAAACGGAACTCAAATTGAATTCAATTACAAGAATAACACAAGAATGTACAGGAATATTGTCTACTGGTTATACACCATCTATTGGATCAGCTATTCGGCCTTACCAATAAATATTCTTTGCATGCAATTAAATACCTGAGAGCTAGCTGAAGATTAACTGGATTGCCACACAGCAACACTGGACTACTTTTATTTCCCTCCCCACTTCAGAAAATATTTTTTACTGAAAATATCAAAGCTGCATTTCACCAAGAACTCTCTGTAAGAGCAGGTTGAATTGTGCTATAGTTACCGTTTGCTGAAGTTGTATTTGTTTATCGTCATTTCCCTAGCAGTAGAGAGGGGTCTGACACTCATAGGAGTCATTCCTTTGTTTTTCTGTAGCCCACTCACATAGACATTATATACACGTATTTGGGTATAGGAATAATAGTGTGCACTGTTAAATATTTGAATCATAATGGTGATAGTTATTTTGTTATCAAGAATATCCTTTTTAAGATAACCTCAGTAGAGTTAAATTCAGGTTTGTTCTTTTATTCTTTCTCCATTCATTTCATTGAGTAAATGATCTCTGATTTAACTAATCCTGGTGTATTTCATTATTGCTGTTGTTATATAAAGAATAAAACATTTTTGAACCAAGGGTGTCAGAGGTGGCAGAGGACTCACAGGGTCAGGTCAACCAGAGAGGAATTGATTTACCTTGTGACCCTCAAGAGGGCAGTGCTACATTTGGGGGCTCATCTGATATAACCCCCACATTGCAAGCCCAAGCAGAGAGAAGGAGAAGATGGACTCAGTCACTGCCACCAGTTGGGTACAAGAGCAAGGGAGTCAACTGGAGCTGACCAGTGTGATGAAGATGCCTGGAATTGGATGGTCTGAAAGGAAAATGGAGACATTTGACACCTTGGCCGTGGTGGATTCCAGGCCTACTGGAGCTAAATAGAACTGTCTGTTGATTGGGGCTAACACGGACCTAGTGAGAAGACTGTTAGCAACTGTGGTGGGAGAAGATGGTTTTGTGCCAACCGGGATCCACCCACGACTATACCAGGCCTGTCAACAAATGATTAAGGAGAAATATGCACCTGTTGAGGGACATGAGAGAGAGGGTGCTACAGCCTGGAGAAATTGCTTGCCTGAAGGCCACTGTTTAACTCACTTGGGAGCATCCAGGGCCCTTTGTTGTGTTGGAGACGGATACACAAGCAGAAGCTGCTGGGATAGTGATGGTTCCAGAGTTGGTTTCCACCAAGGCCCTATCCCAAAGTGGGAAGAAGGTACATATCAGCCTCCAAAATGTCACTGACCATCCTGTGGTGTTAGGGGCACGAATGCTGGTGGGGCAAGTGAGTGTAGCCACCCCAGTACCTCCAGCAGAAGGACCTTTGTAAGCTAACCTCTTTGGAGTTAAATTCATGTTTGTTCTTTGGTTCTTTCTCCATTCATTTGATTAAATTTTATTTCAGTAAATTATCCCTGATTTAACGAATCAAGAGTGCAGCACTACATATTGTTTTTGCATATAAATACTTACAGTACTGTGCAAAATTTTTGGGCAGGTGTGAGATTATTTTGTAATTATTATTAAGTGCTAATAGTTTATTTTTTTCAATTAACAAGATGGAAAGTAAATGAACAGTAGAAATCCAATTGAAATCTCCTCTCCTCTCTTCTCGTCCATCCCAGATGATGTCACAAACAAATGGGGATGGACGAGAAGAGAGGAGGGGCCGCCAGGGCAGCGTGACATGAGAGAGAACTTATCACGCACACTGCCAGTGTGGCTGCAGTGCTCTCCTCCCTCCCTCCTCCTCTACACTTCACACACAGCAGGCATCTCCCGCTGTGTGTATCGGAGCTTAGTGTGAAAACTTTGGCTGCGCTGTGTGAAGTCCCGCCCTCCTCCTAGATCAGCTTGTGTGATAGACACATTGTTCTGCCTATCACACGAGCTGATCTAGGAGGACGGCGGGACCTTTCTCACAGCGCGGCCAAAGTTAACACACTAAGCTCCAATACACACAGTGGGAGATGCCTCCTGTGTGTAATCCTGGGACTCACAGAAACAAGAGAGACACTGACACAGTGACACTGTAAATTTTCCGCCCTGTTCCCTGGCGCCGTAAGGCAAGTGCCCATGTTGCCTTGCGCTAGCGCCGGCCCTGGATCAGATCAAAGGATTAATGGTCACTTTAAGTAAATCTGTCATTAGGATGGACCAACAAAGGGTGTATAATAGGCTAGAAGTAGGGCTCTTAGGACTCCCAGACCTCCATATACACTTTTTCTCAAGAAAATTGCGTGCTCATTTTATTTTTTTATTTATTTCATTACAAGCACGTATTTAGTGCCGTCAATTCATAAAGCGCTTTACATAAATATTATATATTCTCATCAGTACCTGCCCTCAAGGAGCTTACAATCTAAGGTCCCTAACCCTGTAATGCAGGGTTCCATGAAGGGGCCCTGTAGCTTATGCATGGGTTTGCAAATATGTGCTAACTAAACCCCTGTTTTTAGCGCATACTGTTAAACATGTTAATTTGGTTGGTAAGCAGACTGGTTGGTGAGTTGAGTTGGGAATTTTCTCTGGTTTTGTCTTGCATGTGTTGCCCTTCCATGTGCTCCTTGCTGTGAAGGCCAGTTATAGATGGAGGCAGGGGCTATTTGTTTGTTACTGATGTAAATATTGGTAAGGGGACACACTGGACACCGTTGCTACCATTCTGCTATGTGCTGGGTGTCCAGTGTGCTCACCTGCCCTCTATCTATCCATTAGAATGCATGTGCTCCCACTGTTGAAGACTCTCATAAGTTTTCAAGGGTTAGGATTGCAAGTAATACAGGGTGCCATGAAAGGGACCTGCAGCTTACACATGTGTTTACAAATGTGTGCTACTAAACCCATGTTTTAATGTATACTGTTAGACAGGATAATTTAGTTGGTGAGCAGACTGGTTGGCGATAGACATGTGCCATTCGTTTAGTTCCGAATTCGTTTTTTAACGAACTTTGACAAATTTTCGAAATGTTGAATTTCTCAATTTCCGAATTTCCAAAAATTCCAAAGTTTTACATTTCCGAGTTTTCGAATTCTGAATTTTTGAATTTCCGAAATGTCGAATTTACAAATTTCGAAAGTTTGGAAATTTGAAAATTTGAAGTTAGGAAATTAAAAAAATTGATATTCGAAAATTCGAAAATTTGAAGTTAGGAAATTCGTAGGGTTAGGTTTTAGGGTGTTAGGGTTAGAGGGTTAGGGTTAAGGTTAGAGGGTTAGGGCTTAGGGTTAAGGGTTAGGGTTATTGGTTAGGGTTTAGGGTTAGGGCGTTAGGTTTAGAGGGTTAGGGGTTAGGGGATAGAGGTTAGGGTTAGGGGTTAGGGTTTTGGGGTTAGGGTTAGGGTTATTGGTTTAGGGTTAGAGGGTTAGGGTGTTAGGTTTAGAGGGTTAGAAGGTTAGTTCTTAGGGTTAGGGGTTAGGGCTAGGGTTTATGGTGCAAGACCCCTTTCATGCTGGGTCGCTTTGCAGGCTTTGCTAACAATAGCGCATTTAAAAGCAACCTGAAACAGCTGCTGCTGTCTCTCCAGTGTAAAACCCCCGAGGGCTTTCACACTGGAGCGGTGCACTAGCAGGACGGTAAAAAAAGTCCTGCTAGCAGCATCTTTGGAGCGGTGAAGGAGAGGTGTGTATACCGCTCCTGCCCATTGAAATCAATGGGGCACCGCGGCTATGCACCTCTGCAGAGGCACTTTGCGGTGGTTTTTATCCCTTTCTTGGCCGCTAGCGGGGGTGAAACCGCCTTACTAGAGGCTGAATAGCACCACAAAATTTATGGTAAATTGCTGCTAAAAATAGCAGTGCTTTATTGATGACGCCTCCCCCTCCCCAATGTAAAAGGGGCCTTAGGGTTAGAGAGTTAGGGTTAGATGGTTAGGACTTAGGGTTAGGGTTTAGGGTTAGTGGTTAGGGTTAGGGTTAAGGTTAGGGGTTATGGTTAGGGGTTATGTTTTAGGGTTAGGGTATTAGGGTTAGAGGTTAGGTTTAGGTCATTGGGGTTAGGGTTAGAGGGTTATGGTTAGAGGGTTAGTGTGAGGGTTAGGGTTAGAGGGTTAGGGCTAGGGTTACGGTTAGGGTTAGGATTTCCCCTTGAAGAATAAGGCTAGGACTCAGGAATTGGAATAGGGACCTCCCCCAGAGGTCAAAGGTCAGAAGGCAGGTTCCCAGAGGTCAATGGTCACAAGGCATGGCTGACCCACCCCCCACCAAAGTACTGCCTACCCCAACTAAGTCAGGAATGAATAAGTCAGGGAATGAACAATGTCGGAATGCTGAAATTTTGGAAATTTCAAAAATTAGGAAATTCAAAATTTCGGAAATTCTATATTTTGGAAATTTGGAGATTAGGTATTTATATTTCCTTTCAAATTTGGCTGTTAGTGAACGCAACGAATACGAATTCTTCCAAAGTTACCAATTATCCAAAATAACAAATGCTAGATCTAGACGAATGGAATGTAACGATCTAATAATAATAAATAATAATAATAATAAAAACTTGTTATTATTATTAATATTATAACTTATTATTAATTTGTTCCATTCCATTTGTTTAGATGTCCCATTCGTTATTTCGGATAATTCATAACTTCAGATAAATTTGTATTCGTTACATTCACTAACAGCCAAATTTGAAAGGAAATTCCAATACATGTAATTTAATAGTTATCATTAAATTAAAAAAATCTAAAATCGGAAATTAGACATTTGGAAAATTTCCTAATTTTTGAATTTCAGAATTTTCGAATTTCGAATTTTTGAATTTCCTAATTTCCTAATTTTCGAATTTCTGAATTTCTGAATTTTCAATTTTACGAATCTCCGAATTTCTGAATTTCAGAATTTTAGAATTTTAGAATTTCTTCATTTTCGAATTTTCAAATTTCCAAATTCCGAATTTTCGAATTTCCTCATTCCAAATTTTTGGAATTTCAGAATTCCGAATTTTCGAATTTCCAGAATTTCTGAAAAAAGCAAAAAAAATTATTAAACGAAAACAAAATTTTTCGGCAGTGTACATGTATAGTTGGTGAGTTGAGCTAGGAATTTTTCTCTGGTTTTGTCTTGCATGCATTGCTCCTTGCTGTGAGGGCCAGTTATAGATAGGGTCAGGGGCCATTTGTTTTTCACAAACTCACATTTATACATACACATACAAGGGACAATTTAGATAGGAGCCAATTAACTTACCAGTATGTCTTTTGGGTGTGGGAGGGTTTTTACGTACAATTACATTCCATGGCTAGATCCTCCAGAAAACTGCATATCAGCTTCACTTTTTTTTTTAAGCACCAAGGAATGACAAAACCTCTTGTGCAAATACAAACTAAATTACTATGACTATAAGAGGAGATCTAGTCTGGAAAAAAACTAATTAAAAGTCAGCATCTACAAATACTGTAGTTTCTGACTATTAATATAAGTACACTTACCTGTCCACGGATCCGGCAATGTTGGCATCCCAAGCCAACTTGTCAATTGGCTTCAGGTGCAGGCACCTGCATTGTAAGTAAAGGAAACCCTTAAGGATTTACAGTCAGTTTCCTACTCTGCATACACGAGTTGCACAGCGCTTTCTGAGTGACCCTGTTATCATTTGGGACTTGTGCGTGTCCCAGAAGGCAGTGGGCAGAAGGAGGAGGGGCCTGAAATGGCTTGATCGGTGATCTTACCGGGAAGTGGGAGCGGGTACCTGGTAAAACCATGTACCCACTCATCCCTCACCCCCAAAACATGCCAATTGTGGCAGAGGAGGGGAGAGGGTGCAAACAAGCAGAGCTTCCCCTTGGGTGGAGCTCTGCTTTAAGTACTTTAAAAATTCCCTTTGAACCTCCTTTGCCTCACTAGTGGTCAGTAAAGTTTCCATCCCATTTGCAGAATGCAAAAGGCAGGGGCATTTTCTGATTACAGTGGGCCCCCTCCCTCAAGACTCTATGCTACACCACCCTGTGCTTTGGGTGCATACACACTGGAAGCTTAGCAGCATCCGGCTTGTATGTGGCTAGAGCTGGCAACCCTGGATGCACACTACCTGTGTCTAAGCTTGGTCAAATGCGCTAATTGCATATAACCACTAGTGTGTGTGATCACATGCGATTAGCTACAATATTGCTACAATATCGCAGATGCGTTCCCATAGAAGATAATGTGCCTGCAATTCGCACCGCAATACCTAGAAAATTCTTTTTTTGGGCAATATGGAGTTAGGATGCAATGCACATATGTGAACCAGACACATTGGAAAGAACAGATTTCTAAATGTTCTATGAATTGGATGCGATGTCGGCTGCATGCAATTCGCAAGTGTAAACCCGGCCTTACTCTAGGAATGTGGTCAATTACTATCAATCTCATTTGGGCAGTATGGCCACACTGTCTGAAATGCTTAGCCACCAGCAATTCACATTGTGGGGAATGAATAGTGTATTTATGCTGTGACACCCTATCTTTAACCACCTCAGACCTGGGCCATTGTAAAATGACGGCCACAAGGTGGGTCTACAATTCTGGGAGGACGTCATATGATGTCCTCGCGCCTCCGGCCGCTGGGTGGCGCGCGTGCCCGCCACGTCACTCAGGTGCCGATGCGCGTACCTGGTGGCTGCGATGTCCGCCATGTACCCACGATCGTCAGTCACAGAGCCAGGGACGTGGATCTGTGTGTGCAAACACAGATCCACGTCCTGTTATGGCGAGGAGACCGATGTTGTGTCCCTTGTACATAGGGACACCCATCGGTCACCTCCCCCGGTCAGTCCCCTCCCCCCACAGTAAGAATCACTTAGCAGGGAACACATTAACCCCTTGATTGCCCCCTAGTGTTAACCCCTTCCCTGCCAGTCACATTTATACAGTAATCAAAAATGTGTCAAAAGTGCTGTAATATCGCAGTCCTGACAAAAATCGCAGATAACCACCATTACTAGTAAAAAAAAAAGAAAATTATAAAAAAAAGTCATAATTCTATCCCCTATTTTGTAGGCGCTATAACTTTTGTGCAAACCAATCAATATACGCTTATTGTGATTTTTTTTACCAAAAATATGTAGAAGAATACGTATCAGCCTAAACTGAGGGAAATTGTATTTTTATTTTTTAAATTGGGATATGTATTTTAGCAGAAGAGTAAAAAATATTGGCCCAGATTCTGAAAGACTTACGACAGCGTATCTCCAGATACGCCGTCGTAAGTCCAAATGTGCGCCGTCGTATCATAGGGCGTAAATTCGACGTGATACTGAGCATGCACGCGCATGCGCTGTTCGTTCGGCCATGCATCTACATGGGGTCATGCTTAATTTAAATACTACACGCCCATGACCTGCCTACTTTGAAATGCGCGCGCTTACGCCGGCCCATTTACGCTACGCTGCCGTAACTTAGGACGCAAGTGCTTTGTGAATACTGCACTTGCCTCTCTAAGTTGCGGCGGCGTATCGTAAATAAGATACGCTACGCCCACACAAAGTTACGCCGCCCTACGTGAATCTGGGCCATTGTGTTTTTTTTTCAAAATTGTCGCTCTTTTTTTTGTTTATAGCGCAAAAAATAAAAACCGCAGAGATGATCAAACTACTATCAAAAGAAATCTCTATTTGTGGAGAAAAAAGGACGTCAATTTTGTTTGGGAGCAATATCACACGACCGCGCAATTGCCATTCAAAGCGTAACAGTGGTGAAAGCTGAAATTTCGCCTGGGCAGGAAGGGGGTATATGTGCCCAGTAAGCAAGTGGTTAAAGTGGTATTCAACCCAAAAGCAAACATTTATCATATTGCAGCTTACCAATTCTTATAATCGATGTGCTGGTTACATTGGCTTTCTTTTTTAGACTTTTTTCTTTTATTTTTAATTGGTGATTCAGCCGGTAAGTCTATTTTTTTTAAAAGAACAAGCTCTCCAGCAGAATGTATCAGTTATAGAGATGAGACAAACCATTTACTACTAGTTGGGGTTCTTACATTGTTTAGATTTTATTTATCCATGTAAAACCTTTATCTAACAAGAAGAAAAACTACTTGCTGAAACTGTTTATAAAGTATTAGAGTTTGGCATCAATTTGTTGGTGTTTTTAAATTTGCTAGTATATCTAACACTCCCACCTCCAGACTGGCAATGCTGCTGTCCAAATGTGCCCTCTGTGCTCCTTCATCCAGAGTGGGGACACTGTAACAACAGGAGGCATGTTACTGACCAGCTCACTAGGTGAAAACAGAGGGAAAAAGTCCAAAAACAGAAAACAAATGCAGCCACGGCATCTAAGGATTGGTAAGCTGTAATATATTACATGTTTGGGCTTTGTGTTTAATATTGCTTTAACTTTTTGAGTACTCTCCCCCATGTAGTAAAATCCACAAGGGCATTTCTGCACAGATGTCAATGTAAATTGCTGCCCAAACTGGCAAAAAGTAGTACAGAAACGACTTCTTGAAATCGATTAGCACTGATTAGGACAGTCCCATTGCCGGCAATTGCATACTTTAATTTTGTTAATTTATGTTACCTCATTTATGCCATCAAAAATAACATTTTTGCAGTATAAAATCTGCTTTCCTTTTTAATATTTAAATTGCTGAAATACAAAATAGTACAACGTGTGCTACACTGTCTTTTCTAGCTTACAGAATAAAGCCTCACAAAATCTATTTTCATAGTGAAATGAAGCTCCAGACAGTGAATCTCTGCAGCGCCCTTCCAGCGAGACAGAAAAGCTTGAGCAGCCAGAACAGCCTCCTGTCCTCATTTGCATCTTGGAATGACTCAACTTGTTTGCTTGACCTAGATGTCAGAACTGTATGCTGTACAGAAAACGATTAGCGTTACAAGGTGCAGATATGATGGGAGGTGTCCGAGACTGGGTGTAATCTGCTCGTAAATAGAACTAATTATTATCACACAAAAGCTGAACATGCAAAAAAAATCCTAAAGATACTTTACTGATTATTTCTGCAACAATGACTGCTTTTCTTTAAAATATGTGATAATTTGGTCGATAGCAATGAAGACAGTTTTCATGAATATGGGTAACCACTTTTTAACCAAGATCTCTTCGTGTGGAAAGGTGACGGAACTTTCCCACAATCCTTTTGCAGTTCTAAACATTTCTTGCAGTGCCTCCTGTTGTTGAAATATGGTATTATGACTTGACCATATAATACAGAAGTTTTATAAGGGTGTCATAAATGGTCCTGGGTCTCATAAACGGCCCTGGGTCTCATAAACGGCACTGGGTCTCATAAACGGTCCTGGGTCTCATAGCTATGTATTTGGAAAGTACTTTCCGCTTTTAGCTAAATGCATGCCTACATGAAAAATGCAAACCAGGCGTATAATTAGCTTCAATGACTAATGTGCTACAATAAGTCACAAGGGAATTCAGGTGACTATGCTTTACTTTTTGCATGAACATATAGTTACAACCTTGTGTGATAATGTTCAATTCATTGGCAAACGTAAAGGTACACATTTTTGTGATAATTTCCAATTAATTGTCAAACTAAAAGAGACACTGCCACCTTCCCAATGAGGGAAAAGGGATAGTGTCTCATTATAGCTCCCAACTGTCCCTGATTTCGAGGGGCTGTCCCTGATTTGGAACAAAGTCCCTCTTTCCTTCTCATTTGTCCCTCATTTTGGTCTGATCTATATATAAAATGCACGTTTTATCTTTCATAAAGTTTCAAAAGGTTTACCAATGCTAACCCTTTCATCCAACTTCTAAATTGCTGCATGTATTATTTTTTAAAAGCCAGTATAAAGGGATAGTATTGGTTAAAAAAAAAAAAACACTTATGTATTATTTTGCATAATTCTCCTTTAAGGGGGTGTGGCAGGGTGTATCTATACCTACATACTTTTGCTAATAGGTGTCCCTCATTCCCATCTCAAAAAGTTGGTAGGTATGCCTCCTGATAGCTCACTAAGCCATAACTATCTCTGCATGCTCCCTACTGCCTCTCCAATGCAGGTGGTCACCCTGGATCATCTCTGGTGGTATATCATGTTGGAGCTGGATAACATCATTGCCCCACTTATGTGACAGTGTTCAGGATTGGTATTTAGCCAAAGGTCAGAACACTGCCACATGGGTGAGATCACTCGAAACACAGAAATGGGGACACATTGAGGGAGTGTGTGGTAGGTGGGTAACTTGCTTGTTTCTAAATATCAAAAAGAGCATCACAGAATCTTTTTTGTATGGACATCAAACAGTATAATATTCAATACTTTTTAAAAGTAACTCCTTTTGGACATTGCATAACCATTATTCTGTAACTCATGTATGCTGAAGTTCACTTACAATTTATTATGATATATACAGTATGATAACCAAATATTCTTCTAGATAGTTGGGAATAGAGATATATTAATATAGTTACATAGTGGGCAAATTTGATTAAATACACAAGTTCATACAGTTCTATCAAAGTGTGTGCATGTGCAGTGTATGTATGTGTGTTTTTATATTTAGGTTGCTACAGATTCCAATGCCACTGTATATTGATTGTGTTGGCTGAAAAATGTTATCTACACTGCTAGCTGAAAGCAGCCGAGTTTCAAATTTTTACTGCTGTGATAGTAAAAAAAAAAAAAAAACTTTACACAATTTCAGATTGTAAAAGGAACAACTGGGCAGATGTTGGTGCCAAACTATGCAAGTACCTGCCCCACTTATTCTTCGATAGGACAGCTACACACCTGTTAATGGAACCCTCCACTGTATTGTGTCATACTCTTGGCCAAAGAAAAAATTAAGCCATCCCTAGCCTGAGGCCTTAATATGTTAGAATAAAGGAATTTCCACACATAAAATGCATTTTCACACTTTACTGTAATTTTGCAGGACTTTGGTGACATCTGACATCACATTGACATATTAGCAGAATTCTTTGGTAATGAATGCCATACACAAGAGCAAACAATCTGTAGTTGTCATTTAGGCATAAAATGCCAGCACTTAATTTGTAGTAAGCTATCTTCCCTTTGCATCTCCACTCCTTGTGAGCACCACAGAGTTGGGACCACTTTGCCAAATGAAAGATACCCTCATAAGTATACCAGTCTCTCCCATTGTTCCTTTCATAGCTCTGCCAGCAGGGTACACTCCAAGATGGCACACTCATTCCCAGATTCACCACTACTCACATCAGAGGACTCTGGTCTGGTCTAAAAGGCCCTATGCACCCCACTTCAGGACCTTCAGAAGAAGGTCAGGGGAGACAGAGTGATTACAGCTGTTCTTTCTGTGTTGTGTTCTACATCGCTCGGGACTTCAACCCTGCAAAACGCCCTTTGAGTTGATAGGCAATTACATCCTAACAGTTCTGGGGTGTTTGGCTCCCATGTCCTGTCAACCACTAGGCCCCTTATACATTGGCATTTATATAGGCACTGCCTATACCCATGACATCACTAGAGGAGTGATTTTTCTGAAAGGGGACCAAACATCCATTTACAACTTTCCCTTACCATAGTATAAATGCAACGTTGAGACAGAGGAAACATTCTTAACCACTAGTGTTGGACGAACGGTTCGGGCTGAGCAAAATTTCGGCCGGAACATCGCCTGTTCGCCCTTTCACCAGTTTGGCAAACACCCGAATTTGTGGGTAGCTCGGCGTAATGGCTGAGCACCCCACAATGCACTGTAGCACCCTGCTCCCAATGAGTGGGTGCTATATGTTAAAATTATAGTTGTCTGAGCAATTTTTTGGCTTAGAAAGATTGTATTCAAATTATGGTTCTGTTTCAGTTCAGCTGGGTTGCACGTTTTCCCACTTGACAGTAGGTCAAGGTTGGAAATGCAACAAGTTGAATGTATTCCTTTTTCAGAAGTGGCTCAGGGGGGCGTGGTCAACCCACTGTGCATTCTGAGAGACGGTACTTAAGAGGCAGACACCATTTTGTGGGGTCGGTTTTTCCTGATCCGGACCTGAGGGCCCTCCTGGCCTCAAGGATGTATTGGCGGTTCCCGCCTCAGGGCTATGTTGGCCCGAGGCTCCGTTACTGAAATGTAGGCCCAGGAGCTGCTGGGGCCTACTGATCCAGGGATGATTCTGTGTCGCCTTGCCTGCTGGAATTGAGGACTCAATTGGAGGATGCATCCGGGTCAAAATTTACCTCACAGTGCTGCCGGAAAGGCTGAGAGATCCTGGCACTGTGAGCGGTGTTCTTTTCTTCAGAAGTTAAGCCAGTGTGTGGTTACACAAGTCTGTGGCAGAGTCTGTTGAACCAATTCTACTTTCACCAAGTCTTTGGCAGAGACTATTAAACCAATTCTACTTTCACCAAGTCTGTGGCAGAGACTATCTTTTGATCGAGCTATGCACGGCTGCTAGGCCAGTAAGAGTGGGCCTATCTGAGTCCAGCGTGGAGACAGTTGTTCCTCTGGAATTAGGAGAATATTCGTGATTTGCAAGTAAGATGCCTGAATCTACGCTAACCCTCCATCCCTCTTTTCTGAAGTTCACTTTAATAAAAACCCTCTCTACAGGAGGGAGAAAAAAAGACTGAGTGTTTGGCGCAGACATTTCTTTCTTCAACCACCTCTTCAAGGAGAAACCCTGAGAAGAGTGCAAAGAACAGTAAGGTAATGGCAGGCCCAAATCTAAACCAGCAGCTCCTTCGGGGGTAGTGCTACAGCACTTTGCACTTCACAGTGCATTTTAGGGCCCTAATTGGATGCACCTGCCCGCTGGTCAGAGACCTGGTTGGACAAAGTGAAGATGACTTTCTTCAATCATGGCTCAGTGCTGATAGTCCCACCACACACTATAAAAGGTAACTTCCCATAGGAAGCTTTTGCATTGTGTTGGAGTGGAGATAGAGCAGGACTCAGTTTGCTAATAATGAGTTATGCCCCTTTCACATGTACGGATCCTGTGAGGATCCGTAAATGTCTATCTGCTTGCTCAGCGGGGAATGCTCCGTTGATCCCCGCTGAGCCGGCAGATGACAGGGCGGTTTCTGCACACTGTGCAGGGACCGCCCTGTTAGTTCTCCACTCTCCCCTATGGGGGGATCGGATGAACACGGACCGTCTGTCCATGTTCACCCTATCCGCTCTGCAGGATTTTCCTCTGTCTGCAGAATCGGAGCATTGCGGACACCGATGAGATCGGGTGTCAGCTGATGTTCATCCGCTGACACCCGCTATCTCATAGGGATTAATGTATGTCCCTTTTTTATCCGTAAACAAATGGATGAAAAAGTGGACATACGGTCCGCATGTGTGAAAGGGGCCTTAGTGTGTTCACTTATTGTGACTCTGAGTTTAGAGTGCTAGTGTAGTGTTTGTATAGTGTGTTAGTATAATGTGTTAGTGCAGTGCAGTGTTTAACACCGCTTTACATAACATTTGAGTGTACAGTGTTAGTGTAGTGTTAGTATAGTGTGTTAGTGTAATACAGTGTTTAACACAGCATTACAGTAGGTGCACGCGATATTGTGTCAATCTCGCTCCCTTTCTCGGCGAGATTGAGCACCTACGAGCCCCATCGCGGGAGCCAGCGATGAGCTGGCTTGCCGCGATAGAGACAAAGCCGTCATAGAAGCGACGGGAGATCCGACTTGGATTCCCGCCAATTCTACACGTGTGCGGCGTTTGTTATGAATCCTGAGGGGGAAGTCCCCGCCGGATTTTAAATAAAAATCCGGCATGGGTTCCCCCCTCAGGAGCATACCAGGCCCTTAGGTCTGTTATGGGTTGTAAGGAGAGCCCCCCTACGCCGAAAAAACGGCGTAGGGGGTCCCCCTACAATCCATACCAGACCCGTATCCAAAGCACGCTACCCGGACGAGCGCCCCCCCCTCCTGAGCTGTACCAGGCTGCATGCCCTCAACATGGGGGGGTTGGGTGCTCTGGGGCAGGGGGGCGCACTGCGGAGCCCCCCCACCCCAGAGCACCCTGTCCCCATGTTGATGAGGACAGGGCCCCTTCCCGACAACCCTGGCCGTTGGTTGTCGGGGTATGCGGGCGGGAGGCTTATCGGAATCTGGGAGCCCCCTTTAATAAGGGGGCCCCCAGATACCGTCCCCCCACCCTAAGTGAATGGATATGGGGTACATCGTACCCCTACCCATTCACCTGGAGGAAAAATGTTAAAGTCAATAAACACAACACAAGAGTTTTTAAAATAATTTATTTTTCTGCTCCGGAGGCTCCCCCTGTCTTCTTTAGGTCTCTGTTTAACAGGGGGGGCTTCTTCTTTGACGTCTTTGGGTGGGGGCCGCTCTTCGCCGCCGTCCGGTTCTCTTCCACCGCCGGGGGGGTCGCTTTTATAAAAGCGCCCACTCCTCGGCGGGTTTCCTCCGACGTCTTCGGCGGGGGGTGGTGTGCTTCTTCTTCCGCTATCCGGGGGGTCTTATTCGGCTATCCGGGGGGTCTTCTTCACTCTCCGGGGGTCTTCTGCTATGTTCGCCGCTCTTTGCTGTTGACTCGGCGCACCCCGGTTCTTCCTCCAGCTGTCCGGTGCCTTCTCCTTCAGCGCTGAACGTCTATCTTCTTCTTCCGTGCTGTGACGTATTCTTCTTCTTCCGGGCTGTGACGTCATCTTCTTCTCTTCTCCAGATGTTGACACGCCGGCTCTTCTCGCTGAAATGACAGGTGCGCGGCTTGCATCGGACCTATATAGGCCTCACAGTCCCATCATGCTCTGTACCTACCCATGTGATACCTACCCACGTGGGTAGGTATCACGGAAGGAGAAGAAGACGGAAGGAGAAGAAGACGTACCGCACGGAAGAAGAAGGCACCGGACAGCGAGAGGAAGAATCGGGGTGCGCCGAGTCAACAGCGGAGAGCGGCGAACATAGAAGGAGACCCCCGGAGAGTTGAGAAGACCCCCCGGATAGCGGAGAAGACCCGTCGGGATAGCGGAAGAAGAAGCCCCCCCGCCGAAGACGCCGGAGGAAACCCGCCGGGGGGTGGGGGCTTTTTTAAAAGCGACCCCCCCCGGCAGTGGAAGAGAACCAGACGGCGGCCCCCACCCACCCGAAGACGTCAAAGAAGAAGCTCCCCCTGGTAAAAGAGCTAATAAAGAAGACAGGGGGGCCTCCGGAGCAGAAAAATAAATTATTTTAAAAACCCTTGTGTGGTGTGTTTATTAACTTTGACATTTTTCCTACAGGTGAATGGTTAGGGGTACGATGTACCCCATATCCATTCACTTAGGGTGGGGGGCCGGTATCTGGGGGCCCCCTTATTAAAGGGGGCTCCCAGATTCCGATAAGCCTCCCGCCCGCATACCCCGACAACCAACGGCCAGGGTTGTCGGGAAGGGGCCCTGTCCTCATCAACATGGGGACAGGGTGCTCTGAGGTGGGGGGGCCGCAGTGCGCCCCCCTGCCCAGAGCACCCAACCCCCCCATGTTGAGGGCATGCAGCCTGGTACGGCTCAGGAGGGGGGGCGCGGTATGCTCCTGAGGGGGAACCCATGCCGGATTTGTATTTAAAATCCGGCGGGGACTTCCCCCTCAGGATTCATAACAAACGCTGCACACGTGTAGAATTGGCGGGAATCCAAGTCGGATCTCCCGTCGCTTCTATGACGCGCTTGCTGGGATGTGCTGTCACTATTCCAGTGAGTGCGAGATGTCGGCCAGATCTCGGCACCATGTCGCCGAGAATCAGCGCGATGCTGTCGTGCTAAAAACACAATATCACAAACACCTACTGTACATAACATTTAGTACTGTATACAGTGCTGTATACCCTTTTTTTTGGTTGCTGCATGTTTGTTTGTTTTTTTTTGTCCCCTGCCTGCCCCCTTTTTTAAAATTGTCAGCTGCAGTTTTTGTGACTGCGATGCTGGTGTTGCCCCTTTTCTTTATAGTTTTTTTTATAGTTTTCACATTTCTGTCAGTGTCAGTCCTTAATTGAAAGCACACCAAACAACAATTTTCATCCAAAAGTTTCCCAGTTTGTATTAGATTTGGATAATAAGCCCCCCCCCATCATGTCTGGGATGCCAACAAGGAGAGGCAGATGTTCCCATGCCACTATGAGGTGGCCAGCAGTGTCTGTGTCCACAGGCAGGGCATGTTTGTCTCTGTTTAGTTATGTTGCCCGTGCTATCCAGCCACAGCATGCAGAGGAGGTGGTGGACTGGCTTACTAAACCATTGTCATTCTCTATAACCCAAGCTGACACTTGTGCACTGTCCACCGCAGCTGCCAGAGTGACTTATTCTGCCTCCTTGTCCACAGCTACTCCTGCCATAGCCCCAACATCATGCATGGAGGAGTCAGCTGAATAGTTTGAACACAGCGTCAGCCACTTGCTTCTTGAGGATGCACAGACATTACTTAAGTTTGATGTCACTTCTGAGGCAGAGGAAGGGAGTAACATGAGCTCACAGAGAGGGGGGAACACTGATAAACAGCAAATTGGCAGTCATGTTCCCCCAGCTGCAGCATATTGGCAAATTGTCTCCAGTGATGATGAGGATGGAGGGGATGATGATGAGGTTACTGATGCGACTTGGGTGCCGGATAGAGCAGAAGAGGAAAGTGAGGGGGAGAAACAACCCCAACGAGGCAGGGTGTCTTCCAGGCAGCCATCATGGAAGAGTATTGAGCAGCCACCCTACTCCATCAGATTGTAGAGCTGTTATCTCCTGGCCCACTTCCCACAGCTCAGCTGTGTGGGCCTTTTTTTTTAGCACATGTGCAGTCGATCACACTGTTGCAATTTTCAATCTCTGCCGCAAGAAGATCAAGCATGGCAAAAACACCAGCTAATTGGGTACCCCATGCTTGGCAAGGCATTTAACCTCCCACCATTCAGCCCATTTGCAAGAGCATCTGAGAGTCACACACAATGGACACAATTCTTCTCCTCCTCACCTTTCATGTCTACCCCCACTATATCTCATGACCTCTCAACAGGCTCTCTATAGGCTGGTGGTGTGCCAACAGCACACCACCAGCTGTAGAGTATAGCAGGTAAAATTCTCTGCCCCAGCTGTTGCAGCAAAAAAATATATATATATACTCCCTGCCTTGCCCAGCATCTAAATTCCAGCTTGTCCAAATTGCTGGCTTTACAACTCTTGCCTTTCCAACTGGTGGATTCTGCCCCCTTCCATGAATTTGCAGAATGTGCTATACCACAATGTTAGGTTCCCAGTTATTATTTTCACATGAGGCCATTCCAGCTCTGTACAATCACGTGGAAGGCAATGTTTTGGCATCATTTTGCAAGGCAGTCAGCCACAAGGTCCACATTACTGCTGACACATGGTCCAGCAGGCATGGTCAGGAACGATATCTTTTGTTCACAGTACACTGGGTAAGTCTGCTTGCACCTAGGGATGCAGGACAGGGCTCAGTGCTGGAGCTTGTTTTGCTGCCACATCTCCATACAGCAGTGTTGATGATGCAAGATATGTGAGCTACACCCCCCTCCTCCTCCATACCCTCCTCTGCTGGATTGTCCTATGAACCATCAGTACCCCATACGCTTTCAAGGGGCCAGTCAGGCTAAAAGATGCCATGCAGTGCTTCAGCTAGTCTGTCTAGGGGACAGGAGCCACATCGGAGCAGAGATTCTTTCAACTCTGTAGGGGCAGGCCCAGAGGTGGTTCACGCCATGGCAGTTTGAGCCAGGAATAGTGGTGTGTGACACTAACTTTCTGTAATGGGATGTAAGTGAACTCCAGTTCATAGAGTTCCCGGGCTTGTCAGGTCATCTAGTGTTGCAATTATGTCCTTGTCCAACTATTCAGTCCACGTCCTGGAGGAACATGGGAGGCTGGCCGCTGAACAGCTGGGCAAGCAGGAGTCAATACCTCCTCTTCTGACTCTCCAGTCTTTGCAGCACCCCTAGGGCCTCGTACAGGCGACCGGATCTATCCGCTGGGATTGATCCACGGATCAGTTCCAGCGGGAAAATCCGGTCGTCTGTACGGCCTAGCGCATATTTATCCGCGGAGATTCGTCCAGCCGATCGATTTCAAGCGGATAGAAATTTCTTAGCATGCTAAGAAATCTATCCATTTGAATCGTGTCCAGCGGATTGATCCGGTCGTCTGTACAGACTCACCGGATCAATCCGTCCGCTCCCATCCCTCGCATGCGTCGTAATGATTCGACGCATGCGTGGAAGTAGTTACCTTCCAGCGTCACGCACGTCGCCGCGTCATCGTCGCGGCGACGGTGCGACACGTCACCGCGGATGTATTACGCGCGGATTTCGATCTGATGGTGTGTACAGCCATCAGATCCAAATCCGCCAGAGGATTTATCCGCTGAAAACGGTCCGGCGGACCGTTTCCAGCGGATATCCTCTCGTGTGTACGGGGCCTAAGGGAATCCCAGAGCACCCTTGGCTCCTCCTTGGGCACCTCCTCCTGACTGGGAACAAGCCCAGCCCTGACGGGTCCAACTCACATAAGATGGTCACCTGCTCCACGGGAGTCAGGCCGCGTACACACGGTCGTTCCAAACCGATGAGAATGGTCCGACGGGCCATTTCCATCGGTTCACCCCTGAAGTGGCCTGATGGTCTGATGTGCGTACACAGCATCGTTCCAAAAACCGATCGGGTCAGAACGCGGTGACGTCAAACACACGACGTGCTGAATAAAATGAAGTTCAATGCTTCCAAGCATGCGTCGACTTGATTCAGAGCATGCGCGAGTTTTGAACAGATGCTTTCTGTACTAACCATCGGTTTGGACCGATCAGGCAGCGGTCCATCGGTTCGGTTTTGAAGCATGTTTTAAAATTTTAGACCGAAGGAAAACAGACCGATGGGCTATACACATGGTCGGTTTGGACCGATGAAACTGAACCTCGGTCCATTCTCATCGGTTTTGTCCAACCGTGTGTACGCGGCCTCATTGGGGAACAGGTCTCTGCAGCAGACTTTTTGTCACAATGGATGGCTGGCAGAGGAAAAGCAAATGGAGCCAATGTGCCTCCTGGGGGTCTTCCTCCATGGGCTCTCAACAGCTCAACTCTGATGGATCTAGGGCAGCGCTTAACCCTGCTGTTCTTGTGGAAGCCCTGGTGTGAGAAATCCTCCTGCAACATGAGGACTGGATACCCTGAATGCCGTCTTCTGCTGGTTTAGTGTAAGGGCTGGCTTTGTGCATCCTGGCAAGGCTCCCATCGCTCACTGGGTGCCTCTATGATTTGTTGGACTTCAAAGAGGAATGCCCAGCATCCGCTGCAATGTACCCAAGAAGCCACAGCAGTCACACTCCAAACACACAGGGACCAAGGCTTCAGCTGACCTGGTGCACATTACCAACCCCTGCCTGGGTATCACTGGAAGGCCAGTGTCCAGGGTGATATCTTTTCCACCAGGAGATGCAAAATGGGTTTGAGCCACCCACGCCACAGCATAGTAAAAGGACTGCATGGTATTGGTACTGCTGTCCAAATTTCTTAGTGATTCAGATGCATCTGCTGTAGTTCATCTCCGAATTCCAATCTTATACACTCACAAATGGCACAGGGAGTGTTTTCTTTCCTGCTGACTATGCCAGAATTGCAAGGCGGACTAAGATTGGGCAGGTGTTGACAGAAACTAAGATAAAGAATTAAACTTCATATAAAAGGCACACTGCATAACAAACACCTCTGAAAAAGCATTCCGAGCAGGGATTGATTTTCAGAGGAACACCAGTTCTTGCTGCTCTCCCTATTGCACCTTGAACCTTGAAAATACTAATGAGAATGTAAACATCTTGTGGCTTATATGAAGCATATTCACAAGCATATAGGGCCTGATCCTTAAAAGGGATACTACTGATACGCCGTCGTATCCCTGTTTCTATCTATGGAACTGATCCACAGAATCAGTTTCACATAGATAGGCAGAAGATCCGACATGTGTAAGGGACTTACACTGTCGGATCTTAGGATGCAGTACCGCAGCCGCCGCTGGGGGCATTTCTCGTCGAAATGCCGCTTCGGGTATGCAAATTAGCACTTACGGAGATCCACGAAGCTTTTACGCTTCGTTTTTTCTCCGTAAGTATTAGTTTGCCGTCGCAATATTAGGCCTGCTTTTACAAGGCCTAAACTGTTTACACCTTGTAAAAGTAGACCCTTCTATCCCGCGTCGCTGTCTTTTTTTTTTTTTTTTTCGCCGCAACTCGTTTTTTTTTTTTACGCCTGTCGCGATTCAGAAAACCCGGAGCAACGTAAAACCGTGCAAAGCACGTCGGGAAAATGACGTCGGGAGCATGCGCAGTACGTCCGGCGCGGGAGCGTGCCTAATTTAAATGGGACTCGCCCCATTAAATTAGGAACGCCTTGCGCCGGATGGATTTAAGTTACACCGCTTAAAATTTCTAGGTAAGTTCTTTGTGGATCGGGCACTTAGGTAGAGATTTTGCGGCGGTTTAACTTAAACGGGAAAAAATACGTTGCGCCCGGTTTTTGTGGATTAGGCCCATAGAAACCTCAATTGGACAAAAATACCCAGAAAGCACTAAAGAATTCTGATTGGCTGTTATTAGTTGCATGGTGCTCAGTGTTACAGATTTCATGCACAGAAGGGAATAAATAAAATAGAGCAGATGACATTTCCCAGAACATTTCTTAGGACAATGGTGGTTTAAGACTGTGACCTTTTCATCTGTAAAAAAAAAAGTATGCTTGTGTATATATATAAACTACTGTTTGCTTCACTAACATGCAACATTAATAAATGTGAGCATGTACAAAGTAATATGATGATAATAATATTATTATTAATAATAATATTTTTAACAACACAAGTTTAAACTTCTAAAGCTGATGAATTTAGAGCTGCATAGTGTATTACTCTAAATCCCTTTGATAAAAGGAGAATTAATAATTTAATTTGTACTCAATGACCCCATCTTGGTAATACTTTCTTCAAAATGTCTATGCTCCTCCTTGTCCTTCAGGCATTTTCCTTTTGCTGCCCCCACCTCTGGAATTCCCTACCTCTCATCATTTGCCAATTCTATTTTCTTAACTAGCTTTCAGTCCATTTAGACGATATTTTCCTTTAAGGTACATGTCCTCAGATTTATTTAACTCTTACTTTTCCAAAAATGGCAAGTGAATCAAAGATAAGATACAAGCTAGCTGGAGAAATTAGATCATTAGTGAGCCCACGCTCCCTGAATATGAATAGAACATATTTGAATCACAATTCACAAACTAAAAGTTATATTCTTTGCTAGTTATTTTCTTTAAACTGGAACAAGTAGCACTCTGTCTGATTATTTAGACAATATAAGTTAATAGGTTTTGAGTATAAGGTCTGTGACTTTTATGGCGAAGGGAAATTTTTACTGCCCGTGTGACAGGACCAAAGAATTCCTATTTATATAAAACAGTTCCCATAAGTATGAAAAATGCTCAGCCAAGATTTTAATAGTGGCCCCTTTATAGAGCTGTTATCTGCCAGTACGTGCACCTGACAGGATTTTTGCAGATTTCATCTTAAAAGAAGCAACATTTGCACACTGCATAAAAAATGTACGTAGGGCTACCCCTGTAGGAGTCGCTAAGTAAATGACAGGATCCTCCTCCCAGTAGGTTCCTCGGTGCCCTTATTATCCAGTCTAGGGGTATGCTTTTGATGCTTTATTGAGAGCTTGTATAGGTAGTGGGTAATAGTAGGAGACTCCAGTAACCCTTAGGAACTATTTAAGTAGACATGTGCACAACAAAAAAAAACCGTTTTTTTTTTGTTTCGTTTCATCTCGTTCCGTAGATTCGTACAGATTCGTAATTTCGTAAGACGCAAGTTTTCCTATTCGGACCCGTTCGTATTTCGTAAGACGCAAGTTTTCCTATTCGGACCCGTTCGTATTTCGTAAGACACAAGTTTTCCTATTCGGACCCGTTCGTATTTCGTAAGACGCAAGTTTTCCTATTCGGACCCGTTCGTATTTTCGTAACAGTTTTATTTTAGTTTATACTGAATGATTCGTAATTCTGTCAAATTTATTTTCGTTGATTCGAAATTCGTAATTTTGTTAGATAATAATTTTAGTTTAATGGATTCGTAATTTTGTACTTTCGTAAATACATCGCAACACGTGTCTAAATCCATATTAAGATAGACTTTCTCTTAAGCCCCGTACACACGGTCGGACTTCTTGCCAACAAACTTCAAAATTAGCGTTTTTCAAAAAATCCGACCGTGTGTACGCTCCATCGGACAAACTTTTTCGGTTTCAAAAGTACGGCCAACTCCCTTCGAACAAAAATCCACGGAAAAGTTTGTTTGAAGTCCGATCGTGTGTACGAGGCTTTACACTGTCCAATGTGACTCAGCACAAAAGAAGTAAGCTGAACGATAAGAGTACACAAATTTACGAACAGACAAAGAAACGGATTTGCAAAACTCACAAATGAAAATACGAACATACGAATGAAAATACAAACAGACAAAGGATTTAACCACTTAACGCCCGCCGCACGCCTATTTACGTCCACAGAATGGCACGTACAGGCAGATGGGCGTATATATACGTCCCTGCCTTCTAGCGGGTGGGGGATCCGATCGGGACCCCCTCCGCTGCGTGCGGCGGGCGGCTTACCTCGGGGAGCGATCCGGGACGATGGCGCGGCTATTCGTTTATAGCCGCTCCGTCGCGATCGCTCCCCGGAGCTGAAGAACGGGGAGAGCCGTATGTAAACACGGCTTCCCCGTGCTTCACTGTGGCGGCGTATCGATCGAGTGATCCCTTTTATAGGAAGACTCGATCGATGACGTCAGTCCTACAGCCGCACCCCCCTACAGTTGTAAACACACACTAGGTGAACACTAACTCCTACAGTGCCCCCTGTGGTTAACTCCCAAACAGCAACTGTCATTTTCACAATAAACAATGCAATTTAAATGCATTTTTTGCTGTGAAAATGACAATGGTCCCAAAAATGTGTCAAAATTGTCCGAAGTGTCCGCCATAATGTCACGAAAAAAATCGTAGTAAAATAGTAGTAAAAAAATAAAAATTAATAAAAATGCAATAAAACTATCCCCTATTTTGTAAACGCTATACATTTTGCGCAAACCAATCGATAAACACTTATTGCGATTTGTTTTACCAAAAATAGGTAGAAGAATACGTATCGGCCTAAACTGAGGGAAAAAAAATGTTATATATTTTTTTGGGGGGATATTTATTATAGCAAAAAGTAAAAAAAAATTCAAAATTGTCGCTCTATTTTTGTTTATAGCGCAAAAAATAAAAACCGCAGAGGTGATCAAATACCACCAAAAGAAAGCTCTATTTGTGGGGAAAAAAGGACGCCAATTTTGTTTGGGAGCCACGTCGCACGACCGCGCAATTGTCTGTTAAAGCAACGCAGTGCCGAATCGTAAAACCTGGCCTGGGCATTTAGCTGCCTAAAGGTCCGGGGCTTAAGTGGTTAAAATACGGAATGCAAATAGTTCGTTATAGATGTCATTTTCGTTCTTTTGCTGTTTCAGGGTTTCGTATTTTAGTAAGATTGTCCAATCGTATGTTCGTTTTTTCGCTTGTTCGTTATTTAAATTATTCGTAATTCGGATGTTCGAATTGATCCGAATGTACGAATACTAACAAATTCGTACGAAAATCCATTCGTTACGAACGGGTACGCACATGTCTATATTTGAGGACATTAAACTTTTTACTGTAAAACTTTGCACCAAGTCCTTGCACAAGTAGATGATGGATTGGGCTTTGTAGCAACGTAAGGAGATTAATCTTCCTCTGTGGGCATCCGAACAAAGTCATTTCACCAAAAATTAGGTAGACTGAGCTCTTTAGGACACCAGACACAATGTGGCCTTTTAACTCCCTGACTTTAGCTTAAAGTGGATGTAAACCCAATTCATGAAATTTTAGCTGGGCACATACTGTATATCTGCAGTATTTTGTTATCTCTCTTCAATGAGCCATAGCTCTGTCCTTGAACCGTTCCTCTGTTATCAGCCTGATAACTCCTGACACATTCTCAGACTTTTAGGCAAAAGCAGCCTGAATCTTTTGTCTGGGAAGGTTGATAAAATAGATTAGCAGAGAGCAGGTCCTATTACAAAACAGCTCTGAGAGTCTCTGCCTATGGATGAAAGGGAATGTGTGCCTTTCCTCCAATCAGCAATTTTAGCTATCTTGGCTGTATGCCCAGACATCGCAGATACAAATATTGTATCTGCTGACTTTTAACATTAGGGCACTTACCTGTCCAGGGAGCCTGTGATGTTGTCACCCCAGCCGATCTTCAGATCGATTTCCGGGTGCTGCCGCCGCCATTCCTGGTAAGGAAACTTGGCAGTGAAGCAGCTGATTCCTTACTGTGCATGTGCGAAACAGGAGATCGGGCGGTGGCCCAGTCTCCCAGAAGTAGGGAAGGGGACCTGTCAAAAACAGGTCCCTGTTCCCTGCTCCCCCTGAAAGGTGCCAAATGTGGCACCGGAGGGGGGGTGGAAGAGTATAAGCGGAAGTTCCACTTTTGGGTGGAACACCACTTGGAACACCACTTAGGGCAGGTTGGCAACAGTACAGTCTCTACGATCTCTCTCACCAGTCTGTACTCACTAATGTCCTAATTGCCTTCTTCCAATATCCTCCAGATACTTTTACCCCATGGTACCACACTAGTTCCTCAGGTGACAGCTTCAGAAACTCTCAGCAAAGTAGGCCTCCAGCTAGCTGCACCGACCCTCTAACAGCCCCTCTAGGCTGTGATCTCCTCAGAAAAAAATCTGAATTTCCGATGTCCTAAAATCCGACGGAATTTTTTGTCAGAATTCCGTTCAAGCTGTCTTGCATACACACTGTCAGACCAAATTCCGACTGTCTAAAACGCGGTGACGTAAAACACAGCGACGAGCCAAGAAAAATGAAGTTCAATGCTTCCAAGCATGCGTCGACTTGATTCTGAGCATGCGTGTTTTTTTCTCCATTGGAGTTCCACACAGACGATAGGAATTTCCGATTGGAAAAAAATAAAACATGTTCTATTTCTAAACTCGGACGAAAAAAGTCTGATGGGGCCAACACACAGTCGGAATATCGGAAATTCCGATCGTGTGTACAGGGCATAAGATGTCTCCAGCAGCAAGATCTTCTTGCAAAAATTCGCTCTCGCCCACCTTTGTGAATTCCAGCTGATCCTGTTATACTTTCCGGAATATAAGTTGTGCAGCCTCAGGAACCCATGTGGGGTTTGGGTGGTAACACTGGATTCCCATATTTGTGTTGGAGTAAACTGTACATTTTATTGCACACTTTCATAACAAACAAACCATGCTGTGATGCTTTGCACTGCAGTGTCATTCCTTTTAAAACAGTGCTCTAATGCACATTCCGAACCAACCTGAATTTTAGCATAACACTATTCGTAGATGTGTACCATCAATGCTTTGTGGTGCACTGCATCAAAAGATGAAGGGCAGATCTGTTAAAACATGCCTTACCACAATGCCCAATAACAAGCTATACAACTCAAATATATCAGATATTAAACTATTTTAAGAAACAGTACATAAAAAATATAAATGAGAAAATAATTGTTTTATTTCTGTCTTTTTGGCGGAATTTGCATGCCTGTAGTAGCTAGTGCCTTGTACATGTTTCAGCTAGCGCATTTGAAAGGTCACAGTCCTGCTGTTTTATACGTGTGGATCTTTCCTGTTTCTTGTGCTGGGAGCAGTGCGTCACAGTTTAGAAAAAATGCTTTTCTGAAAAAATATATCTTTTGCATAAATCTGTGTGGGGGAGAAGAATTTCCTTTCAGCACTGGCTGCAGTGAAGTAAAACAATAAAATAAATAGGATAAATACTACCAGAAATGAAAGTTGTGTTATAAGTGGGGTTTATTGTTTAGTAGTATTAATTCCAAATTCCTGATCTTGGAAAGACAGACACCTTTCATCACAAAGTATGTAAGCAATGGAAAAACCAAGCCATGAGGGAAGCTAGAACCTGCTGGAACAATAACACAAGAGTGACTTCAATATGACTTCATAACTGTCCAAGGACCTAATTTCTCCAAACCAACCACCAACTGAACGACTTCCCCTATGCCATACCTAGCTTCCTGTGGCCCATTTGGGGCTCCTAGGACCTATGGTTCCAGAGATATGGGGCTCCTTGTGCAGCCTGTCAGAAACTAAATACAGAGATACAAGCTAGCACACTCTGGCCCGGATTCAGATACAATTGCGTATCTATCGGCGGGCGTAACGTATCTCAGATACGTTCCGCCGCCGTAACTTAGGGCGCAAGTTCCGTATTCATAAAGAACTTGCGCCCTAAGTAACGGCGGCGTAACGTAGCGTATGTGGTCAAATGTGGATGATGTGGGCATGTTTTATTTAAATTAATTGTGACCCCACGTATTTGAAGTTTTTTACGAACGGCGCATGCGCCGTCCGTGAACGTTTCCAAGTGCGCATGCTCCAAATTACGCCGCAAACTGTCAATATATTTATAAATGATATTGGGTCTGAGATCAAAAGTAACATTTCTGTCTTTGCAGATGACACCAAGCTATGCAGTGGAATAACGTCCTTGCAGGATGTCTCCAATTTACAAGCCGACCTCAATGCTCTGTTCAATTGGGCGACTGAGTGGCAGATGAGGTTTAATGTTGATAAATGTAAAGTTATGCACTTGGGGGCTAAGAATATGCATGCATCATACATACTAGGGGGAGTACAACTGGGGGGATCTGTAGTGGAGAAGGATCTGGGGGTTTTAGTTGATCATAAGCTCAATAATGGCATGCAATGCCAAGCTGCGGTTTCCAAAGCGAGCAAAGTCCTTTCTTGTATTAAGAGAGGTATGGACTCCAGAGACAGAGATATAATTTTGCCCCTGTACAAATCATTAGTAAGACCTCATCTGGAATATGCAGTTCAGTTTTGGGCCCCAGTTCTCAAAAAGGACATCGGAGAACTGGAGAAAGTGCAGAGAAGGGCAACCAAACTGATAAGAGGCATGGAGGAGCTCAGCTATGAGGAAAGATTAGAGGAACTGAATTTATTCACTCTTGAGAAGAGGAGAATAAGGGGGGATATGATCAACATGTACAAATATATAAGAGGTCCATACAGTGAACTTGGTGTTGAGTTATTCACTTTACGGTCAACACTGAGGACAAGGGGGCACTCTTTACGTCTAGAGGAAAAGAGATTTCACCTCCAAATACGGAAAGGTTTCTTCACAGTAAGAGCTGTGAAAATGTGGAACAGACTCCCTCCAGAGGTGGTTCTGGCCAGCTCAGTAGATTGCTTTAAGAAAGGCCTGGATTCTTTCCTAAATGTACAGAATATAACTTGAGTATTAAGATTTGTAGGTAAAGTTGATCCAGGGTAAATCCGATTGCCTCTCGGGGGATCAGGAAGGAATTTTTTCCCCTGCTGTAGCAAATTGGATCATGCTCTGCTGGGGTTTTTTGCCTTCCTCTGGATCAACTGTGGGAATGGAGTTGGGTGTATAGGATTTTACTGTGTTTTTTATTTTTGTTTTTTTATTTTTTTGTGGTTGAACTGGATGGACTTGTGTCTTTTTTCAACCTGACTAACTATGTAATGCTTTCGACGTGAACATAACTTACGTACAGCCCTATTTGCGAACGACTTAGGCAAACGATGTAATCGACGGAAAATTTGACGCTGGCCCGACGTCCATACTTAACATTGCGTACGCCTCATAGACCCAGGGGTAACTTTACGCCGGAAAAAAACTTAATGTAAACGACGTAAAAAAATGTGCCGGGCGGACGTATGTTTCTGAATCGGCGTATCTACCTAATTTGCATATTCCTTGCGTAAATCTACGGAAGCGCCACCTAGCGGCCAGCGTAAATATGCAGCCTAAGATACGACGGTGTAAGAGACTTACGCCGGTCGGATCTTAGGGAAATCTATGCGTAACTGATTCTACGAATCAGTCGCATAGATACGACCCCGCACACTCAGAGTTACGACGGCGTATCCGGAGATACGCTGTCGTAACTCCTATCTGAATCCGGGCCTCTGTTTGCAGCAGGGAGAAAAAAACAGTTTCATGAATAAACAAAAACAACACTAATGTTGTGACCCCAGATCTCATATTTAAGAGGTCCTGTCATGCTTTTTATATATTACAAGGGATGGTTACATTCCTTATAATAGGAATAAACGTGACACAGTTTTTTTTATTTTTTTGAGGAACAGTGTAAAAATAAAAAATAAAATATAAATGAGAAAAAAAAGAAATAATTTTTTAACGTGCCCCGTCCCGACGAGCACACATGCAGAAGCGAACGCATACGTGAGTAGTGCCTGCATATGAAAACGGGGTTCAAACCACACATGAGAGGTATCACCGCGATCGCTAGAGCAAGAGCAATAATTCTAGCCCTAGACCTCCTCTGTAACTCAAAACATGCAACCTGTCGAATTTATTAACGCCTTCCTTACCGGGCAAAAATAATATGACGTCGGCAGGAACCCACCCTCCCTCATATGACGTCTTTTCTTCCTGGCCATCTAGGGCGCACGCGCAGCACCGCTCGCGACCCGGTGCACACTCCGGCCGCGATGTCCGGCGGGCTCCCCGCGATTGCCGGCGATCACGGCAGGAGTGTGGATCTGTGTGTCTAAACACACAGATCCACCTCCTGTCAGAGGTGAGACCAATGTGTGTGGACGCCCTCCGTAGAAGCCATTCCCTGGCGAAACTAGTCAGGGCGCTTGCTACACCATACATTTGAAGGATCCCTGCGCTCTACCGAAGCAGGACGAGGCAGCTGTAACTGCCTGGTATCCTGTCAGCGGTGCGAGGAGGAGACACTGATGCCGATCGCATGTGGATCTGGTGATATTTTCAAATGCCTATCACTGTTTGAATGAATGTACGTTGAATATATAAGGGGAGCCTAATGTACTGGGACTTGAGGGTTTTACATATTAAAAGCTGAATTACGCTATGGTGGCTTTTTCTGTTCTTGCTTGTTTTACCTGAGGGTCCTTAAAGCATCTGGTTCCATGATAGAAGCTGTCCGCTGAGATCCATGGTTAATGAAGTGTTATTCACTGAAAGGCGTATTATATATTTCATTGCGGTGAGTTTGAACCCCGACGGGGCGAGTGATCACAACTGGTGAATTAAGAAGATTTTTGGTGGATGGTGCACGCTGCTATTTTTCTTTCTTTTTCAACACTCCTTCTGGGACATTTCTCATCTGCTTCTCAGCATTGATTTTTGATTTTTGGACTGCTTGGTGGGAGTGATAACACCACCTATAGAGTAGCGCTGTTGTGCTTTATTTTTGTTGAATGGACTTACCTTTTCAATAAGTGTTAGAGTACTTGTTTATATATGCTTTTCTTTTTAAACAGCTGCTTTTGTTTAGGTTGTCTGCTATTCATTTAGCAGTTAACCTAAGATTTAGATCTTTTTTCTTTTACTCTAAGTTTTGTATAGGTATTTATCCAAGTGGAGCTAAGCAGTGTATTATAGGCCTTTTTTACACTACTTTATTATTTTCCTTTATGCAGCTTTGCAATGTCAAGTCAAAGGTGCCCGAAAGGAAAAGTACACCTGTAACTTTGGCCTGCATGGGCAAACAAGTCTATTTATAGATGATCCAAACACAATTGCTAAGATCTCATATAAGTGTAGCGCCCCCCCCTTTTAAAATTAGTGGGGCGTTACGCTAAAGTTAGTGGGGAATGGGAGATTTCAGTTGCTCCCATTCACTAATTGTTAGTTTGTGCTGTTGCCAGTTCAGAACTGCCTCCTGGGTCAGTCTGTGTTTCCAGGGGTGCGCTGCCACCCCTGGGCGACAGTTGGCGCTATAGGGGTTCTCACAGAACCATCCTTTCCCAGCAGCCAATCAGAGGAGTTTCCCTCTTTGGGCATGCTGGCGGGGGGGTATATCTGGAGCACCGGCCATTTTTCTTGGTTAGTCTGCGGGGCCCAAGATCTAGGTGCGGCATCCACCTTCAGGGTGCGCGCATCCGCGGGCCGCATCCTCATGGCCTGCCCGGTTGAGGCTGTGCACCTTGCGGAGCCTTCTTTTGATGAATAGAGGGACCCCAGCGGCTTGCTGGGTTCCAGATCCTAACCTGGAGGCTGAACGGTGGGGGATTGGCTCGGGAGAACCTGAGTGCAGAGGTTGTCTGCGAGGCCTGGACGAGCCACCGGGGAACCGATCACCACGCTACATGACAGTTACCTTATATTTGCTGTCAATAGGTGATCCTACAGAATAAGACTTACTGGGAGGATTCGCTATCCTTATACTCCGATTATACTAAGAAAATTGACTATGCCTGTGGCAGAGGCATTGTTTCCTCCCAGTGATCTGATTATTGCGAGTTAATTGCCTGTCCAAAGGGCACTTACCCACCCTGGCGAGGGTGGCGACGTGTTGAATTATCTGTGCCGAAAGAAGGCTTGCTCTCTTTGCTTTTTGATATCCAAGGCCTGATGCTACAAGTTCTTCCTACTCATCAACCTCTTTCTCTACTGTGTGTCCTGTTGATGTTGGCCTTGTTGGTCTTGGAATAAAGCATTGGAAAATCACGCTACCGGCTGGACACTTGTTCTTTCATCCACACTCACAAGTATCACCCCTAGACAGAAGAACTTGGTAACTTAGTACGCCGATCCCAAATCAACCAGCGGCTCCTTCGGGGGTGAGTGCTACATAAGCTTTAACGTGTTAAAGTGATTGTTAACCAAAAAAGGGATCCTGCTCATTTAACCACTTAAGGACCGCCTCATGTACATATACGTCAGCAGAATGGCACAGGCAGGCACATGTACGTATATATACGTCCTCTGCTTGACGTGGGTCGGGGGTCCGATCGGGACCCCCCCCGTACATGCGGCGGTCCCCGTGGCTTCAGGAGCGATCCGGGACGACGGCGCGGCTATTCGTTTATAGCCGCTCCGTCGCGATCGCTCCCCGGAGCTGAAGAACGGGGAGAGCCGTGTGTAAACACGGCTTCCCCGTGCTTCACTGTGTCGGCGCATCGATCGCGTCCTTCCCTTTATAGGGAAGACACGATCGATGACGTCATTCCTACAGCCACACCCCCCTACATTAGTAAACACACACAAAGTAAACCCTAACTCTTACAGCGCCCCCTCTGGTTAACTCCCAAACTGCAACTGTCATTTTCACAATAAAGAATGCAATTTAAATGCATTTTTTGCTGTGAAAATGACAATTGTCCCAAAAATGTGTCAAAATTGTCCGAAGTGTCCGCCATAATGTCGCAGTCACGGAAAAAATCGCTGATCGCCGCCATTAGTAGTAAAAAAATAAAAATAAATAAAAATGCAAAAAAACTATCCCCTATTTTGTAAACACTATAAATTTTGCGCAAACCAACCGATAAACGATTATTGCGATTTTTTTTACCAAAAATAGGTAGAAGAATACGTATCGGCCTAAACTGAGGAAAAAAAAATGTTATATATATTTTTGGGGATATTTATTATAGCAAAAAGTAAAAAATATAGATTTTTTTTCAAAATTGTCGCTCTATTTTTGTTTATAGCGCAAAAAATAAAAACCGCAGAGGTGATCAAATACCACCAAAAGAAAGCCCTATTTGTGGGGAAAAAAAGACGCCAATTTTGTTTGGGAGCTACGTCGCACGACCGCACAATTGTCTGTTAAAGCGACGCAGTCCCGAACTGTAAAAACCCCTTGGGTCTTTAGGCAGCATTTTGGTCCGGGGCTTAAGTGGTTAAAGCATGTTAAATGACAAATTGCTTGTGTTGTGTCATTTGGCCCCCTGTATAACCTAAAAAACCTGGCAGATCCTGACAGTTTCTGCCCCCCCCCCTGTAAACTGATCACGGTGTATGATACCGTGGTCAGTTTCCATGCCTCCATCATCCACAGCCTTGCTCTGTGTCTCGTCTCTGCTTCTGTGTCCTCCTCCCCCTCCACTCCCTGCCTGTCAGCTTGTGACAGTGCTACCCCCCCCTCCTGCTGCTTGCATAACACTAACCCTTTATACACTATCAGCACTGCCTCCTATTGTATCTCCCTTCTGTATATGATTTATAAATATAAATGCTGCAAATACCTAATTTCAGTGCCGAGATCGCGATCACATAATTGGCTGGATCTCTCCTCCCCTCCTTCCAACTGCCATCAGCGGGGGGGCCCTTGGCCCCTCCCACTGCATCTGTCAGATCTGTCAGGGGGGAAGGAGAAAGTCGGCTGGTCGCGATCACGATCTTGGCTCCGAAATGAGGTATTTGCAGCATTTATATTTATAGATCATACACAGAGGCAGAAACTACAATAGGAGGCAGTGCTTATGGTGCATACGGGTTAGAGTGGCTTAACAATCATTTTAATATCTTTAAAAAGTTGGTTTTCATCGTTTTAAATCTCCAGCTTTCAATAAATTAATAACTGACCAGTGGCGGCTGGTGCTCAAAATTTTTGGGGGGCGCAAACAAATGAAAACAAAAACCAATTGCAGCCACACTGTGTCCATCAAATGCAGCCACTGTGCCCATCAAATGCAGCCACTGTGCCATACCATCAATTGTCGCCACTGTGCCATGCCATCAATTGTCGCAATTGTGCCATCAATTGTCGCCACTGTGCCATGCCTTCAAATGCAGCCACTGTGCCATGCAACGCAGCCACTGTGCCATCATTTATCACCACTGTGCTCATCAATTGTCACCACTGTGCCATGATATCAAACGCAGCCACTGTGCCATCATTTGTTGCCACTGTGCCATCAATTGTCACCACTGTGCCAACAATTGTCGCCACTGTGCCATGCCAAACGCAGCCACTGTGCCATCAAATGCAGCCACTATGCCATCAATTGTCACCACTGTGCCATCAAACACATCCACTGTGCCATGCCATCAATTGTTACCACTGTGCCCACATCAATTGTTACCACTGTGCCCACATCAATTGTTACCACTGTGCCAACATCAATTTTCACCACTGTGCCCTTTAATTGTTGCCCCCCTCGCCCGGCACTCACCTTTCTGTGGTCGGCCATCCTCCTTCCACGGTCCCTCGATGACTTCTCCCGCCCTCGATGACGCTTCAGCCAATCAGGTTACCGGTAACCAGAACCGGTGAACCTGATTGGCTGAGACGCCTGTCAGTCTTATCCAAGGAATGCACCCCCCGTGCGTCCCCTGGATAACTATTTGGAAGCCCATTACAACCTGAGGCTGCTGGCTCTGATGTAGGGTGACCAGACATCCGCAGTTTCAGGGGATAGTCCCCTGATTGAGGACACTGTCCCCAGACCAAGTCTGTCCCCGGTTTTGTCCCCAGATTGGATTTAATAGGGGGCAGGGGCAATTTCAAAGACAGTCAGTGCAGAATTAAAATATTTTTTTTTTAATATCACCCCCCCCCCACTCCGCCGTGCCTACTAGCATAGGGGGGTTGTATTTTTCCCATTATCTGTGCCCCTTTCTGATGATCATGTGCTGCTAGGGGGAGGGAATATTTCTTCAGTTTCGGGCGCATGCCCATTCAGCTCCGCCCACATGTTCTTCTGTCTTGGCTCAAATCCCGGCCAGCCGCCTGCCTATCTCCTTGCCTTCCCTGGTGGAGTGATCTTCCTCCGATCCCCATCCAGCAGTATCCGGGGGCCCGAAGAGTAAGACTTGAGAGGCTGTGAGGTGGGCGGCTCGGCGACGGGCAGAGAGTCGCTGATTGTTGCCATTACTAGTAAAAAAAAAATATGTCCCGGATTTAATTTAAAAAATCTGGTCACCTTACTCTGATAGGCACTTCCAAAGCAAACCAGCTGCCGTTATTCAGATGGCCGGCGCTCGCCAGGGGGCCGGCCATCTGAATAGTGGGCGGCAGCAACAATACACAGATTCATGCAATGCATGAATCTGTGTATTGTATTCAGTGGCGGTGTGGGGGCGAGAGGGGGCGGCGCTCCGGCGCCCTCTATGGACGCACCGCCACTGTAACTGACTTGAAGGTCCCTGTTCACATACTTACTATTAAAGGGTGGAAACTGTCCCTGATGGAGACTACAAGTACCAACACAAACAGTGCCGATCCTGACCTCCCTGGGGCCCTAAGCAAAATGACATGGCACATTAAAAATGAGAACCGGGGGGGGGCGCTGACGACAGTGACATGTCACATTAAAGAAAGTTGAGAAGCGGGGGGAGGGGGTGTTCTGCTGTCGTAAATGACTCAGCCAGCGAGTTTAGAAGCGGGGTGAGGGTGCAAAAATGACTTCTCACCAGGCGAGGCCTCTAGTAATTTGGGGGGCCCTTTGCAGCTTTGCGGGGCCCTAAGCGGCTTGCATAGTGAGCCTATAGGGAGGATCGGCCCTGAACACAAAGCACAAAATATATAATCCACTGCTCTCGCTTTTTGGGAGTCAGGTACGTTTTTTTTTTCTTAAACAGCATACTTATTGGTGCCCCTATCTTTTCCATGTGGGCCATTTTATTAATAACCAAGCATTCCTCTCCTACACTTCAATAATCTATGGAGCTAATCTGATTTTGAAATACTTGTACAGTAAATGTTTTTTTTTTTTTTTTGCATGTCATTCTTTTTCTTTGGCTGCAAGCCTTTAGTTGCCATCTGCAGCACCTAGTTCATCACTGTCTTATATCCACTATTGGTGCTCTCAGCACAGAGATGTTGGCAGAGTATTTAAAAGCAATATAGCAAAGGTAATGCAGGTTCTATTTAGTTGCTTTTAGCTGGATTCTAGCAGACAAACAAGTGTTTATTATAGATGTAATTATCACAACTTTAAAAGAGTCTCTCAGGTGAGGTAAACAGTGCGGAGAAATCAGAAAGTAGACGCATGCCGAAACCCACCGTGTTAAGTTGGCAAAAAGCAGTGCTCGGAATTTCTCAAGGCTTATTATGTTGATGGAAGTTAAAACACTTCACCATCGGTTAGCAGAAAGTTTGATTACATAGCTTATTTAAAGCTCACAGATACAGGCATACCCCACTTTTAAGTACACAATGGGACCAGAGCATGTATGTAAAACGAAAATGTACTTAAAGTGAAACAATACCTTTTTTTCAATTCTAGGGTGTAGTAGGGGGACAGAGGCTGTATTTGGGGTGTCAAGGGGCTGTAGTTGAGGTCTTAGGGGCTGTAGTGTGGGTGTCAGGGGCACACTGGAACAGGGCGGGCTATGCTCTCGAAGGGAAAGAAATATTAAATAGGGGGCGCTGACATTAAAAATAAATAAATAAGAAGTGGCAGTAAAGTGCCTGTGCTAACGATACAAGAGGTTTGTTTGAAGAACCTATGTAAACATAAAATTGGGTATAAATATCTACCACATATGTGCCAAAAAACAAGTGAATAAAGTGCGTGTGCAATTTATAAACAAGTAAAAAATGTATGAACCTTAAATGAAAAACACACAAAAAAAGACTTTAACATATATGCACTAGACGATATATATGTTAAATAATCATATATGTGCACTGAGTCCCCCAAAAAAAGAGAAAAGGGGAGAAAACTCAGCCTGGGGTTTAAGAGCAAAAGAACAAAAACAAAAGCTCAAAAATCCAGACACTAGTGGTGATTTGTGAAAAATACACAAAAAATAAAATAAAATAAAACCAGTGAAGAGTCTCAAGAAAAAAAGTCCAAAATAATAAGTGATATGAGTCCATAAATTTCTTATTCTTTACTGCTTGTGTGGTAAGTTGTAGAAAAGTGGGGGTTACACCTTCACCAATCCTATCACCCAAATGTGCATAAAGGATGGTCCCTTACCGCATGAAGTTGATCTTTTTAACTAAAAAAAGATCAAATAAACTTTGCTGTCACCCTGGACAGATGGTGGATAATCTGAATTTTCTACGGGTCAGCTTAGTAGAACGTCATAAAAGATACAAAACAGAGAGATGCCGCCATAGCATATTATCATTTATTAAAAAACTTTTAAAACAAAGCAGGTGACGAGTGGAGGCTTACTTGGCAAGTGCCCACATCCCGGCACTGAGGCTTTGGGCTAAAATCAGAAGGTACCGATCCTGAAGACCTGTTCCGAGGGGAGAAATGTCCGCGCTGGGGTGATCTACGGCGTGCGTTCCACCGAGCAGAAGCCGAGAACCAGCTGGACAGGAAGCTGTGCGTGGTCTGCGTGTCGCCTCGACGTACGTTTCAGTAATCCGTCATCAGGAAGCGCACAGAACCACGCACAAGACCAGATTAAATAGGTCTGTCAATTAGCGATAGATAGTAACGTGCCATTGAAAGCCTCAGTCTCGGTTGCTTGGCAACCAAAAACATTGTACAAAAATGTACTGGCAGGAAAAATTCAAACAATAAATACAATACCAAGACTAAATGATCTATAAATACTCCGGTAATGACAGTTAGATATACCTATAGATACAATGGCAATAAAGGTTACATAATAGGCAACAGGCAATTGGTAAAATTGTATATAATGCCTGTCACAAGGAAAAGGCATTGAAACCAAGCCAAAAGGATGATCCATAATACATACAAAAATTATACACCAAAGGATATATATTAAACCCATATAAAAAATTGCATACATAGAGATCTATATATGGAAACCAAACCAATAAAAATCTTGTTATTTGCAATAAATGCAAATAGGTATCAAAGTGCAAAAAGGGAAGTGCAAAACCTTTTAAAATGAAAAACAAGGTATTAAGAAACATAAGAATATAAATAAAAATAAAAATAAAAATAAATTAATTAATTAATGAAAGACACCTAATTGATCAATCGTTGTTCAGAAAACAATTTAGATCAAGTTCGATGTTGAGACCCAGTGGCCGCATGGTCCTCAGACGGTGCAGCCACTGGGTCTCATTTTGGGACACCGCCCGGGTAAGATGCGTACCCCTCCAATGACTACTAATTCTGTCTATGCCATAGAATGTCATTTTGCTAGGGTCTCTATTATGAAATAGGTCAAAATGTTTTGATACACTGTGATTAGGGTAGCCTTTCACAATATTAGCTACGTGCTCATTTATTCTTGTTTTAAGCTCTCTGGTGGTTCTACCCACGTATTGGAAAGTGCACGGGCACTCCAAAACGTATGTGACGTACCTGGAATGGCACGTTATAAAAGGTTTTACAGTGTACTCTAGCTTGGTCACACTGGAACTAAATTTGGTGACCTTGCGGCCTTTCCTAGTAGTTGTCCTACATGATCTGCAACGAGTGCAGTAGTGAAACCCTGTGGTGTCCAAGAAGGTAAGGGGTTTTTCCGGAGGGTCGGGAACGTTGCCTGCTATTTGATTTCTAAGGCCAGGGGCCCTACGATAAATAAAGTTAGGTTTAGAGGGTAACAGTTTAGACAAATCATTGTCTTTTAAAAGAATGGGCCAAAATTGTTTGAATATTTTTTCCACATGCTTATATTGTCTGTGAAAGCCGGATAGGAAGGAGAATTGTCCCTGATAGGGGGGTTTTGGTTGGGATTCAAGCAACATGTTTCTATCCATATTCTTGACCTCTTGTTTGGTGTCAAGCAATTTGGTTTGGGAATAACCTTTGGCGACAAACCTGGTAGTGAGAATATCTGCCTGTTGCTCAAAGTCAGCAATGTCATCACAATTGCGACGTAACCGCATAAATTGCCCCTTAGGGACCGCTCCCAGCCATTTAGGGTGGTGACAGCTGTTAATTGGGACATAGCCATTCCTGTCGGTAGCCTTAAAAAATGTTTTAGTACAGATTTTGTTATTTTTCTTCATTAGGGTCAAGTCAAGATAGTTAACAGTGACCAAACTAAATGAAGCTGTAAAGCTCAAACCATACTGGTTGGTATTCATTTGTGATATGAAGACCTCCAGTGATTGTTCAGACCCCTCCCATAGCATAAAAATGTCATCTATATACCGTTTATAGTATGTTAGTGACTTATCAGGTTCTCTAAATATGGTCTCCTCCTCCCATTTATTCAAAACTAAATTTGCAACACTAGGGGCATAGCGAGCCCCCATCGCCACTCCTCTTATTTGTTGGTAAAACTGGTTTTGTGCCCAAAAGTAGTTGTTACTCATTGCCAAGAGGAGGCCTTGTACCAAGAATGAAATTTGGGGCTCTTTTAATGTAGATTTACCAAGAAAGGCCTCTCTAACAGCCACAATAGCATCGGACTGCACAATGTTGGTGTATAAAGATTCTACATCAATTGTTACCAACCAGGTGTTGTTAGTAACTGAAATATCTAGTAGGGATTTAATGAGTTCCCTACTATCTTTCAAATAGGCTTTACCTGTTACTACCATAGGCTGCAAAAAAATGTCTAGATATTCTCCAGTTCGTGCAAATAACGAATCAATTCCGCTAAGTATTGGTCGACCTGGGGGTTTAGTCCTGTGTTTATGAATTTTTGGAATAATATATAGCACAGGAGTGCGTGGGACCTTTGGAACCAGATATGATGCTTCTTGCTGGGTCAATATGGTCTCAGATACACCACTAGTAACCCAGCAGGTAAGTTTTTCCTTCAGTTTGGTTAAGGGATCTCCGGGTAGGGGTAAGTAGGTGGTAGTGTCACTCAAAAGGCGTTGGAGTTCTGCATAGTAATCCTCTTTTTTGAGAAGTACCACTCCTCCCCCTTTGTCCGCAGGTCGGACTACCACATTCTTATTATTTTCTAATCTTTTAATCCCTTCTGTCACCATTTGGTTGTTTTGTTTGGCTTTATTTACCTCTATTTCTCTAACTTTATCCTGAACCATATTCTTGAACACCTCTATATGATGGTGCGTACCTTTATTTGGGTTAAAAACAGAGTTATTTTTCAACCCACTGTGTTGGTAGACTGTAGAAGAAGGTTGGGCTGGGTCATAAGTCTGTTGAGCAAAGTGTTTTTTGATATTTAGTTTTCTGATAAACTTTTCAATACCTAAAAAAACATTAAATTTGTCAATATTTTTGTTGGGGGCAAATTTAAGGCCTTTCGAAAGGACCACCAGTTCAGCTTGAGAAAGTTGGATCTCTGCTAGATTGAAGATTCCTTCATCTAGTTGTCCCGGGGGCGTTTTCTTTCTGGTTCCTCTCGAAGCTTCAGCTCCTTCTACTGCGGCTGCAAAATGTCTGTACAGTACTTGTAAGGCACTCTACATACACTCGGGGGTGTGTCCTTACTCGCGAGTGTATGTAAAGCGAGTGTACTTAAAGCGGGGTATGCCTGTACTGTAAAAAAAAAAAAAAAACAAACATCTAAATACACAGTCAAAATACATACATGTTTACTGCTTTTCCTGTCAAGGTATTTTAATTCTGTTTGTCAGTCTTGTGGTTTACATACATTTTCCACCCTACACAGCCAGATTGGTGACACAATATAGTCCCTAAAAATATATATTTTTCCTGATTCAGTAATTCAACTTCCCAAAACACAGTTTCCACCACCAACCTACTCATAGCAGAGGGAATGTACATCATCAGTTCTGTCCAAATAACAGGGGGCTGACCCAAAACATAGCAATGCATATGTAGCACCCTCTTACCCAATGAAGGTGGTTAGGGACCCCCAGGTAGCTCAGTGAGGCTAGCATTTCACGTCAGGGCAGAACTCTTTGTGGGATGGAAACAATTGGGCCCAAGTCAGTTTAGAAATGTTTAACAGAGTTGAATAAAGCCAATAAACCAAAGGAAAAAGTGATTTGGTCACAGGATACCAAAAAATAAGAGAAAAAAATGGCCATACTACAAAAAAAGGCATAATAATGCATAGCATACTAGCTCATTATGAATTACTTACCTGAGATCGAAGCCCCTAAGGCCCCGTACACACGAGAGGATGCTTCCGCTGGAATTGATCCGCGGACCGGCTCCAGCGGATAGATCCCCTGGTGTGTACAATCCAGCGGATCTGTTTCCGCGGATTTTTATCCCCTGGGATAGATTTCAAGCGGATAAAAATTTGAAGACATGCTTTAAAATCTATCCGCTTGAATCCATCCCAACGGATTGATCTGCTGGTCTGTACAGACTCACCGGATCAATCCGTCCGAATGGATCCCCCGCATGCGTCGTAATGATTCGACGCATGTGTGGAATTCATTATATGACAGCGTCGCGCACGTCGCCGCGTTATCATCGCGGCGACGGCGCGACACGTCATCGCGATGGGATTTCGGCGCGGATTTCGATCCTATGGTGAGTACACTCCATCGGATCCAAATCCGCGGAAATCCTCGAGAGGATTTATCCGCGGAAACGGTCCGTTGGACCGTATCCGCGGATAAATCCTCTCGTGTGTACTAGGCCTAAGCTGTCCTCGTACACCGCTCTGGCGGCCGACATCGCTCCCAGACATACTTCCGGGTATCACGGGCTCCGGCGCTGTGATTGTCCGGAGCAACAAAGACGTCACTCCCGCGCATGGGCACGGGAGCCGCCGGTAATGGCACACTCACTGAAGCAGCGCCACGTACGTGCTAATGCTTCAGTTTGCTTCAGTGCGCATGTGCTGATGACATCAGCATATGCAAATACAGAGGATATCTCATAAACCGTTCAGGTTTAGGAGATATCAGGGGTAGCTATAGGTAAGCCTTATTATAGGCTTACCTGTAGCAAAAAGTGTGTTGTAAGGGTTTACAACCACTTTAACCCACCAATGTAACTTTACACTGTCCTCTCTGGTTATGTATGTAATGTTCCCCTGTGATTGTGCTTTATAAAAATAATGCAGTATATACCTTGTTTACAGAGCGCTGACCAGCGCTGATCTGACCCGTCACCTCTCTCCTCTCTTGGCCTGACAGAGTTTAGGGAAAACCCCAAGAAAGCAGCATTATCAATTACAGCTTAAGCCAGGGGTGCCCAATCTGTGGCCCTTAGGGCCCTCTGATGTGGCCCCGTGACCTCAAACCAGGTAAGCACATGCCCATGCCCATGCCCATGCTCTGGAATAGCAGTTCGGGAAGCCCAGATCCTGATCAACTGGTTGCTGACCTGCCATCTCAGAGCATCAGAGTGCATGGAGCCAGCGCCGACAGCAGAGAAAGCAGGCAGCTGAGGAGGGAGCAAGAGCCGCATAAGCCAATGTAGTGCCAGCTCCTGTCTCAGGCAGAGTGATACTAAATACACTTCACCTGGGACCTTTCTAGCAGCCTGGAGAGCGACGCCAACAGAAGCTGGAAGAGGAAAAGGTCAGTGTATTAAACATCACATACACTGCAGTTGGCATATTATCACTTACTGTATAAAGAAAGGTTATTAGGTGCTTTCACAGTGATTCGCAGGTGCAGCGCAATGCACCTACGACTTTCCTGTGAGTTAGCTGCACTGAGCCATAGATTTCTATTATATCATGCGAGTTTGGTGCACTTTTAGAAGGTGTGCCACACCCACAAGATGTAATAGGAGTCTATGACAAAGCACAGCTAACCTGCAGGAAAGATGCAGGTGCACTGCGCTGCACCTGCTGTACGGGTAAACTGCAGCACCTCAGTGACAAAGCAGCCTTGTAGGGGGCTCAGAACAGTAAGGGATCATTTACATTTGTGGTTTGGGGACCTTATAACCCCATAGTTCATTGTGGCCTATAACCGGTTACTGTGACGGGAGTCACTTTGGGTGGGGGGCTTGTGGAACCCTGCTTACCTTGGAGAGCACTGGAATCTCCTTGTCCAGCTCCCCCGGCCCCTGCTAGGTGTAAGTTACTCTGTGTCTATTAGGGGCACAGGGTGACCAGGAACCCCAGACTAATTTGCACTAAACAAATTAGACTGTAGACTGTCTTACTAGATCAATTGAGGTGTGCCTATATCCCATTGTTCGATTGTTTGTGTTTGCCTTGGAAGGAACCTATCATGGGATGTAAATGTGTATGTGGATTAGTTGTGAGGAGGGAGGGGGAATTCCTCCAACAGCTCTTCCTGCTGATAGGAAAGTCTACTGATGAGAAGTTTGAATACACCTGTGTCATGCTACTGGTGAAGGTAAAGTCTACCCTCCGCCCTGTGTCATTATGCAAAGGAGAGGGGATTGTCCTCTGAGTGTATATCTCTGTTTGCCTGTGTTCAAATAAACAGCTCATGTTTCAGTTCAGCAGCCAAAACCAGTACTGCCTAGTTCTTGGTTGCAAGCAGCAATAATATCTATATTCAGATTGGAGGAAGCGGTATATGATGGAAGCACTCAAGCAGAGTGTGGGACGTTCCGTTACAGTTACCAAATCAGTTAAAGGGGTTGTAAAGGTACAATTTTTTTTCCAAAATAGCTTCCTTTGCCTTAGTGCAGTCCTAGTTCACTTACCTCATCCTTCCATTTTGCTTTTAAATGTCCTTTTTTTCTTCTGAGAAATCCTCACTTCCTGTTCTTCTGTCTGTAACTCCACACAGTAATGCAAGGCTTTCTCCCTGGTGTGAAGAAGCATGCTCGCCCCCTCCCTTGGACTACAGGAGAGTCAGGACGCTCTCTACGTTGCAGATAGAGAAATGAGCTGTGTGTTAGTGGGTGTCCTGACTCTCCTGTTACAACCCCTTTAAGTGGCTCTCGCTCTTCAAAAGGTTGAGCAAAAGGCTTAGGCTGACTACAGCCCAAAAGCATTAAATTAAGGCTAGGGACACCACTGCATAGAGCAGCGCCCCTCACATTCAGGTTACCCCAAAACATTTCCAGGATAAATATACCTCCACAGTGTTAATCCAGCCTATTACCATGGTGCCACCATTGATTTTGAAATTCGACCAACCAAGCCTTCAATTTCACCTCATGTTTCTACAGAAAATAATTTTCCTGGCTGGGAATCTTCTATTCTTTCTGGGAATTTTCTTTTCTTGCACATGCACATTTCTTTTTTCGATTATATTTCTTGCACGATTCTCCCATCAATTATTAGAAAATCGTTTGTTTTTCAAAAATGTTTCAACAAGCATAATTCGATGGCCGCACGAAAGCATTACACATGATCGGAATTTCCGATGGCCTAAAATTTCGATGTCTTGCATACACACTGTCAGACCAAATTCCGACCGTCCAAAACGCTGTGACGTAAAACACTACGACGAGCCGAGAAAAATTAAGTCTAATGCTTCCGAGCATGCGTTGACTTGATTCTGAGCATGCGTGGGTTTTTTCTCCGTCTGAGTTTCACACAGACGATAGGAATTTCCTGTAGTTTTTTTTTCCATCGGAAAAAAATAAAACATGTTCTATTTCTGAACACAGACGAAAAAAGTCCGATGGGGCCCACACACAATCGGAATTTCCGATGAAAAAGTTCATCTGACTTTTTTCATCGGAAATTTTGATCGTGTGTACGCGGCATTAGAAAACCTTCTGACAAAGCTTTAACCACTTCCCTACCGCCTCATTGTGAAATGACGGCGGCAGGGACCCCTTCTCGATCCGGGTGGACGTCATATGACGTCCTGCGTTCCCGGTGATCTAGGGCGCGCGCGCGGCGACATTCGTGACCCGGCGCGGGTGCCCGGCGGCCGCGATTGCTGCCAGGTGCCCGCGATTGTCGGTAATCACGGCAGGAGTGTGGATCTGTGTGTGTAAACACACAGATCCACCTCCTGTCAGCGGTGAGGAGACCGATGTGTGTTCCCAGTACAGAGGAACACACATCGGTCTCCTCCCCTTGAGAGTCCCCTCCCCCCTACAGTTATAACACACCTTAGGACACATATTAACCCCTTCCTTGCCCCCTAGTGGTTAACCCCTTCCCTGCCAGTCACATTTACACAGTAATCAATGCATATTTATAGCATTAATCGCTGTATAAATGTGAATGGTCCCAAAAACGTGTCAAAAGTGTCCGATGTGTTCGCCGCAATGTCACGTGACAGAAAAAAATCGCCACCAATACTATTAAAAAAATTAATAAAATAAAAATGCCATAAATCTATCACCTATTTTGTAGACGCTATAACTTTTGCGCAAACCAATCAATATATGATTATTGCGATTTTTTTTACCAAAAATATGTAGAAGAATACGTATTTGCCTAAACTGAGGAAAAAACATGTTTTTTAAAAAAAATTGTGATATTTATTAAATAAAAAAGTAAAAAATATTGTGTTTTTTTTAAAATTGTCGCTCTTCTTTTGTTTATAGTGCAAAAAATAAAAACCGCAGAGATGATCAAATACCACCAAAAGAAAGCTCTATTTGTGGGAACAAAATGATAAAAAAATTGTTTGGGTACAGTGTAGCACGACCGCGTAATTGTCATTCAAAGTGCGACAGTGCTGAAAGCTGAAAATTGGCTTGGGCAGGAAGGTGCGTAAGTGCCCGGTATGGAAGCGGTTAAAAGTGTGCTTCTATTCTTTTCTCATTTATTGGAACTATTTTTTAATATTTACTGCAAAAATAACCAAAAATTCCCTAGAATCGAAAATGACCAGCAGAACAATTTGGATAATTTGAATGTTCTCCTGGTGTATTTCCCAGGTTTTAAGCATGTATGTCACTTCCTTTCATTGTAGCTTTCAGCTTTTACCTTGTCCGGAAAAATATAATACCAAGGTAGATTGAGCTGAGAAGAAATGTTAACAGTGAAATATTTTAAGACACTTACTCATTCTAAATAGGACGTTAGTTTTACATCTGTCAAACAAAGACTTCTTGTTGTTGATATTCAGAGTTCCAGGTTTGATATGGCTTATTTAAAAAGATGACAAATTGCTACAATTTTCCAGTTTTCCTGCAGAATATTTCTATTGAGATCACAGAAGTTTTCATTAGTCGCTGACATCGCAAAATATATACTGAATTACTAAAGGTGAATAAAAACTGCAACGACAGTATTCATTCTTCTTCTCCAGAAAATCCAGCTTGCTTGGTCATGTACCCCTACACACTTGCATCGACATGCAAACCTTTTCTGTGGTTTATCGTGTTTTTTTTTCTGGATAGTGGGAATGCTCGATAAACAAGAAATGATAATAAGCTGAAAGCGTAACTCTGCCTTACAAACAGAAATTGCATCCAGCCACATTTTTAGTTTTTTTGCAGAAGAGACATACTATGGGAGGTATTTTATAGTGATATTTATTCTGCAAAACTGCATGTTCATTTTGTTCTGTGTAAATGCTGGCAGAATCAAATGTTACTAGGCTATGTGCTCCCCGGGTCGGATGTTCTTTATTGATAAGAATAATGTGAATCAGGAAAACACTGTAATATGACCTTAAAGAGTCACTAGAACCACATCATTAAAAACTATCAATATATGGTTGGGAAATATATAGCTGCGCTAAACCAAAAAATATGCTACTGATAAGGGAGCACATCAAATGCACACATGGGCCAATACATAAATAAACCATGTGTGCCTATTTAGTGAAAGACTATGAGCATCTATATTGACACAAATGTAAACATCAAAATAAATCCGAGTGCAAATCACCACATTTGACAGATGTGACCAGTGCTGGGACAAGGCCATTTGGTGCCCAGGGCGAAGATGGCAAACTGCGCCCCCCCCCCCCCCCAGTTTTTAAGAAAGAATCAATGTTGTTTCAAAACAAGAATATACCTAAAGGAGTTGTAAAGAAAAAATGTTTTTTTGCTGAAATGACTGTTTACAGGGTATAGAGACATAATAGTTAACTGATTCCTTTTAAAAATGATAACAAAAAAAAGATAAAAATCAATCATGTAATGTACCTACAGTTTCACTTTCGTTTTTGCATCTAGTTTTATGCTTCTGGGATGAACAGAGACAAAGAGCCAATACAGGGCAGTGATGGTTTGTAAAACGAAACTGATTGATGCTGAGGGGTTTTGATGGCACAGTGGCTGCGTGTGTTGGCACAGTGGCTGCATGTGATTGGCACAGTGGCTGCGTTTGATGGGCACAGCGGCTGCGTGTGATGGGCACAGTGGCAACAATTGATGGCACAGTGGCTGCATGTCATGGGCACAGTGGCTGCGTGTGATGGGCACAGTGGCTGCGTGTGATGGGCACAGTGGCTGCGTGTGATGGGCACAGTGGCAACAATTGATGGCACAGTGGCTGCGTGTGTTGGCACAGTGGCTGCATGTGATTGGCACAGTGGCTGCATGTGATGGGCACAGTGGCTGCATGTGATGGGCACAGTGGCTGCTTTTGATGGGCACAGTGGCAACAATTGATGGCACAGTGGCTGCATGTGATGGCACAGTGGCTGCATGTGATGGCACAGCGGCTGCGTTTGATGGGCACAGCGGCTGCGTTTGATGGGCACAGTGGCTGCGTTTGATGGGCACAGTGGCTGCGTTTGATGGGCACAGTGGCTGTGTGTGATGGGCACAGTGGCTGCGTGTGATTGGTACAGTGGTGACAATTGATGGGCACAGTGGCGACAATTGATGGTGGCACAGTGGCTGCGATTGGTGGCACAGTAAGGCTGCAATAATGATTTTTTTTTTTAGTCAGACGGTAAACTTGGCAAAAAATAACACAATTTTTTTTTTAAACTGACATTTTTTTATTTAAAAAAAATGGTCACCTCAGTCCTCTCCCCCCCCCCCCCCCCCCAATACAGTGATTTCATTATTTACTTATTGTTTGCTTACTGTTTTTTACACTGACTACTTCAGTCTTCTGTTGCTTGCAGACAGCACTAGGTACTGTAGGACTAGGCACTGGCTGGCTGAGGAGGCTCCTCGTGACTTGTCCTTCCTTGCAAGCGCCGACAGACACACAGCTCCCTGCGCAGAGACGAGTCCTCCCTCTCTCACCTCGTGACCTCGCCTCTGGCGTGATGTCACGCGGCGCACGCTGCTGAAATTAAATCCACCTGCACCACCAACTGAATCCTCCATGGGGGGGGAGCGACGAGCACACACAGTGACAGGAGGAAAGGGAGCCCGGAGCCAGGAGCACACTCGGCAGCCAGGCAGTCGGCACACAATGTGTAAAGTGCCGCTGCCCGCGGCCCCGCGCTGTGAGAGTGAGTGACACACTGGCTGATTGCGCCCCCCCTCCTGCACTAAATGGTTGCGCCCTGGGCACTCGCCCCTCCCGCCCCTGCCTTGTAACGGCCCTGGATGTGACTCTAATCGACATGCGTGCTGAATCTGCAAATAAAAATAAGTCCTAATCCATCTGGTGGATGGAATGGATAGTGACAGGAAAGTGATTCAAGTATCTTAGTTGCATATTTACGCTGGCCGCTAGGTGACGATTCCGTCGATTTCAGCGTAGAATATGCAAATGAGCTGGATTCGCCGATTCAGAAACGTACGTGCGCCCGGCGAATTTTTTTACGTTGTTTGCGTAAGCCTTTTTCCGGCGTAACGTTATTCCTGCTATATGAGGCATAGCCAATGTTAAGTATGGACGTCGGGACAGCGTAGAATTTTGCGTCGTTTACGTCGTTTGCGTCAGTCGTTCGTGAATAGGGCTTTGCGTAAATTACGTTCACATCGAAAGCATTGACTATTTGCGAGGTGATTAGGAGCATGCGCACTGGGATACGTTCACGGACGTTCGTTAGAGACGTCATTTACGTGGGGTCATGTTTTATTTACATAAAACACGCCCACCTCTTCTCAATTTGAATTTGGCGCGCTTACGCCGACAGATTTACGCTACGCCACCGTAACTTAGGGCGCAGGTTCTTTGTGAATCCAGCCCCAGCCTCACTAATTTACGGCGGCGTAGCGTATCTGAGATACGCTACGCCCGCACAAACTTACGGCGGGCTTTCTGAGTCTAGCCCAATGTGTCCTAGCACAGATCTTCTACCACTACTAAAAAATACTGTGCTACAGAAATGCTAACCTGGGCTCATCACCCAAAGTGTAGGGTAAGGAGCATTACTTCTTTCATGGGTTACAGAACCAAAGAGCCTCCGCTAATAAACTGCAAGTGACATCTTTTGGTGCTGTTTGTTGAAATTTTCAGGTGTGGTTAATATTGTGCCCATCTGATATCACAGGTTACCTTTGCATCCTGTACTGTGGATGAGTTGCCAGAGGCAGAGCAGGAAACACATGGAGCTAATCAGTGTGTAGGCAGCTAACAGCTGGACATGAATGCTAGAAAGTCAGAATAATAAAGACCAATAGCAGCTGGTGAAGGACACATTCACACCTAAAGACTCTCCTATAGATTATAACTCTCACACGTACATATAGAGAACAGACCAAAAAATCAATAACAAAACAAAAACAAATGAAGGACAAGTGCATCCCTTCAATATATAAAAACAGGATAAAAAAATGAAAGCTGATTCTCAGGCAGAGACATAATGCACTTATGTAATAATTAAAGTCATTAAGGGCTCTTTCACACAGGTAGTTGGAGGGGGGGCAGTAAAAACAGGCGGCTGACCTGTGGTTTTACTACCCCCTTACCACCAACCCATCAATCAATCTTAACATCCTGACAGCTTCCCAGATAACAAGGATAACTTTTTCAAATTTGTGGCAGTGTTAAATTGTAAGTCTGTTAACTTGCTGCCCATTTTCACTGGCAAGTTGTGCACTTGCAGAGCATTTGAAGTTGTAGTTGACACTTTTCCAATTTGTAGCAAATTTGCATGGCTAGTCTCTAGCAAGAGCAAAGTGGTGATGCGTAAAGATGAGCTCTGGCATGTTCGCAGAACCCGCTAGGAAGTCGGCACTGCGCTGCGCTAATCACAGGCAGTGAGACATTGTCCGATGCTCGGCTGCAGAGCATGGGCTTTGCAAACACACCAGAGCTCATCCTTAGTGATGAGTAAGGATGAGCTCCGGCGTGTTCGCATAGAACACGTGCAGAGCCTGCCAGGAAGTCGGCACCCGTGCTGCGCTAATCACAGCCAGGCAGACATTTCCCGATCTCTGCAGCCGAGCATCGGACAATGTCTACCTGGCTGTGATTATCGCAGCGTGGGTGCCGACTTCCTGGCGGGCTCTGCACGTGTTCTATGCGAACACGCCGGAGCTCATCGTTAGTGATGAGTCTACTCTACAGCAAGAGCTCTGCAAGTCCACAGCATGAAAATTCAACCACAGTGAACCCTGTGGTCGGATGACTATTGCACAATATAACTTGCAGAATGTTTGCAGAGAAAGTTGATTTGGTGTCATGCAATGAGGACTTTCTGCAATTGTACAACACTTGTGAAGTATGGCAAGTCTAGCAATAGCTTAGCAAGTCATTTTCAAACTTGCAGCACAATTGCTTGCTATCTGGGTTGACAGGGCTGTTCATTTGCCACGGCCAGGAAGAAGTGGAGAGGGACGTCCTCTCAGTGCGAATTCCATCTGTGAGTGTTACAGAGAAGGAAGTGGAAAACTGAAGTTACAGCTCTGAGACACTGTGTGAGAGCTGATTGGAGAAAAGGGACACCAACAGGGCCGGACTTACCATTGGGCTTGACTGGGCTCAAGCCCATGGGCCCCGCCCAATTGGGGGCCCCCCTGAAAAGAAAAAAAACAATATTTTTTTTTTAGGGGTCCGGAGGCCCCCCGGGCCCCGGACGGCAATCCCCCTATTTTTATACAAAAAAAAATGTTTTTTATATATATATATATAAATATATATATATATATATATATATATGTATATATATATATATATATATATATATTTTATTATTATTATTATTATTATTAAAGGGCCCAGAGGTCCCCCCGGCTCCGGACGGCAACCCCCCTTTTTTATATTTAAAAATGTTTTTTATATATATATAAATATATATATATATATATATATATATATATATATATATATATAATTATATTTTATTATTATTAAAGGGCCCAGAGGTCTCCAGGGCCACCGGATGGCAACCCCATTTTTTTTTTATATATATATATATATATATATATATTTTTTTTTTTTTTACAGAGGTCCCCATGTGGCAACCCCTTTTTTATTTATTTTTATAAATGTTTGGCTACCCCCTTTTTTTATATATACTGTATATATATTTTTCTTTATTTCTTCTTTTTTTTGTAAAGGCCCCCCCCCCCCCGCTTCTCAATTTCAGGCGGCAGCACCCCCCCCCCCCCCCGGTTCTCTGCTCCAGGGGGCCTATGCCTTAAGCTGTGTAAGGGGTAGAGTTGCCACCTTTTCTTCAAGCCAAACCCGAACACAGGGCACATTTTTTTCTTAGTATACACAATAGGATTATAAAAGACCTGGGGCACCTCTGGGTGCCTCAAGGAGAGTGGTAATGCAGCGTGCTGCGGCAAACAGTGGGTGTGGCCAAACTGCTCTTGCTGACATCATGGCTCCCCCTCAGTGATGCCAAACCTGCCCCCAGACAGCGGCCCGCATCTCCCGAATGGCAACAGATTTTTGTGTGACTACCTCAGTTACTTGGGGAGCCACAGCCCAGTCTAAATAATGTGTCCGGGTTTCAGGCAGACTGAAACCCGGACACAAGATCCCAAACCCGAACTGTCCGGGTGATTCCTGGACAGGTGGCAACCCTAGTAAGGGGCCCCAAAATTCCTGATGGCGGCCCTGCGCATACCTCCCAACACGCACGGATTCTGCGGGACTTTCCCGCACAGACAGCTTCTTCCAGCAGTACCACGAAAGGGTTAATTTTCCCGCACTGCAAGAGGCAGCACGGAAGCAGGAGGAACCGGAGCGGTGTGTGGAGGACTGTGGCTGCTGAAGGGAAGAAAGCTAACAGCCGGGCTAATGACAGTCTGTGGCCCCGGCTGTTGGATGTCTGCTTAAGGGAAGAGAGCCGACACATTCCGTGCACAGGTGAGAGGCACCCCCCCGCTCAACAAATTTAATGCGCCCCCCCGCTCAACAACTTCAATTCGCGCCCCCCCGCTCAACAACTTTAATGCTTTAATGCGCCCCCCCTCAACAACTATGATCCCCCCCTCGCTCAACATCTTAGACCCCCCCAATTCTCGGCTCCAGGGGGCCCCTTCAACACTCAAGCCCAGGGGTCCCCACCACCCTAAGTCCTGCCCTGGACACCAACCCCCTCCACATAGGCAGAGGAATGAAGGAACATGCATGAATAGACAAGCTCTGTGCATATCTCCCTCCCTGACCCAAATTTTAGCTCATGTTATCTCATGTGTCATAGAGCTTGTCAGAAGTGACTCATGCTGATAACATGAACAAAGCACCAGAGAGAAACAGCACTTAGTGCTTTGGGGAGAGACCTCTTCCTATATTTTTCTGCAGACAGCCTGTTGGGTTCTTCCAAAGCTCTGCTCTCTGCACAGGCTATAAGCAACAGAGTGTTGATGTCGCTGCTAATTTCCATGATAATATCTGGGGTTGGAAAGGCATTTTGTGAACACAAAGTGGGATTATATCCTTTGTGGTTATTGAGGAATATATTTAAATTAAGGTGTTTATGCACAGAGATTAGCTTTAAAGCTGTGTTAAACCCAAAAGCAAACATTATTATATTGCAGCTTATAAATTCTTAGATGTGATGGCTGCATTCGTTTTCTTTTTACCCTTCCTTCCTTTATTGTGATTTGGTAATTCGGCCAGTAATTCCTTTTGGGTTTTTTAACAGAACACACTGTCCTGCAGATGTACCAGTTACAGGGTTAAGACAAATCATTTATTACTGACAGGGGTGCTCACAATAATTAGCTTTTATTTGTAGGGCTAGCAAGGAAAGACGAAACCAAATGTGGATTGGAGTGCTGCACACCCCTGAATAGATATTTTGACAAAGGAAAAGTACCCCTAGGGGCTTTGAGTTGCAGCTGTAAAAGTAAAAGAATTCAATGGGAAGTGTGGAAAATTGTATAATTTATTAAAAACAAATAAATTACAGGGTAAGAAAACCATCTGGTAAACATCAGAATATGGACTCCAAAATGTTGTTTATAAACATGTAGGTACAATAAATGAATATAGATGAATATAGCAGTATAATGGTTTAACTTATGCGCAAAGACCCCAACGCGTTTCAACCCTTATGCTGGTGTGGGTCTTCTTCAGGGGGAAGGAAGTTTGCAGGCATAGGTTCTATGAAAAAATTTACATAATGATGAAATTGAACAACCAATAAACAAGCATATATGTATTATACTATTATGTATATAGTCATTATTAGAGACATTATTCCAAAAGCATATAATTACAGAGGTGGATGTCAAGAACCGGGACCGGTAACCAAATGTAGACCATGCCGACAGGAGCAGGAGACTCCCAAGGGACACCCAGGACAAGGGAGGGTCAAGGTGGAAACATGGACCAAGCTGTGGGATGAGTGAAACAAAACCCCCAGGCCTACGAGAGGTCGCAACCACGGACCCCACATTGGACTGAAGGGGGGGGGGGGGGGCAGACAGGGTGGGACGAAAGAAAGTCGGGCCAGATGGAGTGGAAACATGCCACCCAAGCAGGAACAAACAACCATAAGGGAGAAAAAATATATATACCTCATTATACGGCTGGTTGCAACCTAATGGCAATTCAAACAGATAGTCAACAGGTGGAATGAAAACAAAGGTTGTGTAAGGCAGGGTGAGAAGTGAGTGAATTAAGCATGTGAGAGGATGGTGTAAGAGATTGTGTGAATGGGGATGTCAACAAGAGAAGTGAGAAGAGGATGTGAATGAGAAAATAAGAATGCATAGGTTAGGGTGTTATTAAGGATTGTGAATTGGTTAAAAGTACAGGTGGGTAATAAAATGTGAAGATGAGAAGAGCAGATTTTGAAATGTAGGATGTGACTGCTTGAATGTGGTGCAAAAAGCTGGGCCAGTATGGAGTGAAGAATGACCGAATGTGAGGTAAAACGTGAGTGTGATGGTGTGTGTGGTGATGAGATGATGTAAAAGTGGGAGAAAAATAAAATAATAAATGAGTGAAAATGATTATAAAAGAACACAAAAAGGAAAGAAAAAAGAGGGGAAAGGGATTACCTGGACTGTCTGAATGGATAGGGTAGACCACTTGGCAACATGATTTCACCTAATTTGCTGAAGAGTTCCCCTGGGTCTGTATAAGGTGTAAATAGCCTATTGTATCGGGGATCTACAGTAAAAGTATAGAGAGAAGGAAAAATTTTTGTAAAAATATTCCTTAGATTGCAAAAAAAAAAACTATGGGCCAGATTCACAAAAGAGATACGACGGCGTATCTCCTGATACGCCGTCGTATCTCTGTTTTAGGGGCTTCCTAACTATGCGTAGAATCAGTTACGCATAGTTTGCCCTAAGATCCGACAGGTGTAATTGAATTACACTGTCGGATCTTAGGATGCAATACCGCGGCCCCTGCTGGGGGGAGTTTGCGTCGTAAACCAGCGTCGGGTATGCAAATTAGTACTTACAGCGATCCACGACGGTTTTTCGCGTTCGTTACGTCGCTGCTAGTCTAGTTTCCCGTCGCAAAGTTAGTCGTCGTTTTAGCTGCCCTAACTTTACACAGCCCATGTTAAAGTATGACCGTCGTTCCCGCGTCGAATTCCAAAATGTTTTTTTCTTGCGTAAGACGTCCGGGAATACGAAAGTACGCTACGCACGTCACCGTTCGAAAAAATTATGTCACTTCACGCAAAGCACGGCGGGAAATTCAAAAGTGAGCATGCGCAGTAGGTCCGGCGCGGGAGCGCGCCTAATTTAAATGGCACACGCCCCTTTGAATTACGCGGGCTTACGCCGGAGGCCGCCGGCGTAGGTTTTCATTGCAAGTGCTTTGTGAATCAGGCACTTGCGATGAAAACTTGCGGCGGTGTAACGTATCTACGATACGTTACGCCGCCGCACTTCTACGTGAATCTGGCCCTATAGGTCTGTACAGGAGGCCATCTAAGAAGGGTCAGGCCATTACTCACTTGTCAGACATGGTGTTGTGTTGTGTCTCCGTAGGTCCAAACCTGGGGCTCTATGGTAAGAGCTCCCTGAGGCTGCACTATTTATAAGCATGGTCCTCCAATCGGTGGGCAGCGCCTGGCTACATATTTATTTATGTAAAACCTTTATTCCAAAAAAACACAAAACTGCTTGCTTTAACTACTTATAAAGAGTTAGCTGGAGTTCAGCTTCAATTTGTTTAGTGTTTCTAAATCTGCTAGTGCATCTAACACTCCTCTCCCCCCCAGATTATTAATGCTGCTGTCCAAAGATGACTCTGTGCTCCTTCATCCAGAGTGGAGGCACTCTAATAAAGGAGGTGTGTTACTGGCCAGATCACTGCGTAAAAACAGGAAAAAAGCCTACAAAAAAAAGAAAACAAATGCAGCCACCACATCTAATGATTGGTAGGCTGCAATATATATGTTTTAGGTTTCGTAGCGCTTTAAGTATCACATTCTGTTGCAATTGTTATTCATTTCCAACTATTCTTTAATTGAAACCCAGTTGAATATTTTTACTGTTTTACCAACCAATGGGTCCGCATTTGCGCATTTCCGAATACAATAACACAAATAACCGGGCGCACAGGTAGAAATGTAGATGGATACTGAATAAAATAACACCACAGTAGAGGCTGCACCAACAGCTCATAGAACATTAGGAGAAAAAAATAGAAAAGTCACCAGGGTAGGAGTGCTGTCAATGCTTGGTGATAAAAAGCATAACTCAGAGCCCAGGAGTGAGGAAATAAAACCATAACACCGTTTATTAAAACACTCTAAAACTTGCAATGATGAAAAGCAGCTTACATGTCATGTGACTCTGGACAGCACAGATACATTAGCAGGCACTTGTAGATGACACAGATCACTGGACCCAGCAGGTAAACAGGTAACCCCAGGCACTTATGAATGACACTGTATTCCGGACCCAGTAAAATTCAATCCATGTATGGGCACTGTGGTTGTACAGAAGTCAATCTACCTATCAACTTCTTTACAACTACCCTCTCAGATCTTCCCCACTAGATCAGCGCTGCAGGCTATAGCCTGCAGCGCTGATCAGTGTATTCTCCTGGCAGGGAAGTCTCCCCACTGTCAGAATACAATAGCTTAGTGCTCCTCCAACCACATCGAGTGAACAAAAAAAACTGACTAATGTTTGGGCTACTTTACACACATTTGCTTAAAGTGATTGTAAACAATCACCTTGTAAAACAATCTATTCAGTTCAAAATAGAAATTAAATGCAAAACATTTTGTATAAATATAAAAAAACATTATAAATACCCTTTTTTCTCTTTTTTTTAATAAGTGATCACATTCCCTCTGTTCTCAGCTGCATAAGAGCTAGGGGGGAGGAGAAGCAGCAGCACACTAAGCTTCTCCCGGGGCATTTCAGCACAAGCCTGATCATTGGAGGAGAGCAGGCTGAATTCCCATCATAGCTAGAGAACTGACCGTGTTGTATTCTCCTGCTTAGTGTGGACAGTTTTTTTTTAAAGGAAAGCAGAGGGACTGACAAGAACAGCAGGAATTTAATATAAAGGAAGCAATACAAAGATCACAGGATACTTTATAATACAAGTACATGGTACAGCAGGCACATATCAAGAATATGAAGTGTAGGGTGAAGGGTAACAAACGCTATAACACACTTTTCCTGGTTATGCAATGCAGCCTCTGGTGTCATCTGCCACCTCTTGCCTGATTACTGAACAATGAAGCAGTATCCAATTAGCAAGGATGTGATCCAAGAAATAGTAAAAGTAATCTAGGAAGTAGCAGAGTCATTTTCCTGGCTATAGCTTGTGGCAGAGGTGTGGAAATTACACAACCGGCCAACAACAATTACATATCCTTTGGAAGGTAGCAAAGTAAACACATGTATTCCAACTATGTCTTTAGCCATCTGCCTGGAGCTCCACTTTTTAGCCATTTATTCCTCATAAATAGATTGTTTCCCTTATGATCCTTTATGAAACATGTTGTCCTAAAGAACAATGAATATCCAATTTTCCCCTCATCTCACAGACACCTCGCAGAATTTATGCTGCGTACACACGATCGGAAATTACGACATTACGACTGAATCTTGGCAAAAACTTGTGTTGCATACACACGGTCACACAAAATTACGACCGTCGAGAACGCGGTCACGTACAACATTACGACGAGCCTAGAAAAATGAAGTTCAATGCTTCCAAGCATGCGTCGACTTGATTCCGAGCACGCATATTTTTTTGCACGTCGGAATTACATACAGACAATCAGAATTTCTGGGCAGAACTTTTCCCGTCGGAAAATTTGAGAACCAGCTCTCAAATTTTTCTTGGCGGAAATTCCAACAGAAAAATTCTGATGGAGCCTACACACGATCGGAATTTCCGACCAAAAGCTCACATCAGACTTTTCTTGCCGGAATTTCCGATCGTGTGTACGCGGCATTAAAGTGTGTATATGGGTCCTTTCACATGGGCGGACTCCATTTGCTCAGTGGGGGATTGATCCACTGAGCAGGCAGATAACAGGTCTCACTGGCCCGGATTCAGAGAGAATTTCCGCCGGCGTATCCATAGCGTATCTTCTTTCTGTATTCAGAAAGCAAGATACGCCGACATTAGCCTAAGATACGACTGGCATAAGTCTCTTACGTCGTCGTATCTTAGGGTGCATTCTCACGCTGGCCGCTAGGTGGCGCTCCCGTCGTTTTCGGCGTAGAGTATGCAAATTACCTAGTTACGCCGATTCACAAATGTACGTGCGCCCAGGGGTAGTTTTTTACGTCGTTTGCGTAAGGCTTTTTCGGCGTAACGTTGCTCCTGCTATTAGGTGGCGCAGACAATGTTAAGTATGGACATCGTTCCCGCTTCGAAATTTGAATTTTTTGCGTCGTTTGCGTAAGTCGTTCGCGAATAGGGCTGGACGTAATTTACGTTCACGTCGAAACCAATGACGTCCTTGCGACGTCATTTGAAGCAATGCACACTGGGATATGTACACGGACGGCGCATGACGGCAATCACGTCAGGTCATCACATATTAGCATAGAACACGCCCCCCCTTCACATTTGAATTATGCGGGCTTACGCCGGCCCCATTTACGCTACGCCGCCGCAACTTACGGAGCAAGTGCTTTGTGAATACTGCACTTGCTCCTGTAAGTTGCGTCGGTGTAGCGTAAATACAATACGCTGCGCCGCCGTAACATAAAGCGCAGCTACCTGAATCTACCCCACTGTAAACATGTGCTGCTGATATTCACTGCTCCATAGGAGTGAAATGGGTGTCCGATCAGGTCCGTTAGGCAGACCTCATCAGAATGCCCATGTAAAAGAGGGCTCAAGCCAGTTTTGTTTTTTATTTTGGATAGAGCAAAGATGGGTTAAAACCCCCATAAAGTAATTTTTTTTCCTGTCTGTGTACCATTGGGAAAATGTTCCAGTGTGTTTTTGTGAATCTCCGACAAAAATTAAAACTTCACAGAGGATCCACTTTACATTTAAATGTTTTTACATTCACTTTAATTGGTGGAAGGACCTAATAATATTTACATGGCAAAGAAAGCACTAAAAGTCAGGCAATGTACAGTAAAACCTTTTGAGAGTAACTTGGTTTGAGAGCGTTTTGCCAGACAAGCAACATTTTTTTCTCAAATAACTTTTTATTGAGTGAGTGAGTGAGAAACTTATATAGCGCAACACATGCAAACTGAATCGCCTCTGGGCGCTGAAAAGATAAGTTTGCTTACAACATACAGGAACATATGATACAGCATAAGTAGAGATAAGGACATTTTTTTTAATAAATATTTGATATACAAGCGATGTCTTGATATAAGAGTAGCGTCATGTCACAACTTAGTATAAAAGAGAAGAGAGTCGCCTCTAAGTGTAGAAATATGGTTACATTTAATGAAGGTACAACATTTAGCAACGCACATTGTTTATGATTAAAACAGGCACATCTAAGTATGCAGGCATCTAGGGTAAAGCTGTCCACATAGACCATCCTCTGCACCACCATTGATGTTGTCCCTTTTACGAGCAGTTCAAGCCTCGCTTTCAGATTGTTCGACTGCAGGGTAGTCTTCCTGGCCACAATTGCAGACTGATAGCGGTGAGAGCCAGCGGTGAGGAGGACGGTCTATGTGGACAGCTTTACCCCGGATGCCTGAATACTTAGATGCGCCTCTTTTAATCATAAACCGTGTACCGTCATTAAATGTAACCATATTGCTTCACTTAGAGGTGCCTCTTTTCTGTTTTATACTCTCTAGCTCCTGCTGTATTTTTCTTCTAATCCCCTTGGGGAGGTTTCCATTTGTGGATGGACATTTTATGGTTACACAACCAAAAATAATCTTTTTATATGGACTATAAACTGAAGGACTTATGAATAAATGGTTGTGGAACGAATCATTTGAGTTTCCATTATTTCTTATGGGAAAATTTTCTTTGATATACAAGTGCTTTGGATTACAAGCATGCTTCCGGAATGAATTATCCAAGGTTTTACTGTATGTGCAAATTGACTATACATGTATACCACAAATACCAATAAAATAAAGTGAAAGTATAATGTATGACAGGCTCAGCCTATCCAAAACTGATATTTAAGTTTTTTGTAGAGATGCTGGAGAGGTAAACCACTTAACGGATTCTCATATCTTTCATGGACTCCAATGGTGAGACCTCTTTGCTGAAGTTCCTTGGTTGGTGCCCCCATTGTTGCCTTTATTGTCGCGTACACACGATCATTTTTAAGCATGAAAAAAAAACGTTGTTTTTCAGCATGTTGAAAAAAGGAAGTTTTTCCAACATCATCATTAAAATTACGTTGCCCACACACAAAAAAAAATGATCTAGCAAAGCGCGGTGACATACAACACGTACGACGGCACTATAAAGGGGAAGTTACATTCGTCTTTGGGCTGCTTTAGCTGATTCCGTGTTAGTAAAAGACGATTTGCGCTTTTTTGTCTGTCACAGCGTGATGAATGTGCTTACTCCATTATGAATGGTAGTTTTACCTGAACAAGCGCTCCCGTCTCATAACTTGCTTCAGAGCATGCACGGGTTTTTAACATCGTTTTAGCCCACACACGATCATTTTTTACAACCCGAAAAACTACATTGTTTAAAACTACGTTGCAGCATGTACTAAAATGCAGCATGTTCGAATTATTTTTTTGTCGTTTTTCAGAACCTGAAAAATGATGTGAAGCCCACAACCGATCATTTAAAATGACATTTTTAAAAAACAACATTTTTTTCAATCCTGAAAAATGATTGTGTGTACGTGGCATATGATTTGTTTCCACTCTCCTTGCTGGAGATAGATATAAGAAGCCCATTACATAACTTTTGCAGGGACTGATCCTTTAAATGAACTTGAACCATTGAAACTTGAAAATATATTTTTGATTACAAAGATGTCACATATTACACACAGTGGCGACCTTAGTACTTGTGTTATAGTTTAGTGAAATCATAGAACACTGGCAGCCAACTGACTGTGAGCAATTAACATCCAGTTAGTTGTAAAGTTATCACTATTTCCTCTCACCTTCAAATATCTTTTTACTCAGCTGCAGAGATCCCAGCTGCAGGGAAATTATAGAGAAACAAGTTGAAACACAAGGCTACATCATTTGGCACATTTCCATCCTTTGAATGAATTTCTCTTTCCTGACATTGATGTTGGAGGAGAAATTTGCACAACTGAATAAAGTGAAAATTCTAATTTCTATGGGGTATTCCCAAATTGTCTCTTATACAAGTATGGAATTGTGTTCATCTATTTTATCTATTTAAAGAATCATTTCAGTATTTAAATAAACTCTAATGCCTTGTACACACGACCGGTTTTCACGACGAGAAAACTGCCATTTTTTATATTGGTCGTGAAAACAGGTCGTGTGTATGCTCCCTAGCAGTTTTCTTGACGAAAAAATCGAAACAAGCTCTCTTTTTTCTCGTCGTGTTTCCCGTCAGTCTTTTTCTCGCTGCGAAAGCCGGTCATGTGTATGCTTTTCCGAGGGGGAAAAAACGCGCATTCTCAGAATCAAGTATGCAGCCCAAAAGCAGCCCAAAGGGTGACGCCATTTGAAAGGAACTTCCCTTTTATAGTCCCGTCGTTCATGTTGTATGTCGTTTTTTTGCATGAACGTGTGTATGCAAGTCAGGCTGGAGAGGAATCACGTTGGTAAAAACATTGTTTTTTTTCCTGCCGAGAAAAATGGTTGTGTGTACGAGGCAATGCAGTGCAAAACTGACCTCCAGATTGTTTATCTCGCTGCATCGATTTTTCTAAGTCTCAGTATTTTGAACTCGCTGCCTTTTTTGTCATACCAGGATTATTAAATAATTGGCATGAACAACTTGTAGCTAAACTTGTGTCTGGCACATAAAGTACTCTCCAGTGATCCTAGTTCTTTCATTTCTAATTAGGGAATTATCACTAAATTAGAACATACTTTTTTTTTTTTTTTTTTTTAAATCACACAATATAAATAACATCAAAATCTCAAATGATATTGATCATACAAGAGAAATTAAAGCTGAATTCCATGATTATATCCCTTTCCCTCCTGCTTCCAGCACAAAGAATTGCCAAGGTTTTAACATATTTTCACCTCTACTTACCGATGTTACACCCAGGGGTTTAGTCAAGGAGCTCCTCGCAAATGTACTTGCCATGAGTCGTTATTTTGATCGATTGATAGAGATCTTTTGATGTCTCCCTAAGTTTGGTCTTGTTGCACTTTTCTCTTCTACCAGTAGGTGGCCGGGTACTTGGTGGTACTAGATATGAGAGGAGCAACCCAAGGTCAGGTTATGAGTATATGGGGTATCTCAGCCAATGGGCAGGGGTTTTCTTGAATCCCTTGGCCTGCTGGGTAAGGTTAGGTGATCTATGGTCTGTGCCACCTGGACGGCTGTCTGGGTGGACATGTGTCATACGCCCCAGGCTGCTAGGCCGGGGATTGAGCCTATCCCGGGGGCATCTGGCTGCCAGGCTGTGTGCTTATCCAGAAGTAAGAGGGCAGTACAGGGTTGGGACAGTTCTGTCGGCCCGAGAACCTGTCAGTGCTCAGAGGTAGAAGGGAAGCTGTCGCCACAAAGAGACCAACCACCTTTACCAGGGACCACAGTGAGTAACTGAAGCAAGTACCGAAACCACATTCTCATCGAACGGGCACGTGGAGAATCTGGAAACTTCAGGCAGTGATCTAGTCAGGGACCTAACCCACGGAGCAGCAGAGCAGCCTTGTGAGTTAAGCCAGGGACCTCGCTGGTTAGCAGGGGTGAAGCTTGAGAAGTATCTGGAGTGCCAAGCTAGGGACCTGGCAGAGAAGCAGGGGTGATGCTTGAGGGAGATACCACCACCATCCTTGGAGGTGCTCAAGGGATTCAGAGTCAGTGAATAAGTGGGTCTAGTGAGACACTGGGAGCTCAGTGTTGAAGAACTACAAGAGGCAGTTGAAATTGAACTGAAAGGACTGTTACATTTCAGTTGGGATTTGTTAAAGACTGTTACCATAGGAGACAGGGGTAGATGTATGCATGGGTAGGGCACATGAATGGGTGAATCCACAAGAATACGATTTCTTAAAGGAAAACCAAAACAGGAAAATGAGAAAAAAAGCACTTTTGTAGGTATGAGATCACCAAATGGGAAGCACACTAATAAATTTGAGAAGACAAAAGGGGATGATGGTAGATAATAATAATAAGGGTATTAGGAGAACCCCAAACCAAACTAAAAGCATAAAGGTGTGTTCATGGAATGTTCAAGGAGTAAGAGACCCAGTTAAAAGACAGGCAATTTTTTCCATGGCGGAAATGGGGAACATTAAGATGCTGTGTCTGTAGGAGACACATTTAGAAAAAGAAACGATTGGTGTATTAACCTGCCTGGCGGTGTTCCCGAGTGTGACTCGGGGTGAGATTTTCAGGCTGCGAACGGTAACCCCGAGTCACACTCGGGCTTGCCTCGCTGGATGCAGAAAGAAGGTTTTCTTACCTTTTCTCCGCGATCCAGCGTTGAATCCTCGCAGTGTACGGCGGGCGGATGTCCGCCTAATGCTGTGTGTTCCCCTGATTCCCTTCCCTGCAAGCGTCGCGACGCAGGGGGTGGAAGGAGGGGGGGGGGGCGGCGCGAAATTCAAATCCTATAAGTAGCAACAATGTAAAACACAGTAAAACACACTGATATTATTGGATAAAATTAAAAAAAAAATACAGTGACCTTTGATTGCCCCCCCCCCAGTGCTTTACAGTGCCCTGTCTGCAGAATTACTGTACCATTACTGTACCAGTGTCTGTATACTGCACAGCAATAATGGCAAAGCGCGCCTCTACATCAAACTCATTATGCGACCTGCTGCCAAACAGCGACAGCGATGCCGAATCCATTGCGGAGGAGCTGAGCGACAGCGACGTGTGGGAAAGTTCATCGTCGGATGCAGAAAGCGATGTGGTTGACGATCCTGCACCTGTGCCCAGCGACGTGCGGACCTGGTGCGCAATTGATTGCGCTACGGAGCACGTAGCGCCCCCTAGGTTTCCGTTCACAGGATCACCTGGAATAAAAGTGGACATGGAGGATGACAATCCCTTAGAATACCTCCGACTTTTTTTGACCGATGAGGTGATCGACAAAATTGTTTTGGAGACAAATCGGTATGAAGAACAGCAATCTGCTACCCAGCAGTTATTTTCAAGGCGCAGAAAATGGGAGCCTGTGACCAGCGAGGATATATGCAAATTCCTTGGCCTCCTAATTTTACAGGGAGTGGTGGGAAAACCACTCCAAAAGGGGTACTGGACCACAAATAAATTATTGGCCACACCTTTTTTTGGAACAGTAATGTCCGAATATCGGTTTTCACTTATAATGAAATATTTGCACTTTGCAAATAACGAGGAATTTGACGAACATTCTCATCCAGCTCCAAAGCTTAAAAAAAATTGGGATATTTACCAAATGATCCTGCAGAACTTCCAGCGGACCTACATACCTGAGAGGGACATTACAATAGACGAAAGTCTCATGGCCTACAAAGGTCGCCTAAGCTGGATTCAATTCATTGCGTCTAAGCGCGCTCGCTTTGGGATAAAATCCTTTATGCTTTGTGAGTCCAGCTCTGGATATATTTGGAACTCAGTACTTTATACTGGCAAAGGGACCAAATTCTCATGGAGATTCAGTGACTATGGAATGGCAACCGCTTCAGTCCTTTCATTGATAGAGCCCTTGCTCAACCAGGGCTACTGTATCACTACGGACAATTTCTATACCTCCCCAGAACTATACGAGTTCCTACTTCTGAATAGGACAGACGCTTATGGGACTGTGAGGCCTAACCGGCGTGACATGCCGTCAGGATTTCCAAATAAAAAGCTCGGGAAAGGACAAGTAGCTGCATGGCAAAAGGGGAAAATGTTGGCTCTGAAGTGGCGGGACAAAAAGGACGTTTCCCTTTTGAGCGCGGTCCATAATACCTCCACCGCCATGGTCCATACCAAAGGTGGAAAAGACGTTCGAAAGCCACAGGTGGTGTTGGACTACAACCACACGATGGGAGGTGTGGACAGGGCTGACCAGGCCATGACTTTTTACCCTGCAATGAGAAAGCAGCAAAAAAAATATTATAAAAAGATTTTCCGACATCTTTTGGAGCAATGTCTTTGGAACTCTTTCATCCTGCTCAAAAAAAAAAATGTCAGGTCTATGGTCCATGCAGACTTTATGTGGAAGGTGGCTGAACAAATTTTCCTCAAACACCAAACGCCAACGGCGGTAAACCGTTCTGGACGACGGGCTTCTGGGGTTGTAAATCCAGAGCGACTAACTGGTCGTCATTTTTTGGACCATGTACCACCCACTCCAAAAAAAACAGCACCCACACGGATGTGTGTGGTTTGCTGCTCCAAGCGCGACGCCAGCGGAAGGAAAATTTGCAAAGAAACGCGCTACTGTTGTCTCGATTGCGATGTTGGACTTTGCGCCATACCGTGCTTTAAAGAATTTCACACCCGAGACATTTATTGAATTATGATTTTGCACCCCTGTTTGACCCCCCAAAAAATCAGAGTATCTGAATATATTATTTGTTAAAATGTATTGAATAAAAACTATTGTTATTATTAAATTATTATTTGTTATTATTTATTATATTATAATTTATGATTTTGTGTTTCAAACTTTGTCATAGTCTATTAGAGACTCTGGTTTGGACAGATTTAGGTGTTATTCCTAAGAATTGCAGGCCTGCAATCTAAAATGCCAAATTTCCATGCAAAATAATGGTACCGCTTTCAGCACCTTTTTTCAGAAAGAATCATACCGCCAGGGAGGTTAAAACACGGGAAATACTGGGTGCAATCCCATTCCACTCACACATCCTATTCAAGGGGAGTGAGTGTAATGGTTGACTCTGGTATGGTGTTCTCCTGCAGACAAAGAAATAAAGACACCAAAGGGCAGTATGTATTTCAGTTTTGCCACAGTCAAGAGAATATGTGGTGGCTAATGTGTATTTTTTCAGACCACTCATCAGTGACCTTTGAAATTAAAAATGTAGAAATTACAGTAAAGGGGACAGGAAGATAAACCCATTCTGGTTGGAAGTAATAGAAGACCCTATACGATTTTTCGTATAGTGTATAGCCCGCATAAGTCTCCATCACCACTTTTTTAAATAATTGTGACCATACAGTCTTTAGACAGCACAGCTCTGTCTGGCAGGTTAGGAGAACTGATTTTTTTGTGCTCCAGTTCAGTAACACTTACAGGTCCTGTCCCTCCCCCACTGTGCAGTGAAAAGAGGAAAAAGCATACCTCATTCACTAAGGGAAAATTCCCTTGCAAAATTAACAGCCCATTTGCCATTAGTAAATCAATCTCAACATTGATCACATCACATTTTTCTGTTCAGCCTTTTGCCCGATATTATCTGCAATGTTAGGCAAAGACTAGTAGCCAGATTCACATACATCGGCGTATGTTTAAGCGGGCGTAGCGCAACTCATTTGAGCTACGCCGACGTAAAATAGAGAGGCAAGGCCAGTATTCACAAAGCACTTGCTCCCTAAGTTACGTCGGCGTAGCGAAAATGGCCCGGCGTAACCCCGCCTAATTCAAATTAGGCAGGTAGTGGGCGTGCTACATCACGTTGCAAATACTCAATGTAACCTACGCCCAGCCCCATTCACGTACGCTTACGCAAACGATGTTAAATATGACGGCTGTTCCGTCGTCCATACCTTGCATGGGCTGCGCCACCTAGAGAGGTGTTTTGTCTTTATGCCGGCTTATGTCTTACGTAAACGGCGTAGCTTACTGCAACAGGCGTACGTATGTTCGTGAATCTCTGTATCTTGCTCATTTACATATTCGAAGCGTAAATCAACGTACACATCCCTAGCAGCCAGCGTAAATAGGCAGCCAAGATACGACGGCATAGGAGACTTACGTCGGTCGTATCTTGGCCAAATTCAGGCGTATCTGGTTTTCATAATACGCCTAAAGATACGACGGCGCGCATTCGGACTTACGACGGCGTATCTACTGATACGCCAGCGTAAGTCTACGTGAATCTGGCTATAGATCTACAAATTTATGTAACTTTTCACTGTTTCAACGACTTCATATATGAATGTCTCTTTTCAATAAGTTAATTTGTGATTTACCGTAGATATGATGACTTTTTAAAAGGAAAATAGCTCAAGTTTAATTTAACTTCTGCTCTTTCCATATGTGCAAAAGCTACAAATCTTTCTTGATGGGGTGGTGACATTTATCAAAACACTCTTCATGAAAGATAAGATGTTCTTCAGCCTTTATCAATGCAAACATGTCATAGGGATCCAGGCACCAAAATATGCAGTGCTGTGGGTTAATTGTCACAATCCAGCCTGCACTTCATAATGCCTCTGACACCACTACAAAATGATTCCAAGAGCTAGACTGGCATTCAGTAGATCGTCACCTGCCAACAAGATAAAATCAATTTAATTCCTCCAGGCAGCCAGTGCTAAATGAAGGGGATCTACCAAAATAATAATTAAAGCAAATGTCAGGAAATGAGAGCTTGTCTGCCTATCAACTGGCGATATGCCTATGCACACGTTATAAGGCTTCATTTCCATGGACGTTTTAAAAAACGGGCTGTAAAGCTAGTACATACGCCAGGAAAAAAGCGGAGTTTTTTCCGCGTTTTGCATTAAACTCAATGCACGTTTTGCCGTGCTAATTTTCAGCCACGTTTTTCTGTTTCTATTCAAAATCAATGGTTCCCTATGAGAGCCCATTGATTTGAATAGAGGTCGCACCAGAAGTCAGATCAAGATGATCATACTTGCGGGGCGACTGGTGTGCAGAGAATCTTGAAGGGAAACCCCCACGCAAATTTAAAACATTTTTGCATGAAGTTCCCCCCCAGGATGATACCAGACCCTTTGGTCTGGTATGGATTTTAAGGGGAACACCTACGCTGAAAAAACAGCCTGGGGGTTCCCTCAAAATCCATACCAGACCCTTAACACCACCCGGAGCATGCTGGGACTGTGACGTCATAAGAGGCCTATATAAATCATCGCACACCACACACTCGGCATTACAGCGGGAGAGAGCGTCGTGGCAACATCGGAAGAAGAAGACAGAAGGCGACGAGGAAGACCGGAGCGAGCTGGCAGCTGCTAGTAAAAGAGCTGCAAGAAGATAGCAGCGGCCAGCCCCGAAGAAAGCACCGGAGAGCGGGAGAAGAACCGATGAGAGCGGAGAAGACCCCCGGAGATGGCTAATAAATTATTTTAAAAATCTGTGTTGTGTTTTTATTTTATTGACACTTTTCCTCCCGGTGAATGGGTAGGGGTACGATGTACCCCATACTCATTCACGTAGGGTGGGGGGCTGGGATTCGCAGGCCCCCTTATTGAAGGGGGCTCCCAGTTTCTGATAAGCCCCCCGCCCGCAGACCCCGACAACCAACGGTCAGGGTTGTCGGGAAGAGACCCTTGTCCCCATCAACATGGGGACAAGGTGCTTTGGGGTGGAGGGCACCCACCCCCCCATATTGAGGGCATGCACCCTGGTACGGCTCAGGAGGGGGGCGCTCGCTCATCCCCACCCCCATTCCTGACCGGCCGGGCGGCATGCTCGGATAAGGGTCTGGTATGGATTTTGGGGGAACCCCCACGCCGTTTTTTGGCGTAAGTTTTCCCCTTAAAATCCATACCAGACCAAAGGATCTGGTATCATCCTGGGGGGGGAACCTCACTCAAATTTTTTTTTCATTTGCGCGGGGGTTCCCCTTCAAGATTCTCTGCACACCAGTCGCCCCGCAAGTCGGATCATCTTGATCCGACTTCTGGTGCGACCTCTATTCAAATCAATGGGCTCCCATAGGGAACCATTGATTTTGAATAGAGAAAGAAACGCAGGACGAGGCTTAATACAGCGTTAAGCCTCGTTAAATCACTTTTGCCGGTGTCTGACATCTTTACAGTTCTAACGCTGGAGCTTCAGAACGCACTGGTCCTGGGTTTTTTTTGTAGCTTAAAAACGGCTCAGCCATCTACAGCTTAAGAACGTCATGGTGGGCATAAAACCATAGACTAACATATGGTTAGCTGCAAAAAACACTCAGAAAAGTGGCTGTAAAAACGTCCGTGGAAATTAAGCCTAAGGAGGGAGAACCCTATTTGGCACTTTATAGTATTACCCATAGGTTACACAGATAGTAAGGTTAAAAAATACATAAGTTCTTCTAGTTCAACCATTAGAAGAAAAAAAAAACTCCATACACAAAAAAAAATTTACTTTCATACACAATCCTATAGCTCCAGTTGATCCAGAGGAAGGCAAAAAAACAATAATGCCGCGTACACACGATAATTTTGCGGGTTTTAAAAAATTAAGTTTGTTAAAAATGTCATTTAAAACGATCGTGTGTTGGCTCCAGAGCATTTTTCGGGTTCTGAAAAACGGGCAAAAAAAAAATTCGAACATGCTCTATTTTTTTTCATGACGTTTTAAACGTTGTCATTTTTCGGGTTGTAAAAAATAGACGTGTGTGGGCTTTAACGACGTGAAAAACCCACGCATGCTCAGAAGAAAGTTATAAGACAGGAGCGCTCGTTCTGGTAAAACTACCGTTCCTAATGGAGTAAGCACATTCATCACGCTGTAACAGACAGAAAAGCGTGCACACGGTCGTTCCAAACCGTTGAGAATGGACCGAAGTTCAGTTTCATCGGTCCAAACTGACCGTGTGTATGGCCCATCGGTCTGTTGGCCTAAGGCCACGTACACACGATAGGTTAAACAGAGGACAGCGGTCTGATGTCTTTTTTCAAGGGTTTACAACCACTTTAACCTGCCTGGCGGTATCCCCGAGCGTGACTCGGGGTGGGTTTTCCATGCTGCGATCGGTATCCCGAGTCACGCTCGGGGTAGCTGTGCAGAGTGTGCAGCGGCGCGGCTTACCTTTCGCAGCATCCACAAGCAAGTTACTCACCTTGTCCCTGAATCCTGCGATGCATCCCCGCTGTGTGAGCGAGCGGGACCTCCTTGCTCGATTCACAGTGTCCCCGTGTGCCGCCGATCTCCGTTCCCTGCGATGTTACGACGCACGGGGGCGGAGAACGGCGCAAAAATCAAAAAAGTAAATAAACACAATACACACAGTATACTGTAATCTTATAGATTACAGTACTGTATGTAAAAAATACACACCCCCCTTGTCCCTAGTGGTCTGCCCAGTGCCCTACATGTTCTTTTGTATAATAAAAACTATTCTTTCTGCCTGAAAACTGTAGATTGTCCAAAAGTGTCCCTGTATGTCAAAAATGGTTTTAGAGCAGCTAGAAAACAGCGATAATAAATTATAATCACTTGCAGAATTGTGCGATAGCGATTTGTGGGGAAATACGTCATAAAAAAATAAAAGTAATGACAGCGACAATTCTGCAACTGAGCAAATTTCAGTGATTTTGAGTTGATTACATTATTGAATAATTTTTATTATAATTTTTATTATAATTATATTATTATTTGTTATAATTATTTATAATTATTTATTATATTATGATTTATAATTTAAAAAAAAAAAAAAAAAATCATACCCGGGATGCCTACAAGACTCTTGTCTGGTCAGATTTAAGTGAGTTATTCCTAAAAATTACAGACCTACAGTATAAAACGCCAAATTTCCTTGCAAAATAATTGTACTGCTTTTGGTACGTAATTCCAGACAGAATCATACCGCCAGGGAAGTTAAGACTAGTACACTATTTTTTTTCATTCAGCCTAGGTTGAACAAACAAAAACTGACAGCTCAGGTCGAAGCATCTCTACTAAAAATCCCATGTTGATACAGCGATCCCCCTGCTGTGCTATTTTGGTGTGGGGTTGTTTTTCAGGGGTTGGGCTCGGCCCATTTGTTCCAGTGAAATCTTAAGGCATCAGCATACCAAGATATTTCATGCTCCCAACTTTGTGAGAACAGTTTGGGGATGGCTTCTTCCTGTTCCAACATGACTGAACACCAGTGCACAAACAAGGTCCATAAAGACACGGATGAGCGAGTTTGGAGTGAAGGAACTTGACTGGCCTGCACAGAGTCCTGAGCTTAACCCGATAGAACACCTTTGGGGTGAATTAGAGAGGAGACTACAAGCCAGGCCCTCTAGTCCACATTAGTGCCTGGCCTTACAAATATGCTTCTGAAAGAATGGTCAAACATTTCCATAGACACACGCCTAAACCTTGTGGACAGCCTTCCCAGAAGAGGTGAAGCTCTTATAGCTGCAAATAGTGGGCTAACTCAATAATGAACCCTACGGACTAAGCCTATGATGCCATTCAAGTTAGTGGGCCGGATTCAGATACCTCAGCATATCTGTCCGGCCGGCGTAATGTATCTCCGATACGTTACGCCGCTCTAACTTTGGGCGCAAGTTCTTTATTCAGAAAGAACTTGCGCCCTTAGTTACGGCGGCGTAACGTATGTGTTGCGGCGTAAGGCCGCGTAATTCAAATGGGGATGTAGGGGGCGTGTTTTATTCAAATTTGTGTTGACCCCGCGTTTTTTACGTTTTATTTGAACGGCACATGCGCCGTCCGTAAAATATTCCAGTGTGCATTGCTCTAAATGACGTCGCAAGGACGTCATTGCTTTCGACGTGAACGTAAATTACGTCCAGCCGTATTCGCGAACGCAAACAACGTAAAATTTCAAAACTCGGCGCGGGAACGACGGCCATACTTAACATTACCTCATATAGCAGGGGTAACTATACGCCGGAAAAAGCCGAACGCAAACGACGTAAAAAATAAGCGCTGGGCGGTCGTTCGTTTCTGAATCGGCGTAAATCCTCATTTGCATATTCCTTGCGTAAAACATACGGAAGGGCCACCTAGCGGCCAGCCTGAAATTGCAGCCTAAGATCCGACGGTGTAAGACACTTACACCTGGCGGATCTTAGGGATATCTATACGTAACTGATTCTCTGAATCAGTCGCATAGATACGACCGGCCGAACTCAGAGATACGACGGCGTATCAGGAGATACGACGGCGTATCAGGTGATACGCCGTCGTATCTCTTTCTGAATCCGGCCCAATGTGTGTAAAGGCAGATGTCCCAATACTTTTGGTAATATAGTTTATTTCAAAACAGAGACCCTCTACATAGAGTATGGGGGGATTAGAACTACTATCAGGTTTTTATGGCTGTCTGTGTCCCACCTGGGGAGATTTACCCCTACATATTTGCCCCTGTGGCCACTGCCACCAGGGCTGAAAGTGCTGGGAAATCCGAAATGTTATGGTTGGCATGGAATAAGATAACAGGATGTAAGTAAATTATACAATTTCCAATTTGTATACTTGCTCTGTTAACAACTGTCTAATGCCACGTACACACAGAATTTCGGACAAGAAAAGTTCGATGTGAGCTTTTGGTCAGAAATTCCGACCGTGTGTAGACCCCATCGGACTTTTTCTGTCGGAATTTCCAACAGCAAAAATTTGAGAGCTGGTTCTCAATATTATTTTTCTTGGCTCGTTGTAGTGTTGTACGTCACGTGTTCTTGATGGTCGGAATTTTGTGTGACCGTGTGTATGCAACACAAGTTTGAGCCAAAATTCAGTTGGAAAAAAATCCAGGTAGTGACTGGAGAGAGCTGGTCTGTCTAAGCTTATGAAGTTCTGAAACCCACCCTAATAAATAAACTATAATAACTAAAGCCTCTGCTAGTCCAAAAAATCTGCTGACCTATAAAATGAGTAGGAAGAGTGTTTTTTTTGTTGTTTTCACAAATGCATATGTCTTTTAAAAGGCATGGGAGGTAAAAATCTCGCGCCAACTAGAAATGTGTGAATTTAAAAATAAATTAATAATAAAGTGAATATTATTACTGAGCTGCTCCCCAAATTGCAGTAAACTGAAACAATATTGGATAAAGTGAAAGGTAGGGGGCGCTACAGATAGTAAATAAACTAAAAAATCATAAAATTATGCAAAAAATATTAACAATAGTGTTCAACTATAGCAAACAATAATTTAAATAACCCCCAACTCATGAGGTTATAAATAGTGAATAAACAGAAAAAATGTATAAATGTGCAAAAAAAGTCCATTGATAAAGTGCTGTCCAAAATGATCATAATATAATACAAGTGTAATCAAAACTAAATCAAAACTTCCTTTTTTGGAGTCATCATGCCTTTTAAAAGAAAAAATTAATAAATGTGCAAAAAAAGTCCATTGATAAAGTGCTGTTGCTCAATATAACTTGTGCTCGAAGGATGATTCAAATCCACTAATAAAAGGTTTCCACCTCCACCAGAACGAAAAATCACCACAAATGTGTGCGAGGCGCTTCCTGGCGACGTAATAACACGAAACGTACGTGGAGGCGCCTGGTCACGCAAAATCAAGTACTTCCGGTCCCGCTGGTTCTCTGGATCCGAGAGGTGGAACGCACGCTACATGCAAGTTTCCTCAGCGTGGAACCGTCTCTCCACTAATGTACAACGCCGAATAGCCTCAGTGCCGGGGAAAGGCACCAACAAGAGTAAGGGGCCACTTGGCGCTGTGTGTTTTTACTTTTTATTGAAAACGTTATTACCCTATGGCGGTTCTCTCTCTTCTCTGTTTCACTTAATGCATATGGAGTCTGGTGGAATCCAAGGCTTGTATTATATGCTTGTATTATATGCTGTTTTTGACCTCTTTTTAAGTAAACTCGTCAACATCTTTTGGTAAGGTGCCATCCTTGAGCACATTTGTGGTGATTTTTCGTTCTGGTGGAGGTGGAAACCTTTTTTTAGTGGATTTGAATCATCCTTCGAGCACAAGTTATATTGAGCAACAGCACTTTATCAATGGACTTTTTTTGCACATTTATTAATTTTTTCTTTTAAAAGGCATGATGACTCCAAAAAAGGAAGTTTTGATTTAGTTTTGATTGAACTATGATCATTTTGGATAAAAATGTGTGTAGTAGAGTTCTACTTTATGTTTTAATATTATAGCAATGATCTTAAAGCGGAGTTCCACCCTAAAAATGAACTTTCTACGAACAGCTTGCCTTTAACCATTTAAGGACCGCCTCCTGCACATATACGTCGGCAGAATGGCATGGCTGGGCACAGGAACGTACAGGTACATCGCCTTTAAGAGCCCAGCCGTGCACACGACCCGGTCCGAAGCTCCGTGGCCGTGGGACCCGATTGTCGCCGGTGTCCCGTGAGCGGTCACAGGAGCACACCTTCCCCGTTCTTCACAGTGGCACTGTCATTGATCGTCTGTTCCCTGATATAGGGAAAAACAATCAATGACGTCACACGTCCAGCCCCGCCCCCTACAGTTAGAAACACATATGAGGTCACACTTAAGCCATACAGTGCCCCCTAGTGGTTAACTCCTAAACTGCAATTGTCATTTTCACAGTAATCAATGCATTTTTATAGCACTTTTTGCTGTGAAAATGACAATGGCCCCAAAAATGTGTCAAAATTGTCCGATGTGTCCGCCATAATGTCGCAGTCACGAAAAAAATCGCTGATCGCTGCCATTAGTAGTAAAAAAAAATTATTAGTAAAAATGCCATAACACTATCCCCTGTTTTGTAAACGCTATAAATTTTGCGCAAACCAATCGTTAAACGCTTATTGCAATTTTTTTTTACCAAAAATAGGTAGAAGAATACATATCGGCCTAAACTGAGGAAAAAAATTTTTTATATCATTTTTGGGGATATATATTATAGCAAAAAGTAAAAAATATAGAATTTTTTTCAAAATTGTCGCTCTATTTTTGTTTATAGCGCAAAAAATAAAAACCGCAGAGGTGATCAAATACCACCAAAAGAAAGCTCTATTTGTGGGAAAAAAAGGACGCCAATTTTGGAAGCCACGTCGCAAGACCGCGCAATTGTCAGCAGCGCTGAATCGCAAAAAGGGGCAAGGTCCTTAACCTGCATATTGGTCCGGGTCTTAAGTGGTTAATGTAAAAAAATAAAATGTAAACATTTTTTTTTTTACTCACTTCTATAACTTCCTGTCCCAAGACCCCATTTTATCCTTGGATATGATGACACTCATTTCCCAGGAGTCTCTGGGCATTACTGTGCCTAAAAATCGCCCAGCATGCACCTCTCTACAAAAACAATGAAGAAACAGGAACTGGGCTTCAGATGCCCACACATGTGATAGAAATGGCCACAACATGAGCTGAAGCATATAAGGCAAGTGATTACAATGATTTCCTGATTGATTGGGAAGCTATTAATATGTTTAATGGAATGTTTAATGTAATTAATTTTAACTTAAAGCGGGTTCCGGCATCATTTTTTTTTTTTTTTTTTTAAGTAACTGTAACTGTTCAGAAATGGTTCATTACGTTACATAGCAGTAACAAAAGAAGAAGCTAGATGCAGTCTTCAAATTTAGAATCCAAAAAGTTGTGAAAGTACAATGCAAAATTAGGTAATGTAAAATTACTTTCAGGTAATATTTAAAATAAAACAAAATGGGTGCATGCTCATAATGCAAAATATTGCCCTAGTAAAGCCACGGAGCGTTCTTAATCACTAAGCAGTATCCTACACAGGTCCAAGAATTTAGGTTTCAGGATGTAGTATATTAACGAAAGAATGAATAAAACTGCAAACCAATAAAGCAAAATATTTAAAAAAAGAAATCCTCCAACAATTAGCCAGATTTCCAGCGTAACCTTGGTAATAGATGCTAATTTGCAACTAGGAGTGCACAACATCTAGCAGGCAAATGGTTGGATGACTAGAATAAAAATATACGGTTGTCTATTGATCTGCTTAAAGGATTTTGTACGTCATCATTATTGATTCAGCACCATGCCAGAAATGTATCTTGTATTTTTATATAACCTCAGATCATAATTCAGCTATCTTTTAAGCTTAAACACTATATAAGATACGGTATATAAAATACAGCTGAGGCATATAAAGATATTCTTTCCACCTTCTTGAAATGAGGAATGTTAATTAGTAGCGACTCATCACATTGCCTATGTTGCGTTAAAATGTAAAGGCATCCACAATTCTTTAAACCAGATTGTATGGCAACCCAATTATTTTGATATTCCAGCTGTATATGTAAAAAAATGTTTTGATCACTTTCAGATGATTATTTGGTCTAATCAAAGAGGAAATGACTGCAGGGATTGGAAAAAATGCAGTTCTATATGGTTATAGCACCATCATAAAATGTTTTTCACAAATATCATAGGAAAATTTGAGAGTCTGAATTTTGGAAAAAATGAAACATTGTTGCTCTTGTGCCTGGAATTACTTACTTTCACCCATTCAAAGCCTCCTTCATCTTTTTTTTTTATACCGTTCCTCTTACTATACAATATACAGATCCCCTTCTTGTCATACACCAAGAAAGAGAGTGTTTATTATCTTGGTTTGCTGAAAATTTGGCTAAGGACTCTGCACACCTACATATAAGGGGGTAGGGTCGTCGGGTTGGTTTCCACGTCCTCCATGTTTCCCTCCTAATTGGGCACCAAGCAAGGGTCACATGAGAGGCCTACCCCAGGAGGGTCTCTTCTGGGCTATGCTAGGCAATTTGGATAGGGACATTGCCTTATACATAGGGTGCCTTTACTTGAACAGATGGCTGAACTCTAGTTAACTCTCTTGATGTATTATACACCACCATGGTCACTGTTGCATTTAGGAGGGACACACAGAGCCAATGCCCTCTCAACCTGTCCAATGTATCACTGCTACATCACTCCCAGTAATGGTATGGAATCCCACTGTTCACCTAGCATGGAGTCCATGCACTTCACTTAAATATTCCTCTTCCGTATCTGTGCACAGGCTGAGGACCTTTGCAGTGCTAATCTGGTACCGTTGCTATGGGAGATGGACTTGTTCACAGAACTAGTGCCGACAACAACACCTCCTGCAAGAGGCTATCCCATCTGCTTGTTGTAAACAGCGCTTACGACAGGCTGCTAGAGAAACCTTCCTTATCCTTGGTAACCACGTGTATCTTCACACTGTGTTAACACTTTTACTGCTGTCTCATTCCCCAATGTGCCTAACTGATCCGAACTGTAGGCTGTGTGCCGGTTACTTCTATTATACCCCTTGAGTAACTTCAGACTAGGCAAAGACAAAGTTATAAAAGCTTTTTTTAAGTAACTAGGCATGACAGTCAAACAAAGGCAACAGTTTTTCCCTAAACTAGTCAATAATGGTAGTATCCAGGACTGGCATCTTTAGGGTGAACTGCGGGTCCCAGCAATCCCTCCTAGGCTGTAGAAGGATCCTGAAGACAGATGTTCATTACCAGATGCTCAGGTCTCGGCAAATTCCAGCAGGCTATCAGGATGGACTCCAGCAACAGTAACACAGCTTGTCCCAGAACTATGTAGCTATTTTATTAAAATAGGGGAAGATGTAGGAATAAGAAAATAATCTCTCCTTGCCAATATCTCGATTATACCAAAAGACGGAAAAGATGGAACTATATGCTCCAGCTACTGGCCTATAGCATTACTGAATACAGATATAAAGTTATATGCAAAAGTATTGGCAACAAGATTAAAAACCTTAATGCCGGAATTAATAAATGCAGATCAGGCGGGCTTTGTAGCAGGAAGGGAGGGGAGAGATAATAGTATAAGAACTTTATTATTAATGAGGAAAGGAAGAGATAAGAAACGCCTAGTCGTACTCATGTCAATAGATGCTGAAAAAGCATTTGACCGAGTCGACTGGGGGTTTATGATGGATACACTTCGAAATATAGGACTGGGACCAAAATATATGACATGGATTAAGAACTTATATACCCACTCTATGGCTAGGGTAAAGGTCAACGGGAGTTTGTCATCTTTGTTTGAGAAGCATAATGGAATGAGACAAGGGTGCCTGCTCTCACCCCTCCTGTATGTGTTGGCATTAGAACTATTGCTGGCAAATATACGTACAGAATAGTTGGGATATAGGGGGGAGGGTGAGAGTTGGCGAGGAAGAACATAAGGTGGCTGCATATGCAGACGACATACTCCTATACCTAACAAAGCCAAGGTTGTCACTGCTCAACTTAGTAAAATAAATAAAAAAATAAATAAATAAATACAGGGATCTTTCAAATTTCAAGATAAACCCAACTAAAACGGTCATTTTGAATTTAGGAGTTGATAAAAATGAAGAAAGATTAGAAAGAATTCCCATTTACTTGGGAGACAAAAACATTAACATATTTTGGAATTAAAATAATACCAACGTTAGATGAACTGTACCAGGTTAACTTCATTCCTTTAATAAATTAAATCAATTTAGAACTAAAAAAGACCCTTTCTTGGACAGGAAGGATCAACATATTGAAAATGATGATCCTACTGAAAGTGACGTATATGCTGCAGATGCTCCCAATAGATAAACCGCAATTTTTTTTAAGTTGATTAACACTAAGATTTTGAAATACATATGGCAGGGTAAAAAGGCCAGAATAAATTATACACTCTTAACCCGTAAAAAAATAAATGGGGGTATGGCTCTACCAGATATAAAGAGATACTATAAGGCGATTATTTTAGCAAGATTAGCGGAATGGGCAAACCAATACACAAAAAAAAATGTGGGTGCAAATAGAAGACAAATTAAGTATGACACATTTACAAAAAAACACATAGATATCACTGAAATTCAGAACACTGGGCACAGACAAACATAATATAACTAGGAACGTATTTAAAATTTGGGACACAATATATCGACAAGGAAAATGGAAATATAATTCCCCATTAATACTGTTAGCGGGCACAAAGTTCTTCACACCAGGAAATGGGACACGGTTGTGAAAACAACTGGGAACTGCACAATTAAGGATGTCACTATATTAGGTAAAATAAGGACAAGACAAGACTTAATTACGAAGCACGGGTGGAACCAGCTTAACGACTGGGAGTATCTCCGGTAAAACATTTTGTTAGCACTATACCACAACCAATTAAAAATGAAAAAGCACTAACTCCAATAGAAAAGTTATGTAGTAAAGGAAAGTTCCTGAAGCACGGCATATCACAGGCATATGAAATATTAACAGAATTAGAAACGGAAAGACCGCTACTCTTTATAGAAAAATGGGGTCAGGAATTGGGTAAAGAAATAGAGGAAAAACAAATGATTGAAGCAGTATATAGTTTTGCATCAGATATAGCTACGATTGAAGCAAACTACAAGAGTATGGTACGTTGGCATTTCACCCCAGAGAGAATGAATAAAATTCACCCTAACAACTCCCCGTTATGCGGGAGGAGCTGTAAGCAAATAGGAAAGACAATACACATGTGGTGGGAATGCCCAATAATAAAAGAGTACTGGGAGGAGATCCTGGAATACATTGAGGTAGTAATGGGAGAAAAAATTAAACAAAATGCCTGGACATGCTTGTTCCATGGCACAAACAAAACAAAAAAGCAATATGGAAAAACGTTGGTCCCACCCCTGCTCAACGAGGCAAAGGGGTTAATTCCCAAAAATTGGTTATCAACAACAAAGCCGACCATAAAAGAGTGGATTCAGCGAGTGGATTACATGGCGAGCAGGGAAGGGGGGAAAGCTATAGAGCAACATGGGGAAAAATGGAGAGCTTTTAAATTTTTAGATAAATATGTACAGGGAATGACAAAAAGAGACAGAGAATAAAGTAGAGTAAGAAAGAGGGGTGACAGATCGGGGTGGGAAGGGGAGTAGGGGGAAGGGGAGGGTAAGGATAATGGGAGGGGGAAGGGACATGGGAAAAGGGGGGAAAAGGGGAAAACTAGGAAATAAGTAATTTAACGTATTTTTGTATTAAGCTCTTTATTACACCAATGTGGGTGTGTGTTGTATTTTAATCATTTCCTAATAAAGAATGAAAAACAAAAAAATAGCAGTAACCACTCTCTCACATTCTCAAGTCCTTCTGTCCCTTTTATAATACAGAGAACCAGTGGGTCGGACCCAAGAAATGCCCACCTAGAAAGAACCGGGAACATAATTAACTCCAGCCTTTCCAACTAGGGCAGCATAAAACTTTACCTGCCTAAATGCATCTCAAGGACTGAAATTTGACATTCTATAGAGGGCTGAGCCATTTCAGACATCATGTTGCATTCACAGGGTTTACCAAGCTTTTTGTGGTTCTAAAGTATAAGCCAACCCTCTCCAGTGCCACCTCTGAAAGGAATTCACCCATTATGGCATCCTTAATAATCTAAACCGTCCTGATAACTTTTGTGCAAATTACAAGAGACAGTTTTTGACAAATCCTTTATTAAAAAATAAAAAAAATAGTGTCCCTCGATGTAAATCCATCATAACTTGGTTAGTTAGTTAAGAATATAGGGCCAGATTCACAGAAGAGATACGACGGCGTATCTCCTGATACGCCGTCGTATCTCCTGATACGCCGTCGTATCTCTGTGATCCGGCCGTCCTAATTATGCGACTGATTCATAGAATCAGTTACGCATAGATAGCCAAAAGATCCGACAGGTGTAATTGACTTACACCGTCGGATCTTAGGATGCAATTCTATGCCGGCCGCTAGGTGGCGATTCCATAGCGGTCGGCGTAGAATATGCAAATGACTAGTTACGGCGATCCACGAAGATCTGCGCGTTCGTCACAATCCCGTACGTCGTCGCTAGTCGTTTTTACTTGTCGCAAAGTTACACCTGCTTTAACATGGCTTATCTTTAGATCAGCCATGTTAAAGTATGGCCGTCGTTCCCGCGTCGAATTTCGAATTTTTTATTTTTTTGCGTAAGATGTCCGGGAATACGAAACGCTGTAACGCACGTCGCATTTCAAAAAAAAGTCAGGGCGCCGTAATTTCGCGCAATGCACATCGGGAAATTTCCTAACGGAGCATGCGCAGACCGTTTGACGCAGGAACGCGTCTAATTTAAATGGTGCCCGCCCCATTTGAAATAGGCGGACTTGCCCGGGGGCATTTACACTACACTGCTGCAAGTTTACAGGTAAGAGCTTTGTGAATCAGGCACTTACGCTGTAAACCTGCGGCGGTGTAACGTAAATGGGATACGTTACGCCGCCGCGATGTAACGTAATTGTCTGTGAATCTGGCCCATAATCTCATTAAGGTCAGCTATTGAGAAATGTAAACAGTTTTATTTCGGAGAAAGAGAAAAATAACATTCCTTGGGTAATGTTGGCCATAATGTCTCACAGGGAAATACAGTTCTTCCTTGGGTTAGAGTATTCCTATGCTATTGTTTGGTAATAATTATACCATCAGGAGTTGGACAGCCACTTTTCTTTATTATTATGGTCAAGGCAAAGATATAGATTTTGAAAAATATTTAAACATACCATTTATTTTTTCTTATGTTTTGGTGAGGTAAATATTGTCTAGGAACATAAAAATACAGCCAATATGTAGCGCTCTAGGCTCCATTTTACATGTTTTACAAGCAATCGTTAACTGCGTTACTTAAAAAAATACCTTTATTTACAGCTACAGATTACACTTCTACACAGAGGATGCTTGAACTATCTTGATAACACTTCTACACAGAATGCATGAAGTATCCTAATTACTGTGCTATGAAAGAACTATTATTTACAGACAGTATTTTAATGTGACCATTTTTCATATTTTTATATAAAAATGTTTTACAAAAACTGTAAAAATATGTAGTTTACTTGTTTTTCCTGAATTTTGTGACAGCAAAGATACAAAAATGTCAAACAGATAAATATAATTCTGGGTCTAACAGTGATAAATATAAATAAAATAAAATCCTGTGTAGGCATTAATTAATGCAAGACCGATATTAAATTGCATGGCATTTACGCATACGGGTGTTGGATGTATTTAAAAAATCATCTAAGGGTATCACTAAGCACAAGAGATTGTAAAGCAACGCTCTAAGCAATAACCTTTTCCATAATTGCTGCGCTTCGTTCAGAATTATCCTCAGCGACATGGTAGGGAAAGAAAAAGTCAATGCAGAACAATTATGTCTTGTTATTTTTTTTTTTTTCTTTTCTTTTTTTTTTATACAGCTGAGCTGCAATGTGTCTCACAGAAGGTAATGAATCCTTGTCTGAAGGAGGTTATATTCTGAAACTGTGAGACTTGAGGCTAGTTATATAACCACAAGATTACTCTAGGAAAATGGGAACTTTATCATTATGTCTAGCACATTGCCAACATAGAAATCCAGCATATACCTCAAAGTCTGGCAGGCTCTGTTCATGACTGAATAATAATAGTAATAATAATATTAATAACACAATAAGCAGTGCTTTACTAAAGCAAGGCAACCAGTCATCAATATTTCATTAGTGGCAGCTATTAATTATTTTTTAATTTAATCTATATTTATTATATTTTATATCTTCTCATCTGTAGCTGTGGACCTTTTTATGTTGTCAAAATAAAATCTTTTTTTTTTACACCCACATATTTATGATTGTTTTATCCTATAACATGGAGGTACGTTTAGCATTTTTTTTTTCGTAACTAGTTTAAACACATTGGGGTTGATTTACTAAATGCAAATAGATTGTGCACTTTGCAAAGGGCAGTTACACTCTGCAAGAGCAGTTACTCCATAGCTTATTAAATGAGCAGAAGCTCTGCTGACTTCCTTCATCCAACCAAGTGCAAGCAAAAATTATTATTTGTTCCTTGCACATGATTGGGTATTCTTTGTAAAATGAATCATAACCTCATTTACTAAGCCCTGGAGCAACTGCACTTGCAGAGTGCCATTGCAGTTTGCAAAGTGCACAGTCTATATGCAATTAGTAAATCAACCCCACTGTGACCCATGCAAAGGTAAATGAGGTAATAAAAAAAAATGGTGCTTATAAATATGTCACAAAGCAGGTAATTCTATGTCTTGTGTGAGTATTCTCATAAGGTGTCTGAATACACTAATAGAGCAGTAGCTGTGTAAAAATAGTGCCTGTGAAGTGCCTGCAAACTGCCTCCCCAGTGTGAAAGCCTGAGTTCTTTCACACTGGGGAGGTGCGCTTGCAGGATGGAAAAGTCCTGCAATTAGCGTCTTTGGGGCGGTGTGGGATGGGTGTATACAGCACTCCTAAACCGTCCCTGCCATTGAAATCAATGGGCAGCACTGCCGAAGTGCTTTGGTAGCGATGCTTTTTGGGCGCTTTTAACCCCTTGCTAACCCCTTCTTTGGGGTTAAAAGCGGCCTGCTCCCACCCGTACAGTGTCGGTAAAGCGCCGCTTGCTTTAGCGCGGGACAGTCCTCAGTGACTTCAGGGTCTAAGAGGCTTCAGGGGAAAAGGGAATAGCCGCCCCAGGTGGGAACCCAGATGAATATCCTCCGCTGCAGATAACTCAGGTGCAGGCAATGCACTTAGCAAAGCAGGAACAAAAATTGTCTCTGGACAGCCGCACTCTGAACAAATTGTAGCCTTTATTAAAAGAAGGATAGCACTACAAGTCACAGCAAAATGAAATAAAAACCCGACTGTTGATGCGTTTCGCACTAAAACTAGTGCTTAGTCATAGTCTAAGAGTCTTCAGCAAGACAGTGTTTCAGCATAACGAAGTGCTCCAAATGTCAGCTGAATAAACTATAACTAATATAGTTGGGGTTTATACTTGTTTTTACCTAGGACTCATTGGGTGTACCAATATATACAGGCGCACCAAGCTTTCTTCACCTGCGTGGGGTGCGTGGGTGTTCTGTTCAAATCAATGACCGGTGGCCGGTTGCGCAGACCTGCACGCATCTCCAAGCGCATTCCATCGTGTACATTTGTGCAAGTCCAACACATGGATCAAAATGTTTCCTGCTGTCTCATGACATACCGAATGCAAGTGGAGGGAAAGGGTGCCCTTCTGTGCAATATAATGACCATATAATGACACTGACTCTGTACTTTCTGGTTCAAATAATGTAGCCTGTGTATCTGCCACTATGGTTTATAAATAAAGGGAGCATTAGCAGATAATAAAATAGATTATATGTGCCCTTGAGTAGGAGGAACAGCCCACATTGGGAGTTCATATTCAAATCGCTCATATTCACATCCTTGGGGGAGGAGGTGAAAAATGGCACATTAGCAGGGCAAAAAACTTGGCTGCTATATGCCCTAAAAGAGGAGGAGGAGAAAAGGCTACATAAGGGGGTTGATTTACTAAAACAAGAGAGTGCAAAATCTGGTTCAGCTGTGTATGGTAGCCAATCAGCTTTTAACTTCAGCTTGTTTAATTAACCACTTCCCATCCTGCGTATAGTAAAATGACGGCTACAAGGTGGCTCTGCCATCCCGGGTGGCCATCATTTGACATCCTCGGCTTCCCGGCCATCTCGGGGGCGTGCGCACCTGCTGCTTCACTCGGGAGCCGATGCGCATGCCTAGTGGCCGCGATGTCCGCCTGGCACCCGCGATTGCTTGTCACAGAGCAGGTAAACACACAAATCCACGTACTGTCATGGGAGAGGGGAGACGGATCGTCTGTTCCTTGTATATAGGAACACTGATCGGTCACTTCCCCCAGTCAATACCCTCCCCCCACAGCTAGAACCACTCCCTAGGTAACACGTTTAACCCCTTGATTGCCCAGTAGTGTTAACCCCTTCCATACCAGTGACATTTATACAGTAATCAGTGCATTTTTATAGCACTGATCGCTGTATAATTGTCAAAATAGTGTCAAAAGTGTCTGATCTGTCTGCCACAATATCACAGTCCTGACAAAAATCGCAGATTGCTACCATTACTAGTAAAAAAATAAAAATCCATAAATCTATCCCCTATTTTGTAGGCGCTATAACTTTTGCGCAAACCAATCAATATATGCTTATTATGATTTTGTTTTACCAAAAATATGTAGACGAATACATATTAGCCTAAACTGGAAGAAATACATTTTTTTTATATGTGTGGAAAAAAAATGATACAAAATGTCATATGGATATAGTGTTGCATGACCGCGCAATTGTCATTCAAGATGTTACAGCACTGAAAGCTGAAAATTAACCTGGGCAGGAAGGGGGTGAAAATGTCCTGTATTGAAGTGGTTAAGCTTTGACAAAAAAACATGGCCGTTGACTGGTTTCTCCTCAGAGCTGCACCAGATTTTGCACTCTCCAGTTTTAGTAAATCAACCCCAAGGAGTGCATAGGAATGGTTGGTATGCAGGCCCGAAAAGGAGGAAGAGAGAGGAAAAGGGCACATTGGCATATATCCAGCCAAGTGACTGCTTTGACCCTGGGAGGATTAAATAGAGAAATGGTTTGTTTGCCACTTCAATATCTCCTGCACCATTCACCACTGGTGGGGTGAAAAAATCCAATTCCCCAGAGCCTTTCTCCACTGTCCTTCTGATATATTTGTAAGCGTTGTGGAAAGGCAGACGACCTTCTTTTTTTTGTTGCATAGGAACAATTTGGTGTAAAGACCAAAGACTTTCTTTAGTAGTGAAGTACCCCAGGTTGCATTCTTCTCCCTGCCCACATTTGCATCACACAGGCAGGGACAGCCTTACTAGTAAAAATAACGATACATTTAAATAAAAAGCAAAACATTTGTAAATAACGTGTAAAATAAATGTATATTACAGCCACAAATACAACATTGGGCCATTAGCCCTTCACAGAATGATCTGGGAATGGTGGACAGGTTATGGCTTATACAGCTTCCTGATCTTCCCACTAGCTTTATAACTTCCCCCCCTTCTGTTCATGCTGCTTGCCCTTCCCACTGCATTGTGTAAGGGCTGGCAGCCTTGTTTTCTCCTCCTATTTAATGCACACACCACATCCCTCTTCCTCCCCACCGGCACCCCAACCATTCTCCTCATATGGTAGGACTAGCAGAAGAGGAGGAGGAAAAATTTATGAATTACCCTGTTTCTCCGAAAATAAACCCTACCCCGAAAATAAGACCTAGCGTGAGTTTCTGGGATGGCTGCAATATAAGCCCTACCCCCAAAATAAGCCCTAGTTAAAGTCCTTGTAAAAACATGTAATCCGTTCTGTAAAAAGATTATATAATGTGTGTCTCCTTGTGTAACTTTATTATGGAAAATACCTTATTTACAGCACTGCCGGGCACTCACGTGAGCCTGCCGGAGCTCTTCTCCTCTCCTCCCGGCTGATGTCAGCTGTTTTTTTTTCAATAAAACTTTATTAAGCCCTTTCCCACTGCAGTGCTCAGAGTGGGGCTGACGTCATTGGGGATCTTGGCCCCTCCCTCTGCAGTATTTGGAGTAGGAAAGAAGAGCTCTAGCGGGTCACGTGAGCGGAAAGCAGCACTGTAAATAAGGCATTTTCCACAATAATGTTACACAAGGAGACACACTGCACATGATATCATCTTTTTACAGAATGGATTACATAATTTTTTAAGGTCTTTAAACAAAGGTTTATTTTTGGGATTACAGAATTTCACAATGCTGACTCCAGAGCTGACAGGGGGAGAAACTTTTTTGTACATGTACATACCATAAATAAATAAGACATCCCCTGAAAATAAGCCCTAGTGTGTTTTTTGTAGCCAGAATTAATATAAGACCCGGTCTTATTTTCGGGGAAACACGGGTAGCAGTGCTCAAAACAAAATGGCAGCTTTGCTCCATGTGGATCAAAAGAAGAGGAATCTGCTGCTCCAGGTGTGTGCAATACCTTGATTGGAACCGAGTAGGAGTGCTAGCCCCGGCCGCCTCTGTAAAAACTTGAGAAAAAGAAGTAATGGCTGCACATCCAAAGTTTCCAAAAGTGCCTTTTATTGCAGACGGTCAAAATTCACCAGGGACACCAGGTGTTACTCACGTAGACACGTTTCACACATCTGATTTGTGCTTAATCATTAAGATCAGATGTGTGAAACGCGTGTACGTGACTAACATCTGGTGTCCCTGGTGAATTTTGACCGTCTGCAATATAAGGCACCTTTGGAAACTTTGGATGTGCAGCCATTTCTTCTTTTTCTTATGCTCCATGTGGAGGAAGGAGAAGAAGGGGCATATTAGCAACACTCTAACAAAATGACTGCTATTTGCTGTTCAGGGAGAATGAAAATGTGCCCTTTGCTGCCAGTTTGTCTCACTGAGGTGTTGCTTCGACCAAGCTCTATGGTGCAGAATCGTGAGTTTCCTTGGGTGGTACCCAACTGGGTGGTAATTAAACAGATATGCTGCAGGCAGAATTTGTAGACGACAATGATGCTGTTTGCAGCAGATTTGTTAATAAAGGTCCACACCCCAGAGCTATTTTTATTTTCTGCCTATTCGAGTGCCTGTATACTGTCCTGACGCTAGACACATACCTGGTTTGGGAGTTTCAGGAAATGTGAAGTTGTGATTTTAAAGTGTTTTTGCACACTCTTACTTGAGTTTGGTAAACCTTTTAGACCAGGGGTGGACTGACCATTCGGGCACTTGGGCACTGCCCGAGGACCCCATGCCACTAGGGGGCCCCATCAGGGTTTCCAGCCTCAGTAAAACCAGGGACAGTATGTAAAAATCTGTGTTTTTTTACATCTGTCCCTGAAATGTCCCTTACCGTCATCCTTTTGGTCTAAAAATCCCAAGATTATAGCTGCCTCATCTCTCCAGTACCTTCTCAGTGTGTGTATGTATACTGTGTGTGTATACTGTGAGTATATTGTGTGTCTGTATACTGTGTATGTATACTGTATGTGTGTGTATACAGTCCTTTGTGGCCCTATAATCTATTGCCTGGGGGCCCCATAATCTCCTATTGCTTGGGGGCCCCATAATCTCCTATTGCCCGGGGGGCCCATAATCTCCTATTGCCCGGGGGCCCAAAAATCTCCTATTGCCCGGGGGCCCAAAAATCTCCTATTGCCCGAGGGCCCCATGAGTTGTCAGTCCGCCCCTGTTTTAGACCATGTGGAATAGTCAGTAAAAACACTTTTTTAGTAGAGATAGGGAAGGCTTGAACCTCTGGAAGATATTTATTACTGTCCCTGTTGAAGATTTCCTCACTATTCTTTTGGTAAAACGTTGTCAGCAGTAAGAGAAGCAAGGGTAAATCTCTCTGATAGCATTAAAAAAAAAGAAAACAGACAGGGGTTTCTAATCCTTTACCCACTCTATCCAAGACCAGGAAAGTGTTTTGCTTGACATACACTTTAACTGTACTGTTTTTGAGATCAGTAGCCATTTTCCCAAATTCATTTTATGGAAACAATTTAATATTAAAGGGGTGGTTCCCCCTAAAACACATTGCTAACAATAGATTCGTAAGACCCGTTACACTGCGGGTAGGCTGGCTTTTTTTTTTTTTTTTTTTTTTTAGTACATACCGAGATCTCCCCGTCTCGTCCCTTGTCGGTGGGCGTTCCTAGTTGATTGACGTTCCTCGGACGGGCGCGTACGTGACGTCACGACTTTCCGAAAGAAGCCGAACGTCGCTGCGCATGCGCCGTATAGAGCCGACTCTATACGGCGCCTGCGCAATGACGTTCGGCTTCTGTCGGAAAGTCGTGACGTCACGTATGCGCCCGTCCGAGGAACGTCAATCAACTAGGAACGCCCACCGCCAAGGGACGAGACGGGGAGATCTCGGTATGTACGAAAAAAAAAAAAAAAAGCCAGCCTACCCGCAGTGTAACGGGTCTTACGAATCTATTGTTAGAAATTTGTTTTAGGGGGAACCACCGCTTTAATCTGTATTAGAGACAGTAGACTTATGCCCATATCCAATAAGAAGACATTCAGACTGTAAATATTCTGGCCTAGAAAAATGTTGCTGTTAAAATAGTGCACTTAAGGAATCATAACATAATATAGAAATTACTACTCTCGTACATATTTTTTAGGTCTAAGGGTATTGAGATTCCCATAATATTACAGAAGTTTGGTCACCTGAAGACAGAAGTGCTGAACTCCTACACATACAGGCATATATAATGAAAAACATATTGTTTTATTACATTTGCACATCCTGTAGATGCAATAATGTGTTTAACTAAATGTGCTATTCTAGAACAGCTCACAGAAAAATGGTGTGAAATGTATAATCGTATAAGCCTACCAGGTCAACAAAGAGAAACCTTTTCTGACTCAAACAACAAACCAGGAATATCAATTCCTTTTTTTCTTTGAAGTTTTGTTAGGAAAAAGTATGCTTGTACTTGTTAAGTGTCATTTTTCTCTGCTGCTTCGTTCCTCTACTATTGGCAGGAGTCACTTCTGACAAGTTTTCCAGACACCAAGAGAAAAAAGGTGATGGGGAAGGATCTCTAGCACACATCTTGTGTGAAAGGGGGGTGTGTCCTTTCCCTCTAATCAGTTCTCAGAGCTCTCCTCATTGAGCTGTGCAGTGTGTAACTTAATCTGTCCTCCCCCTTTTTTCTGACAGCTGAGACAAGCTTTATAGATTGACTAATGCGCAAACCACACTAAAAATCAATAATAAAGTATATAAATAAACAGCTGCCACAACCATATATGTGCTCTTACACTAAACAAAATGAATAAAGGGGGTGTTGTGGCGCTTGCTAAAATACAAACATATCAGTAAGGTGCTAAGTGCAATCAAAAGTGTAAATGCCAAATGTGTAAATAAATACGCATAAAAAACAATGCGTATCTAAAAATTGTGTAAAACGTGATCAAACAACCAAATCAGTGAAAATCCAAAGAGCAGTGATAAAATAAGATCGTATCAATCAAAAAAAAATTAGCTGAAAATAGTCCAAAAGAATACTGACTTCATGCAAAATTGCAAAACTTGAGACTCTGTTCAAAAATAAATGAATAAATAAATAAGAGTCCCCCAAAAAAATAGCATTCCAAAAAATTCATAAATAAATATAATAAATTAAATTAAATAAAAGTCCAAAAAATCGTGTAAAATCTTCTAATATCCACAGCAATTTCTGAGTGCACAGTGCTCCAATCCACAATAAATTCTGAGTGCAAGGTGCTTCAATACAAGTGACCCTGTTTCCCCCAGCCTCTCACTTTGGCTGGCTTGTAAACAAGCCTCTCTAAATCCACAATAACCGCCGATCCTGGATGGCAATTTAACCTCTATCGTGGAGGGGTGGCTCTCAGAGATATAATGAGAAATGGAGGTGCTCCATAGTGCATTAACAGATTAAACTTGTTTATTCAATACAAGTAATACACTTACAATTAAGACGATATTCAGCATGCACATCTGTCTCACAGAACAATAACAATGGCACTTACGCTCTCGGCCGCGAGCCGAGATGACGTCACCACCGGCTCTCTTCCCTGTTCCTTCCTTACGCGTTACGTGGCTGCACACGCCACGATTTTTTTGAACTTTTATTTCATGTATTATATTTATTTATTCATTTTTTGGAATACTATTTTTTTGGGGACTTTTATTTATTTATTTATTCATTTTTTTTGCACAGACTTGCGTTTTGCAATTTTGCATGAAGTCAGTATTCTTTTGGACTATTTTCAGCTAACCTTCATTTAAATGATACAATCTTATTTTATCACTGCTCTTTGGATTTTTCACCGATTTGGTTGTTTGATCAAGTTTTACACTATTTTTAGATACGCATTGTTTTTTAATGCGTATTTATTTACACATTTGGCATTTGCACTTTTGATTGCACTTAGCAGCTTACTGATATGTTTGTATTTTAGCAAGCGCCACAACACCCCCTTCATTCAAGCTTTATAGATTCTGTTCTATGAAGGACTGCAGAGACACAGCAGATAAACAGGTACAACTTATCTTGGAGGATTTGTTTCATCTCTGTGTATCACCTGAGGCCAGACACTTCACTGGGTATTTGTAAGGGTTTACAACCCTAATACATACAATGCATTAAAAAAACAGCTTTAGAAACACTTTAATGCTGCCATTAGTACTAGTTTGCCCTAGAATTGAATGGGGCTGTGGTATGCATGCACAGTAAGAAGTGGCCATTTTCTGGAGAAAGGCTGTGTGGCTTGAATTGGAGTCACACATTGGGGCTAAAGGGCTAAAGATAAGTTTAACACCAGGTGGGTGGCATTGATAGGGATGGGGAGAGCTAATGAAGAAATGTATTAAAAACAAAAATAAAAATGGACAACATAACTGCAGTTGTCCCTCAGTCCTTCCAGTGGTTATAAAGCTTTTTTTTTTTCTTTTATAAAAATAACAAACATGCCTACACTTACCTGCTCTGTGCAATAGTTTTGCACAGAGAAGCCCTAATCCTCTACTTCTGAGGGCCCCTCCTCTTCATTTGGTGCCCTCAGGGAAAGTTGTTTTTCCTGCGGACACCCTTGCGTGCTCACTCTCGAGTCCCGCTGCTGCATCCATTGACATAGACAGCGGGACTCAGCCCCTTCGCTACTATGAAATCTGCCCACTGAGGAGAGAGGCAGTGGTGGGAGCTGCTGCGCTCATGCACATTGCTGGATCAGATGGGCTCAGGTAAGGGAAAGGGGGGGGGTCTGGAGGGCAGCTGCAGCACAGCAGATTTTTCATCTTAATGCCTTAAATTTTAAGGCGTTAGAACCACCTTACACTTAATTTTATCTCATAAACCTCGGCTCCTAAACTTAACCCAAACATTTAATCTAAACCTAATCCTTTAACTTCATCTCACATACCTTATGTAAACCACGTGCTTTGCCCAGGCAGAGCAAATAACAGGTTTACTTTAAAGGGGTTGTAAAGGTACACATTTTTTCACCTCTATGCATTAAGGGGAAAAAACATCCTAGGATTAGCTGCACTCCAGCCCCCCCATTTGCTTACCTGACCCCTCGAAAGTCCCGCGCCGTGAATGCGCTGGCTTCTCGGCCAGGGGTTCTTGGCTTATTCATTGGTTGATTGAAAGCAGCGCAGCCATTGGCTTGCACTGCTCTCAATCACATCCAATGACGCGGCGCGCCGGGGGGGCGGGCCGAGTGATACAGTGAGCGGCTATGGCCGTCGGCTGTATCACGGGAGCGCGCCCGTAAGAACTAACCACCATACGAGAGAGCTTACATGAAGGTGGATAGATCTTGCGGGGCGGAGCCGAGACAGCCGCCGAAGGACCCCAGAAGACCAGGTTCGGGGCCACTCTGTGCAAAACGAGCTGCACAGTGGAGGTAAGTATAACATGTTTGTTATTTAAAAAATAAATTGCCTTTAGTGTTCTTTTAATACCCCACCCTGCATCCAATATATATATATATCTTTAATTTGCTCCCCTGTACAGGAATGTAATGAAATGTTAAAAAAATAACTGAAGGTAGGTAGCAGCCTTCAGAGCCTTCGCATTGTCTTAAAGACTTTACATAAGAGATTTTATTCACTTAGTAGCATGAGATTAACTTCTTGACAGTCATATCATCTGCTCCACACTTAATTCAAGCTACTTTTTACTTCCACAATTTACTCCTAATAAGCAGAAACATAACTACTCTCTTGTGAGAAATAATTATCTTTTGATTTTTTACTTCTTGATTTTAACCTAAGAACCTGAACAAAAAATTAAAACATATCCGTATGGACCTATAAATTCATGAGAAATGTTAACTGAAGCTTCATTTAAATTGTATGCTTTAATTATTACATTAACTACAACTTTAATAATTTAAATTGGTCACTTACATATTTCCCATTAGGGGGAGCAGAACATTTTTGTGTTCCTATTACAACGTTGTACATTACAGCTGACTATCTATAGAGAAAAAGATTTCATTATTCAAAATAAAATAAATCTAAAATTACAGTAAAATAATATGTGTAGTGCCTTTTTTAGTTATTTGATTATTCTAGGAAATTTTTATGAAATAATATATTAGTAGTGCCATTAGAACAATATAATAAAAAGTGTCTCTTTGCTGGAAGGAAATGTATGCTTTTGGAGAGACACAGAGCTTTGTAACACTTTCTGAGTCCCAGGTAATTGATATGTCGCTACAATTCAACAGACTGTTAGTGGCAGGTTGTTCCTAATTCTGGGCTTTGTTGTCTTCAACACAGAATCCCTGGCTTACAGCATATGAGCCGCACAATCTTTGCGCATTTGTAGAACCTTATGGTTTCAGGGGCTTTCTATGGAATACAATTTGCAGAAGTCATAGCGATAATCTAAACATCTAAAATACATTATACCCAAAGGATACAGAAAACCAGTCAATGAAAAACCTTCATCCATTTTTTACCCTAAATTACATAAAAAAATTACCCTAAGTTACAGTAATATTTAAACTACAAATTGCTATAATTATGAAATGCCTATATTATGTTTACTGAGTTTTCAAACCTAACCTGCATTAAGTGTGCCTGCTTTAGCTATAGAAATTAGAGGGAAACAGTGTGGTCAATGACACAAAATGCTATCTGCAGTCTATTCTATACACTGTTCTTAGGCTTAGTACACAAATGACTTAAAGTGTATCTAAACCCAAAAACAAACATTTCATATATTGTAGCTAATTAGGCCCAGATGTAGTGGCAATTCTTCAATTAACAGATTTCCTGTCCCTTCGAGTCTACACTGATTTCTTCACTGTATCTATGAAGGAAGCTATGTTGTCACACAAGTTGGATTTCAGACATGCCTTTGTTGATCTCAATTACATGGTGGATTAATGGGACCAACATGATAAAGCTCCTTGTGCTTTCCTTTCACTCTTTAAGTTATGTTTATTATTTTAACAAAAAGGTTACAAAACACAATACATCACCATAAAGTACATCATAAATTACAAAAGACATTAAAATCTCAGACACGACATAACATAAATACAATAACCTGCATATATACAATAGGTGTGTCTTCTAGAACCTTACCATAATTACCAAGTATAACAAGATTTTTCCCCCAGGAGGAAAGAGGTAGCATGAGAGGTGGAGACACCCCTCTTCTACAGCAAATGCATGAACTCCAAGGAACAAATCTAGAGTAAGGTTTCTCACCGCTCCAGGTGAACCCTGTGCACAATCAAGGACCGATGGATTACCAAGGTGCTGGCAATGCACATAGCAATAGTGGACTGAAGAGAAGGATATGGACAGCCGCACTCTTAAAATAAAGTTGTCTTTATTTTCCACTGAACATGCAATATCACAGCAATCACAAAGACAGGACAGCCGACGCGTTTCGCACTCAAGGTTAGTGCTTAATCATGGCTGAAGAATGGTTCAAATGCAATAAACTTTATACTAAAAGAAGTACAAACATGTGATGATAATTAACCGATGGCAACATGCAATCAATTAGAGCACGGTGCACTCCCAAAATCAAAACAGCTGAGTGAAGTCATGTGTATGAAAACCCACATCCCCCCCATTCCTTATATAACCCCACCAAATGCATGTAGATAAATTTCAAAACTTGGTTATATCCACACATTAATAGAAGGTGAATGAAAAAGTGAATATGAGAAAAAATATTATTATTAGGTGAATATAAAAAGAATATATATATATAAAAATATCCTATATCATGTTATACCGCATATGTATCTATTTATTTATCCAAAAAGAAGACTTTGTGGTAACCGAATTTTAATGATTATAAAAAAGTGATGCATCCATATAGTGACACCTGAAACAGCTCATGTGAATATAAGTGATATAACCTAGGATATAAGTATAAATCCTAAAAATCTGGAATGTGGTGTGAAATATAGAATGACTAATACGCAAGTGTAGATAATCTAAATAGGTATATGAAGACAAAAAAATATATATAATAATAATAATAGATCGCTATGCATGGAATAGTGTGAAAAATTATTATTGTAGTTATAATAATAAAAAAATGTAGAGGGATAGATCCCTTATTTAAAAATAATAATTACTATTAAATTGTGTGAACATGAATGAGTATGCATGTCTAAATAGAAACATGTGTATAGATGCGTTGGTAAATGTACTCATATGTTCATGAAAATTCCTCATAATGTCTAAAAAAGAGAAACCTGCATAGTGCATATTGGTATATATGAAAAACTATAAAATGAAAATACAGATACAGACGATTTGAACTATGAAAATAAATCGTACTGGGGCCTCCTGCACTTAATCCAAGATGCAACACAAAAAAAGTAAATCAATTATTGCAACAGGATAAAGGTGTGAGTGCATATTAATTGACAGAGCATGTAACAATTGCTGCTGAGGTTAAAATCTATATTAATATTTTAGGAAAGAAATTTTATATAAGTTGAGATGGCATGTATGTGTGGATAGGGGCCCCGACCTGACAGGAACCCGATGCCACACATGAGCCGATAGGATCGGGCACTCGAAAACAAGTAAAACCAATGTTGTATGGTGTACTAACACATTAGTATCAGTGCCTATTTAGGTATATGTCCCCACTCTCGCAGTCAAGTCGCGTGATACACATGATAATCGCGCGAGAGACGGACAAAAACTAGCAAATGACCATATAGATATAGTAATCGATGCTCAGAGAATATGTACACATGCATGCAATGGGAAGAAATTGACCCCATACATGCATGCATACATAAAACCAAACCATCAGGTCACGCCAGTAAAGTCCTGATGGATATGAATCCATCAGTGTAAAGGGCTATCCGATCCGATAAAAAAGGCAAAAGGAGAGGGCAAAAGAAAAAGAGGGAAATGGGAAGTGTATAAATAGCGAACCTGGAAAAAGGGGAAGAAAAGTCATGTTAACATAGTGTTAAAAGGTATATGGGTAATATATGCTCCAATAATGGAGCATGATAAGAACCATGATATAGCAGGGTTCACTAGATTAATGCCGAGAAGAGATCTAGAATATAGACATTTGATCATACCGGCCGGTTAAAGGGGAGTAGGGTAAAAACAGAAAAGTAAAAAAAGTGCTAGCAACCAACTGGGATCGCCTGCAACTTCAAAACGATCAAATCTGCCCGTGTATGGCCAGAATGGATAAAAATGTGCATATATGGAAGAAAATATGCATTTGTAAACTACTACTCGGCATGAATCAGGAAAACCCGCTATGCAGAACCCTCGTTTACAAAAGGTCCTAAAAAAGTGGACCAAATGATAAACCTGCATGAAAAATGTGAATTGATTGAATTGAAGACAAAAGAAGAAGAAACAATGGGGAAAGAGGCTGTAAGATGTATAAGAGGCTTGATGTATGTACCTGATAACCGAGTATAGAATTATAATGTATGGTGGTGCTAATGTAGGTACTAATACGAGCACAGCAAGTATAGTATAAAACTGATCTCTCATATGTAAGAGTGTCCGATAACAATAACTCGGACCAACCCGAACGCAGAGAATGAACAAAATAATATAAGCTGGTCAGGTGGAGCATGGACAGCGGGAGACCAATATGCAAAAGGTACTATGGATGAACTATACATAAATCGTTCTAATCGTAAAAATGGGATACATCCCATTCAAAATTGAGTCCTTTTGGCAATCTGGAATTTAAATGAAATATCCAGAATACTTCTTGTTTGCACAAAAGCTTAAACTTATCTCCGCCCCTAACTGGACAGACGATTTTCTCCATACCTTGTATAGACAAACTGGAAATATCTTTGGAATGTACACTATTCCAGTGCCTTGCCACATTAGTGCCATGGTCTTTGTCAATGTCATATAAATGGTCGCTAAGTCTGTCCCGTAGCCTTCTTATCGTCCTACCTACATACTGTACATTGCAAACATTGCAAGTAATAACGTACACCAAAAACCTGGTATTACAATTGATAAATTGTTTTATACCAAAGTTTCTATCATTGGAACATGATCGTACAGTGGAACCGGTTTTGATCAATGGACAGTATCTGCAGTTATTAGTACCACATTTGTAGGTGCCCGTGAAGTTTAGCCAGGTTTGCGAACTACGTTTGGATTGAAATAAACTGGGTGATAAAACACCCCCCAAGGTAGGAGCCCTACGGCTGACAGTTCTAATGCCCTTAGATAGGATGGACTCATAAACATCATCATTGTACAGTACCGGTAAATATTTGGTGATGATCTGTCTGATCCTGTAAAATTCCGTACTGTATGGAGTGGAAAAAGTGGGGATCGGCTCTTCGGGAGTGGATCCCGTGTTCCGACTGCCAGATTTCCCATCACTCAATAATGATGTTCTGTGTACTACATCCACCTTGCGAAGGGCATTGTTGATGACTTTGGCTGAATAGCCTCTAATTTTAAACCTAGATGCCATCTCCTGTGCTTCAGTCAGCTGATGAAGTGCAAAGTCTTTTTAGTCTGAGAAATTGCCCATAGGGAATGCTCCTAATAGTGTGGGGAGGATGAGACGAGTCGGCACGTAATAAAGCATTGCCGGCTGTACCCTTCCTATATAGACTTGTAGAGACCACGCCACCCGCACCCGTAAGCTTCACGTCCAAAAATTCTATGGTTACCAATTGTAAGTTGCCAGTGAAGCGGAATATTTAAATCATTATCATTAAGAAAATGCAGCCACTCATCAAGATCCGCTAATTCATCAGAGATGATGAAGAGCAGATCGTCGATGTAACGACAGTATAGAACGGTGTCCTTTCGATGGGGGCTACCACATCCAAAAATGCGGGACCTTTCCCACCATCCCATATAGAGATTAGCCAGGGAAGGTGAGAACTTAGCACCCATGGAGGCCCCGCACCTCTGGAGGTAGTAGACCCCGTCGAACATAAAGAAGTTATGAGTCATTCCATGTTATTACACATAACTTAATTTCTGAGCTTATTTGTTTTGGGTTGTTTGTATGTATGGACTTCAAGGGTTGTTACCGACATGTGGTGAACATTTCCTGTCAATAGCACCTTTAGAAATATATTTATCTACAAAAATGGTGAAATGTAAAATTTTAAAATAAGGCCTAATTTTTTTGTATAAGCACAGTGTCTCTCACTATTGAGTCCACACCTCTTTTAATACAAGAAAGTATCTTGCTCATCTTGCAGCCCAGCATTGTATGCTGTTATTAAGTCCATGGTCAACTAGGTCACTAAACCCTTCTCCATCACAAATTCTCAGTTTTACTTCTTAAATTGCTTGACACTTTCATGTTTTTGTGTGCATAGATATACAGTTATCAACGTTAAACCCTTATTTGTCATGTAGTTTCCCAATCAGCAAGTGCTCTGACAGTAAAGAACACTTTCCTCAATCTACTGTAAGATTAAACCTCTTTTCTGTTAATCTCAAATTATGGCCACGTGTCCTCTTCAGGGACCTTAGAGTAAACAGTTGATTACAATTACTGTCGTCACCTTTGAAATACTTATACACAATAATCATATTCCCATTAAGTGCCTCTTCCAGTGCCTTCAGAGTGAATACGGTAACTATAATGTAAGTAATGTAAATGTAATTAATCCCCATAGCTGAGGTCCTCCATCCCCCTTATTAATTTTGTTGCCCTTTGCTGAACTCTCTCTAATTTAACACTATATTTCCTGAGGATTGGTGACCAAAACTGAACTGATTTTTCAAGATGAGGTGGAACCAGTGTTTTGTAAGGGAATAAAATGATTGATTTATCTCTGAAAAATATACCTTCTTTTAATGCATGACAGCATTTTGCCAGCTTGTAAGCTGCAGCTTGGCATTGCATGCTATTGCTTAGTCTGTGCTCTACTTTTGGTACCCACGTGAATAAATGTACCTTTTTTAATATTCAACCTAACCTGCCATGTAGCTGGCCAACTACCTATTTTTTCAAGGTCTTCCTGTAATGATGCTAAATCTTTTGCTGGAGTTATTTCAATGCATAATTTGGCAGCATCAGCACACACTAAAATTTAGCTCTTAATTGCAACCTCTGTATCATTAATAAACAAACTGAACAGCTTTGGCCCCAAGGCAGAACCATTCACAACTTCAGACCATTTAGAGAATGAGCCATTTATCACTAATCTTTGAACTAATTAGTGTAACCAGTATTATCCATGTACATACAATTTTATCAACTCCAACAGATCTTAATGTATAGATTAAAAGTTTATGAGATACAGTACCAAATGCTTTAGAAAAATCTAGATAAACTACATCCACTGGACTTCCACAATCCAAGTTCTCACTTACTTCTTCATAGAACGATAAAATATTGGCTCTGAAAAGAACGGTCATTCATAAATCCATAGAAAGGGAGAACAAAGGAAGCGCCACCTAAGTGCAGTATTAAAATCAGGATTTTAATGGCAAGGTACATAAAAACACTCACAAGAGAGATAAATTAAACAAAATCTCATCTGTTATTCGGTGTTCCAGGGGACTTCTAGTGTCCGGAAGGGGCCCTAATGTGTGGCTGTGTTGGTAGGGTATCCGCTTGTGTCCTAGAGGTACTATTTATATGTCTGTGCTGTGGGACAACAGATCCAAGCGCGGGCACCCGTTGTAATTTGCCACACAAGGAAAACCCAGGGTAACAATAATAATGATGACATGTCATGATGGCAAAAGTCAATAGGGGAACAAAGTTCAGTACGTGGCAGGAATTTTGTCAAAAGATCCGAATTGTGAAAAACATCAATCACATGCATTTGGAAGATCAGATACATTTAAAATACGGGAAGTATTCCTTAGGACATATTCGAAAAGCTTAAGAGCAAGATAATATGAAATAAAAGGATTACAAAGTTATAAATTGTCATTTAAAACATTACTCATATATGCATGGGCAGTCCCTAGAAACAGGTCTTAGTGCTAGTACTCAACCCCAGGAATGAAATATACCTTTGTGAGGGGGAGGGCCTTGATACTTATAAAAAAGGTAATAAATGGGTGCGTGCGTCCGCATGGACAATCACACATACCTTTGCGCAGGTGAGAACAGTGGATGCTTATAGACGCACATATGTGTGCATGTACGCAAAAATACACACACAGGGTCATAAGTGTGCTAAGGGTACACTTGTGCTTAATGTATTAAGCATGCCTATCCAGACTGATCAGTGTGACTTGTACAAGTCCATGACTAACAGGAGTCTATGATGAGTATGACTATAACGTAAAAAAATATGTATATATATATATATATATATATATATATACACATACATACATACACACACACACACACACACACACACAATAAGAGTTTAGAACATATATGGTACAACTGTTATAAAAGCCATATGGGCCTGTGAAATATTATACTTACTTACTTACTATGGTTGCAAGTCATAGGCCTCGTACACACGACCATTTTCCTCGACAAAATCCATCAAGAAAAATGCTGGCAGAGCATTTTTGCAGAGGAAAACGGTTGTGTGTATGTTTTTCGTTGAGAAAACTGTTGTGGATCTCGACAAGAAAAAAAGAGTCTCGTCGGGAGTCTCAATTTCCTCGTCGGGTTTCTCGTCGGGCTGGTTTACGACGAGAAACACGTTAGTGTGTACGCTTAGAAACGCGCGCATGCTCAGAATAAAGTATGAGACGGGAGCGCACCTTCGGTAAAAGTAGGGTTCGTAATGGAGATAGCACATTTGCCACGCTGTAAAAATTATTGCATCGTTTAAATGCTGCACATTTAAATCATCTTTAGAATGGTACAATAATGAATTTATTTTGCTGCTGATATTCACACAGAGTTCTGACTAACTTTTTGTAACATTTGTCATGCCGATCTCATGAATATTTTTGAATAATTTATAGAGATAGAGATAGAGATATATATATTTTTTTTAAATACAGATCTTCATTTTTAATTATTATTTAATTTCTAGTCATCTCCACGATAATTTTTTTTAATTGTTGTGTCAAGTTACCACAATTTTAACATTATTGTTTGTTGTTATTTGATCTGTCCCTTTATAATTAGACCTTTTGTATTTTTTTTAAAGTTAACCTGCCTACTGACAAGCAAAATTTTTGGGTTGATTAAAAACACATAGGCAAGTATGAACGGTAAAAAAAAAAAAAAAGACCATTTATTCTGGTAAAGAATAGAAATAAAATAAATAGAAGGCAGCACTGAAGAACCCACTGCCATTTGTGCAACTCTGTGTGGACACTAAAATTGGGACATTGAGAAGCACATACAGGAGGGAGCCCAATCTGGTCCTGGACTCCCAGAGGTCAGGAACAGCAGCAGGTCAGATATATGTCCCAAGTCTGTGGTACTACAGCAGGCTGCCTTCTGTCAGACCACCTTGAAGCAAGGCAATCACTTCCTGGTCTTCTCTGCAGCCTGCCCTGCAACCTTCTCTGCAGCCTGCCCTGCAACCTTCTCTGCAGCCTGCCTTCTCCGCTTGGCTGGAGCCTGTGCCGGAGGAGGAGGAGATGAAGGTGGAGGAGATGAAGGTGGAGGAGGAGGAGGAGAAGAAGGTGGAGGAGGTTGAGAATAAGCAAGTGGGGGAGGATGGCCGTGGCTACAAATGACCGTGTCCTCGGTAAGTACCCCCCTCACCCCCTTATTAAGAGTGGCTCAAATATGAGGCGTTGTTCCTCGGACATTTGGCTAATTTTGGCCATTACAAGGGTGCCATAGCCCTCTTCAGGGGTGGTAGGCTGCTGGAGGGTGGCCTGTGCCTCTCTAATCAGGGACAGTGCTGCCTCGCTCACCCTCATATCCCTCCTGGCCCTTCTTGTTGGAAGGCGGATGGGAGGCACCTGGCACCTTGTGCTGCCACTTGGCCCTGCCACTTCCTCTATGCCACTCCTGCCACCTCCTCTGTGCCACTCACCTCGTCCTCCTCCTGCCTGACACTTTCCAGACCCTCGTCCAGACTGATGTCCTCCTGTGTATAAAAAAGGGACAGTTTGAGTTTTGGGTTTAACAATCACACACAGTGTTCAGCTCATGACTGATTGATTGATTGAAAATAAATAGAAAATACATTTATTCTGACCCCAGCAGTTTTCATTCTTTTCTCCCCAACTTTATGGGCCACTACTGTCTATTGATATGGAAAACACTTTTAGATCAAACATCATATATTTTTTACATATTAACATCTATTTTACAGCATCTATGTTCACCAAAACGTGCTCTAAGGACCCTGATGGTTCTTCTGAAACAATCCACAAGGACATGTGAGGCAGTATTTAACATAGTCCATGGAACAGTTGTAAAATTATTTTAGGGTATAGCTTTTCCCTTTAACAGAGAAAGTTTTTTGCCATGGTGGACAAATTGGCATGTCAAGCAGAGAGATTTTTTTGCACTGGTACATCCCCACTTGAGGGATGAGGACCAGAGGTGCCAAGGTAGATGGAGTGCGTTTAATCTTACTAGGAGCAATTTTTATTTTAATGTCTCTAGCTTCCCTATATGCTATTTTGGGTTTAATGGCAACTGTAGTCTTCAAGTGAGGGTCTTCAAGCAGTATTGACCAATGTGCAGCTAAGATTTTTTTTTTTTTTTTTGTATTTGGCATGGAATTGTGTAATTAATCTTGTGGGTTATTTGGCAGCAGGAGGTGATGGTATACAAGGGCCAGTGGGAAGACTGCTATAGTTGTTGAAGGCCTCATCTACTAGGGAAGTGGGGTAACACTTATCCAGGAATTTCTGTGAAATGAGTTGGCCATGAATATTGTAGTCTGTGTTCCTAGTGCCATCTCTACGGAGGTGGCAGAATTGGCTACGTGGGATATTGCTGACCCATCTGGGGTGATGACAACTGTCAAAATGAATAAAGGAATTCTCTGCAGTGGGTTTGATAACATTTTTGGGATATATAGCTCCATTGTCATGACATAGTTAAAGCGGATCTCCCACGCAAAATCGTTTTTTTTTTTAAATGGTATTTTAAAATGTGTAATAGCACTGCTGTGCTAAACTCACGTTTCTGGTGTTCCCCCGCCGCTCCGCTGTAATATTGTCCCCAATAAATAGTTATAATCTGTGTTTTCCTGCCGTTGCCATCTTAGCTATGGGCGTTGGATTCCCATAGGCAGGCACTTCCTATTTGCGGTGGATGCTGTCCCAGCATCCACCGCTCGTTCTCGTGCATTCGCACTGGCTATGGTGACCGGCGGTGTGAGCGAAGTCGCGCGATGTTTTCTAACAGAGACAAGTAGAGATGCTCCTCCAGCACTCTACAATAAACCCCGCCCTTCACAGTACTGCCTGACTGACATCCCCATCTGGAATATAATAATTAGGGAGCTCTGAGACTGTCTCCCAGCAGACACAGCGCGGCACAGGAAACTGGAGAAAACCCGTTGGAAACCCGAGGGGGGGGCAGACCAGAAGCCTGGCTAATTAATAAGGTACACTAATACTAAATTTAATGAAAATAGCCGATTCATCATTGTTTAGGAGCAGTATGAATATGGAGCTGCAGTTGTATTGAAGGTGGAGATCCGCTTTAAGCTAAGGAGTTGGGATCGGAGACATAGGTAAAGGATAAGCCCAAGGAGTTTTGGTTGCAGTATTGCACACAGGTGTTGATTTCCTGAAGTGAACCTTCCCATATGATCACTATGTCATCAATGTAATGTTCATAGTGGATCACATGGGTGGCAAAGGGATGGTTAGTGGAAAGATACATGCGTTCCCAGAAGCCCATTGTGAGACTGGCATAGCTGGGGGCAAAGTTAGCACCCACAGCTGTGCCATTAGTATGCAGAAAATGAGTCTCTGATTCAAAATAATTTTGTTTAAAGCGGAGGTTCACCCTAAAAAATTATATACCATTCCATCCAGCATACTGCCGACATGTACAGTATGCTGTTTTTTTTTTGCGCTATACATACCTGCGGGGAATAGGCGTTCCTATGAAGAGGCGTAGATGATTGACATGCGGCTAAGGCGCGTCATGCGTTCCGAAAATAGCCAGACTGGGACTCGGCTCTATACGGCGCCTGCGCACAGACTAGGAGCTGACTGGGCAGGCACCGTATATAGCCGGCTATTTTCGGAACGTGTGACGCTCCTTAGCCGCACGTCAATCATTTACGCCTCTTCATAAAAACGCCTATTCCCTGCGGGAGTCTGAAAAGAAAAAGAAAGATTAAACGGTATGTACTGCACAAAAAAAAACAGCATACTGTACATATCGGCAGTATGCTGGATGGAATGGTATATAATTGTTTTAGGGTGAACCTCCGCTTTAAGGCAGAACTGTAGGGCTTCCAAGATAAAACGGGCTTGCTGGGATTGGTGTGGGGATCATTGGTCAAAAAATGTTCAACCGCCTTTATCCCCACGTCATGGGGGATAGAGGGATACAAAGGTGACACTAGGGAGAGCCACCAGTAGGTAGGCTCCCATTTATAGGGCTTAAGCATGTGTAATAGATGAGGTCCATCACATATATACGAAGGTAGGAGTTGTGCCAGAGGCTGAAGGAATTGGTCAATATAAACTGAAAATACACTCGTTACACTATCCATGGCCGCCACACATTTTTTGCACTAACAGTTATTGTTACCTATTGTTTCATAAATCCATGCTGGTTGTTACTTATACCTTTCTATGAATTTATGTAAAGCGTCCCTTAACATTCCCTCAAATACTGAATAGATGGTACCATTCCAGTCAATAAAGTGTTTTTGGAATTTAGAAATAGTGGCTTGACTATTAGCCCTTATTTACACATGCAGTGCTTTCTAAAGAGTGATCTGTGTTTGGAACTCTCTTAACCACTTCCCGACCGCCGCATGTACATATACGTCGGCAGAATGGCACATACAGGCACATTGGCGTACCTGTACGTCCCTGCCTAGACGTGGGTCGGGGGTCCGATCGGGACCCCCCCGCTACACGCGGCGGTCAGGTTCCCTCGGGGAGCGATCCGGGATGACGGCGCGGCTATTTGTTTATAGCCGCTCCGTCGTGATCGCTCCCCGGAGCTGAAGAACGGGGAGAGCCGTATGCAAACACGGCTTCCCCGTGCTTCACTATGGCGCTGCATCGATCGAGTGATCCCCTTTATAGGGGAGACTCGATCGATGACGTCATTCCTACAGCCACACCCCCCTACAGTTGTAAACAAACACTAAGTGTACACTAAATCCTACAGCGCCACCTGTGGTTAACTCCCAAACTGCAACTGTCATTTTCACAATAAAGAATGCAATTTAAATGCATTTTTTGCTGTGAAAATGACAATGGTCCCAAAAATGTGTCAAAATTTCCGAAGTGTCCGCCATAATGTCACAGTCACGAAAAAAAATCGCTGATCGCCGCCATTAGTAGTAAAAAAAAAAAATTTAATAAAAATGCAATAAAACTATCCCCTATTTTGTAAACACTATAAATTTTGCGCAAACCAATCGATAAACGCTTATTGCGATTTTTTTTACCAAAAATAGGTACAAGAATACGTATCGGCCTAAACTGAGGGAAAAAAAATGTTATATATGTTTTTGGGGGATATTTATTATAGCAAAAAGTAAAAAATATTGAATTTTTTTCAAAATTGTCGCTCTATTTTTGTTTATAGCGCAAAAAATAAAAACCGCCGAGGTGATCAAATACCACCAAAAGAAAGCTCTATTTGTGGGGGAAAAAGGACGCCAATTTTGTTTGGGAGCCACGTCGCACGACCGCGCAATTGTCTGTTAAAGCGACGCAGTCCCGAACTGTAAAAACACCTTGGGTCTTTAGGCAGCATATTGGTCCGGTCCTTAAGTGGTTAAGAGGCCCCCCCAACCAAGTGTAAATGAGGCCTTACTGAGCTAAGTTCCCAAAGGGCTCGTAGGTATAAGTCATTTAGCCCTGGTGATTAGTTCACAGTAGGTTTCTCTAGTCTTTTTTGTACCTGGTTTTCTGTCTACCACAGAGGTATCATTGGTTAAACATCGTTAATATCACTATTAAAAATATCAAACCCATCTTTTTCATCTGTAAAAAAAAAAATGTTTTAATACATCAGTCTTTTCCCTGTCATTTGTGAAGAAATGTTTTGACTTTGTCTTCAAATATCAAATCTGTTTTGTGAATGTTCATAAATAAAATAAAAATATAATAAAAAATATAATAAAAAATAAATTGTATAACTGCAACCTAGCCTTCCCTTATTTTGAAAATTTGTTTAAAATCTGCATTGCTTGACATTAATAGGTCCAGCAGATTATTATTTCTAGTTGGAACTTCTAAAAAAACTCTATATAAACAGTCCAACTAAATTCCCTTTGACAATACTTGCTCTTAAGACCCCTTTCGCACTAGGGTGTTTTTCAGACGCTTTATCGCAAAAAAAAAGTGCCTGTAAAGCACCTAAAAGAAGCCTCATCTGCAATCCCAATGTGGAAGCCCAAGTGCTTTCACACTGATAAATCTAAAATGAGTGCCAAGAATATCCCAGGAAACCGTGTCTGTTAGCAGGATAGAAGAAAGCCTCCACCTCTTATTCCTTATCTGCTTACCGACTGGATTTGATCGATAATTTAAGAGATCACATAAGCATGTGGCTCATCAGCCCTGCTGTTTCTTAGATATTCCTGTGTGTAGTCTCCACCTTTACATTCACAAATGGGTCTCGAGCAAGTCACCCCGCAAATGATGGCCTAGGAGGAAAAGAAAGGATGCCAACATAGAGTAGTACCGTAATATAAAAGCAATTTATTAAGATAATGGTTGCACTTACATTTCAGTAGAATAAAAATAGCGTGTAATAATATAGCCGGCCGGCTCTCTTATTCCGCCCGTCCTTCCGGATGGTCGTGAAGGTATACAGTGGTGACGTCAGCACGCCACTCCTCACTACGCCGTTTCGTCCAATAGCAGACTTCTTCCAGGGGCACGAGCGGCGTGCTGACTCACCACTTCTTATTCATTTGCAGCGCTCATGGACTGCCCAGCTCTGACATCCGGGGACCAAGGACGTGGATCCACCATCTTTAGACAGGGATCGTTGCCCATAGTATGTTAAAATACATACTAGGAACTTGATATTATTATCAATCTACTGAGAGAATAATAGGTTGACATATTAGACAATCTATGTAGAAAATTATATAGGGACTTTAAGCTGAGTGTCTGTTAGCCGGACAGAGGTGGCATTACTCCCGTCCGATCTACAAAACACCTTCCTCAAGTAACAACTTTAAAATCAATAAAACATAAAATATATCAGGATGTGTCTCATATATATATATATATATATATATATATATATATATATATATATATATATATATATATATATATATATTACCGTGACTCTGCACGTGTATATAATTAAAAATCTGTATAATAAGATATGTGTAGCAAATTGAATGCCACAACAAACTGGCAGAATGTATGTATACAGATCAGAATGAAAATAGCCCATATATTAGAATAAACACCATGTATTTATCCAACTGGGAGGACAGAAACGAAACACTATGGTGTGCACTCATTACATGGCAAAGGGACATAATGTTTAAAGCTTTGGACCTTGTTTACTCATAGTTGGGTAAGGAGTATGGCAATTAATTGGCATTCCTATTGGCTTGTGGAAATGAATATAAACCAGACCTAGTAACAGGATAGCATTACAGGCTATCACCAATGCCGTAGATGCCAGGTCTGCAAGTTAAATAAGATTAAATCTAAAAAAACTTCAACATTCTTTTCAACCAATACTTCTAGGGAACACAAAATTGAGCCCTTTATAACTTGTAGTTCGACCGGTATTGTGTATTTTTTACAATGTCCATGTGGACAACAATATATTGGTAGGACGAAACGATCAATGCAGGTGAGATTGGGTGAACATATTGCCAATATAAGATCAGGTTTTCCCCAACACTAAGTGTCATACCATTACGATCAACATCATAATCGAAACCCAGAGGGCACACTCTTCTTGGGGATCGATAAATTTGATCCTCATTGGAGAGGAAGCTCTTTGGTAAGGGAGTTATCTAGGCTAGAAATGGCCTGGATATATCGGGTTCACACTTACACCCCCTATGGGTTAAATGGTGACACTGATGTCAACGCATTTATTGACAATGGCTAGTTCAGCTTTAGGTCACTTTTTTTAGACATTAAGCATATTGTGAACCAGCTCTGGGATCTGGGTAGACCTCGGCCTCAAATTTGCTATCCTGTTACTAGGTCTGGTTAAGGTCTGGTTTATATTCATTTCCACAAGCCAATAGGAATGCCAATTAATTGCCATACTCCCTACCCAACTATGAGTAAACAAGCTCCATAGTTTTAAGCATTATGTCCCTTTGCCATGTAATGAGTGCACACCATAGTGTTTTGTTTCTGTCCTCGCAGTTAGATAAATACATGGTGTTTATTCTAATATATGGGCTATTTTTTATTCTAATATATGGGCTATTTTCATTTGGATCTGTATACATACATTCTGCCAGTTTGTTGTGGCATTAAATTTGCCACACATATCTTATTACAGATTTTTTATTTTAATTATATACACGTGCGGAGTCAGGGTAATATATATAGGAGACACATCCTGATATATTTTATGTTTTATTGATTTTATAGTTGTTACTTGAGGAAGGTGTTTTGTAGATCGGACGGGAGTAATGCCACCTCTGTCCGGCTAACAGACACTCAGCTTAAAGTCCCTATATAATAAGTTTCTACATAGATTGTCTAATATGTCAACCTATTATTCTCTCGGTAGATTGATAATAATATCAAGTTCCTAGTATGTATTTTAACATACTATGGGCAACGATCCCTGTCTAAAGATGGTGGATCCGCGTCCTTGGTCCCCGGATGTCAGAGCTGGGCAATCCATGAGCGCTGCAAATGAATAAGAAGTGGCGAGTCAGCACGCCGCTCGTGCCCCTGGAAGAAGTCTGCTATTGGACCAAACGGCGTAGGGAGGAGCGGCGTGCTGACGTCACCATTGTATACCTTCAAGACCATCCGGAAGGACGGGTGGAATAAGAGAGCCAGCCAGCTATATTATTACACGCTAGTTTTATTCTACTGAAATGTGAGTGCAACCATTATCTTAATAAATTGCTTTTATATTACGGTACTACTCTATGTTGGCATCCTTTCTTTTCCTCCTGGGCCATCATTTGCGGGGTGACTTGCTCGAGACCCATTTGTGAATGTAAAGGTGGAGACTACACACATGAATATCTAGGAAACAGCAAGGCTGATGAGCCACATGCGTATGTGATCTCTTTAATTAGAGATCAAATCCAGTCGGTAAGCTGATAAGGAATTAGAGGTGGAGGCTTTCTTCTATTCTGCTAACAGACACGGTTTGCTGGGATATTCTTGGCACTCATTTTAGATTTACCTTGGAATTGCATGGGAATTCAACACCATATGAACTCTTGAATACCATTTGTATCACTATATGTGGTTTGCACTGGTGTTTATTATGTGTGCACATGTTATTTTATTTTAATTTATTTTATATTATATGAATTTTGATTAGCACATTTTTTTATTTTATGTGTTCAATACACGTATTAATCATGTATGCATATGTTCATATATATCAATATTGATCACTCATTTTGATAATCAGTTTACGCAGCGCAGCATATTATTTATTTACTTTGTTTATGTTTTATCTGACATTATTTGCTGCAGCAGCATCTTTCACTTGTTTATTCCATTATTGCTTAGAATTAATTTGCACTTTTATACCCACCTCAATAGAACGACGGTCATTGCAACATTTTATCTTGCACGGTATTTGCGCAATAATTTTTCAAACGCCTTTTTTTGGAAGAAATTTTTTTTTATTAATTTAAAAAAAAATAAAACAGTAAAGTTAGCCCAAAAATGTTATTGTAAAATATAAAAGATTATGTTACGCCGAGTAAATAGATACCTAACTTGTCATGCTTTAAAATTGAGCACGCTTATGGAATGGCGCCAAACTTCGGTACTTAAAAATCTCTATAGGCAACGTTTTGAACATTTTTACAGGTTACCAGTTTAGATTTACAGAGGAGGTCTAGTGCGAGAATTGTTGCTGGCACTCTAACGCACGCGACGATACCTCACATATGTGGTTTGAACGGCGATTTCATATGTGGGCGGGACTTGCGTGTGCGTTCGCTTCTGCGCGCGAGCTACCGGGGACAGGGGCGTTTACATTTTTTTTTAATCATGTTATTTTTTTATTTTACTTATTTCTTTTTTTACACATACATACATATACATATACATATATATATATATATATATATATATATATATATATATATATATATATATATATATATATATATATATATATATTCGCTTTTATTCCTATTACAAGGAATGTAAACATCCCTTGTAATAGGAAATGTGTGTGACAGGTCCTCTTTATGGGGAGATGCGGGGTCAAGAAGATCCCACATCTCTCCTCCAGGCTGGAAAGCATTAGATCGAGAAAAAAATTTCACCGATCTCATATTTACTAGCCGCAATCGCGTCTTTGTTTACTTCCGGGTACCCGGGCGTGACGTCATCACATCGCGCCCGGGCCTCCAACGGTCACCATGTGGTCACCAGTCATCTCTATGCTTCCTAGCCTGCGCTGGACGATTATTTCTCCGGGCCCCCGATGGCACGGGAGAGCCCGGAGAAGCACCGAATGGCGGTGGGAGGGGAAAGATGTCCCCTCCCGCCGCCTATAAGAACGATCAAGCGGTGGAACTGCCACTATGATCGTTCTTATCGTGCACAGAATCGCCGGCACGAAAGAATGATATCTGAATGATGCCTCTAGCTGCAGTCATCATTCAGATATCACTGCACAAAGCCCAGGATGTCATATGATGTCCACCCAGGATGGGAGATCCCCTCTGTGGACGCCAAATGACTATGGGCCAGTAGTGAAGTGGTTAAAGAGTCACACCTCAAACAAAATATATAAAAAATATGAAAAATGTATTGACATACATTTAAAAAACACATACAATATAACAACTTGTTAATGAATATCAATGCATAAAAACTGTATCACATAAAAAAAACTTTTTGATGGGACCTACAAATGCCATAAAGATACCATCATCAATCTGGAGCAACTGTGTAACTAATCTCGATGCGTTTCATGAGACAACTCTCGCTTTTTTGAGGAGAGGCACAGGTGAGTATGGTTAGTTGAAATACCCTTGCCAACTCACACCACGGTGGTCAGGCTGCAAAGTATATAAAAAAAAAAAACTCATCTATAGCCATGTATATGGTACCCCAAAAGGGAAAAGTTTAAATCAATAGAGCCTGCCAAGAGGTCCACTATTCTTCACCTGGGAGCTGTGAAGGGGCAGGGAGATTACAAACAAATGTGTGCTCACAACGAGGAGACCTGGGGATTGATGTTGGATCCAGCAAGGGAAGAAAAATGGCACACACCCTTGGAGGAGAGAGACAAAAATGGCCAGAGATCAGTTCACATTGCAGACATAGTCTCAGGGTCAGCTTTAGCCAACAGGTGACCTATAAGAAGCAAAAAAAAAAAATTATATATATTTATCTATCCAGTAGCCTGTGTATTGATAAGCTGCCACATCTCTGCTCCTCAGCTGCAGCAAGTTATTAACTGTTGGATGAGTCAACTACTTGCTCCGCCAGTCAGTCACTGTGGTTTCTCCCGCTGGTTCATATGAACTGTAAAAGAGTTTAATATAGTGGGAGGAACTACAACAGCTGGAGAGGGAGTAAATAATCTACACATCAAGAAATGCAGAATACTTGCAGCAACAAAAGTGCAAAGTAGTGTTGGCGTTTAAAAACACGGGCCACAGGAAAGGTAAGTATTTAAAAGCTTCTTGTACAGGTGACCTCTTTGGTAAAAGGGACCCTGTGGTGATAGAGTGAGTTTTTAAGCACTTTTTTCACACATGGCTCCTACTTATACTTACAGAAAGAAATCGCATTTTTTTTTTTTTAAAAGGGTCTAAAAAATTGTTTCAGTGTTTTAAAATCAAGTGGGAAGGTATACTTATCCCAGACAATTATAAAGACAAACTAGCAAAACTTCAGTGTGTTTTAACTTCCTCTTTGTTCAAATCCGCATAGTTCACATGCCACACCGCGAGTCAGATTATTAAAGAAAGTCTTGCTTAGATGATATCGGGGTCCTTTATTCTACATAGTGGAAGCCATGATCCTGTCAACATCAAGCAGCTTCAGAGGAAATAGTACACTGCTGCTATCTGTTCAAATGCATATTCCTATCAAGGGTCAAGTATTTAAAGTATATATTTTGCTTTTGACATAAGCTGTAACAAAACTGCTGCCAGTTTTAGTTCAAGTATGTCTTTATTCATTTTTTTTGTGTTACACTAATAAAGCAATACAATGTTAAACAGGTTTGAATATTTCGCCTTTTTAGGATAGGTAGGGTAGTTTCTGACTATTTTTATATACAACAAAGAAAGGTGCTACTACCCCAGAGTAAGGCCCCATACACACCATAGAATCTATCCGCAGATAAATCCCATCAAATGGGTTTCTGCGGATAGATTCTATGGTGTGTACACTCCGTCGGATATTTATCCGCGGATAAATCTCCCCTGGGATGGATTTCCAGCAGATGGATATTTGCTGACATGCTCAACAAATCCATCTGCTGGAATCCATTCCAACGGATGGATCCGCTCGTCTGTACAGACTTACCGGATCCATCCGTCCAAAGGGATTCCCCGCACGCGTCGTAATGATTTGACGCATGCGTGGAATTCCTTATATGACAGCGTCGCGCCCGTCGCCGCGTCATAATAGCGGCGACGGCGCGACACGTCATCGGCAGAGGATTTCAGCGCGGATTTCAATGCGATGGTGTGTACACGCCATCGCATAGAAATCTTCTGAAATCCTCGAGAGGATTTATCCGCGGATACGGTCCGCTGGACCGTATCTGCGGATAAATCCTCTCGTGTGTATGGGGCCTCATGAGAGTCCTCCTGAGCTGTCGGGTGCAGGATGTGCAGTTGCTCAGCTGCCAAAGTGATGAATGGATAAAGGACAATCCGCAACTCCATATATGCTCTTAAATCAGTCCGAATTTATTGTATCTCCATAAAAAATACAGCAGAGATAGATGCGTTTCAGCCACAAAGGCCTTGTTCACAAAGCCTATGGAGATACAATACATTCAGAGCATGTATGGAGTTGTACTTTATCCATTCACAACTATTTTTATATGATTTGGCTCTGCCCTCTTGTCTGCAAATTCTGAGCCATGATCCTACGGTTTTTAGAGGAGAAACTAGCCCTTCCAAATATCTACTACCCATCTAGATGCCTCTTGGGGGATTTTAGGGAGGAGGATATAAATAGTTTCCAGGAAAACCCTACTGAGGTTAGTTTTTTTATTTTAAAAAATTGTTGGCGCTCAAGTGGAAGGACCCTGCTCCTCCATCTCTTCACCTTTGGGTGAAACTGATTAACAGAGCATTACCAATGTACAAGCCAACATATACCTCCACAGGATGCCCCAAAAAGTTTGATTTTGCTTGCTTATTCTCAGAGTGGTGGTGCACACTATTTCTGAACAGTTTTACCCGGATTCAGAAAGGACATACGACGGCGTATCTCCAGATACGCTGTCGTATGTCCGAATGAGCGCCATCGTATCTATGCTACTGATTCTTAGAATCAGTTGCGCTTGAATTCGGCCAAGATACGACTGACATAAGTCTCCTACGCCGTCGTATCTTGGGTGCATATTTACGCTGGCCGCTAGGGGTGCTTCGGTATATTTCTGCGTTGAATATGCAAATGAGGTAGATACGCCAAATCAGAAACGTACTTGCGCCCATCGGATTTAGCTACGCCGTTTACGTAAGGCGTCAGTCCGGCGTAACTTTACCCTTCATAAAGCAGGGGTAAGTCATGTTAAGGTATGGACGTCGGAACAGCGTCGTATTTTACGCCGTTTGCGTAAGTCTAACGTGAATGGGGCTGGGCGTATGTTACATTCACGTTGACAAAGCATTGAGCCGACATATCTTAGGGAGTATTTGCGACGTGACTCTGAGCATGCACGCGCATGTGCCGTTCGTTTGGCCCCTCATTTGCATGGGGTCACGGCTCATTTCAATACAACACGCCCACTGCCTTGATCATTTGAATTACGTGAGCTTACGCCGGCCCATTTACGCTTTGCCGCCGTAACTTAGGGCGCAAGTTCTTTCTGAATACGGTACTCGCCTCTCTAAGTTACAGCGGCGTAGCGTATATGAGATGCGCTACGCCCGCCTAAAGATACGCAATTCTTTCTGAATCCGGGCCACTAAGTTTAGTTTATCTGTTTTATTTTTGTGTTCTACACTTCCATATGTAACCGAACAGACAAGCAAAATATTTTTTCCAAGCTTAGCTTTATTGATAAGATGCTGATGTTGTGCAGAATGCTGTATATATTCTGAAATTATGTAACCTGGTTAGGAATTTTCTCCTCTAGATACTATCCTTTGTACACGGTATGTTATGGATGTTGTATTTAAAGTCTTCTGAAACATGAATAAAATTTACCCTTAAAAAAAAAAAAAAATACAAGGTACAATATTTACAAGTTAAAGGGGGGGACACATAAGAACAATAGCTATACATGAATGTCCATTATATACCTGGGGGAATACAACAGACTATTGATTAAGCCATAACATGGCTGTAGAGGTTGATCAGTTAAGACCGTACACATGAGTCGAATGCCAGTCGATATTGTCCGGTTCAATGGAAACCGTCCGACACTCGGCCTGTGTGTATGGCACTCTGTCCAACAGAAGCTGGCTTCTGTCTAACGAGCAAGCTGGAAAACCAGCAGCCAACGGCTGAGAGTTCCGATCGGAGTGCTCTTGTGGGGGGCCATCCCCCTGTCAGAACATAACAGCTCAGCGGGGGAGATCACTGTACTAACATTGGATCATTAGTACAGTGGCTCTGACCAGAGCTGACAGCGGGTTGAACGGAAAAAAACTAACAGTGTGCACCAGGCTTTGGTATTTCGATGAGGGAGAAAGGGGTGAATGGGACGGACTCCCTGAGTATAACAGAGGTGTCAGGTGCTTATTGTAGTTTATTACAATCCTTTAGAAATCAGACCTCTAAGGGACAGCCAACAGGTCTATGAAGAGCAAGGGGATGAGCAGAAGACCACCAGAAAGGCAAGTAGGTACCCTGCTCTTCAGAGCATCTCCGGCACCAAGTCAGAAGAATTCTGGTATCAGAGGGATTTTTAATTTTGTATTTTTCTTTTTCCTGAAAATAGGGGGACACGGACATTTTGTGACTGAGTACAAAACATTTTTTTCCAATTGTTGTTAGATTAGGTCTTACCCAGGTAGCGTTCTCAATAAAACAAGAAGGTAAGCCCCTCTCTCATCAACAGGTATAACTAAGGCCCCGTACACACCACCGGATCTATCCGCTGGAATTGATCCGCGGATCAGTTCCAGCGGATAAATCCGGTCGTCTGTACGGTCTAGCGGATATTTATCCGCGGAGATTTCTCGGCCGGATCGATTTTAAGCGGATATAAATTTCTTAGCATGCTAAGAAATCTATCCGCTTGAATCGGGTCCAGCGGATTGATCCGGTGGTCTGTACAGACTCACTGGATCAATCTGTCCGCTCCTCTCCCTCGCATGCGTCGTAATGATTTGACGCATGCGTGGAAGTACTTACCTTCCAGCGTCACGCACGTCGCCACGTCATCATCGCGGCGACGGCGCGACACGTCACCGCTGAAGAATTCCGCGCGGATTTTGATCCGATGGTGAGTACAAGCCATCGGATCCAAATCCGGAGGAGGAATCTCCGCTGGAAACGGTCCGGCGGACCGTTTCCAGCGGAGATCCCCTCGTGTGTACGGGGCCTAAGGCCTCGTACACATGATCGGAATTTCTGATGGAAAAAGTCTGACTGACTTTTTCCCATCAGAAATTCCGACCGTATGTATGCCCCATCTGGGAAATTCCATCGGAAATTCAGATGAATTCCATCACAGATTACATAGAGAACATGTTCTCTTTTCCTCCGATGGAATTCCGTCGAAATTTCCGATGTGAATTTGGTCGGACAAAGGTCCGACCGTGTGTACAGGTCATAAGAAACTATGTGGGGAAGGTGTGAATTGTCAGAGAAATGAGACATATGGAGTGGTATAAAGAGATGGTGGCACTTGTCTCTTGAGTTTGTTGATAGAAAGTGGTGTAGAAATGACCCAGTCTGTGGATTGTGTTTTTGCTGTCATAGTCGGCATTCTTGTAGAGGAAGCCAAGAATCTTTGCAAAATTCTAGCACATAGGTGGCCCCTACTCCTGGGCTAAGCTGTCATATAAAGGGGTGAGGGGGCCAGATCAGTGGGAAAGCTTTATAAGTATAATAAATATGTTCCATATTAACCACTTTACCACCGGGCCAATTTTGGCACTTCTCTCCTTCATGTAAAAATCTAAATGTTTTTGCTAGAAAATTAATCAGAACCCCCAAACATTATATATTTTTTGGGGAAAAAAATGGCTTCATGGATTAAAAAATAACAAAACAGTAAAATGAGCCCAATTTTTTGTACAATGTGAAAGAGGATGTTACACCGAGTAAATAGATACCTAACATGTCACGCTTTAAAATTGCGCACACTCATGGAATGGCGCCAAACTTCGGTACTTAAAAATCTCCATAGGTGACGCTTTAACATTTTTTACAGGTTACGATTTCCGAGTTTCAGAGGAGGTCTAGTGCTAAAATTGTTGCACACGCTCGAACGCACGCAACGATACCTCACATGTGGGGTTTGAACGGCATTTACATATGTGGGCGGGACCTGTATGCGTGTTCACTTCTTCGCGCACAAGATAACGGGGACAGGGGCGTTTTGAAAAATGTTTTTTTTTCATTTTATTTTTATTTTACTTAATTTTTTTTATTTTTACACTTTTTTGTTTATTTATTTTTTTGATCACTTTTATTCCTATTACAAGGAATGTAAACATCCCTTGTAATAGGAATCAGTGTGACAGGTCCTCTTTATGGAGAGATGCGGGGCCAATAAGATTCCACATCTCTCCTCCAGGCTTACAAGCATGAAATCAGTGAAAAAATCACCGATCACATGCCGACAGCCGCGATTGCGGCTTTGTTTACTTCCGGGTACCAGGCGTGACCTCATAACGTTGCGCACGGGCCTCCGACAGTCATAGAGATGACTGGTGACCATCTGGTCACCAGTCATCTCTATGCTTTCCAGCAGCACTGACCAATTCGCTCGCCGGGCCCCCGATGGCAAGGGAGAGCCCGGAGAAGCACCGGATGGCGGCGGGAGGGGGGGATGTCCCCTCCCGCTGACTCTAAGAATGACCGCTTTGATCGTTCTTGTGGTGCAGAGAATCGGCGGCTGAAGACGGCGATATCTGAATGATGCATGTAGCTGCAGGCATCATTCAGATATCACCGCACAAACCCGAGGATGTCCCAGGGACGTCCTCGGTGGTCAAGAGGTTAATAATGGGGTCAGATGGGGAAGAAGAGAGAAGCACGATGAAAGAAGGGGTCAGTCAAGGAAGAGCTATCAAATCTAGGGAACTAAGGTCTTGTTCCAGTTGCGTTATTCTCTTATCTGTGTGATGGTGGAACTAGTCGGTGAGTCTGTTAAAAAGGGATGCTTTTAGGTAAAGCCTCAAAATTAAGGAGACCCACTCCCCAATAATGCTTAGGTTTTATGAGGACAAAATATTTCAGTCTAGGTTTTTTACTCCCCCACACAACCTCAATAAATCTAGAATGCAGACGAGGAAAAAAAAAATGCTTGGGTGGATTGATAGGATTGGAAATTGAAAATGTAAAGGAGATGGGGTAAGATGTCCATTTTCAGACTATTGATTTGGCTAAACCGTGATCGTTTTCTGGTCTTCCATTTGGAAACGTTTTGAGAAATTTCATTTACCAGCATCCCATAGTTCAAGCAGTATTAAACCCAAAACTTATGTTATGTAATATATTGCAGCTTATCAATCATGAGACGTGATAGCTGCATTCATTGTTTTTTTTGCCTTTTTTTCCTCTGTTTTCACCTGGTGATCTGGCCAGTAACACACTTCCTGTATTAAAGCGCCCCCCACTCTGGATGTAGGGCCACAGGGGCACCCTTGGACAGCAGAATTGTTAACCTGGGGGGAAAGGAGTGTTAGATGCAATAGCAGACTTGGATACCCTAAAGTTTTAAAGCTGAATACCAGTTGACACTTTATAAGCAGCTACACTAAGCAGTTATTTTTTTCCTTTTGGGATAAAGGTGTTACATAAATAAATAAAATATGATCATTGTAAGAACCTGTCAGTAGCAAATGGTTTGTCTCAACCCTGTATAATTTGCAGAACATGTTGTTCTGTTGAATAAAAACAGACTCACTCTAGTTTTTATAATTTACCCTATCGGTTCGTTCAGATGTACTTTACTCTCTGAAGAGCAATCCACATTTGGATCACTCTTCAGAGAGCATTTGATAGGTGCTGAGTAGGTGTTGTATTGCCTCGCAGCCTGCTTTTACCCCTTGATCCCCGCACTAGCACACTGCACGCAGTTACAGGATAATTGAAGAGCAGCCCTATTCAGTTGAATGAATTGCATTTGGCGGGCACTATGCCACCCAAAATTGTCAAGGAATTTAATTAATGTTGCAGCCACGAACAAAAGCATCAGAGCCGCGGCATGTGCTACCTCTGCAGCTAAAGGGGTAGTGGTTGGGGGCATTGAAATTGTATTACCGCCCTTAAACCGTTAGTGTGAATGAGCCATTAGTTTCTATTGTGCAGGAGTCAGGAAGGCCACACAGGCCACTTTACAAAGTACAGTCAAAGTTACCCCCTATTTCCAGTACATATCACCCTCCCACCCAGCATATACCCCCCACAGTACAGATCGGCCATAACATCTCTATATTCCTCCTCCCAGCATATCCCCTCAGTACAGACCTTCAACCCTCCAGGACAAACTCCTCAGTACAGACTCTCCTCCAACACAGATTTCTCAGCACAGACCGACTACCCAAGCACAGAATAATCTACCTAAACCTAGACTGACCTCTCTCCCCAGCACTGACCTCTCAGTACAGATGCGCTGTAGACACTGCAGGTCTTTATTGTTGGTCCTTCTCCACCATTGATTCCCCCAGTTGTGCTCCCCTAGTATGTATGATGCATGTATATTCTTAGCCCCCAAGTGCATAACTTTACGTTTATAAACATTAAACCTAATTTCCTCATGTCCACTGATGCCTTTCCAGAGCCGCGTTGTAGCCGTCTTTCAGCTATAGCGTGGTCATGAAGTGGTAAAAGTCGCATTAAACCATATTCTTATTCCATAAAAATAATCTATCTACAGTACATCCACTACTAAGTGATCCTGTAATCTATTTTCCATACATTTTTTACTATTTCTTACTGTGTTTTTCTGTTTCCTTGTAACATCTTCTATGAGCTCCGGGAACCTCTCATTTTACCCCTCACTTCTGTTTGCCTGGAAAGAGCCTGGAAAGAGCAGTGCATGTTAGGCCGCATTCACACCTGAGCGTAGCGTTTTCAGTTTTTTTTTCCGGCGTTTTGTCGCACGTTTTGTCGCGCGTATTCACATGTTTGCATAAAGCGTTGTCTGACATTTTTGAACTTAGTCATTTTTTATTTTAGCCAATAGGAAAAATGATCATCTCTTTCATCATTTGTTGCTATGTTTGTAGATTTTTTCTATCTTCTTCCTGGGTGAATGTTCTATTTCACAGAACAGATTAAAGCGACAAAACGCCCGTAGAAACGCTCGTTATTGCGCTAGACGCTTGAATCAAGCGTTTCCATTAGTTTCTATGGGAATACAAACGTTCAAAAACGCTCAAATCAGCCCAATTTGCACAACAAAAAAGGGTCCAGAACTTGTTTGAGCTTCAGGCATTCGGCTTCAGGCGTTTTGGAGTGGAGATGTGAACCATCTCCATAGAGAATGATGTATTTTTCCCCCTCTAGCGTTTTATAGCTTTAGGCTTCAAGCTACAAAATGCTCAGGTGTGAATGGGGCCTTAGTTGCGGTAATGTTCACTGCTCTATGCATACTACACATCCTATAATCCATAGTCCCTAGTCCATCTCTGGAGTGAGCAGGAGAGGGTGGCTACATTCCAACATACAGTGAGACCAACGTAGCCAACCTCTACCTCCATCTCAGGAGTGAGCAAAACAGGGTGGATACATTCCAAAATACAGTAAGACCAACATAGCCAACCTCTATCTCCATCTCTGGAGTGAGCAAAAGAGGGTGGCTACCTTCCAACATACAGTGAGACCAACGTAGCCAACCTCTATCTCCATCTCTGGAGTGAGCAAAAGAGGGTGGCTACCTTCCAACATACAGTGAGACCAACGTAGCCAACCTCTATCTCCATCTCTGGAGTGAGCAAAAGAGGGTGGCTACCTTCCAACATACAGTGAGACCAACGTAGCCAACCTCTACCTCCATGTCAGGAGTGAGCAAAAGAGGGTGGCTACATTCCAACATACAGTAAGATCAACGTAACCAACCGCTACCTCCATCTCAGGAGTGAGCAAAAGAGGGTGGATACATTCCAAAATACAGTAAGACCAATGTAGCCAACCTCTACCTCCATGTCAGGAGTGAGCAAAAGAGGGTGGCTACATTCCAACATACAGTAGGTTCAACGTAACCAACCGCTACCTCCATCTCAGGAGTGAGCAAAAGAGGGTGGATACATTCCAAAATACAGTAAGACCAATGTAGCCAACCTCTACCTCCATGTCAGGAGTGAGCAAAAGAGGGTGGCTACATTCCAACATACAGTAGGTTCAACGTAACCAACCGCTACCTCCATCTCAGGAGTGAGCAAAAGAGGGTGGCTACATTCCAAAATACAGTAAGACCAACGTAGCCAACCTCTATCTCCATCTCTGGAGTGAGCAAAAGAGGGTGGCTACATTCCAACATACAGTGAAACCAACTTAGTCAACCTCTACCTCCATCTCAGGAGTGAGCAAGAGAGGATGGCTACATTCCTACATACAGTGAGACCAACGTAGCCAACCTCTACCTCCATCCCAGGAGTGAGCAAAAGAGGGGGGCTACATTCCAACATACGGTGAGACCAACGTAGCCAACCTCCAACTCCATCTCAGGAGTGAGCAAGAGAGGGTGGCTACATTTCTACATACAGTGAGACCAGTGAGACCAATGTAGCCAACCTCTACCATGAAGTCAGATCACAACAGCAAAAAATGTATAGAAATCTGGAAATCTGGAGGAGGCTGAGAGCAGCAGAAGATTTTGAATTAAGATTACATACTTAAATATATTTATTTTTTGTTAACTCAGAGATTGGCATCACTTTAATTCTTCTGTGTTACCACATATAATTTATCTTTGCCTACCACTCTTCTTTCTTCTTTTCTTTAGCTATGCAAAAATACCACATCACACACCTCTACATATACACCTTGTTCATCTAATAAAAATCGTTATTACCACAGTTTTCCATTACATCTGTAATCTACAGTCAGAGCAACAAGCAGCAACAGTTTATTTAAGGTCAGTGCATTTGATTTGTTACTCATGGAAACAATGGGATAAAATATATTCATTTAGCCATGTACATATTCATACAAGAATAGTTCATTCTTTCTTTAGCTTACCATTATGGCTTTTGTTTGGTCAAACGTCATCCACCTCTGTGAACACTGAGCCATATTTCAGAAATATGTAGTAGCATTGTATAGATGTTCCTGTATTTGCAGTTCAACCTTGAATAGATATCCCTACAAAATATAAAAAATGAAATATAAACCAATGTTACCTAGTGAATCAGACAGCAGCGTTATTTCATGATTTTCTACGAAGGAATTCTGAGACGTCTTCAACTGAATAGTTAGTTTTGTGGAAAAGAAATATAGCAACAAAGTATGATCTATAATTACAATAGTGTCAGAGTAGGTGAGTAAATCAAATCATAAGCTGACAAGGACATGTTCTCTGTGTTCCAGTTATCCTGCAAGGAAAAGTCCCAAAGAAAAAAAAAATACAATTATCCGAAGCTAATAGAAAAAAAAAGACAACTCAGAATGATGGTGCACTATAAAATAAGTTCAGCCAACCACAGCAAGTCAAACAAAATAGCAGATCCAAGTTGGTTCATTATACTACATACATTGTTAAGGTGCAGGCACCTGTCAAATCGCATAGGCACACTCACAAAAAAGCAAAATAAATTCTATTAAAAACTGATAAATAAGTTACAATAAGTTACAACCGACCTAATTGCTTGCCATAAGGCTTCATTCACATGGGCATAAAGAACAGGCATTTACTTTGTGTTAGTAACATTTTCCAAACACTTTGAAAAGCCGATGCCTGTTCTCTAACATAAAAGCCTCCAGTACACACACAAAAAAACAATGCATTCACCTTGCTTTGCTGCATGTTGTTTTTTATTTTATCTCATCAGCGATGTTTGGCAGATACAAAGCTTGACAAACACCCAATGGCAATTAAGTACTTGCTTTCACCTTTTGCATCTGTTGTTTCATATCAGTGCTGTTGTTGATCTCTCACCAGCTTATTTGAAACCATATCCAGTCTTAATGTACTCCAGCAATGGCTACATAGCATTTCCCAGGATGGTTTTCCTGATTGTGTCAATGATGGACCATGCCTGTGTCAACTGTAGCTGTAACATGGCTGCTTGAGACCTGTTTTAGCTTGGTGTAGCTGTGCCTGAGGGTGTGCACTCCTGGGCTCTATTAAAGGACAAATAGAGAGTATAAAAAAAAAAAAAACATTCATCCGGGTTCCCCACTGGGGGTCTGTGGACAGGGGTCTTATGAGAATGTGGAAGCATGGGCGTCCGCTCCATAGGGCAAGGGGGGTCATTCCCCCCCCCTGAAATTGCCAGGGAGAGCCAGGGACAGGGCCGAACTGGCCCTGGGGACGATTTAACCACTTAAGCCCCGGACCAATATGCTGCCTAAAGACCCAAGGTGTTTTTACAGTTCGGGACTGCGTCGCTTTAACAGACAATTGCGCGGTCGTGCGACGTGGCTCCCAAACAAAATTGGCGTCCTTTTTTCCCCACAAATAGAGCTTTCTTTTGGTGGTATTTGATCACCTCTGCGGTTTTTATTTTTTGCGCTATAAACAAAAATAGAGCGACAATTTTGAAAAAAATGCAATATTTTTTTACTTTTTGCTATAATAAATATCCCCCAAAAACATATATAAAAATGTTTTTTTCCTCAGTTTAGGCCGATATGTATTCTTCTACCTATTTTTGGTAAAAAAAATCGCAATAAGCGTTTATCGATTGGTTTGCGCAAAATTTATAGCGTTTACAAAATAGGGGATAGTTTTATTGCATTTTTATTAATTATTTTTTTTTTACTACTAATGGCGGCGATCAGCGATTTTTTTCATGACTGCGACATTATGGCGGACACTTCGGACAATTTTGACACATTTTTGGGACCATTGTAATTTTCACAGCAAAAAATGCATTTAAATTGCATTGTTTATTGTGAAAATGACAGTTGCAGTTTGGGAGTTAACCACAGGTGGCGCTGTAGGATTTAGTGTACACTTAGTGTGTGTTTACAACTGTAGGGGGGTGTGGCTGTAGGAATGACGTCATCGATCGAGTCTCCCCTATAAAGGGGATCACTCGATCGATGCAGCGCCATAGTGAAGCACGGGGAAGCCGTGTTTACATACGGCTCTCCCCTTTCTTCAGCTCCGGGGAGCGATCGCCGCGCCGTCGTCCCGGATCGCTCCCCGAGGGAACCCGACCGCCGCGTGTAGCGGGGGGGGTCCAGATCGGACCCCCGACCCACGTCTAGGCAGGCACGTACAGGTACGTTGATGTGCCTGTCCGTGCCATTCTGCCGACGTGTATCTACATGAGGCGGTCGGGAAGTGGTTAAGCAGCGACTTCAGCGCTCCCCTCCCCTCTAGTTGTCCCTAATAAGAGTGCCTGTCCCTCTTCTGGAATCAAATCCATTTGTCCCTCATTCCGAAAGGTTCCTCTTTTAGACCTGAACTAAATATACTGTCAATATAGTGTAGTGTTTCAGTCAAGGGAAAGAGGTGCTGTGTAATGTAAAGGGGTCCAGAGCTGTGAGGTGCTGTGTAATGTAAAGGGGTCCAGAGCTGTGAGGTGCTGTGTAATGTAAAAGGGTCCAGAGCTGTGAGGTGCTGTGTAATGTAAAGGGGTCCAGAAGTGCAGTTGTGGAGAGGGGGTACACAGTAGTGACAAAAATATATTGAAAGATGCAGGGGACACAGTGGGGTGTTTTTACATTTTAACCTGGGGGGGGGGGCGCGCTTTGAACCCCCGCTAGCGGTCGAAGAAAGGGTAAAATGCGACTGTGTATCGCCGCTGCCGAAGCGCCCCCCTCTGAAAATTTTTTAGCGGATGCCCATGTGTGGAAGCCCCCTTTAACAAGGGGTCCCCCAGATCCCCCCCCCCCCAGGTGAATTAGTGTAGTGTAAAAAATTGCAGTAGGCAGTTATTCTTTAGTAGGGATGAGCTTCGAGTTCGAGTCAAACTCATGTTCGACTCGAACATTGCCTGTTCGCCCGTTTGCCGAACAGCGAACAATTTGGGGTGGGAAAAGCTGCGGAACACCCTGTAAAAGTCTATGGTAGAAATCTAAAGTGCTAATTTTAAAGGCTTATATCAAGTTATTGTCATAAACAGTGTTTGGGTGACTTCAACTTAGCTGCACACTCTACCTTGGATAGGAGCAGAGTGGCACCCTCATCCAAGGTCTTGCATAAAACATTAAATCGCACATTACATAACCACCAACTCATTGACACATGGAGAGCACATAACATAGGCATCAAAAAACCTTTTACTCACACCCACATTATTGCTCCGCTAGACTAGATTACATTTTCTGTACTCCAATTTTAGTAGCTAATTCATCAAAAGCAGACATTCATTCTTGCCCTTGGTCGGATCACCAGATTGTATCTTTTACCACATCAAATATGGGTCTCGCCAACACACCACACAAATGGCGCATCATTGATGCACTTTTGACAGACCATCTGAATATCCAACAGCTGACTTCCAACATGGAGGAATACTTTACACTTAACTCTTCTCCAGACATTCTTCCCACATCGCGGTGGATGGCCCACAAGGCTGTCATGAGAGGCCATCTAATCAAGATGGCATCCATTAAAAATAGGATGAAACTGACTGACATAAAAACACTAACCATAGATCTAGACAAGCTATACCATAAACCAGGGCTCAAAATTTCAAGTCCTGAGCTACTAGCCAGGCCTCAAGGCATACTCGCCACCAGTTCCCCCGCCCAACCCCCACCATGCCCCGCCCCCTAATTCCACCCCTAGACACGCCCTCAAAAATTTAATAAAATGACACTTAAATGTTTTATGCAGAATTAAGTTATAAAAATAAATATTAACAACAACTTTACCCGTCGCCAAAAATGCAGCCTGCCCATGTCTACCAATGCAGCACGTGTCCCCAATGCAGCAAAATGTCCCAATTTTACAGCCAGAGTCCCTCACTTTGCAGCCAGAGTCCCCCCACAATTGTAGCCAGAGTCCCCCCACAATTGTAGCCAGAGTTCCCCCACCACATTGCAGCCAGAGTTCCCCCACCACATTGCAGCCAGAGTTCCCCCACCACATTGCAGCCAGAGTCCCCCCCCACATTGCAGCCAGATTTCCCCCCACTACATTGAAGCCAGAGTCCCCCACCCCCACATTGCAGCCAGAGTTCCCCCACCACATTGCAGCCTGAGTTCCCCCACCACATTGCAGTCAGAGTTCCCCCCCACATTGCAGCCAGAGTTCCCCCCCCACATTGCAGCCAGAGTCCCCCCCCACATTGCAGCCAGAGTCCCCCCCCCACATTGCAGCCAGAGTTCCCCCCCCACATTGCAGCCAGAGTTCCCCCCCCACATTGCAGCCAGATTCCCCCCCCCACGTTGCAGCCAGAGTCCCCCCCCCCACATTGCAGCCAGAGTCCCCCCCCCACATTGCAGCCAGAGTCCCCCCCCACATTGCAGCCAAAGTTCCCCCTCCACATTGCAGCCAGAGTTCCCCCTCCACATTGCAGCCAGAGTCCCCCCCCTCCACATTGCAGCCAGAGCCCCCCCCCCACATTGCAGCCAGAGTCCCCCCCCACATTGCAGCCAGAGTTCCCCCTGCAGCTTACCTGTGCTGGGTAGGAGAGGAGCCGGAGCCGCTGCTGCGTTGTTCAAACCCGCGGGGAACATTACAGCTTTCAATTCAATAGCTGTGTTCCCCCGTGGTGCGCGTCTTATACTGCCACTCCCCCTTGTCCGGGAAACTTTGATAGACCGATCACCCATCCAATCCTGGGATAGGTGATCTGTCTATCAAAGTGCCCGGACAAGGGGGAGGGGCTGTATATGACGCACGCAGCGGGGAACACAGCTATTGAATTTAAAAGCTGTAATGTTCCCCGCGGTTTGAACAACGCAGCAGCGGCAGCGATGACAGCTGCTGCAGCAGCGACTCTGCTCTCCTCTCCTTGCTCGCACCCCTGCTCCCAGGCAGCCCACACTCGCCAGCCCTCAAAATTGACTTGCAAAATGCAAAAAGGCGAGTGTAAATTTTGAGGGCTGCCATAAACACAGTCAATCCCCCTCTGGCAATATACTAAAACAAATTCAAGAAAAACGTATGGCCCTAGATACATTACTAACTTCAAACACAGAAAAAGCTCTTAGATGGTCAAAGGCAAGATTCTTATTATACAGTAATTCCTCATCCACAATGTTTGCTAGAAAACTGAACCAATCTGTGAAACCTCCCCATACCTTTATACTACTAAGAAAAGCTGCAGGTTTTAATCTCCCATCCTAAAAGAGTAATGGAGATTTTCTTGAATTTTTATAAGAAACTTTCTATCCTCTCCACAAAACACCCCAAAACAATCCTGGACACAATGGCTAGATGAAATTCCTCTACCCACTTTATCTTCCCAACAAAGCGAGGCATTAAATGCACCTTGTTCAGAAACAGAAATACATAAGATAATAAGTTCATTAAAAACCTCCACTGCCCCAGGTCCAGATGGCTTCTCAACATCATACTACAAAAAATTTGCTTTATTTTAACCCCCCACCTTGCTAAACTATTCAACCATATCCTGCAAGGCAACCAATTCCCCTCTGAAATGCTCCTAGCCAACATGTCCCTATTACCCAAACCAAACAAAGATCACTCCGCCCCACAGAACTTCCGCCCAATCTCAGTTATAGACAATGACCTCAAAATTTTTGGTAAGTTATTAGCGGATAGATTGGCCTCAGTCATCTCACCTCTAATCCACCCGGACCAATCAGGTTTTATCCCTGACAGGCAAATTACAGACAATATAAAATTAGCAACAAATATTAATCAAGACTCCAACCTACATGCCAGAACAACACTTCTACTTAGTTTGGATATACATAAAGCCTTCGATAGCGTCAGCTGGGCCTATTTAGATGCTCTACTCCCTAGATACGGTATAGGTTATGAGTTTCTACACGGATTTAAAGCCTTATACAAGATCCACATACTCGTATCAAACTCCCCGGCCATAATTCAGAGTTTTTCCCATTAAGCAAAGGCACAAGACATGGCTGCCTTTTATGCCCTCTCCTATTTGCTCTAGCTAATGAGCCCCTTGCATGCGCCATCCGCAATAATACTAACATCAGAGGGTACTCAAAAGGTTCAAAAGAATTTAAATTAAGTCTGTCTGCAGATGACGTCCTCTTGTTTCTCACTGAACCATTAATTTCGCTACCAAACCTTATTAAAACTCTAGATACATTCCATGACCTCTCAGGTTTAAGCATAAACTTATCTAAATGTTCAGCCCTTCTAATCAACTGCCCCCCTGATTTGACTGCTATATTAAAGGAAAAGTTTTCTTTTCTTTTTTGGTGTGTAGATTCCTTTAGATATTTAGGTATCCATATCACCCCATCTTACAAGACCCTATACCACATGAATTACCCCAGATTACTCCAAAACATCAGGGACTCACTCAAATCATGGTCTACATACCATATTTTGTTTATGGGTATGATAGTTGCTACAAAAATGGTTATACTACCAAAACTACTTTTCTTCTTCAGCGCACTTCTTCTCTTGGGGCCAGATTCAGAGACATTTACGTTACTCCGCGGCGGCGTAACGTATCCCATTTACGTTACACCGCTGCAGGTTTACAGCGTAAGTGCCTGATTCACAAAGCTCTTACCTGTAAACTTGCGGCGGTGTAACGTAAATCCGCTTGGCGCAAGCCCGCCTAATTCAAATGGGGCGGGCACCATTTAAATTAGGCGCGTTCCCGCGCCGAACGTTCTGCGCATGCTCCATGTTAAAATTTCCCGACGTGCTGTGCTTTGAAATTACGGCGCCCCAACGTTTTTTTTGAACGGCGACGTGCGTTACGGCGTTTTGTATTCCCGGACGTCTTACGCAAAAAAAAAAAAATCGAAATTCGACGCGGGAACGACGGCCATACTTTAACATGGCTGATCTAAAGATAAGCCATGTTAAAGCAGGTGTAACTTCGCGACGGGAAAAACCGACTAGCGACGGCGTACGAGATTGCGACGAACGTGCGGATCTTCGTGGATCGCCGTAACTAGTCATTTGCATATTCTACGCCGACCGCTATGGAATCGCCATCTATGAATCAGCCGCATAGTTAGGACGGCTGATTCATAGGTGGCGATTCCATAGTTAGGACGGGCGGATCACAGAGATACGCCATCGTATCTCTTCTGTGAATCTGGCCCTTGGTACCTAAAAATACCCTAGATTCTATACAGAGAGAGATAAACAAATTCAAATGGCAAAATAAAAAATCTAGATTTGGATATACATTGTTCAGACCTCAATCGAAGGGAGGGCTGAGTATACCCAACCTATGGATATATTATCTATCAGCTAGATATACACAACTCGCACAATGGTATGCACCATCCTGCCATATACCTTGGCTTTCATTTGAGGAAGAATCTGTTCTACCGTACTGTAACGCCACACTAATAACTTTGTACTAAGTACAACTGTAGCTGGTTCTTTCCCTCACAACTGCCATCCGTCTCTCTGAATATCCTCTCACTTCCTCTGCAGCCTTGCGCTCCACGGTGGTTGCGGAGGTGCGCCACCTAGCTGTACTTCCTGGTGCGCTCCTGCGCGGCCTATTTAAACCCCCAGCACTGACAGTATGGTGTTCCTCTATTCTGTCAGGACGCCACTGTCAGCTGGGGTTCCACACTCACCTGTACTGAGCAACCACCTTCCTGAACTGGACCACCAGGACTCCTAGCACGGCGCAACCGCTTACATCAACCAGGTCCAGACCCGCAGGACGCTCATCCGTCCCCAGCTATCTGTAACCGCAAGTACACTGCTATAGATACCAATTAGTATGCACCGCTCTCCATGCCTGATGATTTACTCTCATGCCTGAGATCATTGCTAATGTTATCAAGTACTATGGAGTTCTCCTAAAGCCTAAACTACAGCTCTCATGTTGATTTTCACTGCTATAGATACCAAGTATTATGCACCGCTCCTTATGCCTGATCCCTTCCTGTCATGTCGCTGTGCACTGCTAGTATATCTAAGTAATGTGGACTGCATCTCAAGGCTACTCAGTACCTTACATGGTACTAACCTTTACTAAAGTATCTAACTATTCTGGACTGTATCTCATGACTACTCAAATACATTACATGCTATTAATCTCTACTACAGTAACTATTATTGAGGATTGCATCTCATGCCTATTCACAACCTTACATGCTATTTATATGGAGATACACCTAAACCCTCCACAGATCTGCTCCCCATTGGGCCCTGCCAATTATGTCAGTTGCTACTAGTATTAACCAATGAACTATGATGCTCAGACTATTTCATCCATAAGGATCCCAGATCAGTCTATACAATACAAATACCACTGAACTCACTCTTCCGGGTCAGTGAGACCCCTAGTGTGCAGTCCTGGTACTGCGACTTCTCAAACCCCTTTACCTTATCTATATCATTATTACCAAGATTTACTTTGATGTCGCTTATGCCGGAATAAGCGCCATATACCTTATTGAGGCTGTGATGATAGAACCCAAACTCTCAACATAGTTAACCACTTGCCGACCTCCTCATGTACATTTACGTCAGCAGAATGGCACGGACAGGCACAATCACGTACCTGTACATCCTCTGCTTGACGTGGGTGGGGGGTCCGATCGGGACCCCCTCCCCGGTACATGCAGAGGTCGGGTCCCCTCGGGGAGCGATCCGGGACGACGGCGCGGCTATTTGTTTATAGCCGCTCTGTCGCGATCGCTCCCCGGAGCTGAAGAACGGGGAGAGCCGTGTGTAAACACGGCTTCCCCGTGCTTCACTGTGGTGGCGCATCGATCGAGTGATCCCCTTTATAGGGGAGACTCGATCGATGATGTCAGTCCTACAGCCACACCCCCCTACACTAGTAAACACATACACAGTGAACACTAAATGTTACAGCGCCCCCTGTGTTTAACTCCCAAACTGCAACTGTCATTTTCACAATAAACAATGCAATTTAAATGCATTTTTTGCTGTGAAAATGACAATGGTCCCAAAAATGTGTCAAAATTGTCCGAAGTGTCCGCCATAATGTCGCAGTCACAAAAAAAATCGATGATCGCCACCATTAGTAGTAAAAAAAATAAAAAAAATAAAAATGCAAAAAAACTATCCCCTATTTTGTAAACGCTATAAATTTTGCGCAAACCAACCGATAAACGATTATTGCGATTTTTTTTACCAAAAATAGGTAGAAGAATACGTATTGGCCTAAACTGAGGGAAAAATTTTTTTTAGATATGTTTTTGGGGGATATTTATTACAGCAAAAAGTAAAAAATATTGCATTTTTTTCAAAATTGTCGCTCTATTTTTGTTTATAGCGCAAAAAATAAAAACCGCAGAGGTGATCAAATACCACCAAAATAAAGCTCTATTTGTGGGAAAAAAAGGACGACAATTTTGTTTGGGAGCCACGTCGCACGACCGCGCAATTGTCTGTTAAAGCGATGCAGTCCCGAACTGTAAAAACCCCTTGGGTCTTTAGCCAGCATATTGGTCCGGGGCTTAAGTGGTTAAGAGTGAAACCTGGGTTCGAACCTGAGAAGTCTCCGCAGTTGCGATCCATAGATCTGAACCCAATTTGGCGTATCATTACACGTACCACCTTCAAGGCCTTCTATGGTCCAAATCCATCAAAACTCAAAAAATAGGCCACCTCAACAAAGTAGTATACCAAGATTTACTATTATGGCACAGACAAAGGCACAAATTAAATATCTATTCAAAGATTCCTCCACTAGCCTCTTTCTTAGGAGACCCCCTTTTTACCCCCCCCCCCGGCCTAAACTCAAATCAATATACTATACAAACTATCTAACTTGAAATCATTCACAAAAAATAATACATTTCGTACATTCTCAGATTTTCAAACAGAAAACCTTACAGGTACTGAACTCTCCTACTATAACAATATCAAGCTTTTCTACCAAAATAATTTTTCACTCACCCTCCAAACCCCTTTCATGATATTTGAACAAATATATGTTACTTCACCTTGCGATAGGGGTTTAATATCCAGAATGTATAAAAACCTAAATGAACACAATACACGAGACAAAACACGTCAAATGTCACCGTGGGAATCGGATCTGAATGAATCCTTCTCTACAGAACAATGGGACATTATGATTAATAACTTACAAAAATGCACCAAGACAGCCTCCATCAGAGAATCTGCCATCAAACTTCAATACAGGTGGTACCTCACCCCATATAGAATTAATTCATTCTATCCAACAACTTCTCCCCTATGCTTTAGAGCAGGGGTGGCAAACACAAGGCCCGCGGGCCGAATCCGGCCCGCCGTACCTTGTAAAGTGGCCCGCACAGCAGCATCCTCATTTTGGCAGGTTGAGATCCCAGTCCTGCGAGCGGCGTGGAAAATTAGCGCATGTGCTGCCAGTCTAAACACAGGCATCTACATCTTCCCCTTACTGTGCTGCTCTGTCTCCGCCTCCACCGCCGTGTTTCCACCCGTCTCGGCCTAGGCTGGCACTCTGGTCTCCGCCTCCGCCCTGTCTCTGCCTCCACCGCCGCCTCCGCTCTGTCACCACCCATGTTGGCACACAATGCCGGTCTGGTCTCCGCCTCCTCCTCCGCCCTGTCTCCGCCTCCACTGCCGCCTCTGCTCTGTCTCCACCCATGTCGGCACACAATGCCGCTCTGGTCTCCGCCTCCTCCTCCGCCCTGTCTCCGCCTCCACCACCGCCCCCGCTGGCATTTTTTTCCCCCATCCAGCGGGCTGCGTCCTATGGCTTCTCTTAATAAAGTGTGTGCTGCTATTTTAGTTATGGTGAAAAAATAAATAAAAAGCAAAGTACTGATACTTAACACAGGAGATCCGCCCACAGAGGGATGGTACCACTATAGCCCAATAAAAACAAGGTACTATAGCCCAATACAAAGGGAGGGAGCAGCCTACACAAGGAGGTACCACAGCTGGGCCAGGTAGGAAGGTTGGAGAGAGTACAGACGTGAGGATTTTTTAGGCGCAATCCTGACCCATGCACTGTGTACTTAGCGCAATCCTGACCCCTGCACTGTATACGTAGCGCAATCCTGACCCCTGCACTGTATATGTAGCGCAATCCTGACCCATGCACTGTGTACTTAGTGCAATCCTGACCCATGCACTGTGTATGTAGCGCAATCCTGACCCATGCATTGTGTAAGTAGCGCAATCCTGACCCATGCACTGTATACGTAGCGCAATCCTGACCCATGCACTGTGTACTTAGTGCAATCCTGCTATAGATACCAAGTATTATGCACCGCTCCTTATGCCTGATCCCTTCCTGTCATGTCGCTGTGCACTGCTAGTATATCTAATGTGGACTATCCAACAAATTCTCCCCTATGCTTTAGACTCTAAAATCAGGGAAAAAAATTATGGGGTACCCCCTAATGATTAGGGGGTACCCCACAATTTTGTTCCTGATTTTGTTGTATTGCTGGCACTTTTTTTTTTTTACATTAGGCTGTCAGTGGGGACAGCTGTCCCCTCAAAATAACTCAACACACAGCCATTAGCATATTTTATGTGGCCACCATTAATTTCCAGCACTGCCTTAACCCTCTTGGGCATGGAGTTCACCAGAGCATCATAGGTTGCCACTGGAGTCCTCTTCCACTCCTCCATGATGACATCACAGAGATGGTGGATGTTAAGAGACCCTGCTCTCACAGATGCTTATGTAGCACCTATGTACTTTCAGTACAGGTGCTATTCTAAATTTAAGGGGGATGAGAGAGTTAGTTAGCTCTCCTCCAAATGATTTGTACAAATTAGGCCTCTGTTTCAGCTGGGCTGTACTGTCGGTTCATTCTGTATTCCCGAGGTGCTTTTCCATCCCAGGGCGGCAGGTGGCAGCCGTGGAGTCCAGGCTGGGGTGCCTCTTGCCAGCAGCCAATCAGGAGGGGTTTTCCCTCACAGGGCATGCTGGGGGAGGGTACTTCTAGAGCAGACGCCATTGCGCGGGAGTCTTGTGCCGGGTGTGGCACCCATCTTCAGGGCGACCACACATCACGGCCCCCGGCGATGCGGCCTACTAGGCCGGGGTGCGCGTGCCACGAGGTGTTCTGTTCCTGGTTCCGGGACCATGTTGGCCCGGAGCATTTGAAGCTAGGGCGGGGCCCCAGTAATCGACTGGGTCCCCAATTCTGAGGAGATCCCAAGCGAGATAGCTGTTCAGTGGGGAGTCCATCTGAGGAGCGCCAATGAGAGGCTGGCGGTCCAACAGGGCCTAGACAATCCACCGGGGATCGAGGTAACCGAACACTGATGGGGTGGAAGTTAGCCACCTGTCAGTCGGGAACCTAATTGAAACTACCTGAGCGAGATCCAGGCCGAAGAAGTTTACTGAGGAGAATAGTCTCCATAACCTAAGTTCTGAGGACAGGTCTGTGGCAGAGACCTGTTTTCTCTCAAAGTTCCGAGTGATATCCTGGCTGCCAGGTCGGTGTGAGAGGCCTGTCCAGATACACTATACCCACTTCGGCTGGAGTGACGACGAAAGTGAAGTGTCGTTGGAAGCAGGATTGCTTCTGTATTGTTGGGCCTGAATCTGCTATTTCTCCTCCTCATCTATCCCTGCTATCTACCTCAAGTTTGTATTTTACCGTGTTGGGTAAAATAAAGCACAAGAAAAGACTACTGCTGTTTGGACATTCCATCATTGCTGCTCTCATCATCATCATCTACCCCTAGACGCTCACAGAGGTAACACACCATCCCAATTCTATCCAGCAGCTCCTTCGGGGGTGAGCGCTACATGTGGGGGCTCATCCGGGATTGGCTGTTGCCTCTGACAACGGAACCGTGAGATTTTATTTCTCCTATTGAGAGCCAGGAATTGTTGTGGTGTTGGACTGTACAGTGAGGAGGGAATTTTCCTCAGGTAGTAAAAGTCTGGGCGCACGTTAGGGCTGCGCATCTTCACCGGTCTCACGATTCGATGCGATTACGATTATTAAGTCCACGATTCGATTCGATTCGATTCCGCGATGCATCACGATGCATCAAGATTATTGCGCTCGGTTTTCATCCAAAAAAATTCAAGCAGTCAGAAGAACTAAATTTTTTTATTTCATCCGTTATTTAAAAAAAAACAAAAAAACAACACTCCGCGCATGTAGCAAAGCGTAAACACAGCAGACTGCCCCAAAACACTACAAGAGAGGGTCAGAGCCTGCAGACATGACACAAGAGAGGGTCAGAGGCTGCAGCCATGACACAGGAGAGGGTCAGAGCCTGCGGACATGACACAAGAGAGGGTCAGAGACTGCAGACATGACACAAGAGAGGGTCAGAGACTGCAGACATGACACAAGAGAGGGTCAGAGCCTGCGGACATGACACAGGAGAGGGTCAGAGCCTGCGGACATGACACAAGAGAGGGTCAGAGGCTGCAGACATGACACAGGAGAGGGTCAGAGCCTGCGGACATGACACAAGAGAGGGTCAGAGGCTGCAGACATGACACAAGAGAGGGTCAGAGGCTGCAGCCATGACACAGGAGAGGGTCAGAGCCTGCAGACATGACACAAGAGAGGGTCAGAGACTGCAGACATGACACAGGAGAGGGTCAGAGACTGCAGACATGACACAGGAGAGGGTCAGAGACTGCAGACATGACACAAGAGAGGGTCAGAGCCTGCGGACATGACACAAGAGAGGGTCAGAGGCTGCAGACATGACACAGGAGAGGGTCAGAGACTGCAGACATGACACAAGAGATGGTCAGAGGCTGCGGACATGATACAGGAGAGGGTCAGAGTCTGCGGACATGATACAGGAGAGGGTCAGAGTCTGCGGACATGACACAGGAGAGGCCCCCGCATTATACACACCCCCCATTTTAGTGAAGACCACCACAGTATAGATACCCCCCCCATTTAGTGCATACCACTGCAGTATAGACAGTCACTCCCTATCCCACTTGGTGCAAACCCCCATAAGTAAGTATAGACACCCCCCTTAGTCCAGACCCCCGCATTATACACCCCCCCCCCGCCATATAGACACCCCCATCTCACTTGGTGCAGACCCCCATCAGCATAGGCACCTCTCTCCCACACGTCCATCTACATAAAGTTTATGGTACAGACCTCAGAACAGCGTGTCCCCCCTCAGGAACCTCCTCCTCACTGGATGTAAACAGGGAGGAGGAGGAGGCATCGGCGGCTTCAGTCCCCATTGACACACACGAGTGGAGCAGCGGGCGGTTTAAGCTGTACCGCAACACCGCTGCAGTTGGCCAGGGAGAGCAGAGGAAACCTCTCGACTTCCGCGTTGCAGGAGCTTCGGTCACCTGACCAGCCGCATCACACCCTCACACAGGCTCCTGTGAACACTGGCTGGGGAGGAAAAGAGGGCGCGGCTACCGCCCACGGCTCAGTGTGGACTGTGGAGACTAAGGTACGGTAGGGCTCACGGCTCAACTTTAAGCTCCGTTCGAAATGGCGCGGCGGAGCGGGGCATAGCGCGGCGCTCAGATAGATGATCAGGTCATCCCCAAATAATCGATTATTAGCTGTAGCAGCATCGATGCCGAATCGAACGCGGTCGAATCGCGATGCATCGATTCTACGATTATATTTGACACCCCTAGCGCACGTGCAACGGAGTGATGTGTGCCTGCAACGTGCCCAGAAAAAAACTTTAAGTGGGAGGAGTTACCCACCCCTGCGTGAGACGTAGGGCGAGTTTGGCGCCAAGCAGCAGAGTGATTGCCCGCCCACGAGAGAGAGAGACACGTGCAACATGTCTGTTCCCCCGATGCCGTTTGAGAGATTACGACCTCCAATGTCGACTGTTGGAGCCAATCCAAAGCCTGCTGCTGCCGGAGTACCCCTGACTGATACTGGGATCCAGATGCAAACCAAGGGGAAGTTTGTGTTATTCTTGAGTGGAGGCCCTTGGACTGTCCTGCCCCCGTTGCTCGGAGCTGGCCGTCCGGATCCTGCCTTTTGTTCAGTCTAAAAGGTGCCGGGCCTATCTATTCCAGGTCGAGCCACCGACCCAAACTCCTCGGGAGTACAAGGTGGACTGGATCGTTGGAACTGTCACCGCGGAGGAAGAGGCCCCATGGCCGGAACCCTCCCAACCTGCTGTGGTCGCCGATCAGGAGGTCGTGACCATTTCGTCCTCGCTTACCCTGCCGTTGGCTGTTTCCTCAACTATATCGGCGGAGGTAAGCGAAGTCTCGGAAGAGACAGAATGTGTGACCAGTGTGGCCAGCGTGCAAATGGATGCTGTACCGGAGGCTACTGCTACCAATGTGGTCTCCGTGTCGCGTGCCGTCGCAAAAGTGGGCCCCGCACAGGCTTCCCGCGGCTGTGGTCGAGGCCTGCCTGCCCAAACACTGGACTTGTCTACCGTTCCTATCGGGGAACGCACTTATTTGACTGCCGAGAAGTACGACACCTCTGACCTGGAGTCTTTGTCCGGTGATGGAGATGATCATTGGTTCGAGCCCAAGTTTCCTGAGTCCAAATCTTATGGAGAGTTTCGAGCTAACAAATCTCGGAGGAGGAAGAAACGCTCCGGCCGGAGCGAACCGAGTCCAAGTGTCCCGCAGCTGACATGGGGAATTGGTGAGTCCAACACCAGTATTGACAATTACATGCCTGACGTTATGCCTGTTCTAAAGAGGGCGCCAGATGCCATTGTGCTGCCAGGACTTGGAGATCCTCTGGTTTTGCCTAGATTGGCCCGCTTGCAGCGTATTGTTATGCGGAAGGTAGCTGCTGAATATGGATGGGAATATCCCATGTGCCTCCAGCCCTTCTGCCCGTTATCGAGCAAGCAAGAGAGGGTTGGTGTCATGATGTTATCTGGGAGCACTTGAATGTATCTAGGTGTGCGCGTGACACGGATTTCACTTTTATTCATTTGAATCACCGTCTTGAAGGCTGTTTAAAAGGCTGGGGTGCCTCTTGCCAGCAGCCAATCAGGAGGGGTTTTCCCTCACGGGGAATGCTGGGGGAGGGTACTTCTAGAGCAGACGCCATTGCACGGGAGTCTTGTTCCGGGTGTGGCACCCACCTTCAGGGTGACCACATATCACGGCCCCCGGCGATGCGGCCAACCAGGCCGGGGTGCGCGTGCCACGAGGTGTTCTGTTCCTGGTTCCGGGACCATGTTGGCCCCGGAGCATTTGAAGCTATGGCGGGGCCCCAGTAATCGACTGGGTCCCCAATTCTGAGGAGATCCCAAGCGAGATAGCTGTTCGGTGGGGAGTCCGTCTGAGGAGCGCCAATGAGAGGCTGGCGGTCCAACAGGGCCTAGACAATCCACCAGGGATCGAGGTAACCGAACACTGATGGGGTAGAAGTTAGCCACCTGTCAGTCGGGAACCTAATTGAAACTACCTGAGCGAGATCCAGGCCCGAAGAAGTTTACTGAGGAGAATAGTCTCCATAATCTAAGTTCTGAGGACAGATCTGTAGCAGAGACCTGTTTTCTCTCAAAGTTCCGAGTGATATCCTGGCTGCCAGGTCGGTGTGAGAGGCCTGTCCAGATACACTATACCCACTCCGGCTGGAGTGGCGATGAAAGTGAAGTGTCGTTGGAAGCAGGATTGCTTCTGTATTGTTGGGCCTGTATCTGCTATTTCTCCTCCTCATCTATCCCTGCTATCTACCTCAAGTTTGTATTTTACCGTGTTGGGTAAAATAAAGCACAAGAAAAGACACCTGCTGTTTGGAGATTCCATCATTGCTGCTCTCATCATCATCATCATCATCATCATAGACGCTCACAGAGGTAACACGCCATCCCAATTCTATCCAGCGGCTCCTTTGGGGGTGAGCGCTACACTTAATAGAGTTTAGGTCTGGTGACATGCTTGGCCAGTCCATCACCTTTACCCTCAGCTTCTTTAGCAAAGTAGTGGTCATCTTGGAGGTGTGTTTGGGGTCGTTATAATGTCGTTATAATGTTGGAATACTGCCCTGCGGACCAGTCTCCAAAGAGAGGAGATCATGATCTGCTTCAGTATGTCACAGTACATGTTGGAAATCATGGTTTCCTCTAGGAACTGTAACTCCCCATTGCCGGCAGCACTCATGCAGCCCCAGACCATGACACTCCCACCACCATGCTTGACTGTCCCCTGGTCAAAACACACCGGTCTGCACTCTCAGCCATTGGCTGCCAGCGCTAATCAGATACTAATCGGAATGCCGGTTTTCCACCTGCCTGCTCGACAGAAGCCTGGCCAATATTACAATAGGCCTGTGTGTACCAGGCTTTATCTATAATTGAGAAAAGATTGTTCATCAGACTTACTGTGGCTAAGCATTCAGTTAGGATTGGGAGCCAGGATTATTACAAGGTTAAGGGCTAATGGCTACCAAGTGCAAATAAAATGTTAACACATGAAAAAAAAAAAAACGAAAAGTGTCCTTTGCTAAAGCACTCCTACCTAAATAGGGAAATGCAAAAAAATAAAAATAAATACATTGGGCCATATTCTCTCTAAATATCCGCCTGCTTCGCTTAGGGCACTTACACTCCGCTGTCCCAACTTACTGGAGCAGGTGTTGTATTCCCCAACCACTTGCTCCATAAGTTGGGACAGCGGAGTGTAAGTGTCCCGGCGTAGCCTGGCGGATCTCCAAGGGGGCGTCTTCCATTCAAATGAAGCGCGCCCCCGATGCGAAAGAACTGGGCATGCGCCGGGCTGCAAAAAGCCCAGTGCGCATGCTCCAGTTCTCGGCGGAAAACGTCAATGACGCCGACGTGTGAGTCATTGACGTAAAGTCGTATTCAAGAACGACTTACGTAAACGACGTATCCGACGGAAAAACACGACGGGGACCCGACGCCATCCGTAACATGGCCTACGCGAGACTTGCGGAAACTTACCCCTCATATAGCAGGGGTAAGTTTCCGCTTACGCAAACGACGTTAGCGACGGTTACGCGACGCGAACTCGTTCGTGAATCGGCGTAGAAGGATCATTTGCATATGCAAATGACTCCTTCATGTAAATGCCATCTAGCGGCGGCCGGCGTCATTACATTTAAGATCCGCCAGTGTAAGTGACTTACAGATGGCGGATCTTAAGTGTATCTATGCAAAAATGATTCTAAGAATCAGGAGCATAGATACACGGGTCAAAAAAGGGAGTTACGATGGAGTATCCTGAGTTACTCCATCGTAACTTTACTCAGAATATGGCCCATTGTATACAAATCAAAGAAAACTGAAAAAATCTTGTATTTGTTTATTGATAAGTGTTTTTCTTTCTTGTCTTGACTTTGTGGAGGACCTGGTACCCTTGAACCTATTGTATGTATTTGTTGTGTTCTCTGTTTGCTGGTAAGTGACTCATCTCCTTTCTGGAATTACATAAATGAGAATCAAGCAGTTTTCTTTACTTTGGAAAACCAACACCTTCATTTAGTATTTCGTCAGAGAACCTAGTCAAAGTGAACTGGGGAGTACAGATGTATTTGTAAATGGCTACAGTGGAAATAAAGTGCAGGCTCTGGGACTGGCTGATCCTGGCAAGCTTGTTCCATGTCAGCCACTCACTACGTAGTAAAACTAAGATCAAGATGACAGCCCTAGGCCTGACAGCCCTACCACAATCCACTTCTTCTGTGATAGCAGGCTGACCGTACTTGCTGGGCTCCGGCCAGCGTGTAAGCGTGATGAGCTTTGTAGATGTTTTTTATATGTAAGCCCATTGGCATTTTTTAAATAAAGAAGATTTTTTGAATGTACTTCACTATGGATCTGTATTTTTCCGCTTGTGAAATCCGGAGGAGGAGGTGCTCAATCCAGTTTTGTCCAGGATGCCATTGGATGTGGATTTAACCTAAGCGTGTCTGAACATTTATAATTTTATCATCCACAGGATCTGGTAAGATGCTTCTTTGGTGACACATGGTGCTGGAAGTACCTTGCTAATTGAGTTTGAAGCAAATTGAATCTGCATATGAACAGTCGTGGTCTATATACACTTATTCAACACTTATTTGGACTTTTATTATTATTTGCACAGTCATTTCTATTACATGTTATATAAGTTGTAATTGTCATTATATGTGTGTTTTTGGATATTTTATATCAATTATCTGTGTGTTACTATTTTTAGACACTTTATTATCTAATAGTGGTGGGTTAAATGCTGCTCTTGAAGTTTCTTTATGTGTGCAACTTACCATGTATTGCCATGTGTTATCAGATGTGTTGAAATGGAACACATCTGATCAGCCTCTAACTGAATTTAGTGGGAAATTACAGGTCAAAGGACCAAAAACTGCAGCATGCAGTATATTGTAAAAAACATTTGATATAAAAGGGCCCTATTGATAATTTTAAAAGCCTGAAATCAGGCATTTTTTATTTTTTGGATAGAGTGGGGAGGAGTTGAACACAATGGGCCAGATTCAGGAACATCAGCGGATCTTTGGTCCGGCGCAGTGCATCTTTTTTACACTGCGCCGGAGCAGCGCAGAGAGGCATGCTAGTGATTCAGGAAACTTTTTTCCTGTCTCTTGCCCCGGCGTGGCGGATTTTACACGGCGTAAGGCGGCGTAAGGCGGGGTAGAATAAAATGGGTGGCTCCCTATGCTAATGAAGCGGGGAGCGTGGCGCAGGGGTCACGCCGGGGCGCATCTTAGACCGCACATGCTCAGTGACATCCAGGGGTAAATGCCCCAATCTGCACATGCTCAGAACTGCGCCCCGGCGTGATCCCTGAGCTCCGCCGACCCACTACCAAAGCCCAGTCCATGAATCAGCCCAGACTTCCGCCCTGCAGGTGCAAATGTACTGAAGCTTTTTTTTTCCAAGCTAGGTGGTTTGCATTGTGGTGGGGCAGTTATGGCTGATGAGGAATCCTCAGGTGGGCGGATGACCAATTTCAGCCCAGAGGAGAGGGCTGTAATTATTGAGGGCCTCTCCCAACATGGGGACCGCCTCTATGTGTTGTCCAGCAAGTGTTGTTGCTCAGGTCGTTTGTAACGCTGCTGCTTTAGCTGCTCTCCAGCTGACCTCTGCAAGTTTGGTGTAAAGTTACCCCTGCTTTATAAAGGGTAACTTTCCGCTGCAAACCAGAGTTACACGCACCGGGAGTAGCCTGCGCCGGCAATTCGTAATTTGCCGAATCGGACCAACTCCCTCATTTGCATATTTAAAATAGAAAAACCAGGGCCGCGCTAGTTCAGACCAGCGTAAATGGGCGCCCACACCGCACCGGCGTGGAAAGGTCCAAACGAAAAAAAAAATCTACGTTACGGCGTAATATTGTTTGCTGAATACGGCGCGGAGATACGCCGGCGCAAATTGGCATTTACGCCGCGCATCTCAGTCTACACCGGCGGAAATTGTTCCTGAATCTACCCCAATGACATCTTCTTTTTTTTCTGTCTGTGACCCAATAAAATAGATTTTCTTTTAGTTTCTGTTCTTGTGATGCCCATACAAGAAAGGGGGGGGGGGGGGGTCGATTGTCACCATGACAAAAAGGCACAGGCTACAAAGAATACATAGACAAAATAATGTATTTGTTAAATATTCATAAGTGTTTTTCTTTCTTGTCTTGACTTTGTGGGCGACCTGGTACCCTTGAACCTACTGTATGTGTTTGTTGTGTTCTCTGTTTGCTGGGAAGTGACTCATCTCCTTTGTGGAATTACATTAATGAGAATTGAGCAGTTTTCTTTACTTTGGAAAACCAACACCTTCATTTAGTATTTCGTCAGAGAACCAAGACAAAGTGAACTGCAAGTGTGCATTTATATGTTTTTACGTTATTGATAGGTTGTTGTGGGTTTTGCATTAACATTCTGCAAGTGCTGTTTTTATATTCATTTTAGTTTTTGAGGTTTTAGCACCTTTGCGATAGCTGCTGTAGTTTTTCTTTATTATTTTTCAGCACTTTATCACCTTAGCGAGAGTTTATAGTTTATTCATGGTGATGTATTTGTCAATGGCTACAGGCTCTGGGACTGGCTGATCCTGGCTTTGTTATCTAGCTGCTCAATGTCCAGAAATAAACATGCAGCCAATAAGGTCTAAAAAGTCTGAACTTTAATCCTGCATACTTGTTCCATGTCAGCCACACACTATGGAGTAAAGCTAGAATCAGGATGACAGCCCTACACCTGACAGCCTTACCACAATTCACTACTTCTGTGATAGCAGGCTGATCGTACTTGCTGCGGTCTGGATTGCACGTAAGCGTGATGAGCTTTATGGATGTTTTCTATATATATGTAAGCCCATTGAAGTTTTTCAAATAAAGAAGATTTTCTAACGTACTTTACTGTGGACCTGTATTTGTTCTTTTTGCAGTGACATCTGGAAAAGGAGGTGCTCTATCCAGTTTTATCCAGAACATCATTGGATGTGGATTTAACCTAAGTGTGTCTGACCATTTATCATTTTATTGTCCACAGGATCTAGTAAGAGACTTGGATTCATGCCTATGCATTTTTTGTGCTTTTTGCAGATTTGCTCTACAGAACGTGATCCATAGGAAACCATGTTAAATGGGCTGTAGTGCAAATCTGCAAAATGCAAAAAACACTAAAAATGCATAGGTGTGAATTAAGTCTTAAGCCCTGTACACACAATTGGTTTGTCTGATGAAAACGGACCGATGGACCCCATCGGTTTGTTTTCCATCGGTGAAAAAAAATAGAACACGTTTTAAAATTTTCCTATTCATAAAAAAACGATAGAATAAAATGATCGTCTGTGTGGAAGTCCATCGGTCAAAAATCCATGCATGCTCAGAAGTCGACGCATGCTCGGAAGCATTGAACTTCATTTTTCTCAGCATGTCGTAGTGTTTTACGTCACCGCGTTGAACACGGTCGGATTTTTGACTGATGGTGTGTAGGCAAGACTGATGAAGGTCAGCTTCATCGGATATCTGACGAAAAAATCCATCGGATTAGATTCCATCAGATATCCGATCATGTGTACAGGGCTTCAGTCATGACACATGGTAAGATACTCCAAACCTTCCTTCAGCCTTTTCATAATCTGGGTTTCATTAACCACTTAAGGACCGCCTCCTGTACATATATGTCGGCAGAATGGCACGGCTGGGCACAAGCATGTACAGGTACATCCTCATTAAGTGCCCAGTTGTGGGTCGCGGGCGCGTAACCCATTCCTAAGCTCCGTGAATGCAGGACCTGCGGATCCGATCGCCGTTGGAGTCCCGCTATTGGTCCCCGGAGCTGAAGAACAGGGGGAGCTGTGTGTAAACACAGCTTCCCCGTTCTTCACTGTGGCGCCGTCATTGATCGTGTGTTCCCTTTTATAGGGAAACACAATCAATGATGTCACACCTACAGCCACACCCCCCTACAGTTAGAAACACAAATGAGGTCACACTTCAGCTCCCCCTTGTGGTTAACTCCCAAACTGCAATTGTCATTTTCACAGTAAACAATGCATTTTTAATGCATTTTTTGCTGTGAAAATGACAATGGTCCCAAAAATGTGTCAAAATTGTCTGAAGTGTCCGCCATAATGTCGCAGTCATGAAAAAAATCGTTGATCGCCGCTATTAGTAGTAAAAAAAAAAAATGCAATAAAACTATACCCTATATTGTAAACGCTATAAATTTTGCGCAAACCAATCGATAAACGCTTATTGCGATTTTTTTTTACCAAAAATAGGTAGAAGAATACGTATCGGCCTAAACTGAGGAAAAAAAGTTGTTTTTATATATTTTTGGAGATATTTATTATAGCAAAAAGTAAAAAATATTGCATTTATTTCAAAATTGTCGCTCTATTTTTGTTTATAGCGCAAAAAATAAAAACCGCAGAGGTGATCAAATACCACCAAAAGAAAGCTCTATTTGTGGGAAAAAAAGGACGCCAATTTTGTTTGGGAGCCACGTCGCACAACCGCGCAATTGTCAGTTAAAGGGACGCAGTGCCGAATCGCAAAAACTGCCCAGGTCCTTTAGCTGCCTAAAGGTCCGGGTCTTAAGTGGTTAAACACTTGTGTTCCTCCTGAAGTTGCTTGTGGATCCTTTTTTAGCTATCTGTAAGAGGGGATTCTTCAAATGTAAGGAGCATTCTTCTGCGTGACCATCGCACTAATGTTCCATAGATGTCTAACGAAGATATAGTAATTATTACCAAGGGTCCCTGAGACTGGAAAGTTATTTAAGGGTTCCTCTGTGTTAAAAAGGTTTAGAAAGGCTGAGTCATCGCTCTACTAATAAAGGGTTTGATTTACTAAGACTGGAGAGCGCAAAATCTGGTGCAGCTCTGCATAGAAACCAATCAGCTTCCAGGTTTTTTTGTCAAAGTTTAACTGAACAAGCTGAACTTAGAAGCTGATTGGCTACTATGCACGGCTGCACCAGATTTTGCACCCTCTAGTATTAATAAACTGATATGACCTGACAGCCCTACCACAATTCACTACTTCTGTGATAGCAGGCTGATCGTACTTGTTGGGGTCTGGATTCCGCGTAAGCGTGATGAGCTTTATGGATGTTTTCTATATACTGTATTTTCCGGCGTATAAGACGACTTTTTACACCGGAATTTCACAGCCAAAATCCGGGGGTCGTCTTATACGCCTGGTATAGCAGCTGCTCGATCGATATCAGCTGCCGGGTGCTCTGTACGGCTGCATGTATTGTGTATATGCGCCGCTTAGCCAATCCCGATGCACTGTGTGATGACAGAGCATGCTAAGCCTGCTCAGATTGGAGTAATGACCTCTGCCAATCCGAGCAGGCTACATTTATGTTGCCTGGTCGGATTGGCAGAGGTTGTTATCCAATCCGAGCAGGCTTAGCATGCTCTGTCATCAACACAGTGCATCAGGATTGTCTGAGCGCGCATATACACAATACATGCAGCCGTACAGAGCACCCGGCAGCTGATATCGATCGAGCATAGGGATTGGCTGAGCGCGGCGCGCATTTTACAAACTACATACAGCTTCTTCATTACTTCCACACAAGGGGGGCGTCTAATACGGTGAGTAGACTACAAAACCACCGTTTTTAGCAGCATGTTAGGGGGTCGTCTTATATGCCGAGTCGTCTTATACGCCGGCAAATACGGTATATGTAAGCCTATTGGCCTTTTTTTAAATAAAGAAGATTTTCTAACATATTTTACTACGGACCCGTGCTTTTCCTTTTTGCAGTGACATCCAAAGGAGAAGGTGTTCTATCCAGTTGTGTCCAGAATGCCATTGAAAGTGGATTTAACCTAAGTGTGTTTGAGCATTTATAATTTTATCATCCACAGGATCTGGAAAGAGACTTCACTGAGTGGTGACACATATTCCGATACCCTAACCCTGATCAGCCTTTCACAATCAGGGTTTCATGGAACCCTTGGGTTCCTCCTGAAGTTGCTAGGGGATCCTTTTTAGCGGATTCTTCCCTATGACCACAAATGTAAGGAGCATTCTTCCACGTACCGTACCGTAGCTGTACAACCGAGATATAGTAATTATTAGCAGCGGTTCCCTGAGACTGTAAAGTTATTTATGGGTTCCTCTATGTTACAAACATTGAGAAAGCTGCTTCATTACTCTACTAATAATAGGGTGCAAAACCTGGTGCAGCTCTGTATAGAAATCAATTAGCTTTCAGGTTTTTCTTTGTCAAAGCTTAAAGTGGATGTAAATCTACCACTCACCCTGCATAAACTAATGGCACAGTATTTATGTATATATACATGCAAGCCTCCTGCATGTATCCCTACCTTGCAAATGTCACCCCCTTCAACAGTAGGCCCCACAAAACTCTGGAATCAGTGGGTAGGTTTCTTCAGAGGAACTCGGTGGGGGAGTCATGATGTCACAAGACTCCCCTCCCACCTCTACACTCTACTACTCTTCAGTCACACTGATCATGCCCCATGATGAGTAACATCCAGTCAAAACTCAGGAAAGGCACCACATGACTTAAGCATGCCAAATCAGGTGTGAAGCAGCCAATCCTGGGAGAGCTGGAGGAGAAGAAGAAAGGAGGAGGGATGTGAAGCTGGAATTGTAATACTCTCTACTCATTCAGGAGATAAAGAAATCAGATGTCAGTCACAGCGGTGGGGGATGTGGCGACACAAACTTATCTGTTTGTCGTTTTTTTTCTTACTTAAAAAAGATAAGAGGATTGCTCAGAGCTGGATTACCTCTTCATGGCAAGACTCAGTACAGATGAATTGACATCCTCTACTGTACCAGGTAGAAGTCTTCATTAAAAAAAATTCAGGTTTACATCCACTTTAACTGAACTAGTTGAATTTTGAAGTTGATTGGCTACCATGCACAGCTGAATCAGATTTTGCACTCTCTTTGCAAATCTCCATCAGCCCACGTTCACATCTCGCCTACACACCATCGGTTAAAAAAAACGATTGTGTCAGAACACGGTGACGTAAAACACAACGACATGCTGAAAAAAAAGTTCAATGCTTCCAAGCATGCATCGACTTTTCTGAGCATGCGTGGATTTTTAACCGATTAACCGGTTAAATTTAAAGCAAGTTTTTTTTTTTTTAACCGATGGTCCATCAGACCATTCTCATCGGTTTAACCTATCGTGTGTACGTGGCATCAGCTTTTTCACATGTTGGTAATTATATCTAATGATATAATTTTTTTTTTATCAAAATGTTCAGTTCACATAAATAAATATTACATAGGTGTGTAATTGTTAATGTTTTGCATAAAATAATTATTCACTTATTAAAAACCTTTAATTTTCATTAATTGTAATTTATTTCTCAATTATTGTTAGAGTGAAAACCTGTCTGATTATAAGGTCTGGTTTTCTGTCTGAAAATTTTAGATAATTAATTTTGCCTACAAAATACAGCATTATGAGCAGGTGGGGAATTCAAATAATATGTCTGAAATTCAGACAAACATATAAATATACAGATAAAATACATATAAGTAGAAGGGGCGTGGCGACCGGACTCTGACATGGCCGCATAGTTCAGAAGCTTCGCTCGCTCGCCGGAGACTTACCTCACATATCAGCGCTCACCGGTGCCCTCCACGTCCTCAATCGCGGGTACCCGATCACGGACCTCCTGCGGACCCGCTCGAGCATGACAAGGAATAGGAAGAAGCCCCAACAGCCGCAAAAGCTGGACGGCTTCCTCATACATCACGGCCGTGGGAATCTACAAAATGGCGGCGGCGCTGGGGACGCCAGGACGGAGCACGGTCAGCCTAACAGCCGCGATCCAGCCCTGAACACCGCCCGCCCGGCTCTGGTGACCAGCGCGTCCTCCTCTGAGACCTCTAGTCCCACAACAAGGAGCCCGGCCAAATCCAGACAGAGGAGAGACTCCCTGCCTAGGCAGCAACCAGTCACAGGCATGGAGGTAAGCGGGCCTCAAATCCCCTCAGCAGGCCAGCACTCACAAGGGAGGGATCCCATAGCAGAATTCCCCACTGCAGACAGGCCAGTGTCTGATACGATGCTTAAAGACATGTTGCTCTCCCTAAGATCATCTTTACAGTCTGACATGCTTAAGGGGTTGAAGGAATGCCAAAGAGAAGTACAAGCACTGGGACACAGAGTTCACACAGTTGAATCCAAGATGGAGGATTTTACCTCAGCCTACAACACTATGGTGGAAGCACACTCAGCGCAGGGAGGAGATATAGAATGGACAAAAGATAAGATCGCGGATCTCGAGGACAGATCCAGGAGGAATAACCTCAAACTGAGGGGAATTCCTGAATCAGTACCCCCTAACCAGCTCCTGCAATACTCCCAGACTCTGTTCTCAACCCTGCTACCTGAAGCAACAGCACAGGATCTTCTCGTGGATAGGATCCACAGGATCCCTAAACCAAGCTTTCTCCCTGATGACACACCCAGAGATGTCTTGCTGAGGGTTCATTTCTATCACGTTAAGGATCAACTCCTTCAAGCCTCTCGCAAGCCGGGGGGCATCCCTCAGCAGTACGCTACTGTCAGAATGCTGACGGATTTATCCAGGCACACACTACAACGCTGTCACAACCTGCTGACTGTCACTAAAGCATTGAGGAACCACAATATCCTACACAAATGGAAATACCCCGCCACCCTCACTATAACTCATAATGGTAACACTGTGTCTGTGTCCAAACTGGACGACGGCCTGAATATCCTACACCAATGGGGTATACTTCCTGACCAACCTGCCCAACTATCGCCTCGATCAGGCTTGCAACCCATGCAAAATGATTGGCAGGTGGTATCACACAAGCGCTCATCTAAGAAGAAGACCGGTGGAATCGCCTGATAATGACTTTCCACTAACCACGAATGTCTCCGGGGTAGAGAGGTCACTGATCGATTCTCTTATCCACCCCTCTCATTCTTGTAGCAGCTACGCCTATATGTGGTGATTTTAACATTACCTCAGACCCACGGATAGACACCACATCAGGTGCATCTAAAGGAGCAATATCACTCCAGTCCCTGATCCACGCTGAGGAACTGTTTGATGCTTGGAGGTGTTTCCATTCTAACGAAAGAGACTACACCTATTTCTCGAGCAGACATAGATCGTATTCTCGCATAGATATGTTCCTGACAGATAAATGGCTTTTGCAATATGTAGACACAGTGACAATCCATGACATTTCATGGTCCGACCATGCTGTTATTTCAATGTCTGTTGTAGAAAAGGGAGTCTCTTCTTCACCCCCCATCTGGCGTTGTAACACCAAACGTTTGCAAGAACAACACTGCCAAAAGCACATATCTATACACCTCAAAAATTACTTCTTAGATAATACAGGCTCAGTTGCAGATCCATATGTACTGTGGAATGCACATAAAGCCTACATGAGGGGTATCCTGCTCCAACTAGGCGCAACGGAAAAAAAGAAGAGAGCCCAACGTCTCAATAAAATCCTTCTAGAATTAAGAGATGCTCAATCGCAAAATAAAAGAGTGCCGTCACCATCCTTAGCCAAAAAACTGCATTCAATCAGAGAGAACCTTAGAGAACTATTGAACCAACAATACAATAAGCATCTTAGCCGCCTAAAGCTAAATTACTACTCGAACGCCAATAGAGCAGGCAAGTATGTAGCAAATAGACTTAAAGCTGCCCGTAATAAAATTAGAATAGCCTACCTGAAACACCCCACCTCCTCTCACAAGATTATCAACCCACAAGACATAGCTAATCAATTTGCAGAATATTATTGCTCCTTATACAATCTGCACTTAGAGCCCACCACTTCACAACCGATTACAGACAAAGTCCGAAACTTTTTACAGAACCTACATCTCCCTTTCTTATTGGAACATCAACTCAGCAAACTAAACGCACCTATCATGTTCCGAGAAGTAGAAAAAATTATTCACTCCCTACCAAATGGTAAATCACCTGGCCCCGATGGATTCCCGAACGAATATTTTAAAACTTTCACGTCTATCCTATCGCCACACATGTCCAAAGTTTTCAACAAAGCAGCAGAATCCGCATTTCTTCCCCAAGAGATGCTGAGGGCACATATAGTGACACTACCTAAACCGGGCAAGGACCCCAATACTCCAGCCAACTTTAGGCCCATATCTCTTCTCAACACCGATACCAAAATCTACGCCACATTGCTGGCCAAAAGGCTAACTAACATTCTCCCCTTGCTCATTCAACGTGACCAGATGGGGTTTGTGAGGGGGAGACAAACCTCGGATGCCACAAGGCGAATTATTAATGTGATCCACCATGCTGAAAGTACTCAAACGCCTTCTCTGCTGCTTTCAATAGACGCAGAGAAGGCGTTCGACAGAGTCCACTGGACTCACATGAGACATGTCTTAGATAGGTTTGGTTTCAAAGGTAATATACTTAACACTATCTTGGCTCTCTACTCCTCCCCGTCTGCACAAGTCTATACTGCTGGCTTTCTATCGACTCCTTTCTCGATCTTGAATGGGACTAGACAGGGCTGTCCATTGTCTCCATCTATTTTTAACCTCCTGATAGAGCCTCTAGCTGAGGCTATATGCTCTCATCCTCGGATTTCGGGCTTCCAGTTTGGCTCTAACAAACACACTATTAACTTATTTGCGGATGACGTTATATTGCTTTTGACCAATCCGCTCACATCTCTAAAAGCAGCACATGATGTCCTCACTGAATTTGGGGAGGTCTCCTACTACAAGGTAAATGTTTCTAAATACATAATACTAGACATGGGAGTTCAACCGCAAACAAAAGACGCATTACTAAAACAACTCCCATACACATGGAGTAATGGAGGCATCACCTACTTAGGCATCGTACTCACGAATAGGATCGCCACACTCGCCAAAACCAATCTGCCCCCACTTATAGCCAAACTGGGAGCCCAGGTCAGAGACATGGCCAAGAAGGAAATATCTTGGATGGGTAGGATATCTGCCTACAAAATTATGCTCTGCCACAAATCTTATATGTGTTCCGCTCTCTATCCATACACATCCCTCACCATTACATCAAAAACTTATCGGATTTTGGATGGAAATACATCTGGAACGGAAAGAAACCTAGATGCGCACAAAATAATTTGATATCCCATAAACATGTGGGTGGAGCGGGTATGGTTGACTTACATGACTACCTATGGGCCGTACGGTTGGACCAAATAAAATACTGGTTTAGGGGTGATGACATACCTCTGTGGGTAGACATAGAAAGAGAAGTGTCGCCAACCAACGACCTACAGTATCATTATTACTTTTGGGAAACAGCTGGGCTCGGTGGGATTTGGATGGTCTACCACCCCCAATGCAGACTTCCATTAGGATATGGAGGCTACTTCTAGAACGAAAACACCAAGACTTACAACACATTGACTTCAAGTTACCACTACAGTTGTTAGAGGCAAAAATTCCTATGCTGAAAGTCACTGACTTGACTGACCAAGGTATACATCACCTGTCGGACCTTTATGGGGGATCACAACAGAAATCTGCGCAACAACTTATGACACAATACCGCCTTCAGAACACAAATATGTTTAAATGTATACAAATCACTCATCCCATAAGACACATGCCCCCGCCAACCATTGCTCTCCCAAGTAAAGTATGGCATTTCTACTCCACAACTACACAGGATACGAAAAGCATTTCATTCTTTTATAACATTTTCCAGGACAAGCTGACGTTCTCTAAAACGATAGCTATGATCAAATGGGAAAGAGACTTAGGGACTTCTTTCTCAGAAAACCAATGGAAGAGAGCATTTAGAGAAATACATAGAGCCTCCCACTGTGTCAAACATTGGGAGTTAGGGATTAAAGTGGCAAACAGATGGCAATACACTCCATTCAGAATAGCAACATTCTTCCCTGGGGCATCGCCTAACTGTTGGAGAGAATGTGGACAAGTGGGGAACCTACTACACATGTTTTGGCATTGTCCAAACGTTAGGAGCTTATGGAACCAGGTTTTCCGACTTATCTCCTATTTGACGGGTATGATCACCACGCCCGACCCTGCCCTAGCACTCCTTCATCTGAACATAGATAACTTCCAGCACAACTTCAGACCAGTCATAACCCATATACTTTTGGAAACACGCTCATTGATACTGTGTAACTGGAAACGCAGCACAGCCATAAACTTATCTGATGTAAAAATGTCAGTACACAGGAACTACACGTTCGAAAGACTGATAGCTATTAACTCCTTAAACTGCAAAAAGTTTGATGACTGTTGGTCTATATGGCCCAAACACCTTTGATTTATTGTAAGATGTATATTTGACGCTGTGTATATCAGTTTCTTTATTCTTTATTATTTCTGTTTTTCATTTTCGTTGTAAACTTGAAAATCTTCAATAAAAAATTATTGATAGAAAAAATAAAAAAATAAATACATATAAGTAGTCTGCCTTACGTACCAAAAGATTTTTTAGATTGGCCCTTTCTCTGTTACAGTTAAGGAATACATTTATCCCAGATAGCAAGCAATTGTGTTGCATATTTAAAAATGACTTGCTAAGCTATTGCTAGACTTGACAGACTGCACAAGTGTTGTACAATTGCAACAAGTCCGCATTGCGTGACACCAGTTCAACTTTCTCTGCAAACATTCTGCATGTCAGCTACAAGTCCTTGTTCAGTCATATTGTGCAATAGTCATCCCACCACAGGGGTCACTGTGGCTGAATTTTCATGCTGTAGACTTGCAGAGCACTTGCTGTAGACTCACCACAATTTTGCTCTTGCTAGAGAATTGCCACGCAAATTTGCTACAAATTGGAAAAGTGTCAACTAGAACTTGTGCTTCAAGTGCTCTGAAAGTGTCCTTTCTGCCCCAGTCTTTTAAATAGGGGATTACAAAATTATAAATCAACTTCAGGGACTTTTTGCAGTGTAGACATTTGGTTATTTATTTTATCTTTTTGGAGGTTTTAAGTATCTTACCATTTTCCAGCAATGCATGGGTTAAATGTCATTTATTTATAAATATTTTTTTTCCATCATGCAGCATTCCTTTGACATGCTAAGCAGCCTTTACCTAAACTATAGGGTCAACCGTTTCACAAGAAAAACAATAGCATGCTGCATCCTGACTTGCGAGCCAAGGGATGTTGTTGTGGTGACTGTCCTGTAAATGGGAGGAAGTACTGAATATTTCATGAACAATTAAGGTTGGGGTTCATGTCCCCTATGCTACACTTTGCAGCTAGTGAGGTACGTATTACGAGAATCCCTGTGGAACATTATGACTGAAGACTAGGCAATCGCAACTTCAAATTAGTTCATTCAACTTATCTACTATTAGAGCTGGAGAGTTGTGTTATTATGCACTGATTGAACTATCAGAACAAAACTACATGAAGCAGGGTCATAGCCAACTGTTATTATGCCTGTACTGTGATGATGAATCCATTGATATCAAGAAGAGCAGCCAAGGTACAAAGCTGTGTTAAGTTTTATACATATATATATACATATACTGGATATCAAAATTAGAGAACAATTTATGAACACTTGATCTTTTAAAAAATAATGTAATTTTCATTGCTCAACATTTGATGGAAATTTTGTTGTGGCTACATCATGCTAATAGAACAGTGTTTTTCAAAATAATCAAGGCACTTCAACAAAAAAAAAAAACGTAATTTTGTTGAAAACACAATGATCAAAATTAGAGAACAGCAATGACTGTAGCACAGAGCAAGAATACAACTAACATTTCTGAAGGTTACAACAATCAACAATTAGAAGGAAGTGCACAGGTCCTTGCTTTGAATGACTTTGGCACATCTGCGGCCACAGGACATCACTAGTCTCTCACACTGCTCTGTTGTGATTTTTTTCCACTCTTCTTACAGTCTCTTTCACAGTTCGGTAACTGTAGTGGAAATCTTGGCCATAACTTTGTCACCAAGGATTTTCCAGAGGTTTTCTATTGGGTTTAAATCGGGACTCTGGGCTGGCCATTTCATTATGTCAATGTTTTCAACTTCAAGAAACTGCTTTACCCGTTTTGCTGTGTGACAGGGGCATTGTCGTGAATTGAAAATTCTGGCTGATTAAGTGATGAATCCAGGAAAGGAACCGCATGTTGTCGAAGAAGGTTCTGATAAACATTTGCATTCACTCTGCCATGTAGCTGTATAAGAGGTCCAACTCCTGCTGCAGAAAACATCCCCCAAACCATAACGCTTCTCCCTCCACCTTTCACTGACTTCTTTACACCCTTTGGGTTCAGTCTTTCCCCAGTTTGATGACGAACATAATGTTTCTCATCAGACCCAAATAAATTAAACGTGCGTTTAGCACTAAAGTGAACCTTGGGTCAGTTCTCTGTCCACACATCATGCTCCTCAAAAGTTAGTCTAGCTTTTTGATTCTTTCTTCTAATCGCAGCTACAGTGTTGAACCGATTGCCCATTGAGATTCTGCACATTATCCTGTCCTCTCTTGCATTTGTTTTTCGTGGACGACCAGCCTTCTTGGGGGGCTTGAATGAATTTGTGATGTTGTGAAGATGCAATATTCTAGAAATCACCGATTTGGAATGACAAACTTCTCTTGCTATGGCTGAAAGGGTCACCCCTTTGGCCTTCCATCTGCTGCCTGAGGGTTTCAGTCACTTTAGAATGGCTCACTATCTTGCAAAGTCAGTGAAGACTGGAATGTTAGGCTGGCAGTTAAATAGGATTTGTCAGATCATGAAAGAAATTTGCACAAGATGCCAGATTAACACCAATAACTAAGAGGTATCTGAAAGTGTTCTCTAATATTGATCAATGTTCTTTTTCAAATCTCATTGAATTTTTTTTATTCTGTACTTCAATATATATGTAACTCGTGAAATATGCTTAACAAAACTGCTCTTTTACTGCTGTTTAGATCATTTCAAATAGGACTAAGCAGTGACCTTGAAATTTAGGAAATTGTAGGTTGCTCTCTAATTTTTTGGTTGTTGCTGTATTGTTGTTCTCGGCGCATCGAGGCCTACGGGTAACTGACTGCGTTTTGTACCATTTTGTACTTCTAAGAATTTTAATAAATAAATAAATAAAATACATTTTGATCTCCAGTATATATATATACATAATAGTACATGTTTGGTAATTTGTTCAGATATACATAATAATCAGTGAATTGTTTTTTTTTTAGAATTTTCTTACTACCAAGATTGTCTCCTGTCTCCCAAGAGAACTTGTCTTTCCTGTTGTGTCTTCAATAGTATGCTAAAGCCAAAAGTTAAACATTATAACTAAGATTAAAGCTGAATAGGTGGAGGCCAGTTTATCGACCCCATGGGGTTATATGGCTTTGGTATGCAAAAAGGGTCAACTAATGTCCAAAGGTCTGCTCAGCAGTGTGGCCAATAGCTGGAGAGCTGACATCACTGAACTGACGGAGGACATCTGGCAGGAGGTTCTTCCCCTTCAGGTTCCCTCTGTCATTTCTTCCTGTGACAAGGTGATACAGACTAAATTTCTATACAGATCCTGCTTTACACCATGCTTACTGTTCAAGTTAAATAGATTACCCTTTGCACTATGCTCCTGATGCGGCATGGCTGATGGCACATTCTTTCACCTGATGTGGGAATGTGCTCCGATTAGAAAGTTCTGGTCGGAGGTCACAGCCTTCATTAGCTCCCTAACGCAGATACCCAATATCTGCAATCGCCTGAGGTGCTTACTGAGTTATATTGATGATGATGGTATCTCTAATGCCGCATACAGACAGTCGTTTTTTGTGATGAAAAAAAAACGTTGTTTTTAAAAACGTCATTTAAAATGACCGTGTGTGTGGAAAACGTAATTTTATGTCTTCTGAAAAACGACAAAAAAAAAATTTGAGCATGCTTCAATTTTTTATGTCGTTTTTCAAAACGTCGTTTTATGTTTTGGCTCACTACCATTAACCATGCTATACCATTATACAAGCTGACATATGAGGATAGGGGGTTCCCAAAAAAATTCTTAAAGGTTTGGGGCTCTTGGGTTAACTCCGAGAGCACCATACCATCTGCTCCTTGAAATCTGACTGAGGCCCCAGCACACTGAATGGTCATAATTGGACAAAATGACATAGGATTTTTGGGTTCCTATATATGCATAAAATGTTTACCAGCTACCAGATCTTTGTAATGGATTGGGCGATGTTCGCTCAATATATGTGTTTGTTGTCTGTTGTATACTGAAAATAAATGAAAAAAAATGTCCAAAGGTTCAAATGTGATGGCAGACTTAAGGTGATACTAAAGTCCCGTTTTTTTTCCTTTAAAAATAACAAACATGTTAGACTTACCTGCTCTGTGCAGTGGATTTACACAGAGCAGCCCAAATTCTCCTCTTCTCGGGTCCCTCATCGACGCTCTGTCCCTCCTGTTGAGTGCCCCCACACCAAGCAGCTTACTATGGTGACACTCTATCCGAGCCACAGCTCTGTGTGTCCATTCAGACACGGAGCCGTGGTTGGACCCTGCCCCTCTCTCCTCATTGGCTAACTGACTTTGATTGACAGCATGGGGGAACAATGGCACTGCTGCTGTGTTTCAGCCAATCAGGACAGAGAGTCCCGGACAGCCGCGGCATTCGTGAAAATTGCTGGATTGAGATGGGCTCAGGTAAGTATTGGGGGGCTGCTGCACACAGAAGGTTTTTTATCTTAATGCATAGAATGCATTAAGATAAAAAAACCTTGTGCCTTTATAATAGGGCTCGACAAATCCCGGTCGCCAGGTCGCCATGGCGACTAGAAATAGCGTCCTGGCGACTTGGCTAGGCCGAAGCCGCGGCCTCGCCTAAAACATCCTACATCTGCCGCTCGCGGCCTTTTCCCAGGATCGCTGCGGGTAGGATGTTTTAGGTGAGGCCGCGGCTTCGGCCTAGTCCAAGGAGCGCCTTTTCCCCAGGATCTAGACTAGACCTAGATCTAGACTAGCCCCCCCCCCCCTGCCGCTCGATCATGGGGGGCCTGTGATGTCCGGTAATTGAGGCCGCGGCTTTGTGGCCTTGTGAAGTCCCCAGCTCTTCCTTGTGTGAGCTGGCGCCATCTGGTGGTGGTCGTTGGTATTACAAGTTAAGCATTACAAGTTAAACAGCAATTCTAATGTCATTTTTCAATATTTTCACTGCCATCTTCTTCCCTCTAATTAGAACCCCCAAACATTATATATATATATTTTATCCTAACACCCTAGAGAATAAAATGGCGATCGTTGCAATACTTTCTGTCACGCCGTATTTGCGCAGCGGTCTTATAATCCCACTTTTTTGGGAAACAATACACTTTTTTTTTAATAAAAAAATAAGACAACAGTAAAGTTATCCCCATTTTTTTTAATATTATGAAAGATAATGTTACGCCGGGTAAATTCATACCCAACATGTCACGCTTCAGAATTGCATCCGCTCGTGGAATTGCATGTTTTGAGTTACAGAGGAGGTCTAGGGCTAAAATTATTGCTCTCGCTCTACCAACCGCGGCGATACCTCACATGTGTGGTTTAAACACCGTTCACATATGCGGGCGCTGCTCACGTATGTGTTCACTTCTGCGCGCAAGCTCGTCGGGACGGGGTGCGTTTTCTGGCTCCTAACTTTTTTAGCTGGCTCCTAGATTCCAAGCAAATTTGTCAAACCCTGCTTTATAACAACTTTAATCAACTTATACTTGCAAGAGATGCCACAACTATGAAGAGCAAGAACGGATTTTTATTAGATAGAAATATTGCTTAGGCATCATAGTAAAGGGAGCTTGAGTTCCATCTAATCACTGTCATAAGAAAGATATGATTGTGCAGTTTGGACCAATCAGAGTTTCATCAATGATAGTAAATGGAAGGAACTAGGAAAAGAATGACCTAAAGATACCAAGGGACAAAAAGAACTAATGAGAGAAGGGGGCTCCATAACACCAAGGAAGGTCTGTGCTAGAGGGAACCTCAGAAGACCACATAAGGAACTTCACCTGGGGATGACACTAAATCTACACTACAAACAAGCCTGGTTTCCTGCAATCACTTGAGTAGCCTGGAATCCTGTTTGTTACAGGAATTGCAAACTATAACACAAGCTAAGAAATGTTTTAGTGTATCTCTATGGCAAACAGACTATTGTTAATGCCCACTGCTGGTCCTGCATTGTACGTGGCTGAATACTAGGAAGTACCCTCCCATATTCTGCTGTAGGAAAGCATTCGTCACTAGGAAACACTGGCTGGTACAGGAGACAAGGCTTTAGTCAAACCAGATTGTTTGTTTCTCTCTCTCTCTATATATATATATATATCCCCAGCAGTGCAGCCTCATCAGTGCCCATCAGTCTAGCTCATCACTACAGCCTATCAGTGCAGCATATTAGTGCAACATATTAATGCTGCATTATCAGTGTAGCCACATCAGTGCAGCTATCAGTGCCACCAGTAAAGCATATCAGCACATAAAGCATATCAGTGCTCATCAGCAGGGGCGGACTGACAACTCATGGGGCCCCCGGGCAATAGAAGATTATGGGGCCCCTGGGCTTACAGATGGCCACCACGCCAGGAGGAAGTGCAGAGGCGGGGCAGCTAAAATCTTGGGGTTTTCACATCAAAAGCATGTCGGTTTCGGACATATCAGGGACAGATGTAAAAAAAACACAGGTTTATACATACTGTCCCTGGTTTTACTGAGCCTGGCAACCCTGATGGGGCAGTGCCCGAGTGACTCAATGGTCAGTCCGCCCCTACTCACCAGTGACCATCAGTGCTGCATCATCAGTGCAGCTTCACCAGTGCCCATCAGTGGAGCCTACCAGTGCCCATCAGTGCAGCATATCAGTGCCCAGCCCATTAGTGCAGCATATGAATGCTGCATTATCAGTGTAGCCACATCAGTGCAGCTTATCAGTGCCACCTCATCAGTGGCCACCAGTGCAGCCTCATCAGTGGCCATAAGTGCAGTCTATTAGTGCCCATCAGTGCAGCATATTAGTTCCCATCAGTGCAGCATATTGTTGCTGCCTTATTAGTGCCACCTCATCAGTGCAGCCCCATCAGTGCATATTATCAGTGGCCATCAGTGTGGCCTTATCAGTGCAGCCTTATCAGTGGCCATCAGTGCAGCCTATTAGTGCTGTTGGTGCAGCATATCAGTGCCCATCTGTGCTGCCTTATCAGTGCAGACCCATCAGTGCAGCTTATCAGTATCGCCTCATCAGTGCATGCTTATCAATGCCCATCCATGTAGCCTATCAGTGCCCATCTGTGCAGTGTCATCATTGCCCATCAGTGCATCCTAGTAGTGCTTATCGGTGCCCTTCAATGCAGCTTCTCAGTGCCATCAATGCATCCTTATCAGAGCCCATTAATGCAGCAGGGATCACAGGGAGGAATCGGAGGGATTGCCGGCCGCATCACACAGAGCAGGGATCACCCGCTGTGACACAGCTTGCATATGAAACGCCAGACACCATCAGATGCCCTGTAAAAGAAGCTGCACCGCTTCTGCCAGAAGCGATCAGCCAAAAAACTGTCAGCCCAGTCTGCCCTTGCTCCACACTCGCCCTCAACTAATTTCCACTTTCCAAATGCAAGCAATTTGAGGGCTGCAGTAGGATGAACAATACATTATACAACCATTAAACATAATAGTACCACGAGTCGCAGGACTACTAATCACATTATAGTACATGAGAATGGTTGTTGCGCCTGTTTCTGAATTAACAGAAAGTTAAAGGGTCATTAAAGGTAAAACAAAATTGGCTGAAATGACTGTTTACAGGGTATAGAGACATAATAGTTAACTGATTCCTTTTAAAAACGATTAAAAATAGATAAAAATCAATCATATAATGTACCTCTAGTTTCACTTTCGTTTTTGCAGCTAGCTTAGTTTTTGCATGTAATTTAATGCCTCTGTGCCGGACAGAGCCATAGAGAGTGATGGTTAGGAAAACGAAACTAGAATCTCCCAGTACTGTGGTGATCAGGAAACAGACAACCAGGAAGTATCCAGAACAGAGAGAAAGTACAGCAACATGAAAGCAAAAACGAACAATGAGGACATGAAACCAGGACTGCAGTAAGGTAAAGGAAGCTATTTAGCTAAAAAAAAAAAATTCCTTTAGTGACCCTTTAACATGCTCAATGCAGCAGGCCACAACATGGCCTTAAAGCACGAAAATGCATATGTTGCAGCACATACATTTTGTTGTAAATGAACCCTAATAATGTTTTGTTCTTGTTCATTGTTATGACTCCTTTAGAGCATGCATTTTTTTTTTAAATAACACGAACATTTATCAGAAATTATTGTATTTCAGATTGATTTTGTGTTTGATCAAAAAGGATTAATGCGTGGTGCCTTAAAAAATTACAATTATAATTTTGATTGAAGAAAAAAAAGGCAAAAATCCAGAAATCATGTGTACGGCCAATATAATTGTGAGCAGATCATGCTGTCATGCAGTGAATCTGTTCATCCTGCATACACAGCTATCTTTGCTACATTTCCTAATGAATCAGAAGTGTCCTGTCAGAGCACACAGTAGGCAAAGCAAAGACGCTTTCTTGTCAGAAAAAGAAATGTTGGGAAGACTCAAGGGAGTCCGAAGCTCCACAAATTGGCCAATTCTTAAAAAACAAGTATCCAAGGGTGGACATAAGCAGCTTTGTTATAAAATAAAATTAGACATGCTTTTTCTTGAAATAAACCTGACACACAGTAAACACAGCAGAGTCTATTGTTTGCCAGAAAAGGAAATGTTGGCAAAGTTCACGGGAGCTCCATGTCTCCAAATAGAGCATACAATGAAAAACCTTATAAGCAAAGTTTACCAGTGTATAGATGCCAACTGCATCTCAAACCTTTGCCCTGATGATGATGTGTCTTAGGTTGTGTCTTTAGCTCACAGCATCACCCTTATTTGAGTTACTGCACAATAACTACAAAACGGCATTATGGGGAGAGTCTTCAGGAGTGGACAATTCCTGCCCACAGGAACCAAGCAAAGGACTCTCCCAGGAGGTACCATGCCAGAAAATGATCGTAATCTTGATATGACTTCCCAGAAAGTGGGCATGTCAAGTGTGTGCCACGGACAGGGATGAGAGTGTCTCCTAAACTGGAACTAATGCACTGCACTGCTAAGTGCAGTAATTCTCAAGCCTCATACACACGACCGAGGAACTCGACGGGCGAAACACATAGTTTTCCTCGTCGAGTTCCTTGTTAGGCTGTCGAGGAACTCGACAAGGCAAGTTTCTCCATTCCTGTCGAGGAAAATGAAGACATGCTCTCTTTTCGGCTCGACGGGATCCTCGACAGTTTCCTTGTCGAAAAATGTACACACGACCGGTTTCCTCGGCAAAAAAAAAAATCCCAGCAAGTTTCTTGCTGGTTTTTGCCGAGAAACTCGGTCGTGTGTACGAGGCCTCAGAATTACAATATGCTATATGTTATCAAAATTAGAAAGATAGTAATCCAGCACTCTACTAATGATATACAACAGTATATCAATCCATAAAGTACAGACACACCACCAGCTGCCTCAAATGCACCTGCAAACTTCCTATGTGTAGTTGTTTTAGGCTGAGTTCACACTTGTCTGACAAACGCTCCTACATTGGGAGCTCATGTCGCATGACGTGTGAAAATCAATGTTTCCTATGAGAGCCGTCTTAACTGGTCCGACACAAGTCGGTCCGACTTTGAAAATGATCCCTGTACTACTTTGGTCCTACTTCAGCCCATTGAATATCACTGAAGTTGGATCAAAGTAGGAGCCTTGACCTAACCATATGTCTTGTGATATCTGACATTGTGATTACAGAAGTAGTAAAAAAAAATTATCTCACACTGGGATTGTTTTGATTGGTCAAAGAACAAGTCAGACTATCACAAAGTCGGATCAAATTAGTATCCTGTTCATGAAAGTTGGATGGATGTAGGACCAATGTAGGACCAATGTTGCAGAGCAAAGTAGGATGAAAGTCGGATGACTGTCATGTAGTATCAGTGTGAACCCAGCCTTCAGAACACCCCCTTACATCTGGTGTCTCCCATCAGTGTGCCCCTTACATTATTTGTCCCCATCAGAGTGCCCCCTTACATCATGTGCCGTCATCAGAGTGCCCCTTTATATCAGGTGTGCCCATCAAAGTGCTCCTTTACATTAGGTGTACTCATCAGAATGCCACTTTACATCATCTGTCCCCATCAGAGCGCCCCTTTACATTAGGTGCCCCCATCAGAGTGCCTCTTTACATCAGGTGCCCCCATCAGAGTGCCCCTTTACATCAGGTGCCCCCTTCAGAGTGCTTCTTTACATCAGGTGTTCCCATCAGTGTGCCTCGTTACATCAGGTGTTCCCATCAGAGTGCCCCTTTACATCAGGTGCACCCATTAGAGTGCCACTTTACATCAGGTGTCCCTATCACAGTGCCATCTTACATCAGGTGTTCCCATCAGAGTGCCCCTATACATCAGGTGTCTCCATCAACGTGCCCCCTTAACATAATATGTGCCTATCAGCGTGAAATAAGGGGCTTGCTGATGGGCACATTCTATGTTAAGAGGCACCCTGATGGACAGATTTTATGTTAAGGGGTCCTCTGATGGGAATATTTAATGTTAAGGGGCCCCCTTAAGAGCACATGTTATGTTAAAGCGGGGGTTCACCCAAAAATCAACTTTCTGCCATTAGATCCAGCATACTGCTGACATCTGCAGTATGCTGTTTTTTTTTTTTTTTGTACTTATCGTTTTATCAGCAGTTGTTATCCGGCTCCGAGCGGGGATTTCTGCAGGGAATAGGCGTTCCTAAGCCAAGCGGATTTGATTGACGGGCTGCTAAAGCGCGTCACGCCTTCCGAAAATACCCGAGGTGAAATACCCGAGGTGACACTCGGGTGTTTACGGCGCCTGCGCCTTCCGTGTAGAGCTGACTGCGCAAGCGCCGTAAACACTCGAGTGTCACTTTGGGTATTTTCGGAAGGCGTGACGCGCTTTAGCAGCCCGTCAATCAACTCCGCTTGGCTTAGGAACGGCTATACCCAGAAGGAATCCCCGCTCGGAGCCGGATAACAACGGCTGATAAAACGATAAGTACAAAAAAAAACCCAGCATACTGCAGATGTCAGCAGTATGCTGGATCTAATGGCAGAAAGTGGATTTTTAAAGTGAACCACCGCTTTAATGGGCACGCTGATTGGTACAACAAAATATGCCCAGCAGCATGCCCCTTAACATTCAATATGCCCATTAGTGTGCCCCGGCTCTCACTCGATAACAACAGCTGGGGCGTGCACATGACGTCATGGCTTACCTTATGCCTCCGAAATAGCTGCCAAATAGAAAGCAGCGGGGGCAGGGCGCCCACGCAATGTCATTGGTTTAAGGGCGCCCGTGGTCCCAGCAACCAATGACTGCTGAGCGGAGTAGTGGGAATCTGTTTGCGTTTAGAACTGTTTTAAAAAAAAGTATATATATATATATACATGGGCGTCCGCTCCATAGGGAAGGGAGGGTGCTTGCCCCCCCTAGAAATCAGTGCCATGATCCTCGTGAGAAAAACAGCGGGCAGGAAGCAAGGCGGCGGCACGGCAAATCCAATTAGAGCCGCTCTCTCTCTCTCTCTTCTAGCTCCAGCTGACAGAGAGGGGGAGGGGGTTGTTATTTCCTTGGGGGGGGGCTCCATTTTTTATGATATGGTTATTCAAAGTTGCTAGTTGCTTCATAGTTGCGTCAGGTTTCTCAAACCTTTGCATGCCTGCGCATTATGTGATAATGACTAAGCCCCTCCCCTTCATGACATTGTCAAAAAGGGACCGAGCATGGATGACCTTAAAATGATGCCCCCCCCCCTAAAAAAAGTTCAGCGGACGCCCATGTGTATATATATATATATATATATATATATATATATATATATATATATATATATTACAAGCTGTTACAGGCATTTGGCCTTTCAAATGCCTCTGAACAGTCGTCCTGAACGCATTTTTTGGCGTTCCAAAAAATGCTTCTAAACTCAACTTGTAGCATTTGGAAAACAATATTTGCAAATTGCAGCTTTGCTCTCAGCATAAATTTCACTGTGGAAATGTTTCCAAACGCTAGTTGGTCCCACCATTTTATTGAGAGGAGGAAAATAAAAAACTCTTTACTGAGCAGACTGTAGGTAAAGATGCAGTGATGGTGGAGAACATTAATAGGAATCATTTAAAAGTTGTAAAGATAAACTAATTTGTCAGACAAATTCACCCTCTTACCTGTCATTTAAGGCCTGAAATAACAGAAACTACTGCATCCCAATAATCGCCCAACTGTGGGAGGCACAAGATGGAAAGAAGAAAAATTTAAAGTTTTAATGTATAGAGCGTGCGTGTCCCAAATCAAAAGTAGTCTCTGAGAAATATAATTAAAAAGGAAACTCAGTCCAAGGGTCCAGAAATAAAAAAGGCCCATTAAAGAATCATTAAAAAGTTATTAACCTGGCAGCCATCCTGATGCCGCGGGTACACACGATCATTTTTCAGGCATTAAAAAAATTACGTTTTTCGGCATGTAGAAAAAACTTTGTTTTTTCCAACTTCATCATTAAAACGACATGGCTCACACATCATTGTTTTTAAAAAATGCTCTAGCAAAGCGCGGTGACGTACAACACGTACGACGGCACTATAAAGGGGAAGTTCCACGCGGATGACGCCACCCTTGGGGCTGCTTTAGCTGATTTCCTGTTAGTAAAAGACGATTCGCGCTTTTCTGTCTGTTACAGCGTAATGAATGTGCTTACTCCATTACGAATGGTAGTTTTACCAGAACGAGCGCTCTCGTCTCATAACTTGCTTATGAGCATGCGCGTGTTTTTAACGTCGTTTTAGCCCACACACGATCATTTGTCGTTTTTCAGAACCCGAAAAATTATGTGAAGCCCACACACCATCATTTTAAATGACATTTTTTAAAAATGTCGTTTTTTCCCATGCCGAAAAATGATCGTGTGTAAGGCTTCATGCACACAGGACATTTTTACAACCTCTCCTTTAACTTGACAGTTAGTAAACTCAACTGCCTAGAAACGATTATAAATGACCCTGTGTACATGTACTGATAAGATAACAGAGGAGAGTTCAGGGGCAGCTGAAAAAAAAGCACAACTGCTCCTAAACCTCCGTTTACCAGCAGCAGTGTACATGAAGCCTAATGCCTAGTACACACAATCGTTTTTCCCATCTGGAAAACTGCCGTGTTTTCCTCTGGCCGGGAAAACCGGACGTGTGGAAAACTGCGGTTTAAAAAATTGGAAAATGTTCTCTTTTTTCTCGCCGCGAATCATGGCGTTTTTTTTCACAGTTTTCCTATGGGAAACACTGCGAGGGAGCATATACACGGCCAGTTTTCCCAACCAAAGTTCTCCTGGCAGTTTTCCTGTCGGGAAAACCAGCCGTGTGTACAAGGGAAAAGGGACTGAGACGCTTTTGCCCATCGGGAGAACCGATCGTGTGTACTAGGCATTAGAGTGTGTCGAACTCTGAAAAAAACATAAGAAAGGTACTAGCGACAGAAATACATATTTCTCTTGTTTGAGAACTGCATCAAAAAGTAGTGTTATTCCAGGATTTGATTGTCTCCATTTGAGAGAACTTACAATATTTTAAGATTTTACATAAAGTCTCAGAAATCCTTTATTAAGATCTTCATATTACAGTATATAGTTTAAATACCATGTCATAGATATATTACTCAACATTGTAAGAACATATTCCCCACAATTTTTTCCCAGTATTTTTGCTTTTTCCAGGCCTACCCATCTCTACCCAAGCCCGATCCAGCAATGCGGCTGCTCTGTCAGATCTTTGCCTCCTTCTTGGCTAAGAGTCATTGCCTCCCGCTGCTGTCAATCACAGCCAGTGAGAAAAGAGTAATTCCGGACACACAAAGCGGGGCTTGGGAGCAAGCACGCACAATTTCCCCCTTTGCTATGGGGGCTCTCGGAGAAGAGGAGGAGCCAGGAGCGCTGGAGGGGGAATCAAAGAATGGGAGGATCGGGACCAATAAACAGAGCAAGTAAATAAAACATGGTTGATATTTTTAATATCAGTTTTACATTTTCTTTTGCTTTCACTTTCGATAATAACAGTAAACATGAAAAATAGAAAGGCTTCATCTCTCTAATGAGGGCACAGACAGCAATACAAACCTGGTGTTCTACTCTGTCCAAAACTAAAAAAAAATTCTGCGTTTAGTTATACTTTTAACATCTGCTCTATGCAAACAAATATTAAGGGCCCTTTCACACGGAGCGGATCAGTAATGATCCGCTCTGTGTGTCCGCAAAGCTCAGCGGGATCCTCCGTAAAATCCCCGCTGAGCTGGCAGCTGACAGGACTGTGCAGGGACCGCCCTGTGTTTCCTCCGCTCTCCCCTATGGGGGATCAGATGGACACGGACCGTATGCCCGTGTTCATCAGATCCGATCCGGCAGACGGAAGAAAAATAGAATTTCTTCCTTCTGCAAATGCGGATCTTTGCGGAGGCAGACAAATTACGGGTGTCAGCGGATGTTCATCCACTGACACCCGTAATCACATTGGAACCCATGTATGTCCCGTTTTCATCCGCAAACGGACGGATGAAAATGCGGACATACGGTCCCTACGTGTGAAAGGGCCCTTAGTCCTTTTTTTTTCAAGGCCATGGCTGTGTAGACTGATTAGTGAGGAGGAGCTGTGCTTTTTTTTTACTTTTGATAACGCTGTTCTAATTAAGACTCCTGACAGGTGCTTTAAGATTTAAAACTGGCATTCTCCTGTAATAGGAGACAGAATATATATACTCATCTATTCGGTGGTCTGTTTCTCCTACCTCTCCTTACTACAAGCATTGCAACTATGGAAAGCCTCTTTGGCATTGAACACTTCTAGGAGTATGGGATGCCTGTGTCACCTGCTGTGGTCTCAGCAGGTGACCCAGGGGTTGGAGGAAAGAATGTGCAGCAATGAATAAAGGTACCTGACACTCCTCAAAGCATTGAATGCTTGTGTCTCCTAACAACAAGCATGCAGAAGGTAACAGAGAGAAGTCTTGACCGATTTGCATATTTGTTCCATCAACACAAACATATTACAAAAAGCAATTTCAGCCTACATGATCCATCAGTACAGGTTTCCTTTAAGAAAAGTCTCATTATTCTTCTATTTCTACAAGACTAAAATTATTTCGCTTAAACCACACAACCCTTTCCTACATATCCATGACCATTCCCATATCTAGAAAATACACTCCAATTTTACAAAGACTTGAGGTGATCCTGAAAATCTGGACCTTTATACCGATATGAGGACAGGTGAAATGGAAAGTATGGTCAGGGTCTAGATGCCCTTTGGCAAGTTTCCAACTTTCTAATTGTATGCTAGCCCTGCCAAAGTATGAATTGAGAAAATTGATTTAGAGGTGACACAGCATTCTTAAAGGCTAAGGCCCCGTACACACGACCGAGAAACTCGACGAGCGAAACACATCGTTTTGCTTGTCGAGTTCCTTGTGAAGCCGTTGAGAAACTCGACAAGCCAATTTTCTCCATTCCCATAAAGGAAATAGAGAACATGCTTTCTTTCAGGCTCGTCGAGTTTCTCAACAGTTTCCTCGACGAAAATGTACACACGACCGGTTTCCTCGGCAAAAAAATATCTCCCAGCAAGTTTCTTGCTGGTTTTTGCCGAGAAACTCGGTCGTGTGTACGAGGCCTCAGTTTGAGAAGCCTCAGTATGTGTATACAGTAGTAAGCAGAGAAAGCTCTGTTTTAAAGTTTTCTACAGTTTTGGTAGTCATAGATCAGGGCCTGTAGTTTGTAGGTTCCAAAGTGTCTTGGGTGGGGCGGAATCCTTAATTCTGTGTCCAGACTTTACTAGATGCCTGCAGCCTGTGTGAGTACACAGGTGTGCAGTGTCGCAATAGCAGAATACACTTTGGCCTAAATTGATGAAGAAATTAGAATTTTTACATGTTTTTATTGGATATGTTTTATAGCAGAAAGTATCAAATATATTTTTTTCTTTCAAAATTTTCTTTCTTTTTTTGTTTAGAGTGCAAAAAATAAGAACCGCCAATTTGCCAAACAGCGAATATTATGAGGCATTCATGGGAAATTCGAGCACCGCGGAATGCCCCATAATGCACTGCAAGATCGCAGTGCATTTCTGAATAATGCTTGGCCAAAGCATGCACCTGACCTGCATGCTTTGGCCAATCACAGCGCGCTCTGCTGAGAGAGCCATAATTGGCCAAAGGCAGGGTGCCTTTGGCCAATTATGGTTCATAGGGACTAAGTCCACGCCCCATACTATATAAGGCTGCTTACATAGCGGCCATGTATAGTGTGTGAACAGAGATAGATTGAGCTAGATCAGGCAGGCAGGTTACTTAGTGGCATGCAGGAAGTGTTTTTAATATATATACAGTCTAGTATAATATATATACAGTCTGCATTTAGTCTAGACTAGATATTCAGTGTAGACTCTATATTCAGTCAGTGTAGTTTATATAACATAGTGTATTGAAGCGGTTAAGGGAAACCCTGTGCCAAATTTTCTTTTAAATGTCGTGGGGGTCCCCCCGAAATCCATACCAGGTCCACCCCGTGCCGATTTTTTTTTAAATGGCTTCCCCCCAAAATCCATACCAGACCCTTATCCAAACATACAACCTGACAGGCCACAGGAAAAGGGGGGGTGAGAGAGTGCCCCCCCTCCTGAATCATACCAAGCAACATGCCCTGAAATTGAGGAGGGTGCCACCAAAGCACTTTGTCCCCCTATGTGAATTGGTATCGGGTACATTGTACCCCTACCCATTCACCAAAATAGTGCAAAAAAAAGTAAAAACGTCAGGAGACAGTTTTTGACAATTCCTTTATTTTAAAAAAAAAGTCTCCCGCGATGTCCATCCATCTTCAGTCATAGTGCCGACGGTCCCGTAAAAAAGAGAAAAAACTCTGCCTCGATGGGAGGTGTCCTGTCGACTGCTGTCTTTTTGCGGTGACAGCTGTTATATAGGCAAGGGTGGGGCCATCCGGTGATGCAACTGGGCGACCCTGCCCCCTTCTGACATCATGTGATGTTAAACGGGGCGGGATCACCTCCATTTACATCACCAGGTGGCCCCGCCCTTGCCTATATAATAGCTGTCAAAGCAAAAAGACAGTAGTCAGCGGGGGAAACCTCCCATGGAGGCAGAGGTTTTTTGTTTTGTTTTTCTGGACATCGGTTGTTGTGATTGACAATGGATTTACATCACGGGACAACCCTTTTTTTTAAAATAAAGGACCTTACTAGCTGTGCACAAATAGTCCCACAACATGGACACTGACCTACCAAAAATATTAAGCGAAAAACCGGATACAGAAGTAAGTGTCGGCCATTACAGGCCCCAAAAATTAGCCCACAGGCGTTCACCTGACAGCAAACAACTTTGTATTCTGTGGCTGGAGGTACATTAAGCTTTTCACCGGATACAGAAGTAAGTGTCGGCCAGTATAGGCCCCAAAAATTAGCCCACAGGCGTTCACCTGACAGCAAACAACTTATTATTCTGTGGATGGTGATACATTAGGCATTCACCGGATACAGAAGTAAGTGCTGGCCATTACAGGCCCCAAAAATTAGCCCACCGGTGTTCACCTGACAGCAAACAACTTTGTATTCTGTGGCTGGAGGTACATTAAGCTATTCACCGGATACAGAAGTAAGTGTCGGCCATTGCATTGCATGATGGTCACTTTCACTCTCCCTCATCTTCTTTCTCCCCACTCTCTTTTTATTTACCCCCGTGTTGTCACTTTTATGTATTTTTTTGTTTGGTGTAGGACGTTTGTTACAGTGTGATTAGTAGGGTGTAGGTCCCTGAACGTCTTGGGAGTGGGTGGACAAGGCCTTCTGGCTTAGTTCGCCTGCTCTCATGGGGTCTCCCTTCAGAAGAGCCCCACCTAGTACTTGGGTGGGTCTGTTTCGGCCGCCCATTACAGGCCCCAAAAATTAGCTCACAGGCGTTCACCTGAATTTGAATCAAACATGGTCTACTGGTCACATGTGTTGAATTCCTCCGAGATCCATGCCTCATTCTTTTTTAGAAATGTTAGGTAGTCAACACTGTTGTGACCTAGGTGAGTGCGCTTATCGGTCACGACCCCCCCGCTGCGCTGAACATTCTTTAGGACAGGACACTGGACTAGGGGCAAGCCAACAGTTCCATTGCAAATTGTGCAAGCTCTGGCCAGAGGTCAAACCTGCCCACCCAGTAGTTTATCACTTTTCAGTGCGTCCACATCAGCCGTTAACCCAATGTAGTCGGACACCTGTCGGTCTAGGCATTCCCTGATGCTGGATCTGGAGGACAGCTGTCGATGGGTCGGCTGAAAGAATGATCTCATATCATTAGTGACCAACACATCTTCAAACTGCCCTCTTCTTGCAGGCGCTGTTGGATTGGTAACTGCACCTGTTTCTCTGTGAGTGGAAATTCCTCTGCCAGCGCACGCAAAAGCAGAACGCAGCATTTCTCGAAGCAAGGCCTGGAAGTGCTGCATTCTTATAGCCCTCTGTGATGGTGGTAACATTTCCACCATGTTTTGTTTGTACTGGGAGTCCAAGTACGTTGCCACCCAGTACTGGTCCTTGCCCTTTATGCTTTTTATACGGGGGTCCCTCTTAAAACACTGGAGCATGAAGGCCCTCATTTGCACAAACCTGGAAGCGGTGTAGTGGCCTGGCTCCTGCTCATCATCCAGGATAATGTTGTCCTCATTCTCCTCCCCCGATCCACGGACAACACCAGGGATCCCAGAAAGGTTTAAAGCATGCTCATCTTGCTCCTCCTCATCCGCCCGGCACCATCTTCCTCTGACTTCTCTTCAGACTCCCGTTGTTGGCTTGTCTCAGGTGGAGTAGCCCCCCCTGGGAATTCATCCAGCATTGCGACTTCCTCATCTTCCTGATCCTGCTCCTCGACGGCTTGATCAATGACACGACGCAATGCACGCTCCAGAAAGAAGGAGTAAGGTACAATGTCACTGATGGTGCTCTGGCTGAGACTGACCAGTTTGGTGATCTTATCAAATGGCCGCAGAAGTCTGCATGAGTCGCGCATGAGCAGCCACTGGCGCGGTGAAAAAAAAACAAGCTCCCCAGAACCTGTCCTACCTCAGAGTTCGTACAGGTAGTCGTTAACTGCACGTTTCTGCTGGAGCAGCCTATCAAGCTTATATTAGGTTGAGTTCCATCGCGTCGGGCAGTCACAAATAAGCCGTCTGACGGGCAGTTTGTGTCGCCGCTGAATGTCAGCAGGGAGAGCCATGGCTGTGTAAGATCTTCTGAAATGGGCCAAGATTTTCCTGGCCTGCCGCAAGACGTCCTGGACCCCAGGGTATTTGGCAACGAATCACTGCACGACCAAGTTCAGGACGTGTGCCATGCATGGCACATGTGTAATTTTGCCCTGTTTCAGCGCGCTCAGCAGATTGGCACCGTTGTCGCACACCACTTTACCAACTGTTAAATTGAGCAGTGATCTGCCTGTGAACGCAAAGCTGAAAGGAGTGCATGACCTGTGTGGCTCTTGTCTTCCAGGCACAACAGACGCAGCACAGCATGGCAACGTCTCACCTGGCATGTTGAATAGGTTCTGGGGATCTTGGACGGCGCAGCGGAAGAGACGGTAGCACCGGAAAAGGAGGAGTCAGCCGGGGAGGAGAGGGAGAATGGAGTAAGAGGAGGAGAAGAAGAGGCAGGCCTGCATGCAATCCGTGGCGGTAAAACCAAATCTACATGGGTGCCAAGGGGTTAAATGCTTGACGGCCGTCAGAAGGTTCATCCAGTGGGCAGTAAAAGTTATATACCTTCCCTGCCTGTGTTTGCTCGACCACGTGTCTGTGGTCAGATGTATCTTGGCACAGACACCATTTAGCTCTAGGATGCCATTCTGTGAGAAATATTTCCTTCCTGGGACCTTCCATTGTGGTGTTCCAATGGCCACAAATTTTCGAAAGGCCTCCGACTCCACCAGTTTATATGGCAGTAGTTGGCGGGCTATCAGTTCCGACAAGCCATCGGTCAACCGTTGGGCAAGAGGGTTAGCCGGCGTCATCGTTTTTTTTTACGATCGAACATTTGGGCCACGGAAGCCTGCCTTTTTGCAGAAAAACCTGAGGATGGCATGATGGAAGGTGGAGTGGAGGACAATTGTGAGGAGAAGGAGAAGAGACTGGACAGTGAGAGCCTGGAGTGTGGCTTTGTGGATTCTGATGGCGTTGCTGCCACTGGGCTCGGTGATGGGAGGCCAGGTGCCTTCTTAAGGCGGTCGTCCCTAGGTGACTGTTGGGCTTACCGCGACTTATGCGTTGACGGCAAAGGCTGCAGATGGCAAAACTATTGTCAGCAGCGGACATGTTAAAAAAAGCCCACACTCTGGAGCCATGGGCCGGCGTCCTGGGAGCGCCAGTGACTGTACATGGTTGATGGCTCGCTCCTGATACATTACCAGTCAGGTTAGTCCCTCCTGTGCAATGTAAGTTTGGCCTGCTTCTCCTCCCTATCTGCTGGTCCATCTCTCTCTCTGAACTTCCCTCCTCTTCCTCTCTTGTGGGCACCCACGTGACGTCTGTAGACACGTCATCATCGACGTCACCTTCCCCATCACTAACAGTAGAGATCTCGGAGTAGGCAGCAACAGCGGGGACCAACCTCCTTGGGCTGATCTGGGTACTGTTGTCAGACTGCTGAGTGGCGGCTGTTGCTACCTCCTCTTCCTGATCCAATGCCAAGAATGGCTGTGCATCGGAAATGTCTTCTGATTGATCAGAAAATCATTCCTGTGACTCAAGCAGAGGGTATATGGTGGTGGTGGTGTTGTTGGTGAGCCACTTAACCAAGTCTGGTGCATCATTTGAGGTAATCGAACGCACCTTGTGCCACTTCCCACTTTGGCTCCGGCCTGGTGCTCCTGCTCTACCCCTACCACCCCTGCGGAAGGGCCTGCCTCTTCCTCTGCCTGTCATTTTTTAAATGACCCTGTGACAAAAGTCTCTAGAGAAGCGCAGTATATGTGGAAGAAGGTATATAACAAAATCTGTCGTTTTAGGGGGCCACTGGTTTATCGCACCAGTTATGAAACTTTTTTTTCAGGAAATGTTGTCACTGTGTGTAGCAGAAGTAAAGCAGCGAAAGCGACAACAATTCTGCAGTACCCAAATACACTATTATGAAAGTATATTTTTAGATAACACCCCGCTTCAATCTGTCGTTTTGGGGGGCCACTGGTTTATCGCACCAGTTATGAAACTTTTTTTTTCAGGAAATTTTGTTGTGTGTAGCAGAGGTAATGCAGCGAAAGCGGCACAAATTCTACAGTACACAAATACACCACCAGTCACAATGATGCACAATACAAATCCACTATAATATGCTTTCTATATTAGAAAGTATATTATAAGTGTATTACACCCCTATATACTGCACACCAAACAATAGTACACCTATACCAGTCCTTAAAAGGACTTTTGTGGACCTGTCAGGTAACGATTTGTGTCACTACAGTCTGTCCCTGCTCCGCACACAGCAACCTGTCCCTACACTGACAAAAACTATATAAGTGTATTTCACCCCTATATACTGCATACCAAGTCGGTTTACATCGCTATTTAAAAAAATAATATTGTTGTTATGGCAGCACCTAGCTGCCATAACCCCGGTATCCTCTTCAAGAACGGGTGGTCCTTTTCAAGATAAAAGTGGTTTCTGCGGTGGATTTGCCCAAAGATCACTTTTATCGGTGGTGGGAGAGGGATGTTTATGTTTAAAAAAAGTTGAAATAAACAGACATAAATACTGTATATATATAAAATTAGAAGCATTATTCTTTTATGTTCCTTATCTATATAATCTGAATTGACGGCAGATTCCTGAAAGTGGGCATGTTCATGTAAGTCTATTATTAGCACAATATACACTCCCCTCCCCCCATGGGTTCATGAAGGAAACCACATATTCATCATCCTTTATCAAAAGTTACATACAAAGTAGCTTTTAAATTTCATGATAAACCACAATGGGGATTTCAATCCACACAGCTCCACTGAAGCACAAAAGCAGCCAAATATCTTTTGACAATACCTTTAAATGACAGCTCCCATCATTTATGTGGCGCAAGAGCAAGTCCAAGGAAGACTTCGTCCAGTATAAATCTGCCCTCCAAAAATACAATTCCAGCCTCCTCACTGCCAAGCAGACCTATTTCATCACCCTCATTAAAAACTTATCATCCCGTCCCCGTCAACTCTTCTCTACCTTCAACTCTCTACTTTGTCCCCCACTGCCTCCACCCACCAACTCACTCACTGCCCAGGAGATCGCCAATCACTTCAAACAGAAGATTGATACAATTCGCAAGGAGATCTCTACTGTTCAGATACCCTCCACACTTCCCACCTCATGCCCACAGGTACAATCTTTACTTCCCTCTTTCAACCCCACCACTATAGACGAGGTCGCTAAATTACTTGCCAACGTCCATCTTACCACCTGCGCTCTGGACCCTGTTCCCTCGCAAATGCTACGTTCACCCTCTGACTCTATTCTACATTCTCTAACCCACATCTTCAATCTCTCCCTCTCTTCTGGCATCTTCCCTAACTCTTTGAAACATGCACTAGTCAGCCCCATACTTAAAAAGCCCTCACTGGACCCATCCAATCTTGACAACCTACGTCCCATCTCCTTGCTCCCCTTTTTATCCAAACTCCTTGAACGTCTAGTCTACAACCGACTGAGCGTACACCTTGCTGATAATAACCTTCTTGATCCCTTTCAGTCTGGATTTCGTCCTCAACATTCCACAGAAACTGCTCTCCTAAAACTTACAAACGATATACTAACGGCCAAAACTAAGGGACACTATTCTGTGCTCCTACTCCTGGACCTCTCTGCCGCCTTTGATACGGTTGACCACCCACTCCTCCTCAAAAAACTTCACACCTTTGGTCTCCGTGACTGTACTCTTCGCTGGTTCTCTACTTACTTATCCAACCGTACCTTTAGCGTTACTTACAATTCTACTTCCTCCTCTCCTCTTCCATTCTCAGTTGGGGTCCCCCAAGGTTCTGTTCTTGGACCTCTCCTATTTTCAATCTACACCTCCTCCCTGGGTCAGCTGATAGCCTCCCACGGCTTCCAATACCATCTCTACGCTGACGACACTCAAATTTATTTCTCTACCCCTCAACTCACTAGCTCATTTTCCTCACGTATCACTAATTTACTATCAGATATTTCACTTTGGATGTCGCACCACTTCCTCAAACTCAATCTATCTAAAACGGAACTTATCATTTTCCCTCCCCCACGTGCCTCTTCCCCTGATCTCTCTGTCAAAATGAATGGCACAACTATCAGCCCATCCCCACATGTCAAGGTCCTAGGAGTAGTCCTGGACTCTGAACTGTCCTTTAAGCCTCATGTACAATCACTGTCCAAATCTTGCCGCCTCAACCTCCGCAACATCTCCAAAATACGCCCCTTTCTAACCAATGACGCCACAAAGCTCTTAATTCACTCCCTGGTCATCTCTCGCCTTGATTACTGCAATTCCCTTCTCATTGGCTTACCGCTGCATACTCTAACCCCCCTTCAATCCATCATGAATGCTGCAGCCAGACTTATCCACCTTACCAACCGCTCTGTCTCTGCTACTCCTCTATGTCAATCCCTCCACTGGCTTCCGCTTGCCCAACGAATTAAATTCAAAATACTAACTATGACCTTCAAAGCCATCCACAATTCTGCCCCCTGCTACATCACTGACCTAGTCTCCAAATACCAACCTAATCGCTCTCTTCGTTCTTCTCAAGACCTCCTGCTCTCTAGCTCTCTCATCACCTCCTCCCATGCTCGTCTACAGGACTTTTCCAGAGCCTCTCCAAGCCTATGGAACTCCTTACCCCAAACTATCCGTCTATCTCCTTCTCTTTTAGCTTTTCGAGGATCCCTGAAAACCCTCCTCTTCAGAGAAGCCTATCCTACCCACACCTAACAACTGTATTTTAACTTTGCCCACCTGATCACCCCCCACATCTACTACCCTCTGTTCCACTTCACCCTCCCTTCTAGATTGTGAGCTCTAACGAGCAGGGCCCTCTGATCATTCCTGTATTGTATTGTAACTATAATGTCTTCCCTGATGTTGTAAAGCGCTGCGTAAACTGTTGGCGCTATATAAATCCTGTATAATAATAAATAATAATAATAGCTCCATTTTGGTCCTATTTTTCATCCTGGTCCCTTGATTGTTCTAGTTTTGAATCAGGAGAGACTAACCAACCTACATAAAATTGGACTGTGGTTTGTCATAATTTATCTACAGCTGCACAGAATGTGAATTTAATTATTTTATAAGGCAATGTCCTGCATAAAAAAAGCAAATGTAAATACCAAATGCTAAACCAACAATAAATGAATGTACTACTTCCCAGCTTTTGTAAACTCTCACAGATTAAAGAGTCACTAAAGGATATTTTTTTCTTTAAAATAACAAACATGTTATACTTACCTCCACTGTGCAGTTAGTTTTGCACAGAGTGGCCTCGATCCACGTCTTCTGGGGTCCCTCGGCGGCTGTCTCTGGTCCTCCCCGCAAGAACTCATCACCTTCATGCGAGAGAGCTTGCATGGTGATGAGTCCTTGCGGGCGTGCTCCCGTGATACAGCGAGCGGCCATAGCCACTCACTGTATCACTCGGCCTCGCCCCTCGTGCGCCGCATCACTGGATGTGTTTGACAGCAGCGCCAGCCAATGGCTGCGCTGCTCTTAATCCATCCGCTCTAGCCAATCAGCGGCCAGGCTGAGCGGCGAAGAGGATCTCGGGACCAAACGCAGGACTTTCGAGGGGTCAGGTAAGTAAAATGGGGGCTCAGGGGGGGGGGGGCAGCATCATCAGATGTTTTTTCACCTTAATGCATAGATTGCATTAAAGTGAAAAAATGTTTTCCTTTACAACTCCTTTAACTTTGAGAACTCCTGGAAGGTGCCGGTAATGTAGCCTTCCCAGAAGGTAGCTGGCATCTCACCTGTGGAAAAGGTGGATCTGATGATAAAAAAAAATAGTACTTTACATACATTTTCCAGTATGAGTGTAATGCATTTACTGCTGAACATGCTTTGCAAGGTTTTTTTTTTTTTTTGGGGGGGGGGGCTGCTTTAAGTTAGTGCAAATGTTTTCCCTTCATAAGTAACATGACTGCGTGGTCAGGTTACGTGCCTCCGTCATAACAGCTCTCCATGGGCGTCTCTGCATCTCCCTGTCATTTCTGTAGTATTCAGTGAGAACACAATCTCCTCTCCTCCCTGTCCCTCCCTTCTCCCCCCCCCCTCCTAAAGCCTTCATTGACTACATGGTCAGCAGGGAATCTCAGCCCCTCCCTCTTGGCTCCCTTATATCGGGATAAACAGCCGAGAAAGGACATGAGGCCACAAAGCAGAACACAGGAAAAAGGTATTTAGGAATAAAAAATAAAAAAAAACACACTTTTCTTCCCCATAAAAATAATAAACATGTTATATTTACCTGCTCTACGACTAAGGTTATTGCCGAAATGCACCCACATTATTGTTTTATCGTCACTCTGATGTACCAATAAACGACACTTCAATGATTAGAGTCTTGACGGCTCTTCTTACTAGTGTTACTGTGCAAATCCACTGCAACAGAGCAGCCCAAATCCTCCTTTTCTCAGGTCCCTCTTCTCTGATCTTGGCCCCTCCCTCCTTTTCAGTGCCCGCACAGCAAGCAGTTTGCTATGGGGGCACCCTAGCCCACTCACAGATCCCTTTGTCCCTTCAGACACGGAGGCCCGACCCGGCACCTCTCTCCTCTGATTGGCTAGCTGACCTTCACTGACAACAGTGACAGTCAATGACGCCACTGCGCCACAATCAGGAGGGAGAATTTCGGACAGCTGAGACACTCGTGGACATTACTGGACAGAGAGGGACCTCAGGTAAGGGGGGCTGCTGCACACAGAAGGCTTTTTATTCTAATGCATAGAATGCATTTAAATAAAATAAAAACTTCTGCCTATACTACATATATACAGGGTGGCTCTATTGCGCAAAACAACGTACCTGTACGTCGTTCCATGCAATAGATAGTGTGTGTGCATGCGTGCCAGGTGGACCTTATGCCCGCTGGTCACCAGCGATCGCAATGCAGAGAGGCAGAACGGGGATCTGCCTATGTAAACAAGGCAGATTCCAATTCTGACAGCGGACAACATGGAAATCTGCTGTTCCTAGTGATTAGGAAAGGCGATCTCTGTGTTGTTCTTGCCAACGGTTCCCCCCACATAGTAAGGAAAACACAGTAATGGAACGCATTTAACCCTTTCATTGCCCTGATGTTAACTATTTCCCTGTCAGTGCCATTTATACAGTAATCAGTGCACTTTTTTTAGCACTGATCACTGTATTGGTGTCCCTAGTCCCCAAAAAGTGTCACTTAGGGTCAGATTTGTCCGCCGCAATGTCGTAGTCCCGCTAAAAATCGCAGATCGCTGCCATTACTAGTGAAAAAAAACAATTAAAAGTTCATAAATCTATCCCATAGTTTTTAGACGCTATAACTTTTGTGCAAACCAATCAATATACGCTTATTGTGATTTTTTTTTTTATACCAAAATGTGTGTAGAAAAATACATATTGGCCTAAATTGATGAAGAAATGTTGTCTTTTTAAATATATTTTTTTGGACATGTATTATAGCAGAAAGTAAAAAATATTTTTTTCTAAATCGTCTGTATTTTTTTGTTCATAGCTCAAGAAATAAAAACCGCAGATCGAATTCCACCAAAAGAAAGCTCTATTTGTGGGAAAAAAGTGACATCGGTTTGATTTGGGTACAGCATTGCACGAAAGCGGAATTGTCGGTTAGACCCCTTTCACACTGAGGAGCTTTTCAAGCGGTACAGCGCTAAAAATAGCGACTAAATACCGCCTGAAAAACTCCTGCCCAGCCTTCTCAATGTGAAAGCCTGAGGGCTTTCATACTGAGGCGATGCGCTGGCAGGAGAGAAAAAAAATCTCCTGCAAGCAGCATCTTTGGAGCGGTGAGAGGAGCGTTATGTATACCGAACCTTCACCGCTCCTTCCCATTTAAAACAATGGGAAACCGCGGTATTAACCCTTTATCGGACGCTAGCAGGGGTTAATACCGCACCGCTAGCGGCCAAATCCCACGGCAATTCCGACAGTATAGCGCGCTATACCGCCACCGCGCCTCCCGACCCAGTGTGAAACGGCCCTAAAGTAACACAATGCCGTATCGCAAAAAAATGGCCTGGTCATTAAGGGGTAAATCCTTCTGGGGCTGAAGTGGCTAAAGTAAGTTTAGGCTAGCAAGGAAAGGCGATACCTGGGCGTGGGTATAACGCTGCATACCCCCAATGGTTGTACAAGAAGAAAAAGGAAAATTACCCGGGGGGCTTTGTGTTGCAGCAAAAAATAATGATAATAAATGTTGTAAAAATGTTACAAAAGTTTTATTAGTGTTTTATGCGTCTCATAGAGAACATGTGTGTTATACTAAAACACAGAAAGTAAATGAATGGTCACAATAAAAACATGTATACATGAATTAGCAGTACATAAGTTGAACCGCAAGGGCAAACCAGCAAGAGCATGACATGGTCTTAATCATACAAACATGATGCACATGATACATAATATTACTCCAACGCGTTTCGACCTTGTGGAGGGCGGTCACCCTCAGGGGGTGAAAGGGAGATGCTCTAAAACGAAAATATGTTGTATAGGTGAGGGTGTTAAAAAACAAAGACACTCTCAGCAAAGAGACATCAACCGTATTAACAATATTGTAATTGATAAATATATTTACCCTTAGGCGGCTAAGGGAAAGAATAAAATAACTTTCCCATGTGCTGAGTCTGTACACTGATCATGTGACCCACGGTTGCAGCCAAAGCACCATACTACCCACATGGAGGCAAGGGGAGCCAGATGGGCACAAACTCGGCTGGGTGGAGGGACCAAAGGACTCAGGGCCTTCGAGAGGCCACACTGGTACCCCGCATCTGGGAACGAAGGCGAGGGGGCAGGACCCAAACGACCAGGCCGGAAGCCAAAAGGACTTGAACCAAAAGCAGGCACCCCATGCTGTAGGAATGATATAAAGCAAAAAAAAATGTATAAAAGAAAGTTAATTAGAAGGATGTAATTAAATATCATAAAAGAGAAATGTATGCAAAAGGCTGTACTGTTAAAAAGTAATAGACACCTTGAATGCCATGTCCTGCCAGAAAATGAATATGAAGTGAATAAATAAGAATTGCCAGTAGGGTTGTCCCGATACCACTTTTTTAAGACCGAGTACAAGTGCCGATAATTTTTTTCAAGTACTCGCCGATACCGAATACCGATACTTTTTAATTTTATTTTACAATTTAAATATTTCAATTTTTTTTTGTTGTTTTTTTACAATGCTTTCTTTGGGGGGTGGATGTGTCAGTGTGTTTTTTATTTTAATATGTATTATTTTTTACAATTAATTATTTTTATTATTTGCCATTTTTTTTCTTAGCCCTGTTGGGGGACTTTGGTGAGATATCAGGGGTCATAACAGACCCCTGATATCTCACCTTTGAGACAGAGAAAGGGACTAAGGACACAGCTTCCCCAGTCCCTTTCTCAACTGCACTGGAAATGAATGGACAGGAGACAGACAGAGGCTCCTATCCATTCATAAACTGAAGCATTGTAAACACAGGTTACGATGCTCAGTCATATGAATGGAAAGAGTTAGTGATCACTGACTCTGTTCATTCGGAAAAGGTAGGAGCCAGGTTTAGCGGGCTCCTACCGCCGCTCTCCATCCTGACAGAGGTGGCGGAGGAGGACACGGAGGGGGGACACAGATCACGGAGGGGGGGGACACAGATCACGGAGGGGGGAAGCAGCGGCATGGAGGGGGAGAACAGAGGACGGCAGCGGCACGGAGGGGGGGAACAGAGGACGGCAGCGGCACGGAGGGGGTGAACAGAGGACGGCAGCGGCACGGAGGGGGAGAGCAGAACGTCAGCGGCACGGAGGGGGGACACAGGAGCATGGAGGGAGAGTCAGGTATCGGCAAAGTATCGGAGCATTTTCCCTGAGTACAAGTACTCGGGAAAATGCTTGGTATCGGTCCTGATACCGATACTAGTATCGGTATCAGGACAACCATAATTGCCAGTATAGAATATAATTGGAATGCCTAATAAAGGTATCAATGTGAATAAATAAATGAAAGATAAGTAAATGAATGTGATGTGTGAAAGAAGGTGAAGTGTAGGGTGGTGCATGTAGTGTGGCAGTAATAATAAGTGAAATGGCCAAGGGAAATGTGATGTGATAAAAAATGTTGACTGAAAACTGCATGGTGTGGTGAAAAAGTGCTGGAAGTGCCAAGATGTGTGACAAGACAAAGAGCAGAAAAAGAAACACATGTGTGTAATCGCGTGCGAATAATGGATGAGGAAATGTGTAAGAGTGAAATGATGAAAAGCCTAAATTGGGCTGTTGGATAAGGAAGTAGCAGGTTTGTCTGGGAGGAGGCCCTGAGTCCTTTGGTCCCTCCACCCAGCCGAGTTTGTTGATGTCTCTTTACTGAGAGCGTCTTTGTTTTTTAACACCCTCACCTATACAACATATTTTCGTTTTAGAGCATCTCCCTTTCACCCCCTGAGGATGACCGCCGTCCACAAGATCGAAACGTGTCGGGGTTATATTATGTATCATGTGCATCATGTTTGTATGATTAAGACCATGCCATGCTCTTGCTGGTTTGCCCTTGCGGCTCAACTTATGTACTGCTAATTCATGTATACATGTTTTTATTGTGACCATTCATTTACTTTCTGTGTTTTAGTATAACACACATGTTCTATGAGATGCATAAAACACTCATAAAACGTTTGTAACATTTTTACAACATTTATTATCATTATTTTTTGCTGCAACACAAAGCCCCCCGGGGTCATTTTCCTTTTTCTGCAAAGTAAGTTTAGGCACTCATGGAGCCTTCCCCTTTACTCCACTTTCATTTATTTTCTGTAGCCACTATGAATGCTCTATGTATACCGGTCAAAACTGTACTTAAAGGCGGAACAATACCCATAACAACGCGATAAAAATAATGTTCTTTAGCAAGGAACAAACATTCCATATTAATAACTATGCTACCAAAACAAGTGTCTACTGTAAATTAGAACATGCAAGCAAAAATGTTGTTTTGTTTTTTTTCCTTGCACGTGATTGGGTATTTTTTGCAAAGTGAAGCCTTGCCTCGTTTACTAAGCTCTGGAGCAATCGCAAAGTGCACAGTTTATTTGCCTTTAGTAAATCAACCTCATTATTTCCGTTTGGTAAACCAATCCCATAGTAGTTGCCCTGCTGACACATAGAAGTCGATTTACTAAAGGTGAACAGTCTAGTTGCCTTTAGTAAATCAACCCCAAAGAACACAGAGGTTGGTTTACTAAAGGCAAATAGACTGTGCACTATCTGCCTTTAGTAAGCCAACCCCACAGTAGTTGCCCTGCTGACACATAAGGGGTTGATTTACTAAATGTAAACAGACTGTGCAGTTGCTCCAGAGCTTAGTAAATGAGGTAAGGCTTCACTTTGCAAATAATACCCAATCACATGCAAGGGGGAAAAAAATGCATTTTTGCTTGCACCTGATTGGATGATGGAAGTCAGCAAAGCTTCTGCGCATTTACAAAGCTCTGGAGCAGTTGCCCTTTGCGAAGTGCACAATCTATTTGCCTTTAGTAAATCCCCCCCATAGCAATGTGTTGAAGTGCAGTGAATAAAAATAAAATAGAAATGCCCCCAACTGACCCAGCACAATGAGCGACACGCTGCGCTGCACCAACTTGGACCAAGCGCATTGTGTGACACTTTAATAAAGTTTTAAAAAGAACAAAAAGGTGAGGAATTGCACCCCCATACATGAGGGCAGGCGTTGTGTGTCCCCCAGGAGCTCTGCCTTCACTGGCTGCATACTTGGGGACTTAGAAAGTAATGCAGACTGGGGATGAGCAGACATGTATGAGAAGAGCGGGTCTTCAGTCCTGTGTAATGAGGGGCCCCTGCACGCCTCAGTATAGAGGGGCCCCTGCACGCCTCAGTATATAGGAGCCCCTCCACACCTCAGTATAGAGGGGCCCCTGCACGCCTCAGTAATAAAGGCCCCCGCTCCGGTGGCTGCTGGACTCCTAATCTAAGTTTGGAGCTCCCCCTCCCCTCCCCTCCTCAGACTTGGCTTCCTTCCCCCGGAGCTCCCCCTCCCCTCCCGCACGCACACATCCAGCGCTGGTGGTAGAGCCGAAGCTAGACTACAGTAATTCCCCAGTAAGGGCGACTTGAAACTGCCTGGGCTGAATAGCATTTGCTGTTCCTTGTATGCCGCCCTCCCTCCGCAGCCCCTGGGAGCGCTGCTGATCCCGGAAGTGGCTCTGCTCACTCCACACAACAATTCCGAGCCCGCTCCGTCTATATATATACATATATGTGTGAGTGAGTGTATCAGAGCACCACATATATACACTTATATATATATACACGCCGCATGATTCCTGCCTCACCTGTGTGTATGACACGGCCTGCCTGCACTCTATTACTAGTCCCCACACAGGCAGGGGAGCTCACCTAGGCAGTGGCGGTGTACAACTCTCACACTGGGCTTTGTGCTTTCTTTATTTAACCCCTTCAAATAAAGACAAACCTGAGCCCAGTTTTACAACTTTTCCATGAGTTAGTCCGAATCCTTCCACGTTGTGTGCTAAGAAAACAAAATACAGAGGTCGCTTCACAGTGTTCCGATAAAAGTAGAGGTCAGCGCTACGGTATATGGGGAACGATTGTTCTGTGTGTCCCCCGTCCACGCCACAACGCCGCCATTGCACTGCGCAAACATACAGCAATGGGAGAGATTTACTAAAACTGGAGAGCGCAGTAGCTGGTGCACCTGTGCATGGTAGCCAATCAGCTTCTTCCTTCAACTTGTTCAATTAAAGGATTTGTAAAGGTTTGTTTAAAAAAAAAACATGTCATACTTGTGGCCCCGATCCTCCTCTTCTAGGGTCCATCAGTGGCGCTCCTGGCTCCTCCTTTTTCTCAAGTGCCCTGTTGGAGAGACGCTTTCCATGAGGGTACCCATGCGGGCACGCTCCCGTGTCCTGCTGCTGCATCCCTTGACACAGACAGCAGAACTCGGCCTGACTCCTGCATCATTGGATTTGATTGACAGCAATGGAAGCCAATGGCTGCACTGCTATCAATCTATTCAATCAGGACCTGAGACCCCCATCTTTGGAAACACCTGGTTCAGGTAAGTGAAAGGGAGGCTCTAGGGGGCAGCAGCATCACAGGAGGTTTTTCACCTTAATGCATAGAATGCATTAAGGTGAAAAACCTTGAGGGTTTACAACCCAATTTAAAGCGGTTCTCCAGGCTCCCCCCCCTTTTTGTAAACCCCTGCATACCTTATGGTGGGTACTGAATGATTCAGATACTCACCTGGCCAGCGATCCAGCGTTGTCCTGCAGAATCCTGTCAGAATTATGATCCTGCTCATTCGCCATCTTGTCATGTCACGTCAGCCCGATACCTGTCGGCTCTCCTGGATTTAGACAGCGGGCCTCAAAATGACGCACTGCTAAGCCCGCCCCCTCCTCCTTTCTCTATGAAGCACTATGCTCCCTGGGATATGTTAAGTGCAAATCCCAGGAGCCATAGCAGGCATACTGCCCATAATTCACCTAGGTAAATGACGGGCATTAGGGTAAGGTGACCAGATTTTTAAAATTAAATACGGGAACATCGTTTTTTTTACTAGTAACGGCAGCAATCAGCGACTCTCTGCTCGTCGCTGCCGCCTCCCGATCACTTTGCCAGGGAAGGCAAGGAGATAAGCAGGCAGGTGGCTGCCCGGGACTGGAGCCAAGGCAGAAGGACATGCGAGTGGAGCTGAATGGGCATGCGTCCGAAACCAAATAAATATTCCCAGGGCTGTCTTAATGAGAGGGCACACCTGGGCACTGCCCGGGGCCCCAGCTGCATGGGGCCCCTGCCCTTTCCCCAAAGCAGCTTGTCCTTGAGCCCGGGCTGCCCCAAAATTAAATTGGGGCAGTCTGGGTTGCCCTCTATATCCCAGATGTCCCCCCAGCACTCTGACCCCTCTTCACCCTAGATATCCCCTACCTCCTGTTTACCTGCACTGTCTCCATTGTAGGGGCTCCAGAGCATTACTTTGCCCAGGGGCCCATGATGCTATTAAGACGGCCCTGAATATTCCCTCCGCTCCGACCAGCACATGATAATCAGAAAGGGGCACAGATAATGGAAAAAATACACCCCAATAAGCTACTAGGAGTGGCGAAGCGGGGCCGGGGCGGGGGGATGTAATTCAGATTTTTATTTATTTTTTATTCTGCCCTGACTGTCTTTGAAATTGCCCCAGCACCTGTTCAACTCCAATCCAGGGACAAAACCGGGGACAGACTTGGTCCGGGGTCAGTGTCCTTAATCCGGGGATGTCTGGTCACTTTACATTAGGGGGCCAGACAGAACTTAAAATATATATATATATATATATATATATATATATATATATATATATACACATACATACATACAGATATATATATATATATATATATATATATATATATATATATTTATATATATATATTTATATATATTTAAAAAAAACTGCGCTTTACATGGGGAAGATGTGAGGAGTGGAGAGGAGGAAATGTCACAATAAGGGCGAATTTTCTCTTTAAGCCTTGACAATAAAACCTGGAAGCTGTTGTAGTAAATCTCTCCCAATGTTTGCATTTTTCCACATTTCACTAGATGGCACACAACCCGCTGCTGTGCACTGTGGGGTTATTTGCTAAAACTGCTGAGTGCAAAATCTGGTGCAGCTCTGCATCGTAGCCAATCCGCTCCTAACTTCAGGTTGTTCAAATAAGCTTTGATAATACAACCTGGAAGCTGATTGGTTTCTATGCAGACCGCCTGTCCATTTACACCTGAAAGCCATCCGATCTGTTACGCTAGACAGATGGTGAACGGATCCCCATCCATCTGTTTTTAGCAGAACAGACTGGATGTCAGTGGGTGTAAACGGACATATGTCCGTTTACATCTGCCGCTAGATAGAGGATAATGGATGGCCTGACCAGGTTCTCCTGTCAGTTTTTTCAGTCCACTCGTGTGAAAGGGGCCTTAGGGTAAATATTTTTTAATAACAAACATGTTATACTTACCTGCTTTGTGCAATGGTTTTGCACAGAGCAGCCCTGATCCTCCTCTTCTTGGGTTTCCCGACACCACTCCTGGCTCCTCTTCTTCGTGTGCCCCCCATAGAAAGCAACTTCCTATGGTGGCACACTTGCAGGCTCAGTTCCATACTGCTCTGCCTGTGTCAATAGACACAGACAGTGCAGTTTAACCCCGCCCACCACTTCTGCATCACAGGATTTGATTGGCAGCAGCAGGAGCCAATGGCCCCCACTGCTTTCAATCTGCCCTGTAAGGAGGGAGAGAGCCAGTGCAGTGCTAGATCAAAATCAGGTTCTGGTAAGTAAAGGGGGGTGTCCATGTACATCCTCCCGTGCACAAGCTGCCTGCACGCCCCCTGCGCTGAGAGCGGGGGGGGGTGTGGGGGTGTCCACGTAATCCTCCCGTGCACAAGCTGCCTGCACGCCCCCTGCGCTGAGAGAGCGGGGGGGTGTGGGGGTGTCCACGTAATCCTCCCGTGCACAAGCTGCCTGCGCGCCCCCCTGCCTGCGTGGAGAGCGCGACACGCTAAGTGATCAGTGAGTCAATGATACCAATCCCAATCCCTTACCATTTGATCAGCAGTCAGGTACATGTGATCGTTATTATACTGCGGCAGGACAGCGCATTCCCAGGAACCATTGTAGCTTTACGTCTGTCCCTTTAAGCAGGGATAACAGGCACGCCCGCCCACTGCACTGCGGGGGGTGCCGATGCACGTTTTAAAAAGTGTAGACAAAAAGCGCTGACCATCGGCCACGCACTAACGCAGGCATGAGAGCCAGAACAGGGGTGTGTGTAAACACACACACATCCCTGTTCTGTGAGGAGAGACAGATCGTGTGTTCCTACTAGCTAGGAGTGTTATAGCATTTGTCTCTCTAGCAATGCTAACAATGATAAAATTGTAAACCGCTCACTGGCATGTGCATTTTATAATTCTTAACAAAAAAAAAACATAAATATAAATTCAGTAATAATTTCATCTCTACAATTCCCCTCACAAAGCTGTCTACAACCTAACTCATCGAAGCTCCTCATTTTATTTTAGTTTAAATGTACCTGTATATACACTATATTGCCAAAAGTATTGGGACACATGCCTTTACACACACATGAACTTTAAAGAGGTTGTAAAGGTACAATTTTTTTTTTCTAAATAGCTTCCTTTACCTTAGTGCAGTCCTCCTTCACTTACCTCATCCTTCCATTTTGCTTTTAAATGTCCTTATTTCTTCTGAGAAATCCTCACTTCCTGATCTTCTCCACACAGTAATGCAAGGCTTTCTCCCTGGTGTGGAGTGCCGTGCTTGCCCCCTCCCTTGGACTACAGGAGAGTCAGGACGCTTTCTATGTTGCAGATAGAGAAAGGAGCTGTGTGTTAGTGGGCGTATGACTCTCCTGTAGTCCAAGGACATACCTCCCAACTGTCCCTGATTTTGAGGGACTGTCCCTGATTTGGAGGAATGTCCCTCTGTCCCTCATTCTCCTCATTTGTCCCTCATTTTGGTCTGATCTATATAGATGTATATAAAATGCACTTTTTATCTATCAAAAAGTGTTTTCCAGTGCTAAACATTTCATCTGATTTCTAAATTGCTGCATTTTTAAATTCCAAGAGCCAATATAAAGGAATAGTAGTGGTAAAAAAGCACTTGTGGGTTTAACCAATCGTATGTTGTTGTACAATTCTCCTTTAAGGGGGCGTGGCAAGGGGGTGTGTCCTATGCCTGCATAGTTTTGCCGATAGGTGTCCCTCATTTCCATCTCAGAAAGTTGGGAGGTATGCAAGGAAGGGGGCGAGCACGACACTCCACACCAGGGAGAGTGGGAGGGAGAGAGAAGGAAGAGGAAAGGCAGAGGACAATATAATGAATTGTATGATAAATGTTAAAAATCAGGGTTAAAAATCAGGGTTAAAGTTAAGGCAGAGGCAGGGTGGTGAATGAGAAAATGGAGGCATTTATTGTTTATTTTGATATATATATATTTTTTTATTAAAAAAAGGGTTGCATGCTCATTTCAACATTCATCCCTAGGGGCGCTAGGGATTTTAGGGTATATATCCACCATTTTTCTTTTTGGTGTAAAATTCTATCAAAGTCACCTCGCCACTTTCTACACATCAGGTGTTTCTCAACCTTCATCCGCTGGATGCTGGCGCCCGCAAAACCTTAACCACGGACATGGTAAGATTGTTCCAAATCACATTTTTGATGCCCAATCTACAGTTGGCTTCACTATCATATTTATTTGAGGAGCATATTATCTCCACCGGAACTGTTCTAATTCAACTATCCATGGCCATGGTTGTTCAGTGAAACTACATAGACTCAGACAATTTTTGACTTATAGGGTCTTTTCCATTTTTTTTTATTCCAGGGAATTTTCCTTCTCTATAGTAGTTACACATTTATTCATCATTGGGGCACATATATATGCCATTAACAGGACGAAGGATAACAACACAGAGCATAATTCACCCCATTGGGCGGGCTCCCTCACTTTGTCCAATTTTCAATTAAACGCATTATGGCATATATAATATACGTTTTTTATTTGCTCCCCGTGATACCAGCCCTCTGCTCCCCTCCCCGTGGGGTCACCTCTGCTGTTTGTCCCGAAGTATTTATTGTTACTTTTTCTTATTTACACTTTCAATTCGGTTTTTCCATTCGGGAACCACAGCAGATGTGAAAATTCACGTCCAGACTGTTTGTCTATATTTGTTGTATGTTCGTCATTGTCTTTTTTGTATGTCTAATATCTGCACATTATATACCACAGGTGCATTATTGTTCATTCATTCAGTTCAATCGCATGCATACAACTTGCACATGCAACTTTACTGCTTTGTATATCATGTTTTGTAGCGACCTTTTTTCAATTTTAAATATTTTGTCAATTTCTTACATTATGAGTATAGTCCCTTTTTGCCTATGGCCTCTTGTTACCCATAGGTAACCCCATATCCAGGGTTTTCCTATCAGGTACTTTTTGTTTTTTGTGCTTGTATTTTTGGCTACGGTAAAAACCCTCAACTTGGGGGAGTGTCTACTCAGTATAGCCGCTACCACACATCATAAGCCCTTCTGCATGGGACGCATTGTTTTTTTCTTTTCGCCTTCTTCCATTGCTCTATGGTCCAGTTTTGATGCATCTCATGCCCATTGTAGGAGCCCCTGTGTGGTGCAGTGTACACTCTCAGCACCTGTAAAGGGAGAGTTCAGTCATCCGAAAGCACTCCACACGTGTACCAGTCATATGATTGCGCTTTTAGGACCACACAGATGAAAGGAGGGGAATCTGCCCAACAGTAGCAAAGACTGGAATAATAACATAACAGCACCTCATAACCTCTCCTTAAAAAAAGGGGAAAAAAATAAGTTTAGCTAGAGGTTAAATTGATTACAGACTAGCATAGAAGAAAAGTTCTCAACACGTTGGTCCTTTTCACTCCTGCTTAAAACGGGCATACTTGATTAACTGCAGACACCCCTAAATGCCAGCTATTACTTTTCTTAGGCAAAACAAGGTCTCTGTGCACTTCTGATTTAGGATTTATGCACATTAGGCAGCTAAAAAAATTCCAGAACCTTTGGCAGATAAAGCAGCATAAAAAACGCTCATAGTGGGTGGCTCATGTTGCACAAGAGTTTATGCATGTTTATGGGCATTTGCTTTTATAAGATTTTTTCCCCCTAAAACATTCCCCTCTGCTCATTTCTCACTATAATTAATGTACAGTTGAAAACATGAACGCTCCTAAACAATGCATGTATGTGTATTTAGATTTGTCAGTTAAAGCGACGCAGTGCCGAATCGCAAAAAATGGCCCGGTCATTGGGCAGCAAAATCTTCCTGGGCTGAAGTGGTTATGAAATACAAGGCCTTAGTTTCACTTTGAAAATGGGTACTAGCTTTCCCTGACTTCATGACTTAGATCCAACAACTGCCTCCCTGTGTCCAATGAGAATGCCGCTACTAACCACTGTGGCAATCCCCTTGGACAGCGGAATCCAGTTGGTGGGGAAAACAGAGAAAAAATGTCTGGCTAGTAAAGGTATATAGCAGGCATCTTGAGGGCAGTGGCACCCGCTTCATTAGGGGCACGGGGCACCACCCCCCTAATCCGTGCACCCGGCCCCCTAATCTGCATGCAGGGTGCCGGAGGCATGGATTTCAATGTTTTTTTTTTTAAGCCCATGATTGGGGCCTGAGGCTCTAATTCGCTTAAAAAAAGAGTGGGCTCAGGGCGCAAAGCACTGTGCCCTGAGCCAACCCAGTTGTGTGACAACAGTAAAATAATATTCACTATTGTCTTCCTGCTTTTCCTCCCGGCCAATCAGGAAGCGGGTCAACTGAGTGATGGGGTGGGAGGTTTGACTGACGGACCGACCGAAAGGGGAGGGGGGGCAATTGGGGGGTGGTTTGTTTGCCGCCTCCCCCAAAAAACGGAGCACCAGCCGCCACTGCTTGAGGGTGTGCTCCAAGGTAAAACAACCTTTTAAAAGCTCCCTTTAGAGCCAAGCAGCTGTGCTGGGTTAGTGTCACTTTAGAAGTCTTGGGACTTCTGTGCATGTAATGTAGAAAGAGCATATAGACAAGTTCATAAAGGTATCACATTGAAATTTAATATCTTTTTTTTTTTTTTTTTTTGGAAATTAGCATTGCAGCAAGTAAAAATTTAGAAAACGTTTGTAATAAATCATCATAACTTCAAGTTTAGCTCTTGGGGAATTCCAAAGAAGTTGCAATCATTTGGACTAATTCACCAATATTTGAGTTTCCCTGAGGTCTGTTTTAGGATCAACAATTCTCTCGATCCAGAGAAAGGTGAAGAAAGTCCCAAAGATTTCTGACAAGTTAAAAAGGTAAAAAAAATAAAACATGTTAATAAAAAAAGCATTTACTGGTACTTCCTGACTCGAAATATAGCAGTTTCGCAGATACATAATTGAACTCCAGACAGCTGAAGAATATGTAGAAATACCAATAATGAGCCTAGAAATAATATTGATAATCCTTATTTCTTCCTTCCTCTTGGAAACAACAAATGAACACCTTTCTATAGTTCTGGAGATGAAGATAGAAAATAGGATGCAGAAGTAGAAAGGTACATGGGGAGATAGAAGGTCCTACGCATGTGTAGTAAAGGTAGGTCCATTCTGGATATTTGATAAATAATCATTTACTAAGGGCAAATAGACTGTTCACTTTGCAAGGGAATTTTCCCCAGATCTTAGTGAATGAGGTGAAGCTCTACTGACTTCCACCATCAAATTATGTGCCATCCTTGCACGTGATTGGGTATTCATTGCAAAGTGAAATTTCATGGCATTCACTAAGGTATGGAGAAACTTCCCTTGTAGAGTCCGACTTTACTTTTAAAGTGATCTGCCTACTTGCATTTAGTGAATCAACCTCAGCATCTCCTGATTTTTCAACACAATAGATCATGGTGTAAGGCTCCAGTCAGGCTCCAGTTGTTGGACAGATAGAATCAGGATCTTGAGACGTACTTGTACCAGACAGCTAAGGTCTGCCAGATGGACATGGCCACACTGGCAGTTCCAGGGCAAGGCTTTCAAGTGAAAACAAGGCCTTAGAAAGGGTCTTTAAAGATTGGGATTTCCTCTGTAAGGACAGGTAAAGTCATTTTTTGGAACCCCTCCTCAATAGGATATCTTGGGGAAAGTACTTGGGAGGGGTGAAAATAGTAGACTGAGACACCTTGGAAACTAGGTCATCAAAAACATACAAGGAACAAACCTCATCCTCCTTGACTTAATGTTCAGGAGCAGCAGCAATTAGGGGGAAAATCAAAGCTGGATTGGAGGAGGAGGTCATCTCCTAAAAGCATATTTTGTCAAAGGGAAGCATTGGACATTTCTCATGCACATAATCTGACCCAAAAACTATGTGCACCCCCCCCCCCCCCCCCCACTATTCTGGGAAATGTAGTAATAGAGCAGTGTTCACAGAAAATAAATAAATCCTGTGTATGCTAGTTAGGGACTAGACACCCATTGACCCATGGATGGGCAGGGACACCTACGGACCTATTAGAAGACCTGGCATATTAGAGGCAGGACATTCACAAGACTGAAACAGCTAAATTAATATGTTACTAAACCCACAACAGTAAAATCAGTCTGTATATGCAGCATAGCATGCTTGTTATACTAACTGTGGAACTTAAGGTGTTAATCATCTGCATTGTGTATAAAGGCTGTTTTATCCTGTATGCCCAGATCCTCGCCTCCTGCACTGTCTGTCTGGGGAGGGCCAGCTAACACAGGCAGGGGAGCTGACCTGAACATGCTCAGTTGTGTCTTTTATGCTGAAGAGAACAGTTTCTTATTTTCATAGGTAGCCAGGTCACATGATATTGACATCACACATGTGAGCGTGTACACAGGCTACAGTGAAAAATCTCCACCTTCCTGAACTCTCAGCACTGAAGAAACTGTACAGTTTATGATGTAACCGTGGTATACAGATCATCCAAAAAGGTATATAGTGGTAGTATTTTAATGTAAAAATAAGATTTACAAGCTGTGGGCACCCGGGGGGGGGGGGTTGTTTGTGAGGAATGAGCTATTTTCATATTACTGGGTTTAGTAACACTTTAAATTACATGTATTTTGAGAGTTAAAAGGGAGATAGATTTTTGGAGGGCAGTGAATTCATTTTAAGTACACAGGTCAGTAGGACCACTTTAACCAAAGAGGCCAGTGGGATAGCCCTCTCGGCCAGTTGCTCCACCAAACACAAGGCTAATTCTCGCCTTGGACAAGCTACTATCAGCCCAAGGTTACCAAGTCCAAGAAAAGCATTGACTCTATAAGTTAATGAGCCATTGTTTAAAGCGGAGCTCCACCCTCAAATTAAGCCCTCCCCCCCGCTTCTCAATATTTTTTTTCACTAAGCCTCGCGCACGGCTTCCGTGGATCACCGAACCAGCCCATACCCCCACCCCCCCCGCTTCTCAATATTTTTTTAATAAATTGTAATCCAACCGCGGCCCCCGCTGATCACCCCCGCTTCTCAATATTCTCTAAATGATCCGCATTTGCGGCATCGGCGGATCACCCCCCCCCGCTTCACAATATTTTATAAATGAGCCGCGGAACACGCTGCCCCCCCCCTTCTCACCTTCTCAGTAATTTTTTAGGTCCTTCGATCAGCAGTAGCTGCCAACACCCCACCTTCTCAGTATTTTAAATGAGCTTCATCACGTCGCTTCTCAGTATTTTTTTTATGTGCGCCGATCGGCAGGAGACGTCCCCCCTGCTCTCAGTTATTTATATGTCCGGCGATCGGCGGGCGGCAGACGAATCTACCCTCACCCCCCCCGCCCCCACCTAATTTGTTAGTATTTTTTTATGTCCGGCGATGGCAGTGTATGTTGGGCGATAGTCCCCCGCTTCTCAGTGTCTTCTATTCTTCTAAGATGGCTGATCGGGAACCCCCCCTTCTCAGTGTCTTCTATGATGGTCGATCGGCGGCAAACACCCCCCCTTCTCAGTGTCTTCTTTGATGGCCGATCGGCAGCACCCCCCCCCGCTTCTCAGTGTCTTGTATTATTCTATGATGGTTGATCGGCGGTCCTTCCCCCCCCCAGCACCCCCCTTCTCAGTGTCCCTTTTAATGGGCGATGTCATTGATTGTCATTTACTTTCAGCGATCGGCAGCAGAACCCCCCCCACGCTTATCAACTTTTAATGTGCAATGTCAGTGTCATTTATATTCGGCGATCGGCGGTTGATTGTCATTTCTCTCCATTTACTTTCAGCGATCGGCAACCCCTCCCCCCCGGGTTATCAACTTCGGAGATCGGCAATCCCCCCCCCCATGCCCGCTTATCAACTTTTAGTGGGCGATGTCATTGTTTTTTTATTATTAACTTTTAATGTCATTTACTTTCAGCGATCGGCAATCCCTATCCCCTCCGCATATCAACTTTTAATGGGTTATTTCAGGAGAGGTTTGCATAAGGGGCGGCAACTTCGTCTGACACTGCCGTTGCTGTGGAAACCTGACCTGAAACCTATTACACTGCTTGTGCAGCACTGAGCATGTGCAAGATCTGCAAAGCTGAAATCCAGGAAGTAGTACAGTCTGGCTTCATATGCCCACACTTAAGATGGCCACGGCCTAATGCTAGTTTATAAAGTTTCAAAATGCTGTAATAACCTAACAAAACGGACCTTAGTTTACAGACTAACTTTACTAGAATACATTAAGCTTGTGTATTACAGGGGTATTTATATTTAAAAAGTGAAATTGTGGCCGGAACTCCGCTTTAAGTTTGTGCAACAACCTGATCTTGTTACCAAACCTCAGATTCTGGCAAACTGGTACAAGACGGCATTCCAGTGCATGCTGAGGCTTGTGGTTTCACAATTATAACACAAAGAAATGGGAGCCAAAGGGGTCTACCATATATAGTTCTACAAGATTACAACAGTGGTATTTTCCCCCCAAAAAGTCACTTTATTACAAAAATGTAAACAATGCTTATAAATATTACAAATAAACCTCCACCTCTCCCCATCAAAAACAGATGACAATATTGTCATAAGTAAAGCCAACGCCCGGACTCACAGGCACGCCAACACTCACACTGCCCCCCGTCTAAAGCAGTGTCTATATATATACTTAGGATGGAAAAAGGCAAAATAAAGGAAAATGTAGATTTAGTTGGATAATTGTTGGGAGTGACACATTTTTTTTTACTAAAACTCCAATGGATGATTGTATACTAACACTCCAACATGTACCAGCAAGCTCATAATCAGTGCGCAGAGGTGGAGGTTTACTTGTATTATTTATAAATTTTGTTTAAATGTTTGTTTTAAATTGTCTTTATGGAGGGGAAGTATCACGGTTGTTCTCTTGTGGAACTGCTATATATGGTGAGCCCCTTTGGCTCCAATTGTTTTGTGTTATAATTGACATTTTAGTTCTGAGGAGGCCACCTTGGAATGAAAGGTTTGATATAGGTGAGTCAGTATCTTCTTTTTTCATTGGAAATCAAAAAATTGTGGTTTCACAAAGCTGATAACTCTAATTCTCTCTGCTTCTATATTTGGTATTAGCACAGTTTTATCTCTCTAAAGGACAATGATGAGCGTTCTCAGTTCCACCTACTGGTGATGGTGTTATATTTCTCTGACGGCATGCTCTAATATAGAATAAAAAAAGATCACCTTCAGAGTTTAGTTGCATATTGACTCCGTTATTATGGGTTTATGTTGTGTGTGTGTGTGTGTGTGGGGGGGTCTGATGAAGGCACAAACCTTTACAGAAATAACTTACATTTGGAAATTCTGAGAGATACAAAAGACAAGAGTGCAGGTGAGTCTATTTATCAGCAACCAGCAAAATTAACCTAAACGTTTTGGGCAGAGGTGGTCTTTAAATCTATGCCCAATAGACATTTGATGGAGCTGAGTTGCTAAGGCAGTTGACATTCTACTCTCATTGCTTCTGCATTTGACTATCAGACATGTAAAATATCATACATAATATGCAGTTCATTTTGTAGTAGCAAAACAAATGTAATTAACACTATCCAAATAGTTAGACAGTAGGGATGAGACGAGCACCCCCTGGTTCGGTTCGCAGCAGAACATGCGAACAGGCAAAAAATTTGTTCGGACACCCAAACCCTGTTAAAGTCTATGGAACACAAACATGAAAAATCAAAAGTGCTAATTTTAAAGGTTAACCACTTGCTGACGGCCGTACGACTTTGTACGGCCTCAGCGCGGCTCCCAATCTCTAACAGGCCGTCTTTTTACGGCCGCCCCTTTGCACGCTCCCGAGCGCGCAGCGGGGAACTGCTGTGCTGGCCGTGTCCCTTGGACACAGCCAGTCACAGATCGCCGTGAACGGCCAATCGGAGCGGCCGTTTCCTAGGCAATCTGTGCGGCCAATGAGAGATGATCTCATATGTTTACATATGAGATCATCTCTCATTCCCGGCTCTCGCGGACAGCGGTGTCAGGGGAGAGAGGAGACGGATCTGTGTCTCTTGTACATAGAGACACAGATCGGTCACCCCCCCCAGTCACCCCCCTTCCCCCACAGTTAGAACACTAATTAGGGTACACATTTAACCCCTTCCTCACCCCCTAGTGTTAACCCCTTCCCTGCCAGTCACATGTATACAGTAATTAGTGCATATTTATAGCACTGATTGCAGTATAAATCTGAATGGCGCCAAAAATGTGTTAAAAGTGTCCGATGTGTCCGCCATAACGTCGCAGTCCCAATAAAAATCGCAGATCGCCGCCATTTCTAGTAAAAAAAAAAATGTATACAGTAATTAGTGCATATTTATAGCACTGATTGCAGTATAAATGTGAATGGCGCCAAAAATGTGTCAAAAGTGTCCGATGTGTCCGCCATAACGTCGCAGTCCCAATAAAAATCGCAGATCGCCGCCATTTCTAGTAAAAATAAAATAAAAATAAATAATAATTCTGTCCCTTATTTTGTAGGCGCTATAACTTTTGCGCAAACCAGTCGCTTATTGCGATTTTTTTTTTTTTTTTTTACTAAAAATATGTAGAATACGTATCGGCCTAGTCTGAGGATAAAAAAAAAACATAAAAAAAAAAATTGAGCTATTTATTATAGCAACAAGTAAAAATATTTTTTTTTTTTCAAAATTGTCGCTCTATTTTTGTTTATAGCGCAAAAAATAAAAACCAAAGAGGTGATCAAATACCACCAAAAGAAAGCTCTATTTGTGGGGAAAAAAGGGCGTTAATTTTGTTTGGGAGCCAAGTCGCACGACCGCGCAATTGTCAGTTAAAGCGATGCAGTGCTAGTTTTTGTGCTATAAACAAAAATAGAGCGACAATTTTGAAAAAAATTAATATTTTTTACTTTTTGCTATAATAAATATCCCCCAAAAATATATAAAAAAAATGTTTTTCCTCAGTTTAGGCCGATACGTATTCGTCTACATATTTTTCGTAAAAAAAAATCGCAATAACCGTTATAGCGTTTGCAAAATAGGGGAACGTTTTATGGCATTTTTCTTAATATTTTTTTTTTACTAGTAATGGTGGCGATCAGCGAATTTTATCGGTACTGCAACATTATGGCGGACACTTTGGACACTTTTGACACATTTTTGGGACCATTGGCATTTTTATAGCGATCAATGCTATAAAAATGCATTGATTACTATAAAAATGGCACTGGCAGTGAAGGGGTTAACACTAGGGGGCGAGGAAGGGGTTAATCATGTTCCCTGGGTGTGTTCTAACTGAAGGGGGGGGCGGACTGACATGGGGAAATGACAAATCGCTGTTAATACATTGTATGAACAGACGATAGGTAATTTCCCCCCCTGGCAGGACCGGGAGCTCTGTGTTTACACACACACAGCTCCCGGTTTTTGCTCTGTAACGAGCGATCGCGGGTGCCTGGCGGTGATCGCGACCGCCAGGCATGCACGTCGGCGGCTAGGGCGAGCGGGGGGCGCGCGTGTGCGCCTCCGACGGCGCGCGCGCCCCTATTGGCTGCTCGGCGAGATGACATATAGCTACATGATCTCACCCAGCAAAGCCAACCTGCCGCCGCAGTATAACTGCGGCGGCTGGTCGGCAAGCAGTTAAAGTGAAACAATAAAAGTGAAATATTCCTTGAAATTTCGTACCTGGGGGGTGTCTATAGTATGCCTGTAAAGTAGCGCATGTTTTCCGTGTTTATAACAGTCTCTGCCCCCTTCAGGTCTGGTATGGATTTTAAGGGAAACCCTGGGCCAAAAATCCATGCCAGACCCTTATCCGAGCATGCAACCTGTCAGGCCGCAGGAAAAGATGGGGGGTGAGAGAGCGCCCCCCCTCCTGAACCGTACCAGGCCACATGCCCTCAACATGGGGAGGATGTCCCCATGTTTATGGGGACAAGGGGCTCTCCCCCACAACCCTTGCCCGGTGGTTGTGGGGGTCTGCGGGCGGGGGGCTTATCGGAATCTGGGAGCCCTCCAGATCCCGCCCCCCATGTGAATTGGTAAGGGGTAAGTGTCAAAATGTTAAAAAACTACAGGAGATGGATTGGGACAAGTCCTTTATTTAAAAAAAAAAAAAAAAAAAAAGATTCCAGCGATGTAATCCATTCTCGTGTATCAGAGGGGGGCGGGGTCACCCGTACACATCACTGGGTAACCCCGGCGATTCCCCTTGTGTCTCTGGCCCCGCCCTCATATATAAGAGCTGTCAGGCTAGCCGCGCGTCATTCGTCGGGTGCCTTCGGTGGAGGCAGGATCGTGTGCATCGTATCCTCACTGGAGATCATCGCTGGAGATCGGGTTACATCACTGGAATCTTTTTTTTTTTTGTGAAATGGTAGGGGTACAATGTACCCCTTACCAATTCACATGGGGGGCGGGATCTGAAGGTCTCCTTTGTTAAAGGGGGCTTCCAGATTCCGATAAGCCCCCCGTCCGCAGACCCCCACAACCACCTAAAGGGTCTGGTATGGATTTTTGGGGGGAACCCCACTCCATGTTTTTTTTTTATTTGGTGCAGGGATCCCCTTAATATCCATACCAGACCTGAAGGGCCTGGTAACAGAATTTGGGGGGACCCCCACGCATTTAATTTTTTTATTTTTCAATGACTTTCAAAGACTTTTATCTGTATTGCCGGGACTCGACAATTCATTATAGCCACGAGTAGTTTTAAATGACTTTTTTCCTTTAGAAATGTCATTTTGTACAGAGACTGTTATAAACACAGGAAACATGCGCTACTTTACAGGCATACTATAGACACCCCCCCGGTACGAAATTTAAAGGAATATTTCACTTTTATTGTTTCACTTTAAGCATTATTAAAATCCCTGCTCCCGAAAAAAAATCAGTTTTTAAAACTTTTTTTGCATTGACACAGGACCCGGGTCCCCAAACACTTTTTGTGACAATAACTTGCATATTAACCTTTAAAATTAGCACTTTAGATTTCTCCCATAGACTTTTAAAGGGTGTTCTGCAGCTTTTCGAATTTGCCGTGAACACCCCAAATTGTTCACTGTTCGGCGAACGGGCGAACAGCCAATGTTCGAGTCTAACTCATGCTCGACCCGAACATAAAGCTCATCCCTATTTCTACTTTTTACCTAAAACTATAGTAGATTTTAAAATCTTAGGACAGACCGTTCTATTTTCACATGCGTGTAATGTTTGGAAATTGGATAATATGAAGATGGTAAAGTCTGCTATGTAGATTTGGATCCTGTACGATCTAAATGAATCATATTATTTCACTGAAATATAAACCTGGACTGGTATGTTTATATTTAAAGCGGGAGTTCACCCATTTCTAAAAAATTTTTTTTTCTTCCCCTAGATTCCTGCTCGTTCGGTCTAGGGGAATCGGCTATTTGTATTAAAATAGGTGCAGTACTTACCCGTTTTCGAGCTGCATCTTCTTCCGTCGCTTCCGGGTATGGTCTTCGGGAGCGGGCGTTCCTTCTTGATTGACAGTCTTCCGAGAGGCTTCCGACGGTCGCATCCATCGCGTCACTCGTAGCCGAAAGAAGCCGAACGTCGGTGCGGCTCTATACTGCGCCTGCGCACCGACGTTCGGCTTCTTTCGGAAAATCGTGACGCGATGGATGCGACCGTCGGAAGCCTCTCGGAAACCTGTCAATCAAGAAGGAACGCCCATTCCCGAAGCCCATACCCGGAAGCGACGGAGAGGATGCGTCTCGTAAACGGGTAAGTACTGCACCTATTTTTAAATAAATAGCCGATTCCCCTAGTAATAACGAGCAGGAATCTAAGGGGGAAAAGTGCCCTCTAAGGGTGAACCCCCGCTTTAAGTAAAAGTTTGGTTCCACCTGGAGGGTTTGTTTAGACGCCTGACCAAATCTGGAGTTGGAGCTCAACTGCTGGAGCTACTTCAGAGATGTCAAACATGGAGCACTGCCAACCTGACTTTGTACGTATAGTGGAATCTACACTTGTCTCCTAAGCAGGAGCAACATTTAAAGAAAACCTGTCAGAACTTAAAAAGAAAATCCCAATCCACCTCCCATTCTGTCCTAGACATGTTTAGATTTACCGCTACTCAGATCACAACCACAGTCGGTCCCGCATAATAATTGGCAGTCATACTGATTCCCATGTTTCCTTATGCATCTGCACTGGAAACTGGTAATTGTGTGCCCTGCCCTAATGCTGCATCATGAAATGACTGACAGGAACTGTGACACCTACTTTCCCATTCTAAGAAGTACAGTGGTTCAGGCAAGTATAGGTTTATATTCCAATTGCATTGAAAGAAGAAACCCTTTGGCCCCCTTTACAACTTTGCAGACCATTGTGGCGTTACTATATCATGTGTTGCATTAAGGCAGCCCATAATTTTTTAACAATATATATGACCCATTTTTATCGCCGTATACCACGGCATACAGTCTGTGCATTGTGGTTTGCTGCAGTACAGGTCTAGATGAATGGTTTAATTTTGTGGTGACGTGGGAATAAAATTCATTGGTCAGAAGGTGGCCTTTATAGGACTGCTTGAGAGAAGAGTCAAAAGTGTAAGGCAATGTTCCTTAAAAGCCAGAACATCTTAACTTCGCTTCCCAGCCTCTCTGTTCAGCCACTGGGAATAATAGAAATAATAGAAATACTGATACTTCCGAGTATGGAGGAACTGGTGATCTAGCCCGGTCAAGTGGGAGCAGAGAGGCAGTCAAACCAGTTTAAAATCTGACCGTAAATCCAACGGCAGCTTACCTAGGGTTATTTTTCCTCACTCTCCGTTGCGGAAAATAATGATTTTAAGGGGAAGACAGTTAACCTATTGCTTTACCCAGTATTGGCAAATGTCAACTTGTAGGCAGGTGGCCTACTGTGTATTTAACCTCCCTGGCGGTATGATTCTGTCTGGAATTACGTACCAAAAGCGGTACAATTATTTTGCAAGGAAATTTGGAGTTTTATACTGTAGGCCTGTAATTTTTAGAAATAACTCACTTAAATCTGACCAAGCAAGAGTCTTGTAGGCATCCCGGGTATGATTTTTTTTTTTAAAACAAAATGATAAATTATAATATAATAAATAATTATAAATAATTATAACAAATAATAATATAATTATAATAAAAATTATTCAATAATGTAATCAACTCAAAATCACTGAAATTTGCTCAGTTGCAGAATTGTCGCTGTCATTATTTTTTTTTTATGATGAATTTGCCCACAAATCGCTATCGCACAATTCTGCAAGTGATTATAATTTATTATCGCTGTTTTCTAGCTGATCTAAAACCATTTTTGACATAAAGGGACACTTTTGGACAATCTACAGTTTTTAGGCAGAAAGAACATTTTTTATTATATAAAAGTACATGTAGGGCACTGGGCAGACCACTAGGGACAAGGGGGTGTGTATTTTTTACATACAATACTGTAATCTATAAGATTACAGTATACTGTATGTAAAGTGTTTGTTTACTTTTTTGAATTTGGTGCCGTTCTCGGCTCCCGTGCGTCGTAACGTCGCAGGGAACGGAGATCGGCGGCAATCGGGGACACTGTGAATCGAGCGAGGAGGTCCCGCTCGCTCACACAGCGGGGTGGCATCGCTGGATCCAGGGACAAGGTAAGTAACTTGCCTGTGGATCCAGCGAGAAGGTAAGCCGCGCCGCTGCACACTCTGCACGTCCACCCCGAGCGTGACTCGGGGATACCGATCTTAACATGAAAAACCAACCCCGAGTCACGCTCGGGTTTACCGCCAAGGGGGTTAAGTAGTACCCGGCTGCCCAGGTAAGGGGAAAAAATAAAAAAATTTGCTGCCTTTCCCTGGTGTGCTCACGGCTTATGCTGAGGTCTAGCCTTCCGCCCGTGCTCTGTAAAAGAAGTCCGGATCCTAAGGGGCGCTCCAGGGAACATTTGGAAAAACGCACGGAGAACATAAGCAACTAGAGACAGTGGTCCGCTCTCGAACGCTGATTCCTAGGAAGATTCCAGAAACATAGACTTCTCTGTTCGAGCATTGTCAAGCATAGACTTTCCTCAGAGGCTTCCCCTGTGAAGGTAACCTGGGGCAGCCTCAGTTAGGTTTAGTTAGGAAGAGGACGTTATTGCATACATGTTATGCCAAGTTTAAAGTAAAAGTTGATTCAACTGCTCAGAGCCTGGTCTGAAGTTATTCAAGGGGTGCATGTGAGGTCTTGGCATATTGTTAAAGAACTTGGGTCCACAAACACAGTATTGAGTATGTGTAACATCACTACGACAGAGGTTTATTCAACAACACAAGATGGAAGAGGCAGTTCACATGAGTAATCGCAAAGAGAAACAGTAACCAGGGTCGGTGCTTTGACTCCCTCCCTAGCTGTCCATCTCTGCCGTTCTGCGGGAGTAGATTAGCATTAAGGAGATCTATGACCTGGTTACCTGGTATGGGAAGAGAGGAGCTAAGTAAGAGCATGTATGAGGTCCGCGATATGTGCTCCTCAGAGGGACCCCATTCTGTTACTGGGAGAGAGGTAACAGAGGCATGCTAACTGGTGGCTTGTTCCTCCAAATGCAACACATACATCAATACATGTGTAAAGAACATGGGATGAATCAGCTTTAGGAGGAACGCCATACTTTGGGTTCTGCACACATAAGGCTAATCTCTAAGTTGGGAGGCTGCCTTAATGTTTGACTTTTCACATGACTGTGGCTCCCGCCTGGTGCCGGGCATTGGTGAGCGAAGTGTTACCCCACATGCATGGTTAATGGCCCTGTTTAATGCCTGGTGTAGCCCAAAGAACCCACCCCGGGGTTGGACTCTCATGTAACTCTTGCTTGGTGCCCAATGATAGAGGGAAAACATGGAGGATGTGACGACCAACCTTACAAGCTTCATATTAAACAAAATTATGTATAAATTGCTTTGTTGTGAGCATGTTCTTTCTCCTGTTTATTTTAAAGTGGACTTTTACCCTTTTCTATCACTTGCCATCATTTGACGCTGAACATCCCCATGCCTAAAGCCTCCTGGGATCATCACACAACCTGGGATGCTTAAGGGCATTCTCCACTTTTCCTCTGCATGCACTGTGGCAGCTTGTCAGGGAGCCAGCTGCAAGAACCAGGAAGAAACAGCCAGCCTACTGATGATGTCAGATGAGAAGAAATGGTGTTGCAGCTTAAACCAGACAATGCTGGATTTGTTGGGCAAGTGAGTATGTTTTTTATGGACAACCCAGCAGACGAGGTAAAAGGGTGAAAAAAAATGTATAAAGGGGAGTGAAGTTGCTCATGAAAAGTCTATACGTATACAGTATAGGGGTGTTTTACCTGTTTTGTCTCTGTCTGAAAAAGACAGGTCTAAGATGTACTGCAGGGTAGAAGAGACTATAGAATACAGCTCTCTGTGCAGTGATGGATTTGCTATGTACCCTTGTGTTTGGATGAGCAGACAGAACCGAGTACAGAGAAGCGTCAGAGAAAAGCACATCAAGCAGCACATTTCTCTGATGTGTCTTCTCTGTCGTTCATCAGTATACACAGAAAATCTTTCATTACATAGAAATTATTGATCTGTTTGCTAGTTTCCTTTACATTCACAAGACAAGCTTGTGTTTTAACATGCTCTTTTTCGACATTTGTTGACGTGCACTTTGAAGGATCCCAACCATCTGGTTTGAATAGGAAAATTCAGGCAAATACACTAACCAGGATGCAGCAAAATTAATATTTTTTGTTAAATAAGAAATTTAAAGTAAACCTGTCATGTGGGAAATGGGGGCAGCCATTGCGCACCTTCTGAAAATGCTAGTTGGCTGGCTATAGTACTTTCTTAGGCCCTGTGTCAATAGACTTTTGTTCATCTCAAGCAGGGTTTTTATCCCCATACAGGTCTACGGTAATGCAAAACCCAATTGAAGCAGGTAAAATGCAGGTCAGAAAACAGGTCAACTGAATGTCAATGAATTTGGAATCATCTCAGAGGTATCTCAGGCTGATGTCATCATCACAAGCTTAAAAAGAGGAACTTTAACTTTAGTTGATTTAGAGAACAAAAGCAACTAGAGACTGTGGTCCGCTCTCGAACGCTGATTCCTAGGAAGATTCCAGAAACATAGACTTCTCTGTTCGAACATTGCCAAGCATAGACTTTCCTCAGAGGTTTCACCTGTGAAGGTAACCTGGGGCAGCCTCAGTTAGGTTTTGTTAGGAAGAGGACGTTATTGCATACATGTTATGCCAAGTTTAAAGTAAAAGTTGTGTCATGAATATGCATCAAGTCTGTCTGCCTACCTGATCTCCATGTGTTCATTAGAGGCAGATCCTGTTCTGGTCTCCCTTCTTATCACTTCCTCTTCCTGTATGGCTCCACCCTAGTCCATCCCAGGAAGCCTATATTAACCTTTGCTCTACAGGTCTGCAGTGCTGTTCAACAGTGTTCCTATGCTTAGTTCCTGTCTGCAGTGTAATCGCTAGTTCCTGTTTGCAGAGTGCTACGATCATCTTCCGTGTACCGTTTTGGCTTGTCCCCGACTTCCTTGTCTGCCTGTGCCCCTGACTATTTGCATGTTCCACGGTTATCCTTGTCTGCCTGTTGCCCTGACCTTGGCCTGTCCATCACCACTGCTTGTCCTACTGGCTGCTTCCCCCTTCTCCCTGCGGAGTGTGACTTGAGGAATCTCGGGGATGCGACCTGGACCCAGTTGCGGCCAAGACCATCCCTACCATCAAGGGCTCTGGTGAATACAAAACTGGGTCTTAGACTCCGCGCCCTGGGTGATCTTAGGTTCACGCTTCGTCTCTGCTAGCAGCAGTCGGCCATAGGATTCACCACCCTGTGGTGCATCCCTGACCCCTACGGGGTGTACTTGTCACCTGGCTACGGGTGACCTGACAGTTTGAACAGCCATGAATCCAGCCGACATGCCGCTCCCCGCAGATGATCCATTACAGTGCATTGTTCGCAGACTCGAGACGCATGAAGCTAATCAGGATCAGGTGATGCGTTTCCTTCAGGATCTGGCTTCCCGCTTTGATCAGCTTCAGACCTCGCTGGGAACCCCGAATCCGCAACCCCAAGTACAACCAGCAGCTGCACCTGTTGCACCAGTCGCAGAGTCGCATTCACTGAAGTTATCACCTCCAATCCGTTTTTCTGGAGACTCCAAAGCCTGCAGGGGATTCCTTAGCCAATGCACTATTCATTTTGAGCTCCTGCCCCAGTACTTCTTGTCTGACCGGGCCAAGATAGCCTATATCATTTCTCTCCTCTCCGGGGAAGCCTTAGCCTGGGCTGCCCCTCTGTGGGAATTGAATGATCCAGTGGTTTCTAGCCTGCCTGTTTTCTTGAAACTTTTTCGGAATATCTTTGAAGAACCGGCTCGTGTCTCTTCAGCAGCCAGCGCCCTTTTACGTCTCCGCCAAGAATCCCGTTCAGTGGGACAATATTCTCTTCAGTTCCGTATCCACTCAGCTGAACTGAGTTGGAACAATGAGGCCTTAGTCGCAACCTTTTTGCATGGCCTATCTGATAGAGTGAAGGATGAACTAGCAGGAAGAACCATCCCCACTGATCTGGACGGAGTGATCTCCTTGTGTAATCAGATCGATATTCGCTTTCAGGAAAGGACCCTAGAAAAGCGACGCCAACATCCCTTGGCCCTTAGTCAGCCTGAGCTCCCCTCTCTTCGACCCGTGGAGCATCCCTTGCCAACTGAGGAACCCATGCAGCTGGGTCGGACCAGACTATCCCCTGAGGAACGTGCCAGGCGCAGAACTCTAGGCCTGTGTCTATACTGTGGGGGCAAAAGTCATTTTCGTGACACTTGCCCTCTTCGCCCCGAGAAACGCTCGGGTTCAATACATCTGGAAGGTGGAATATTGGATCCAGAAATATCTCCTTCACCTTCTCGTCTTTTTCTTCCTGTGTCCCTTCATTTTGGTGCTTCTTCTCATTCGGTCTCGGCATATCTGGATTCCGGAGCCGCTGGCAATTTCATAGACTGGAAAATCGCATCGTCCATGAGACTTACCCTTTTGCCCCTCACCACACCATTGGTGGTCTCGGCGATTGATGGCACTGTTCTCCCGGGGGGTCCTATTCGCTTCCAGACAGTCCCTGTTAAGATGTCAGTAGGCACACTTCACCAGGAGTGGATATCCTTCCTTGTTCTACCTAAAACCTCAGCTCCTATCGTTTTGGGTCTTCCTTGGTTAAGACTCCATTCTCCTCATATTGACTGGACTGCCAGACAGATCCTGGCTTGGGGTCCCTCCTGTTCCACGTCTTGCCTACCCAAGGTTGCCCCAAAAGAGAAACTTCCTGTTGCCACCATTCCAGAATCTTTTGCTCGTCCTACCACATGTAGTGGTGTCCGGAATGTGCCCTGCAATAGTCAGGCTGATGCACTTTCTAGCCAATGTAGCACTCTGGATGAGGAGCCCGTCTGTGAACCTGAGCCGATCATTCACTCCAGTTTACCGTTGACTGTCCCTAAAACGCACAGCCAGGCTAACTTGTCTGCGAGTTCTGCAGTCACTACGCCTTGTGATGCGATTCGGGTAATCACTACACCTGACTATGCTATTCGATCGGCCTCTGCATCAGCTATGCCAGGTCAGCCCATGCCCAGTGAGCCTCCTACCTTTTCTTGTTCAGGTCCTCCTGCAACCTGTCTAAGGGGCTCAATCCATCCTTTGGATAGATTGCCTCATTTGGCCAAATGGGGTTTCCTACCTTGTTTTCAGGGCTCTCTGCATTCTGCTGGTTTCCCTACTATCCAGCTTGACTCCTGTGCCCTGTCACCTTCTAACCAACCTGACTTCAGGGTTCCTCTGACCTCTGCCCAGTCTGATGGTCCTGTGCTTAATCCCCAGTTCATCTTTAAGGGTCTGCTTGATCCTCCTCGGATTCCTGTTGACCCTCTCATGCCCTTACTTATTCCTAAAAGGCTTTTGGTCCTCAATAAATCCTCTCCTCCTGTCCCTACTTCGGTTCTGGTCAATGAGGATACTCAAGTTCTGGATTCTCGTCTCCGCAGAGGCGTTCTTCAGTACCTTGTGCTTTGGAGAGGATTTGGTCCTGAGGAGGCGTCTTGGATTTCTGCATCTGAGATCTTTGCGCCCCATTTGTTGAGGAGGTTTCTTCTGGGATTCCCCTTTAGCCCTGGCTCCAGGCTGGGGAGGGGGAGGGGCCTTAAGAGGGAGGGTACTGTCATGAATATGCATCAAGTCTGTCTGCCTACCTGATCTCCATGTGTTCATTAGAGGCAGATCCTGTTCTGGTCTCCCTTCTTATCACTTCCTCTTCCTGTATGGCTCCACCCTAGTCCATCCCAGGAAGCCTATATTAACCTTTGCTCTACAGGTCTGCAGTGCTGTTCAACAGTGTTCCTATGCTTAGTTCCTGTCTGCAGTGTAATCGCTAGTTCCTGTTTGCAGAGTGCTACGATCATCTTCCGTGTACCGTTTTGGCTTGTCCCCGACTTCCTTGTCTGCCTGTGCCCCTGACTATTTGCATGTTCCACGGTTATCCTTGTCTGCCTGTTGCCCTGACCTTGGCCTGTCCATCACCACTGCTTGTCCTACTGGCTGCTTCCCCCTTCTCCCTGCGGAGTGTGACTTGAGGAATCCCGGGGATGCGACCTGGACCCAGTTGCGGCCAAGACCATCCCTACCATCAAGGGCTCTGGTGAATACAAAACTGGGTCTTAGACTCCGCGCCCTGGGTGATCTTAGGTTCACGCTTCGTCTCTGCTAGCAGCAGTCGGCCATAGGATTCACCACCCTGTGGTGCATCCCTGACCCCTACGGGGTGCACTTGTCACCTGGCTACGGGTGACCTGACAAGTTGATTCAACTGCTCAGAGCCTGGTCTGAAGTTATTCGAGGGGTGCATGTAAGGTCTTGGCATATTGTTAAAGAACTTGGGTCCACAAATCTCAAGCAGGGTTTTTATCCCCATACAGGTCTACGTTAATGCAAAACCCGATTGAAGCAGGTAAAATGCAGGTCAGAAAACAGGTCTACTGAATGTCAATGAATTTGGAATCATCTCAGAGGTATCTCAGGCTGATGTCATCATCACAAGCTTAAAAAGAGGAACTTTAACTTTAGTTGATTTTAAAAAAAAATGTCTGCAAAAAAAATACTGTAGCTGCTGACTTTTAAGAAACAGACACTTAACAGCCCAGGGAGTTCAGTGCTGTCTTTATTTTTACCTACTTCTTTATTGGACTTTGTGTCACGGGCGCCACCATCTTGGATGAGAGAGCCAGCTGTGACTTGCTGACGTTTCACTGCCAGCTCCCCACTACGCATGCATGAGATCATGTCAAACTGATCTTGCAGCCATCCCAGGAGGTTCTGAGCAGGGGGCGGGCCAAGCTGATGTAATTCTTATTTAGGTGAGCGGGTACCAGTCGGAAAAAGGTACCCGCTCCCAGAAATTAAAAACAACCAAAAATGTTGGAGGAGAGGGGGAGAAACAGATGAGCGGTACTTTTATTTTTAAGTGAAGGTACTCTTGAAAGAGGCCCATATGTAAGTACTGTAAATACACTGATTAGTAATAAGCCGTTATTAGTATACTTGAGGCCAATGACTCAAAGTCAACAGCAAGAGGGTTAACACGACAAACAGTAAACTAACATTTTAAAACACAGAGCTCAGTACTTGTTTTCCACATACCCAACCCAATAGTTGCAGGTAACTGAACAAAAAATTTAATCATTTGCAACTACCAGCTGACTACTGGGTCTTGCAGTACTTTTGAAGTGTACCAAAACCTGTATTTTTGTTCAATAAACAGTCATTCTTTTGACTTCACCCCAACATCTTGTCTGTGTATGATGCTTGGGGAAAAAGGTTTGGTATTAGCTCTCGGTCTGCTGGAAGGGTTTGGAAAGCAGGAGGCACTGTTTGTTGGAAGCACCTAAGCAGGGTGCCAAGTGTTCCATCTCAGCATCCGCTAAGGAAGCCTTGCATGAACTGTAAAGACAGCCTTTACGTCATGGCTTAAAGCGGTTGTAAACCGCATAAACTTTTTTATTTTTTTTAAAACCTGCAAGGCAAAAGGCATAATCGGCTAGTATGCACCGCATACTAGCCGATTATGAAATACTTACCTCGGAGCGAGGTGAACACAACTTACCTGGTCCACGCCGAGCAGGATGTCATCTTGCTCCGGCGTGTCTTCTGGGTATCGCGGCTCCAGTGATTGGCTGTGATTGGCTGGAGCGGCGATGACGTCACTCCCGCGCGTGTGCGCGGGAGATTTAAAATCGGCAGGGTCCGGCGGATTCCGGTCCTATCGCCGTGGATTTCCCCCTGCGCATGCGCCGCCCGCATTGCGAGGGGAATATCTCCTAAACCGTGCAGGTTTAGGAGATATTCTCCTTACCTACAGGTAAGCCTTATTATAGGCTTACCTGTAGGTAAAAGTCAAAATAGTGGGTTTACAACCACTTTAATATTCATATGTACTGGGTGATGACAGGGTCTCTTCAGTTAAACCCTCTGTGCAAGGGCCCTCTGTGTGGGCACTTTCAAACTGTACCAGTGTACCAACGGTTTTCATGCAAGTTAGCTGTGATTTCCCATGAACTTCTATTATGCCCCACAGGTGTGGTGCATTTCTGAAAGCTAGATACATGCAGGTACACTGTGCTGCAGTCAAAGCGCAGTGGATCAGTGTGAAGCCACCCTTATTATTTCATGATAACCCCTTCCTGTCCACTTGCTACAGCCCTTTAATGTGCAGTGTGTGGGCATTAGGTTTCACTTTCCTTGCCACTGCATATATGTGTTGCATGGTTGGCAAAAGGTTAATGTGTTTGTGCTTTAGAAGGGTTTGCACCCCAGTGATGGTAACAAAGACGGTCAGATCTTACATATTTTTGCTCTGTATGAGACGTTTACCTGTCTTTTGCCAAACTTACTTTGCTGTGTCTGACTCTTCTCCCAAATAGGTTTTAAATATAAACTTGAAGAAAAAATGCTAGTTGCTTGGCTGTCTTGCCAGTCCAATATCCACCATATTTTTTGAGGCAGTGTCCTGCAACAAATGTACAGCAATCAGATCCAGAGTGAATCCAGAAGTCACAATCTGTATACTTGTTCCTGATAAGTAGCTTAGACATGGATGAAACCAAAGGATCAAATAAAGGAAGTCAGCCAGCAATGGCAGCCTACATGTATATATTTAATATCAGGGTAAGTCAGGGCTTGGAGGCATGGGCAGCTGGCAACAAGTTGAACATACAAACCTCATATAAATTGTATAGTGGAAGATGCAGTGCTCCAAACAGATAAATTAAACAAACAAAATAAGCAAATATATTTTAAAATGGTGATATACACATAATTAATCTGCAAATAATCTACCAAAATGTGAAAGTCCAGGTCTGTGATATATAAATAAAAATTGTAACAAAAAATGATAACTATCCACTGTGCAGAAGTGATCACTGGTGCCGCCTGTCCACCACCATGTATGCACTCATCAGACACTTAAAGCCCCATACACACTATCAGTTTTCCTGCAGGTTTTCTCTTCAGGTTTACCAAAACCATCTAATATGAGGTCAAATCTCAACGTCTGCGCTCAGACCATACGCCGCACACTGCATCAAATTGGTCTGCATGGCTGTCATCCCAGAAGGAAGCCTCTTCTAAAGATGATGCACAAGAAAGACCCAGCAAATAGTTTGCTGAGTTTCAATTTGTATGCAATCAGGCAGGCCCTTGCACTACATGGTTTTGGTAAACCTGAAGAGAAAACCTGCAGGAAAACTGATAGTGTGTATGGGGCTTGAGACATGAATGAGCGTAGCAGACACAGCCTCTGTTATACATCCACTATTAGTTCTGAAAGACAATCACCAGCGGTTCCACAATTCTCTACCAGGAGGTGACCCAATCAAGATGAGTACAGTAAAAAAAGCAGTAAGATGGCCACCGTCCTGGAAATGATAAGGGATGGAGTGATGTCAGCGTATAGGCTCCTACCAACGTGTTTTCAGAGGACGCACTCTGTTCCCTAATTATGTGTACATCTCAGTTTTTACATTTATTTGTTTATTTGAAGTGGATGTAAACTCACTCTCATCCTTTCTAAACTACTGCCATAGTGCTGATCTATAAGGATATAGATGTCTCCTGCATGTATCCTTACCTGTCAAATGTTTCCCCTCTGTCTGTTATAAGAACTGAAAAACTGCAGATTCTGTGGGTGGGTCTGTTATCTGGAGCTCGGTGGGTGGAGTTGTGATGTCAGTAGACTCCCCGCCCACCTCTACACTCCCCTTGTCAACATGCATTTTCTCCTGTGTATTCCGTATAGTAAATTCTGCTATGATCACTAACATCCAGTCAAAATCCAGAAAAGTAACCACATGACTTCAGAAAAGGAGTGGGGGTGGGAATTAAAAAATAATGCCTCAGGCTAGTGCATGAGCTATGTAAATAACCTGTCATTCACAGCAAGGGGGAAGAACGGACAAAAGTTTTCTCCTGTTTGTCTGTTTATCTCACTGAAAAAAGAAAAGAGGATTGCTTAGAGCTGGATTAACTCTTTGTGGCAAAACTGGGCAGATGATAGGAAATCTTATACTCTACATCAGGGGTCCTCAAACTTTTTAAACAGGTGGCCAGTTCACGATCCCTCAGACTGTTGGGGGGCCGGACTATAGTTTAAAAAAATATGAACCTATGCACACATCTTATTTGAAGTGCAAAGACACAGGAAAAAACAATACAATATTTAAAATAAAGAACAATTTTAATCAACATAAACGTATTAGTATTTCAGACTCCCCTCATCACAGAACCCCTCCCCAACACGAACCCCCCATATCACAGAACCCCCCCATCACAGATTCCTCTCCATCACAGATCCCCCCATCAAAGATTCCCCCCATATTAGGCCCCTCATCACAAAGCCCCCCAACACAAACTTCCCTCCATCACAAAGCCCCCAATAACAGACCCTCCACCATAAACTCCTCTCCATCAAAAAGCCCCCATAACAGATCCTCCCCATCATAAAGCCCCTCAACACAAACTCCTCTCCATCACAAAGCCCAGAATAACAGACCCCCCATCACAGACCCCCATAACAGATCCCCCATCACAGACTCCTCTTTATCACAGACCCCCCCCCAAAAAAAACAAATCAGGTCCCCCCATAGCCGATCCCCCATCACAAACTCCCCCCATCACAAAGCCCACCCAACACAAACTCCTCTCCTCACATAGCCCCCATAACAGACCCCACCATCACAGACTCCCCCATCACAGATCTCCCCCCTATCACAGATCCCTCCATCGATATTACACTGCCGCCCCTTCTACAACATCCCAGCACTCCGTCTCTCTGCTATCTCAATCACACAAGACGCAAAGCATCGCGGGTCCGGACAAAGGGCGGGACTTTGCTAGGTGTTTGATTGCTGAAATCTCCCCGCTGCTTAACTTAAAAGACCCGCCTTTTGTCCGAACCTGTCATGTTATTCATCTTGTGTGATTAAAAAGGTAGCAGAGAAGAGGGGGATTTCTGCAATATATAAGGGGCAGTCCGCGGGCTGGCTAAATCACACTGGCGGGCTGGATCCGGCCCGGGGGCCGTAGTTTGAGGACCCCTGTTCTACATTGTGACAGCAAAAAAAAAAAAATTGGGTTTACATCCACTTTAAAGTATCTGTTTGGGGGCACTGCACCTTTCACTTTACTACATGTATATGTAGGCAGGCTGGATCCGGCCCGGGGGCCGTAGTTTGAGGACCCCTGCTCTACATTGTGACAGCAAAAAATAAATAAAAAATTTGGGTTTACATCCACTTTAAAGTATCTGTTTGGGGGCACTGCACCTTTCACTTTACTACATGTATATGTTGTTTTTTTCACAGGGTAAGGACAGTCAAAGAACAACATATGCACAAGTCGTTGTCAGTATTAGAATAACGATTAGTAATCCATCACAACCCTGCAGACTATTTTCTTCTAATTCAAAAGACAGCCATCTAGCAAATTTCACATGACTGGCAGGAGGTTCTCCATTTATTGCAAAGAAGTGCTTTTTGTAACATGGTTCCATAACAATCACTAAAAGCAATTTGTTGTGCCAGACTGTTGATTAAACACTAAATAATACCCCCTGGGAAAATCTGTCACTGTCTGTTACTTTATTTACAGAAGTGCCTCAACAGACAGTGCCCTAAATAAATAAGGCGCTTGTGTAGTTGGTATCTTTTTTTACAAACTAGTACAAAATAAAAACTATACTCCTTTTCAAAAATCTATTCATGATGTATTTCCGAGTTGTTCAAGTATTATATAAGCCGTACTTCGTCAACCAAGTTATGTTGTTTGAAGCCAGCAGGAGGTGCAAAGTTCACAAGAAAATATCATTTGACAAACAGCAAAACAATTCTTCCTTTGTGAAGTTTTTGGCCCTTCCAACAATTTAAATCAGTAGCTTTTAAAATGCAACTTTTTGCATCTATACAGTATCTCACAAAAGTGAGTACACCCCTCACATTTTTGTAAATATTTTATTATATCTTTTCATGTGACAACACTGAAGAAATTACACTTTGCTACAACATAAAGTAGTGAGTGTACAGCTTGTATAACAGTGTAAATTTGCTGTCCCCTCAAAATATCCCACACAGCCATTAATAAGTAAACCACTGGCAACAAAAGTGAGTACACCCCTAAGTGAAAATTTCGAAATTGGGCCCAAGTAGCCATTTTACCTCCACGGTGTCATGTGACTCGTTAGTGTTACAAGGTCTCAGGTGTGAATGGAGAGCAGGTGTGTTAAATCTAGTATTATCGATCTCACTCTCTCAAACTGGTCTTAGAACTCTCTGAGGATCTGAGAAAAAGAATTGTTGCTCTACATAAAGATGGCCTAGGCTACAAGAAGATTGCCAAGACACTGAAATTGAGCTGCAGCACGGTGGCCAAGACCATACAGCGCTTTAACAGGACAGAATCTACTCAGAACAGGCCTTGCCATGGTCGACCAAAGAAGTTGAGTGCACGTGCTCAGTGTCATATCCAAAGGTTGTCTTTGGGAAATAGACATATGAGTGCTGTCAGCATTGCTGCAGAGGTTGAAGGGGTGGGGGGTCAGCCTGTCAGTGCTCAGACCACTGCATCAAATTGGTCTGCATGGCTGTCATCCCAGAAGGAAGCCTCTTCTAAAGATAATGCACAAAAAAGACCCAGCAAACAGTTTGCTGAAGACAAGCAGACTAAGGACATGGATTACTGGAAGCATGTCCTGTGGTCTGATGAGACCAAGATAAACTTATTTGGCTCAGATGGTGTCAAGCATGTGTGGCGGCAACCAGGTGAGAAGTACAACGACACTTGTGTCTTGCTTACAGTCAAAAAGAAAAAAACAGTGCAGCGCTAGTGAGTGATATTGTGCTCATATAAATTAATAATAAACAAAAAAAGTCATTCTGGAATAAACTAAAAATTAGCCAGAATAAGAAAAAACATAAAATTGCAGATGGATATATGAAGAAAAAGTCTTAAAAAAGTCACGAAACAAAGTTCATATGACTCTATCCAGTGATTTTCCTTGTGAAAGAAAAGTAGATTGTGCAGACAATGTGAAAGACTCTTGATTGATGTGAGGTAAGCTGTCACCAATACACCCGTGAGGAAGGATAAGATTGCCTGCTTACCAGATGAAAAGACTGTTTTGCATCAGTCTAATAGGGCCTGTGGGAAGTCTGGTCTCCCAATACCTTAGCCGTCAAGATAACCACGGTATAGCTCAGCATACAATCCGAAGAGTCATAAACCAAAAAAAAGAAGAAGGACCTCTCATAGCGTATAACGTTTGAAAATAGAAGAGGGTTTAATAAAAATTGCACTTACAATTAGGCAATATAAATACAGCATGGATAGCAAAGCGTCTCCGATCTCTTGTTCCGATGCTTCTCGCTACTCGGTCAGGAAAACACAGCCGGCGTTCAAGACGGAACGCGATGACGTCACGGCACCCTACGATCGTTTCGTCGCTAATGGACTTCAACGGGGGAGTAAGCCGGATGTTGACGTCAGCGCGCTAGGTGTTTAAATACCCACGGGTTCCATGTTTGATACTGGAAAACTCGGGGAGAGTCCTCATAGTGACTGAGGGCAAAATAATTGAGTAGCGAGAAATGGAAAAATATTCTAATCATGTTGTACATAACGTATCAGATTAAATAACGATATATATTAGTACAGAACGCGGGGGTGTTTAATAACTGGTAGCGGAGCATCGAATAATGAAAATAAGATCGGAGGTTAACAATATATGTAAAAAGATTGTGTCATAAATGTACATAATCATAAAAATCAATCTATATTTAATTAGAGAAGATCTATATCATAAAAATCATCTATATTTAATTAGAGAAGATCTATAAATTAATTTAATTTTTAATAATGATTATGATAATTAAAATTGGAATAAAAATAATATAAAAAATTTATTATGAATTATTTAAAAAGCAGTTTATATCCCAATCTACGTTAAGTCCGAACGGAATAAAAGATTTCATAGAAAAAATCCAGCGAGTTTCGAGCCTGGATATGGCCCGAACCATATTAGTACCACGCCAGTGAGGACGAATGTTATCTATGGCAAAAAAACTTGTCCCCTTTAATTGTCTCCCATGGAATTTATCGTAATTGGATCACTTATCCCTGATAATCCAATCGTAATTTTTAAGGGGGCACCTGCTTTAAGGCTAAAAATTGCACCAAATGCTATAGATCCACCAAGAACTATGTCATTTTTCCAGTCCCTTAAAGGTTTTTTCCCATGTCGCAGATGTAATATCTGCAAGGTGAATTCCTTTGGGGAACGGAAATGTACTAAGTTTCAATCAACAGCTACTGGCACAATTTATGACATAGATTCATTTATGACTTGCTCAACAAAATACGTTGTTTACATGATTCAATGTCCATGCTCAAAGCAATATATCGGCCGTACTAAGAGAGAACTGCATATACGGCTTAGTGAGCATGTGGGCAGGATCAAAAGCGGGTTCCCTAAACATAACCTCTCGAAACATTACGATAAATTCCATGGGAGACAATTAAAGGGGACAAGTTTTTTTGCCATAGATAACATTCGTCCTCACTGGCGTGGTACTAATATGGTTCGGGCCATATCCAGGCTCGAAACTCGCTGGATTTTTTCTATGAAATCTTTTATTCCGTTCGGACTTAACGTAGATTGGGATATAAACTGCTTTTTAAATAATTCATAATACATTTTTTATATTATTTTTATTCCAATTTTAATTATCATAATCATTATTAAAAATTAAATTAATTTATAGATCTTCTCTAATTAAATATAGATGATTTTTATGATATAGATCTTTTCTAATTAAATATAGATTGATTTTTATGATTATGTACATTTATGACACAATCTTTTTACATATATTGTTAACCTCCGATCTTATTTTCATTATTCGATGCTCCGCTACCAGTTATTAAACACCCCCGCGTTCTGTACTAATATATATCGTTATTTAATCTGATACGTTATGTACAACATGATTAGAATATTTTTCCATTTCTCGCTACTCAATTATTTTGCCCTCAGTCACTATGAGGACTCTCCCCGAGTTTTCCAGTATCAAACATGGAACCCGTGGGTATTTAAACACCTAGCGCGCTGACGTCAACATCCGGCTTACTCCCCCGTTGAAGTCCATTAGCGACGAAACGATCGTAGGGTGCCGTGACGTCATCGCGTTCCGTCTTGAACGCCGGCTGTGTTTTCCTGACCGAGTAGCGAGAAGCATCGGAACAAGAGATCGGAGACGCTTTGCTATCCATGCTGTATTTATATTGCCTAATTGTAAGTGCAATTTTTATTAAACCCTCTTCTATTTTCAAACGTTATACGCTATGAGAGGTCCTTCTTCTTTTTTTTGGTTTATGACTCTTCGGATTGTATGCTGAGCTATACCGTGGTTATCTTGACGGCTAAGGTATTGGGAGACCAGACTTCCCACAGGCCCTATTAGACTGATGCAAAACAGTCTTTTCATCTGGTAAGCAGGCAATCTTATCCTTCCTCACGGGTGTATTGGTGACAGCTTACCTCACATCAATCAAGAGTCTTTCACATTGTCTGCACAATCTACTTTTCTTTCACAAGGAAAATCACTGGATAGAGTCATATGAACTTTGTTTCGTGACTTTTTTAAGACTTTTTCTTCATATATACATCTGCAATTTTATGTTTTTTCTTATTCTGGCTAATTTTTAGTTTATTCCAGAATGACTTTTTTTGTTTATTATTAATTTATATGAGCACAATATCACTCACTAGCGCTGCACTGTTTTTTTCTTTTTTATGTTACCAAGTTGTTGTACACAATTTAGTGCTAGCAGCTATCTACATTTACATTTATATTTCATTATTTAATTTAGCGCAGCGTCAACCTTTTGGTTTTTCTTTATTTCTATTGCTTACAGTCAAGCATGGTGGTGGGATTGTCATGGTCTGGGGCTGCATGAGTGCTGCCAACACTGGGGGCTACAGTTCATTGAGGGATACAATAATGGCAATATGTACTGTGACATACTAAAGCAGAGCATGATCCCCTCCCTTCGGAGACCGGGTCGAAGGGCAGTATTCCAACATGATAACGACCCCAAACACACCTCCAAGACGACCACTGCCTTGCTAAAGAAGCTGAGGGTAATGGTGATGGACTGGCCAAGCATGTCTCCAGACCTAAACCCCATTGAGCATCTGTGGGGCATCCTCAAACGGAAGGTGGAGAAGTGCAAGGTCTCTAACATCCACCAGCTTTGTGATGTCGTCATGGAGGAGTGGAAGAGGACTCCAGTGGCAACCTGTGAAGCTCTGGTGAACTCCATGTACAAGAGGGTTGGAAAATAATGGTGGCCACAAAAAATATTGACACTTTGGGCCCAATTTGGACATTTTCACTTAGTGGTGTACTCACTTTTGTTGCCGGCGGTTTAGACATTAAAGTGGCTATAAACCCCCAAAAAAACTGTAATGCCGCATACACACCATTACTGTATGTGATGAAAAAAAACGACATTTTCTGTGAAGTAAAAAACTACGTTTTTGAAACTTCAATTTTCAAAGAGGAAGTTGCCTACACACCATCGTTTTTTCACAATGCTCTAGCAAAGCGAGGTTACGTTCACCACGTTTTTCCATTGAAGCTCGCTTCATAACTAGCTTCTGGGCATGCGCGGGTGTAAAAACGTTGTTTTAAACGTCGTTTTTTGCTACACACGGTCAATTTCTGTGAAGTAAAAAACGACGTTTTGAAAAACGACACATAAAATTTAAGCATGCTTCAATTTTTTTTTGTCGTTTTTCAAAAGACATAAAACGACGTTTTCCCCCCACACACGGTCATTTAAAGTGACGTTTTTAAAAACGTAGTTTTTTTTCATCACATAAAGTGATGGTGTGTACGCGGCATAAGACAAAGGCATAATGATTTATTATGCATCGCATCACCTTAGATCGAAGCTGTTCCTGGCGGCATGTCTCCTGGAATTATTTCCGGGTTCGCGGGTACGGCGATGTGATTGGCCGGAGCTGCGATAACATTCGCATGTCCGTGGTTTCTGCCGGTCACGGCACCGGCACTGACGAAACGGCACGAGCAGGCTGTTTCTTCAGTGCACATGCGCCGATGACATTGGCGCAAGTGTATATGGTAAATATCTACTTAACTGTGCAGGTTTAGGAAATATTTACAGTACCAACAGGTAAGCTTTATTATAGGCTTACCTGTAGGTACACGTGGTGTAACTAGGTTTACAACCACTTTAATGGCTGTGTGTTGAGTTATTTGAGGGGACAGCAAATTTACACTTTTATGCAAGCTATACACTCACTACATTGTAGCAAAGTGGAATTTCTTCAGACCCGGTTCACACTGGGGCGACTCGTCAGGCGACACAGCCGCCTGACAAGTCACGTCCCATTGTAGTCAATAGAACCGTTCTAATAGGAGCGACGCAAGTCGCTCCGACTTAGAAAAAGGTTCTTGTACGACTTCGGGGGCGACTCGGGGCGATTTGCATTGACTTCTATACAGAAGTCATTTTGCAAGTCGCCTTAGAAGTCGTCTTCAGGTCGCCTGACCGAGTCGCCCCCAAAGTCGTGCCGCCCTAGTGTGAACCGGCTCTAAGTGTTATAATATATAATAAAATATTTACAAAAACGTGCAAAAAATGTAAATAGTTCCATACCCTGCTTGTGGGTTCACTTCAAAAACTAAGCTTGGACCAATGTAGAGGCTTACAGGCCCTTTGAGCAATCTTTTCATTGTACAAAGGTTTCTTAGCGAAGACATACTTTGAAATGAAGCGTGTATATATTCTCCCTCCCTGCTGTCAAGACCACCAAATGCCACTCAGATACTGAGAAATCATTTCAGTGTGGTGGGAAACTGATGCAAATGTTCATTTGCTGGAGTGACTATTTCCTAGATCCCCACAGCTCTATCTAGTTTCTGTCAGCAGGAGGAACCAGTGAAAGCTGCAGCGGACCCAGGAGATCTACGCTTCTGGAAGTGTCAGTTTCCCTGTGCAATTCACATGAAGATTAGGATCTGAATGGTGTTCAATGGTACAGACAGCAGGAAAGTTGAATATTTATACTCGGCTTTTTAAGGTATTCCTTCACTGGGAACTTTTGTATAGCAGGGGGATTGCTTTAAGGAGATATACTTTTTCATTGCCATTAACAAGTATTGGCAGACATTGTTAAGTACATTGGCTATAGGGTAAGGTGACCAGATTTTTTTAATTAAATCCGGGGACATTTTTTTTTTACTAGCAATCAGTGACTCTCTGCCCGTTGCCCCCCGCCTCACAGCCTGTCAAGTCTTAGGCCCCTTTCACATTGAGGCGTTTTTCATGCGGTACAGCGCTAAAAATAGCGCTGCTATACCGCATGAAAAAACCTGCCCTGTAGTGTCCAATGTGAAAGCCCGAAGGCTTTCACATTGAAGCGGTGCGCTAGCAGGAGCGCTCCAAAAGTCCTGCTAGCCGCATCTTTACCGCGGTATAGGAGCGGTGTGTTCACCGCTCCTATACCGCGCCTTCCCATTGAAATCAATGGGAAAGCGCGGTAATACCGCGGTATTAACCCTTTTTCGGCCGCTAGCGGGGGTTAAAACCTCACCGTTAGCCCCCGAATATCGCGGTAAACACGACGGTATAGCCGCTCTACAAATAGCGCGGCTATACCGTCACCGCTACTCCACGCCTCAATGTGAAAGAGGTCTTACTCTCTGGGCCCCAGCTACTACTGGGTAGGGAGCGGAGGGAGATCACTCCGCCAGAGAAGGCAAGGAGATAAGCAGGCAGGTGGCTGGCTGGGACTTGAGCCAAGGCAGAAGAACATGCGAACGGAGCTGAATGGTCATGCACCTGAAACGGAAGGAATAGTCCCTCCGCTCTGACCAGCACATGGTCATCAGAAAGGGGCACAGATAATGGAAAAAAAAATACACCCCCTAAGTTAGTAGGAGCGGCAGAGCGGGGGGGGGGGGGGGTGTAATTCAGATTTTTTTTAAATTCTGCACTGACTGTCTTTGAAATTGCCCCAGCACCTGTTCAAATTCAATCCAGGGACAAAATCGGGGACAGACTTGGTCCAGGGACAGTGTCCTCAATCCGGGGACTGTCCCCTGAAACCTGGGATGTCTGGTCACCCTACTATAGGGCCCTTGTGAAATGTTCAGCCTTGAGTGCTATAATTGCATTTTTCATTGAAATCTCAAGGAAACAATATAAAAACATAAAACAGCATGTTCCATGTACAATGTAAACTAAGACACATATCAGCATGGTGAAAAGCAGATTTAACTGGTTTCATAATAGTAATCATCCCATCAAGCACTTGGAAGGAATGATTACGCCTGAAGCATTACACAGTGTATCTCTATGTATTTCACTGCATCATTTTAATAAAGTGCCCAGTGCTTCATATCTATTCAGTGTGCCTAGAAATTTTGGCCAGTTCCCAAACTCTGTTACAGCTGTACAGTATGCCTATAAGCACTGGCTTTCAGGAACCTTCATGAAAGATGTAAAATGTTTAATGAAAACAAACCTTCAGCCGTTTTGAATTGTAAAAATCAAGGTGCTTCATTTAGTAGCCAGAACAGCTGATAAAGTCTCTAATTGCCATCTTCAGGGTTAAAACCATTAAGCCCTACTCATCCATTATCTTCCTGTTCAACGAGGATGCCATTACAAATCACCTATTAGTCATATGCTGGCTTAGCTCCAGGGGAAAGGGAAACTAATGCCTGAAGTTGGAGAAATATAGGATTTATGCTGGACATACACAGCACCACCTGGCTCAACAAACCAATCCAACATAGTCATTGTTTGGGTATTCTGATGGAGAATGTAGCAGTAGCTGTCACAATACAATAGCTGGAAGGAGAGATTCCTCCATCAAAGCTGTTTAGCGTGGATGGGGGACTCTATTGATCAGCCCATGGGGCTGACTGACAGAAATCTTAGCATGTATGGCCAGTCTGAAGAAGCCTCTAGAGGAGACAATTTTTTTGTTGTTCAACAATCGAGTATCCAGCTACTGTATTCTGACATCTGGGAGACTTCCACGCCATCAGAATATAGTAAAATAGTGAAACTTGATCAAAGGGGCCACACAAGAGGATGCTAAAAAAATAATGGTAGGTACCTTATGGCACCATCTTTTAGTCAAATCTTTTCTTAAGTCCAACCATGTGGCCATATCAGGTCAATGGTTTTAAGAGCATCTCTTCCCTTTGTGTATGTGCAGCTACAGGATGAAGAAACTGCCATCTGCAGCTCATTGGATTGGCACTGACAGTTGCCTTCCAGATTTAGCTGAGCACGAGTCTTGACCAAACCCAGAGCTGAATTCAAAGATAAAGTGTGAATGTGCTGCTTGGGAAAGGATGGGGGCAGTAACTATATCAGCAATCGTTAGATTTCCATTAAATATATCAGCAATTAATAATTGCTCTACCTGCCCTAGACTTACCTCACTCCTACGTACTAATGAGAAGCTGAGAAAGCTGAAGAGTAAAGAAGAGAAGAAGTCTGACAAAGTCACCATGGAGGGAGTTACCAAAATGCACAGCACCCATTGTCTCTTTCTGTAAACAGAAAATGTATGCCCATAAAAAGAGATCTATAATGCATTACCGCTTTAACCACTTGCTGACGGCCGTACGACTTTGTACGGCCTCAGCGCGGCTCCCAATCTCTAACAGGCCGTGTTTTTACGGCCTCTCCTTTACACGTTCCCCGCGCGCGCTCCCGAGCGCGCGGCGGGGAACTTCTGTACTGGCCGTGTCCCTTGGACACAGCCAGTCACAGATCGCCGTGAACGGCCAATCGGAGCGGCCGTTTCCTAGGCGATCTGTGCGGCCAATGAGAGATGATCTCATATGTTTACATATGAGATCATCTCTCATTCCCGGCTCTCGCAGACAGCGGTGCTGTCAGGGGAGAGAGGAGACGGATCTGTGTCTCTTGTACATAGAGACATAGATCGGTCACCCCCCCCAGTCACCCCCCTTCCCCCACAGTTAGAACACTAATTAGGGTACACATTTAACCCCTTCCTCACCCCCTAGTGTTAACCCCTTCCCTGCCAGTCACATTTATACAGTAATTAGTGCATATTTATAGCACTGATTGCAGTATAAATGTGAATGGCGCCAAAAATGTGTCAAAAGTGTCCGATGTGTCAGCCATAACGTCGCAGTCCCAATAAAAATCGCAGATCGCCGCCATTTCTAGTAAAAAAAAAGCATTTATACAGTAATTAGTGCATATTTATAGCACTGATTGCAGTATAAATGTGAATGGCGCCAAAAATGTGTCAAAAGTGTCCGATGTGTCCGCCATAACGTTGCAGTCCCAATAAAAATCGCAGATCGCCGCCATTTCTAGTAAAAAAAAAAAATATACAGTAATTAGTGCATATTTATAGCACTGATTGCAGTATAAATGTGAATGGCGCCAAAAATGTGTCAAAAGTGTCCGACGTGTCCGCCATAACGTCGCAGTCCCAATAAAAATCGCAGATCGCCGCCATTTCTAGTAAAAAAAAAAAAAAAATAATAATAATAATTCTGTCCCTTATTTTGTAGGCGCTATAACTTTTGCGCAAACCAGTCGCTTATTGCGATTTTTTTTTTTTTTACTAAAAATATGTAGAATACGTATCGGCCTAGACTGAGGATTAAAAAAAAACGTAAAAAAAAAAATTGAGCTATTTATTATAGCAACAAAGTAAAAATATTTTATTTTTTTTCAAAATTGTCGCTCTATTTTTGTTTATAGCGCAAAAAATAAAAACCGCAGAGGTGATCAAATACCACCAAAAGAAAGCTCTATTTGTGGGGAAAAAAGGACGTTAATTTTGTTTGGGAGCCACGTCGCACGACCGCGCAATTGTCAGTTAAAGCGACGCAGTGCCGAATCGCAAAAAGTCCTCTGGTCAGGAAGGGGTTTAAGTGCCCAGTAAGGAAGTGGTTAATAAAACATAATTAAAAACAAGCTGAATGGCCCCTTACTTGTGTGGGTGCCTGCCCGGCACTAGGACTGCATGCGTAGCGTTAGGGACTGGGTCTGAATCGCACAGGTCACCGTGTGGTCAGATGTTCAAGTTGTAGCTGCAGAGACTGTGAGCGGGATCAGCTGACGTGGATTCCACGAAACATATGTCGGTGGCTTAGTCTGACATTTCCCTTCCCCAGCTGATCCGCAGCTGATCCCCAGCTGATCCCGCTCACAGTCTCTGCAGCTACGACTTGGACATCTGACCACATGGTGACCTGTGCGATTCAGACCCAGTCCCTAACGCTACGCATGCAGTCCTAGTGCCGGGCAGGCACCCACACAAGTAAGGGGCCATTCAGCTTGTTTTTAATGATGTTTTATTAAAGCGGTAATTACAAGATAATCAGGTCACTGATCATCAGAGCCCTGATTACAGTACAGCCCCAGCAGTGTCCATCAGTGACACCAATCAGTGCCCATTAGTGATGCCAGTCAGTGCTGCCTTTCAGTGCCCATCAGTATAGCCCATCAATGCTGCCCATAAGTGCCGCCTATCATTGTCCACCAGTGCCGCCTATCAGTGCCCATCAGTGCTACCTATCAGTGCCACCTATCAGTGCCCATCAGTGCAACATATTAGTGCCATAGAACACCTTTGGGATGAATTAGTGCCACATCAGTGCCCGACCTCACAAATACGCTTCTAGAAGAAACATACTCATAGACACACTCCTAAACCTTGTGGACGGCCTTTCCAGAAGAGTTGAAGCTGTTATAGATGCAAAGGGTGCGCCCTATGTACTAAGACTGGGATGCCATTAAGGCCTCATGCACACTGGACGTTTTTGGACATTTTTACAGCTGCTGTTTTTGGCTTCAGACGTTTCTTTCTACAGTCAATAAACTCCATGCACACATAGGCTGTTATCAAATGTTTTCAGCTGGGGCGTTTTTTGGCTGTAAAAAAACCCCAAAACTAGTGGGTTCTGAGAGGGGTTTTTCAGCTGTAAAAATTAGCCAACGTCAAAAAACACTGATAAATGCTCAAAAACACGCCTCACCAGCGTTTTTATTAACGTTTTTGATCCCATTGAAAAAAAAATAAACGCTGGAAAATGCTAAAAAACGCAACTGCGAAAATGCTGGAAAACTTTGAAAAACTCACTGCAAAGCTACTGGTGTTTTTATAATGTTATTATAACGTCCAGTGTGCATGATGCCTAAAAGTTTTAATGGGGGTTCCCCTCAAGGTTTTGAGGGTGCCACTTGAAAAAGAAACAGAATGACACAACTTGATCTCTCCCTTTGTTGCAGCAATACATACAACGTCAAGTCACAAATAATGAATAAAAGTTTTATTTAGCAAACCGTCTTGGCAAACAGAACTTTCGAGACGTGGATTCCGGCATTTGTACTGAATGTGTTTACATGCAGGTGGAGTTTTCAGATATTTTTTTTTCCACTGCTGCATATTACAAGTCAAATTTTAATCCCAAAGAGAAGAAGCTATCCCTTTCATCTGTCTGTTGTGCAGATGAGTCCAGATTTCCCAAATGCAAAGCCCTCTCTGGAGAGACCACTGCTGATCAAGATTTTCAGGATAATTACATTACACTTGCTATTTGATGATTGGATCACAAGCCAAGAATAAAAGTAAACATGGGTATAATGTGTACGTTAAAGACAATGCCTTGAACATGTTTGTGTCATGGAGAAAGGAGAAATCAATATTTTTCTTCATTTTAATTATTCATAAATCTCTGGTTCCCGCTGGCAGTCTGATGAAAGGAGCCAGGGAATATAAATAGTATGTTTTCATAGTAGCGCTTCTGTTTTGACGAACTACTTTTCAAGTAAACATATCAGGGTCCAAGAGGATTGCCGTGCTGCAAATAACGTCTGTCAATCAGTTAATAGGGGCGCTTCAGTAAGAAATTAAGATTATGCGGTGGAATATATCATACCTCCCAACTTTCTGAGATGAGAATGAGGGACACCTATCAGCAAAAGTATGCAGGCATAGGACACACCCCTTGCTACGCCCCCTTAAAGGAGAATTGTACAAAAAAAAGTGTTTTTTTTACCACTACTTTTGCTTTATACTGGCTTTTGGAATTTACAAATGCAGCAATTTAGAAATCAGATGAAAGGATTAGCTCTGGGAAAAAAAATGTTGATAGATAAAAAGTGCATTTTATATATATCTATATAGATCAGACCAAAATGAAGGACAAATGAGGGGGAATGAGGGTCATTGCTCCAAATCACGGACAGTCCCTCAAAATGAGGGACAATTGGGAGGTATGAATATATGCAGTCTAAATGACTTAAAGTGGACCTATCAGTAACTTTACATGTCATGTCACAATATACAGCACAGTCGTTTTTTAACCGCTTGCCTCCCGCCGCACGCAGATATACATCTGCAGCATGGCACGGGCGTATACATACGTCCCCTTTAAGATCGTGGCATTGTGGACGCGTGCGCCCGCCACAAGCTCCGTGACTCCGACCTCGGTCCCGCAGACTCGATGTCTGCGGGCATACCCCTGATCGCGTCACGGTGAGGAAGAAGGGGGAAATGCTTATGTAAACAAGCATTTCCCCAGTCTTCCTAGTGACAGGACAGTGTACACAGCTTCCTGTAATTGGAAGCTGTGATCACTGTCGTGTCACACATAGCCCATCCCCCATACAGTTAGAACACATCCCTAGGCACACTTAACCCTTTCTGCGCCACCTAGTGGTTAACCCTCTGTCATTTCAAAGCCACTGTATCTAATATTTAGGGACTCATTAATGACAGGAATAGTACCACTGGATTGGCGCAGGCCAATGTGGTGCCCATATTTAAAAAGGGAACAAAGTCTTTACCAAGTAACTATAGACCTGTTAGTCTAACTTCTATAGTTGGGAAGATACTGGAACGTTTAATAAAAGACCACATGGATGAGTTCTTGCTGGAAAAAAACTATTTAAGCAGCAGACAACATGGATTCATGAAAGACAGAAGTTGTTAGACAAACCTGATTTCCTTTTATGAAGAGGTAAGTAAAACCCTGGACAGAGGCGTGGCTGTGGACGTGATATATTTGGATTTTGCAAAAGCGTTCGATACAGTTCCCCACACACGGCTCATGTGTAAGGTAAGGTCTACAGGATTGGATATATCAGTTTGTAAATAGATAGAAAACTGGCTGAAAGACAGAATTCAGAGAGTCGTGGTTAATGATTCTTACTCTGAATGGTCCAATGTTATCAGTGGAGTACCCCAAGGTTCAGTGCTGGGACCCTTACTTTTCAATATATTTATAAATGATATTGGGTCTGAGATCAAAAGTAACATTTCTGTCTTTGCAGATGACACCAAGCTATGCAGTGGAATAACGTCCTTGCAGGATGTCGCCAATTTACAAGCCGACCTCAATGCTCTGTCTAATTGGGCGACTGAGTGGCAGATGAGGTTTAATGTTGATAAATGTAAAGTTATGCACTTAGGGAATAAGAATATGCATGCATCATACATACTAGGGGGAGTACAACTGGGGGGATCTGTAGTGGAGAAGGATCTGGGGCTCTTGGTAGATCATAAGCTCAATAATAACATGCAATGCCAAGCTGCGGTTTCCAAAGCGAGCAAAGTCCTTCCTTGCATTAAGAGAGGTATGGACTCCAGAGACAGAGATATAATTTTGCCCCTGTACAAATCATTAGTAAGACCTCATCTGGAATATGCAGTTCAGTTTTGGGCACCAGTTCTCAAAAAGGATATCGGAGAACTGGAGAAAGTGCAGAGAAGGGCAACCAAACTGATAAAAGGCATGGAGGAGCTCAGCTATGAGGAAAGATTAGAGGAACTGAATTTATTCAATCTTGAGAAGAGGAGAATTAGGGGGGATATGATCAACATGGACAAATATATAAGAGGTCCATACAGTGGACTTGGTGTTGAGTTATTGACTTTACGGTCAACACTGAGGACAAGGGGGCACTCTTTACATCTAGAGGAAAAGAGATTTCACCTCCAAATACGGAAAGGTTTTTTCACAGTAAGAGCTGTGAAAATGTGGAACAGACTCCCTCCAGAGGTGGTTCTGGCCAGCTCAGTAGATTGCTTTAAGAAAGGCCTGGATTCTTTCCTAAATGTACAGAATATAACTGAGTACTAAAATTTGTAGGTAAAGTTGATCCAGGGTAAATCCGATTGCCTCTCGGGGGATCAGGAAGGAATTTTTTCCCCTGCTGTAGCAAATTGGATCATGCTCTGCTGGGGTTTTTTGCCTTCCTCTGGATCAACTGTGGGTATGGAGTTGGGTGTATGGGATTGTACTGTGTTTTTTATTTTGTTTGTTTATTTTTTGTGGTTGAACTGGATGGACTTGTGTCTTTTTTCAACCTGACTAACTATATGAAACTATGTAACCCCTTCATTGCCAGTGTCATTTTCACAGTAATCAGTGCATTTTTATAGCACTGATCGTCCCAAAAATTTCAAAAGTGTCCGATGTGTCCGCCATAATGTCACAGTCTTGATAAAAATCACTGGTTGCTGCCATTACTAGTAAAAAAAAATATTAATAAAAATGCCATAAAACTATCCCCTATTTTGTAGACGCTATAACTTTTGTGCAAACTGATCAATAATCCTTTATTGCGTTTTTTTTACCAAAAATATGTAGAAGAATACGTATCGCCCTAAATTGAGGATTTTTTTTTTATATTGTGATGGTTTGGGTCTGTCTTCCCTGAAGGATGGCTGTTTTTTTGCCATATTTTGGAGAGACAGACGCCTTAATTACACAGCTGTGTGGTCAGCTATTTAGTGCTGGCCTGGCTGTGGCTCAGAGCCCCACCCACAAACAGGAAGTCTGGTCCCTGGGAGCCAGGTGAGCTCTCAACTCTCTGAAAGGAGTCAGAGAGAGGCTGCATAGATTGCAGCTAGTGTGTGCAGATCTGCAGGTTGCAGATGCCGCTTTATGTTTGAGCAGCAAGTCGCTGACTAGGAGAAAAGCAAGGGTTGAGCTTATCTCTGGGAAACGCTGTGTGTTCTGAGAGCTTAGGCTTAGGCTAGAGGCCTGAAGCCGTCGGATGCCAAGATTGAAAGCCAGGAGGCTAAGCTCTTGAGTTTGTACAATGCAGTAGTGATGGAACCCCTGCGAGGGCTGCAAATGTATATGTGAACTTTTGATGGTTTTTAAATAAAAGTGGGCCACCAAGCCCTTAAAAACGCACCTACCATTGGAGTCTGTTCCCGCAAGGTTACAATATATATATTTTTGGGGATTTTTATTATAGCAAAAAGTAAAAAATATTGAAATATCTTAATACATTCTATGCATTACGATAAAATGCTTCCTGTGTGCAGCAGCACTCATCAGCCCCCCTAATACTTACCTGAGGTCCCTCTAGATCCAGCGATGCTGTAGGAGCCTGGGACACCCCTCCTCATTGACTGAGACAGCAGCGCAGCGCCATTGGTTCCTGGTGCTGTCAATCAAAATCAGTCAGCCAATGAGGAGAGAAAGGGGCTGGGCTGGGCCGCAGCTCCGTGTCTGAATGGATACAGGGAGCTGTGGCTTGGCTAGGGTGGCCCCATAGCAAGCTGCTTGCTGTGGGGTCACTCAGCTGGAGGGAGGGGCCAGGAGCACAGAAGAGGGACCCAAGACAAGGAGGACCTGGGCTGCTCTGTACAAAACCACTGCACAGAGCAGGTAAGTATAACCTGTTTTATTTTTAACTAAAAAAACATGAGACTTTAGTGTCACTTTAATATTGGACAATGTCAGTCAGCAGAGCAGTGGACAGTGTTAGTAGGGCAGTGGATGTGTGTGGACAGTGTCAGTAGGGCAGTTGATGGTGTCAGTAGAGCAGTGGATGGTGTCAGTAGGGCAGATGTTTGTGTCAGTAGGATAGGACAGTGGATGGTGTCAGTAAGGCAGTTGACAGTGTCAATAGGACAGGGGTTTGTGTCAGTAGGATAGGACAGTGGATGGTGTCAGTAGGGCAGAGGACATTGGATGGCGTCAGTCAGTAGAACAGTGAATGGTGTCAGTAGGGCAGAGGACGGTGTCAGTAGGGCAGAGGTTGGTGTTAGTAGGGCAGTGGATGATGTCAGTAGTTTTATTTGTATAATTTAAATTTTATAAAAATATATTTTACAATACTATTATTATTTTTTTTAGGAGCCCCGTGTGGGGGGGGGGGGGGGGCTTTGCTTTGGACAGCGATTCCCCAGTTTCTTACTCTGCAACCTCAGCTGCATTCCACTGTAATTGAATGTACAGTGCTCTGTGCTGAGCAGCTTCTTGTTTATTCACAAACTGAAACATAGCAAACACAATCTACTATGCTTCAGTTGTGAATAAACACAGTGAGTGGTTGGTACCGAACAGGAGCGCAAAGTGAGCACCCGGAGGTCGGGTAACACAACAAGGAGGAACCTGGAGGGGTGGTGAGGACGGCAATTACTGGAACCGATGGGCTGTATTTTTATTTTTATAGATTTATTTTTCAAACTTTTCTTCTTTTTTTCACCTGGTAATTGTGCCACTTAGCCTCGGTTCACACTATGAACATCATGTTAATCGCACCGGAACCAAGCCCAATTTCTGTTCAATCCACATGCAATTCAGTGCGGAGCGATTTGAGCACATTTATTTTGAACCTATACTAAATACTAAATACTTCAACAAAAGCTCATCAGTAATTTGCACAACTGGAGTCCAATAAATTTAATTATTTTTGAACTACTTTGATTGACAAAAGAAACTCAAACATTTTAAGACTGTTGTTCATAAGAAGCATCCGCTGATGTGAACCGTGCCTCTGAAAATGGAGCTCCCTGAAGACATACAATCAAGAGCAGTTGATCTGCATAAGACTGGAAATCAATACAAAGCAATCTCAAACTCTTTAGGCTTCTATCAGTTGACAATTAGACAGTCTATACATGGGGACAGTTTAGTACTGTGACTTTTCTTGCTAGAAGTGGGTAACCAGCCAAGATGATTCCTAAGGCGCAACACAGAATGAGGTAAAGAAGAACTCACAAGTAACAGCTAAAAGCTTGACGACATCCCTGGAACTGGCAAATATCCCTGCTCTTGAGTCCATCATACATATGACCGGAAGGGTTTCCATGGCAGAACAACATGGAGGAAGCCACTGCTTTCCAAAAAAACATTGCTATCGTACAGGGCAGGGCTGGGTGACTCACAGGTAGCATCACTGTCACCACCCTCTTCTTTCTAGAAGGTGCTAGAAAGAGAGAGGGAGAGGAGAGGTGGAGCTGCCTGGGGTAATTTGAGGAGCCTTGACCAATCCCCAACTTGGATTGGCAGAGGGCAGGCCTCCTTAAATACCTAGGGTCGGCCCAGGTGGAGAGGAGTTGTTGAGTGCAAGAGCTAGAGTGAGAGAGTGTGGAGGCTGTCCAGGCCCACAGGGAGCTCCCCAGTCTGGGGAGGGGGGGTGACCCTGGACCAGGGCTTGGGTGCATCCAGGAGGAGAGAAGAGATACTGGGAAATAAGCACATGAGAGAGCAAGGAGAGGACAGCAGGAGAGAGAATTACTAAGAGACTCCAGTGAGGACAGCTGGTTGCAGCCAGGAGGGCTGTGAGTGAAGCACAGTCGTGAGGACTGGGGAGGCTCGCCTGAGAGAACTGGGAGTTTTTAGTTTGAGACGGGTGCAGAACCAGAAGAGTGGACTGTGGGAAGGGTAGTGGAGTGAGGTCGTTGCAGCCGGGCTGGCTGGCAGGGCCTGAAGAGAGCTATCTGGGATCCGTAGCTGGGAAGAGGACAGTTAGCACCAAAAACTTTCTACACTATAGGGGCCCGCGATCCCTCCCTTCAAAGGGCAATTCGCTGAGGCCCGGCTGGCCTAACCATGTGGTGCTAGCTAGTCTAGATGAGTAACGGAATGCAGAAAGTGAAGTGCTGGAGGAGTAAAGGTCTGCAGAAAGTGAAGTGCTGGAGGAGTAAAGGTCTGCAGAAAGTGAAGTGCTGGAGGAGTAAAGGTCTGCAGAAAGTGAAGTGCTGGAGGAGTAAAGGTCTTCAGAAAGTGAAGTGCTGGAGAAGTAAAGGTCTGCAGAAAGTGAAGTGCTGAAGGAGTAAGGGAAAGAGGTCTTAAGCAAAAATTGTGCTGGAGAGAAGATTGGAGTGTATATACAGGAGTGTATATAGAAGTCCCAAGCAAGTTGCACTGAATCATTCTGGGCATCCTATAATTTCCCATTCCCATCCAAGTTCAATACCCTCAATAAAAAAACAAACAAAAACAATGCTTATGGACTGTTCTGTGTCTCTGAGTGCCTGAGAGATGGATGCCGGACAGGGCAGGGTGACAGGTGAACCACACATTCAGCAACCCTTACAGGGCATGGCTAAACTACCTCCGGCTGGCTTCAGAAAAAGAAAATGTGTCTTTTGGAGTAGCCCAGTCAGAGCCCATACCTTAACCCCTTAAGATGCTGTGGAATGACCTCAAGAGAGCCGTTCTGACCAGACATCCTACAAATTTTGGAGCTGAAGCAGTATTGTAAAGAGGAATGGTCATTGCTGCCAAAGGAGGCTTGACCAGCTATTAACTCCAAGGGTACTTATACTTTTTCCTCAAGCACTGTGAATGTTTAATGTGTGTGTTCTATAAAGACATAAAACATTTGAATTGAATTGTGTTATCAGCTTAAGCACATTGGCCCAGATTCTCAAAGGGCTTACGACGGCGCAACGCCATGTACGCCGTCTTAGGTCCTAATCTGGGCCGTCGTATCTATGCGACTGATTCTTAGAATCAGTTACGCATAGATATCCATTAGATCCGACAGGCGTAAGGCTCTTACGCCGTCGGATCTTAAATGCAATTTTTTTTTGTCCGCTAGGTGTCGCCTCCGTCGTTTTCCATGTCGAGTATGCAAATTAGCTAGATACGCGAATTCCCGAACGTACGCGCGGCCGACGCAGTAAAGTTACGACGTTTACGTTAGGCTTTTCCTGACGTAAAGTTGCCCCTGGGTATATGAGGCGCAACCAATGTTATGTATGGCCGTCGTTCCCGCGTCAAAATTTATAAATTTACGTTGTTTGCGTAAGTCGTCCGTGAATGGGGCTGGACGCCATTTACGTTCACATCGAAACCAATGACGTCCTTGCGACGTCATTTGGAGCAATGCACCCTGGGATATTTTACGGACGGCGCATGCGCAGTACGTTCGGCGCGGGAACGCGCTTAATTTAAATGCTACACGCCCCCTACCCGCCTAATTTGAATTAGGCGGGCTTGCGCCGGGTGATTTACGCTACGCCGCCGCAACTTTACATGCAAGTTCTTTGTGAATAAAGCACTTTCCTGAAAAACATGCAGCGGCGTAACGTAAATGAGATACGTTACGCCCGTCCTAAGTTACGCCATTCTACGAGAATCTGGGCCATTGTGTTTGTCTAATACTGTGACTTAGATGAGCATCAGTTCACATTTTATGACACATTACTCCAGAAAACCAGTTAATTATAAGGAGTTCAACTGTATAAATACACGCACACACACCGGTGCACTATACTAACATTTTTGGAAGAGAATGTAAACTCCAATACCATCAATACTATCAATATCAATACCATCAATATCAAATGTTTCAACTTGTAAACAGATCATAAGGGCCCTTTCACACTGGTGCGTTTTTCCCGCGTTTTTGCCGCGTTTTCGCGGTAAAAATAGCGCTATTAAAACGCCCATAAAACGCTCCCCATGCCCCCTCCATTGAAATGAATTAAAAACCGCTGTAAAAACGCGGTAAAAATGCGGCAAAAACGGAGCGTTAATATCGCGGTAAAACACTGCGTTTTTACCGAAATTTTACCGCGTTTGTACCGCGTTTTTAATTCATTTCAATGGAGAGGGGCAACGGGAGCGTTTTAATAGCGCTATTTTTACTGCAAAAACGCGGCAAAAACGCACCAGTGTGAAAGGGCCCTAAGTACACCTGACCTGGCCAGCCAGCCCATGGTTCATTCAGCCAACAGGGGGGGGTAAACTGTGTCCAGTGCCATTCCACTATCCCAGGAAGATTTTCAATGGCCAGTAAGATCACACTTATTGGATAGGGAGACGGCAGTTGGTAGAGTTTATCCATGAAATCTGAAAAAAGTCATGCCAGAGTAACATGATGACACTAAATCAGAGAGTGGCATAGAAGATCCTTTTATGGCTAATAAAGGTGCCTGCTATCTCTTCCGAGGTAGGACATTTTCTTTTAATACTTCAGGTACGCCCTATAGCAGTTTTACAGCTACAAGGCGGCACCTGTGTGCTGGATCACGTATATATACATGATCCAGCTTTTCCGGGTAGGGCGCGAACATGTGCGTCGCCGGCGACTTACTTCCGCTGTGTGTGACTCAATGTCCTCCGACACCCGCTAATGATCCAGCATAGAGGCAGAACATCGGTTTGCCTATGTAAACAAGGTAGATCACCGTTCTGACAGGAGAGAAGGCATGGGTCCCCTGTCTCTGCAAAGCAGGGACATGGATCCATGTCTTTCCCTAGTAAAAGCACCTCCCACATTGTAAAAAAACACAGGCACATAGTTAACCCTTTAATCGCCCCTGATGTTAGCCCCTTCCCAGCAAGTGTCATTTGTACAGTGATACAGTACAGTGATAGTGCATATTTTTAGCACTGATCACTGTATTAGTGTCACTGGTTCTCAAAAAGTGTCAGTTAGTGTCCGAAGGTCTACTGCAATATCGCAGTCCCACTAGAAGTCACTGTTTGCTGCATTTACTAGTAAAAAAATAATAATATAAATATAAAAATATCCCATAGTTTGTAGACGCTATACCTTTTGTGCTAACCAATCAATATACGCTAATTGGGATTTAATCTACCAAAAATATGTAGCAGAATCCACATTGGCCTAAATTTATGAAGAAATTCGATTTTTCCAATTTTTTTATTGGATAGATTTTATAGCAGAAAGAAAAAAATATTGTTTAAAAGAACTAAAATAAAATAAAACGCAGATGTGATCCAATACCACCAAAAGAAAGCTCTATTTGTGGGACAAAAGAGGACATAAATTGTATTTGGGTACATCGTTGTATGACCGCACAATTGTCAGTTAACCACTTAACGACCGCCGCACGATGATATACGTCGGCAGAATGGCACGGCTGGGCAGATGGACGTACCGGCACGTCCTTTACATCTACCCAGCCGTGGGTCACGGGCGCGCGCCCGCGACCCGGTCCGAAGCTCCGGGACCGCGAGACCTGTGGACCCGATCGCTGCTGGGGTCCCGCAATCGGCCCCCGGAACTGAAGAACGGGGAGAGTCGCGTGTAAACACGACTTCCCCGTGCTTTACTGTGGCGGCTGCATCGATCGTGTCATCCCCTTTATAGGGAGACACAATCGATGACGTCACTCCTACAGCCACACCCCCCTACAGTTGTAAACACACACTAGGTGAAACATAACCCCTTCAGCGCCCCCTGTGGTTAACTCCCAAACTGCAACTGTCATTTCCACAATAAAGAATGCATTTTAAATGCATTGTTTGCTGTGAAAATGACAATGGTCCCAAAAATGTGTCAAAAGTGTCCGCCATAATGTCGCAGTCACGAAAAAAATCGCTGATTGCCGCCATTAATAGTAAAAAAAAAAAAAATATAAAAATGCAATAAAACTATCCCCTATTTTGTAAACGCTATAAATTTTGTGCAAACCAACCGATAAACGCTTATTGTAGAAGAATACGTATCGGCCTAAACTGAGGACATTTTTTTTTTATATATATTTTTGGGGGATATTTATTATAGCAAAAAGTAAAAAATATTGATTTTTTTTCAAAATTGTCACTCTATTTTTGTTTATAGCACAAAAAATAAAAACCGCAGAGGTGATCAAATACCACCAAAATAAAGCTCTGTTTGTGGAAAAAAAAGGACGCCAATTTTGTTTGGGAGCCACGTCGCACGACCGCGCAATTGTCAGTTAAAGCGACGCAGTACCGAATCGCAAAAAGGGGCCTGGTCCTTTACCTGCATTTTGGTCCGGGGCTTAAGTGGTTAAAGTAACGCAGTGCCGTATTGAAAAAAGCATGGCCTGATCACAAAGGGGGGGGGGGTGGGGGGGGTAAATCTTCCAGAGGTCAAGTGGTTAAACAATGTTTAAAATGGAGTATGGGTTCACTTTAAGGATGCAGGTTGCATCAGCAACACAAACCTCAAGAAAGAAAACATTCCATATCTGTATGTTTAATTAACAAAAAGAAAAAAAAAACATTATATAAATAACTTTCAAGCTCAAATATTAGCAAACCGCAATGAGACATATTTGCTTTTCAGTCTTTTAATCTCCTTTGAATACGATTTCTATTTTTAAATAAAACTTCCTCCGTGACCTTATAAACATTTGGTTTTCCCCAGCTGGTTGGTTTGCAGTAAACGCTTATGTAACCTTCTATTATCAAGGTCAAGATTCCATATACATGAAAAATTGGGCTAATTTGTTCAACCTCTCATAATCTCTGCTGTCCTACTTTGCTTTTGTTGTGCTCAGATTAAATCAAGCCCCTGTGCTTCTGGGCATCAGTGTGCCACGTGCTGCTGAGGCCAGCTGCATCGATCATGGGAATTATCCACTTGTAAAAAATACATGCATGATACAATGCTTATGTAATAGAAATACAGTAAAACCTTGGTTTGAGAGTAACTTGATTTAAGAGTGTTTTGAAAGACAAGCAATTTTTTTTTATAAATTTTGACTTGATATACAGTGGAACCTCGGTTTACGAGTAACTCAGTTAACAAGCTTTTTGAAAGACGAGCACATTTTTTAAAAGGTTTTTGACTCGGTTTGCGAGTGTTGTCTTGCATAACGAGCAGAATTCAAGCTAATAAGGCATGCAGTACCGCATTTGGCCTGAGGTGGGGGGGGGGGGCGGAGCCGAGCAGAGATCCGGAAATGCATGAAAAGGCCCTAAGACAGCTCAGCTTACCTCGGCAAATCTCAAGAACGAAGTCCTTCCGAGGTTTGCCGAGGTCAGCCGAAGTGTCCTCGGGCCTTTCGGGCCATTTCTGAGGCTCTCCGGTGCCCCCTGTCTCTGGCCGCATGCGGTATTGCATGCCATTAAAGTCAATGCGGATCAAATTATTTTTATTTCCATTGACTTCAATGGGGAAACTCGCTTTGATATGCAAGTACTTTGGATAACGAGCATTTTCCTGCAACGGATTATGCTCGTAATCCAAGGTTCCACTGTACAAGTGATGTCTTGATATACAAGTAGCGTCATGTCACAACTGAGTATAAAAGAGAAGAGAGGCGACTCTAAGGCCCCGTACACACGACCGGATCTATCCGCTGAAACTGAAACATGTCTGACCGAGTGTAGGGCCTAGCGGACAGGTTTCCTGGCCTAGCGGACAGGTTTCCAGCGGACAAAAGTTTCTTAGCATGCTTAGAAACTTGTCCGCTGGAAACCTGTCCGTCGGACATGTCCGATGGTTAGTACGACTCATCGGACATGTCCGCTGGTTATGACGTATAACCAGCGGCCCGAAATCCCACGCATGCGTCGAATTGATTCGACGCATGCGTGGAAGCATTGAACTTCCGTGTTAGAGAACGTCGGTGTCTTCTACGTCACCGCGTTCTCTGTCTGCGGGGATTTTGGTCTGATGGTGTGTACACACATCAGACCAAAAGCTCCAAGCAGACATGTCCGATGAAAACGGTCTGCGGACCGTTTTCATCTGACATGCCTCCTCGTGTGTACAAGGCCTGAGTGTAGCAATTTGGTTACATTTAATGAATGTGCGGGGGATGGTCTATATCAGTGTTTCTCAACTCCAGTCCTCAAGGCGCCCCAACAGGTCATGTTTTCAGGCTTTCCATTATTTTGCACAGGTGATTCGATCAGTTTCACTGCCTTAGTAATTACCACAGCTGTTTCAATTGAGAGAAATCCTGAAAACATGACCTGTTGGTGCGCCTTGAGGACTGGAGTTGAGAAACACTGGTCTATATGGTCGCTAAGAATTACTGCACTGCATTACTTTTAGCTTTAGTAAACAGTTACATTTATAAACTATCTCCATAGTACTTTCTATTAATCTTCCTGTCTGTCTGTCTGTCTTTATAATACATGATTGTGCCCACATTGTGGTGTAGCAATCGAATTCAATGGCACCATAATGCATGGGCATGTGTACAGAGTGTTACCACACATTAACATAGCACACTGGTGTGGATGGATTATTATTATTATACAGGATTTATATAACGCCAACAGTTTGTGCAGCACTTTACAACATGAGGGCAGACAGTACAGTTTCAATACAGTTCAATACAGGAAGATTTATAGGGCACTGATTTCTAGAGCTTACAATCTAAGTGTTAGGGTCAAGTGATGCAGTTGTTAGAGCCGGTTCATACAGGGGCGACCTGTCAGGCGACTCAGCCACCTGACAAGTCACGGTCCGCTCTATTCAATGGAACCGTTCTAATAGGAGCGACGCAAGTCGCTCCAACTTAGAAAAAGTTTCCTGTACGACTTTGGAGGCGACTCGGGGCGACTTGCATTGACTTCAATACAGAAGTCATTTTGTAAGTTGCCCCTCAAGTCGTCTTGAGATCGCCTTGCCGAGTCGCCCCCAAAGTCGTGCCGCCGCCTGTGTGTGAACCGGCTCTTAGGTGAAGGCAGAATAGGCTTCTCTGAAGATAAGGGTTTTCAGGGATCATCTAAAAGCAAACAGAGTAGAAGATAGTCGGACATATTGGGGTAGGGAGTTCCATAGGATTGGAGAGGCTTGGGAGAAGTCCTGGAGACAAGCATGGGAGGTGGTAACTGGTGAAGTAGAGAGCAGGAGGAATGAAAATAATGATTTGGTTGGTATTTTGAGACTACGTTAGTGATGTAGACATCTTTTGTGGATGGGAGGTACACTAAAACTATGCACATCTGGAACATTTAGCTGGTTTAAACTAAAAAATTCAGTTAGGCTTTTAAGTGGTTGTAAACCCTTTACAATCACTTTTACTTACAGGTAAGCCTAGAATAAGGCTTACCTGTAGGTGCTCGAAATATCTCCTAAACCTTAACGGTTTGTGAGATATTTACAAAAGATATGGGCGCCGATGTCTATGGTGCATGCGCCGTAGACAACGGCGCAGACGCACTTTAGAAATCTTTAGAAACGGCAATTGTGCCGTTTCTAAAGGAGAGCGTGCCGTGACTGGCGGCTCCTGCGCACATGCCAATTACAGCCGCGATACCTGGAAGGAAGATGGATGCTTTGTGGAACAGGGGACATCGCAGGCTTCGGTTTCAGGTAAGTGACACATAATGGGCTACTATGCGATGCATTATGCTTTACCTTTGCAGGGAAACAAAGAGGAAGTAAAACCCATTAGGGTTTACTTCATCTTTAAGAAATAACCTGAGGAATGCCTGACTTTAAGTATAATTAAAAGAAACACTTTTTGGGGGATTTTGAATAGCGTGGAGAGGGATTAGAAGACCTGACAGTTTTTATTGCAGTCTGTGCCCCTGTTAAGGAGATTCACCCCCTCTATTTGACATGTTTACCATGATCAAATTTTGGGTTGTCCCCAGAAAAGTAATAGAGGGGAAATCTTCCAATGAGGACACTAGTTTTGGTGACCTGAGGGGTCCCCAGGGAATTCCCTTAATTTACAGGTAATTTCTCACACTTCCTGTTTGGCTATGGGACAGGAAGTGAAGGGAAATCTTCACAATGGCAAAATAAAAAATCTGACAGGGGTTATAATTAGGGTTGCCACTTTTTCTCCATGCCAAATCCAAACACTTTAGTGGCGCACATCAATTTGTTTAGTATACACTATAAGTTAACAGACCTGGGACATCTTTGGGTGCTCCAAAGAGAATAGTAATGCAGCATGCATAGTGCCCCCTCACCCTCCTGTCAGGCCCTGTTCTAAGCTACAGTCATGTCTGAATATTGTGTGCGGGTTTCAGGGGGAATGAAAGCCTGACACATGATTCAAAACCCGGACTGCCCAGGTGAATCCCGGACAGGTGGCAACCCTAGTTATAATGTTCCCTTGCTCTATCCAAAATGAAAAAAAAAAAAGTTTTGTCTATAGTTCTACTTAAATAGTATGATCCCTGGAGAGAATAAGTGAGTGAATACTATGACGGTGTGAATAAGATCAACAAACAAAGTTTGATTCCAATATAGAAAAAAGCATCTAATGCCGCGTACACACGATAATTTTTCGGGTTGCAAAAAACAACGTTTTTTAAAAATGTCATTTAAAACGATCGTGTGTGGGCTTCAGAGCATTTTTCGGGTTCTGAAAAACGGGCACATTTTTTTACGAACATGCTCTATTTTTTCACAACGTTGTTATAAATGATCGTGTGTGGGCTTTAACGACGTGAAAAAAACGCGTATGCTCAGAAGCAAGTTATGAGCGCTCGTTCTGATAAAACTACCGTTCATAATGGAGTAAGCACATTCATCACGCTGTAACAGACAGAAAAGCGCAAATCGTCTTTTACTAACACAAAATCAGCTAAAGGGTGACGTCATCTGAATGGAACTTCCCCTTTATAGTGCCGTTGTACGTGTTGTACGTCACCGCGCTTTGCTAGAGCATTTTTTTTTCATGATCGTGTGTAGGCAAGGCCGTTTTAATGATGAAGTTGAAAAAAACGTTGTTTTTTCTAGAGCCTAGTAGGGGCTAGTAGGGGCCTCCTGGAGCTCAACAGGGAGGCTATTCCATAATATGGCACCCTGGTGGGAGAAGGCCCGACCACCACACCGGATCTTCTTGGGCACCGAGATGTAGAGGAGATCTCTGCCGGTAGAGTGATCTGACAAGAGCTTGTTTATGAAAACGAGAGCAGAGATAGCTAGGGGCCAGGCCTGACTTATGTTTGGATGCTCGCAACAGACAAGAGTACCTTCCAGTGGGTACCAGAACAAAAACATGCACTAATGAGAGGAGCTTCAGATCAAAGGATAAAAAAAGTCCAAACTCATTTTTTTAGATATTAGATGAGTAGAAAAAACTCCCCTTTCATCAGGGTTTCAGGTAAAATAACAACAAAACCTGGGGAATGCCCAGGGAAAAACCAAGCCTCCTTACCGACCAGCCTCCAGAACAACCAAATTAACCTGTCTAACAGTGTGTGTTAAAAACAGGGGTTTTGTCCGCACGCATTTGCAAACGCATGCGTGAGCCACAGAGCCGCTCCAAGGCACCCTGTAATCTGTGGTCCTAAAACTAAACAATGAGCGTCCCTACAGTGGAGGCACATGCATTCTAATGGTAAAATAGGAACCTTAAATGGACTCAAAATAGAGCTTTCCTGTATGAATCTGTGTAGGGAAGCTACTGGCCAGCAGTATCAATGTGAGCAATCAAGATCAGCTTCACTATTGCGAACAAACATGCTTTTTTGGGGTGTAAGGCTGTCTAAATCAAGGACACACAGCTCTCCCTGTCCTTCAGCTCCGGGGACCGATCGCGGGACTCCAGCGGCGATCGGGTCCGTGGGTCCCGCGGTCACGGAGCTTCGGACCGGGTCGCGGGAGCGCGCCGCGGGCGCGCGCCTGCGACCCACGGCTGGGCACTTAAAGAGGATGTACCTGTACGTGCTTGTGCCCAGCCGTGCCATTCTGCCGACGTATATGTGCAGGAGGCGGTCCTTAAGTGGGTAAATAAAAACCGTAGAGTTGATCCAGTACCACCAAAAGAAAGCTCTATTTGTGGGAAAAAAATGATAAAAATATAATTTGGGTATAGTGTTGTATGACCACACAATTGTCATTCAAAATGCGCTGAAAGCTGAAAATTGGTCTGGGCAGGAAGGGGGTTTAAGTGCCCAGTAAGGAAGTGGTTAAGTACTTTATTTATCTACATTTACACACCATAACCTTCAAAATAGTCTCCTTACACAGCAATACAGCGCTCCCAACATTTCTTTCACTTCTGGAATGTGTCCTTGAATTTGCGCTGGATCTCTGCAATTGTGTCAAACCGGCGCAGTGCCACTTAAAACGCCTCAAACAACTCATTGCAGCATCGCCGTAAACTTGCTGAATCATTTCAAACGTCTCTGTGGCAAATTTTCCCAGTTTCACGCAGAATTTCACGTTTGCTCTTTGTTTTAACTTGCTGTCCACAATGAAATCAGAATAGCACCAGTTGCACAGCTCCTGATGTACACAGGACAATGTCGTTTGGCACACTGACTTATGAAGGTCGGTGCTCCCTGTGATAAAAATAAGCGCGGTGTGGTGTGTAGAGCCAAGCAGGCTATGCTTGGCTCTACACACAGCGCTTATTTTTATTCTGTTTGTCATCACTATCTGTACACATCTGAAGCGATGTTTGTACCTTTTTTACTTCTTTTATTTTAACAAAACATTTTTTTATTGGATTCATCTAAACTATGTGGAGGCTTCCCCCTTTTTTTTTCAGATGATCCATACTGATTATCGAATGTTAGGAGCACCATATACATCAGGATTTTTACTGCTGAAATACGGATTTTGGTACCATCCTTGGGTTAATGTACGCAGGTGCACATATACACCAGTCCTGTCGGCTGTCATGGGAGTTTGCATTAGAGTTCCTGGTTGTCGTCCATGCCTGTTTGACCCACCGCTGCTGGCGTGTGTGTCCGCAGCTGAGGGTAAGAGTACCCACCCCCTTGCCCTGGTGTTGGAGGCACATTCTTGGGTGTTGTGTGTGAATACCACTCTGTATGAGACAGCTTTTGTTCCTACATTCTATGAATTATATCATATTGGGATGATGCTGAGGCGATTGAAATTTTGATATTTGATATGAACTTCATCATGTTTTAGTGACTTTTATGTTAAAATTCACTCCTTTAATTCTATGGGATTCTAAACACAGGTTCATTGATGCAAAGTTTTACATTGACTGTTGCAGGTCTGTACACTTGCTGTGTGTTGTCACAGATAACGGCCCAGATTCAGGTAGATCCGCGCAATATTTGCGTGGGCAAAGAGCAAAGATTTTTCTCTGCGCCCACGCAAATATTTCGATTTGCCCGCGATTCACGGAGCAGTAGCTCCGTAAATTGCGCGGGCGCTATGCTAATTAGCCCTGCGTAAGGGCGCCTAATGTAAATGATCCTGCCGGGGGCGGGAATCATTTAAATTAGGCGCGCTCCCGCGCCGAGCGAACAGCGCATGCTCCGTCGGGAAACTTTCCCGACGTGCATTGCGGCAAATGACGTCGCAAGGACGTCATTTGCTTCTAAGTGAACGTGAATGGCGTCCAGCGCCATTCACGAATCACTTACGTAAACGACGTGAAATTTTAATTTCACGAGCGGGAAGGGCGGCTATACTTTAGCATTGGCTGCTCCTACTATGAGTAGGAGCAGCCTTACGCTAAAGTCGCCGTACGGAAACGCAGGGCCCGCGCAACTTTTGTGAATCGGTGGTAGTATGCAATTTGCATACTATACGCCGATCACAATGGCCGCGCCCCCTAGCGGCCAACGCAAGAATGCAGCCTGAGATATGAAGGCATAAGGAGGCTTATGTCTGTCATATCCTAGGCTGCAGTCCGCGTAGCGATGTTCCTGAATCAGGGGCATTCGCTACGCGGGAGCAAAACAGCTATTGCGCCGCGCAACCTATGGTTGCGCGGGCGCAATAGCTTCTTGAATCTGGGCCAACGTGTATATGTTTCATCACTTTGAATTTTTCACTTTCATGATTATCTTTTGAATGCATTTGGCATTGTATTCAGCACTTTATATTTTGCACTTTATCCGTGGATTTAAAACGGAGGTTCACCCAAAAAATGTTTTTAACATTACATTCAGCCGAGTTGTCATAATGACAATCGGCTGTTTTTTTTTATTTTATCCCTGTACATACCGTATTTTCACCGCCGCTTCCGGGTATGTCTTCTGCGGGACTGAGCGTTCCTAATTGATTGACAGGCTTCCGACCGTCGCATACTGCGCGTCACGAGTTGCTGAAAGAAGCCGAACGTTTGTGCGCAGGCTCCGTATAGAGCCGCACCGACGTTCGGCTTCTTTCGGCAACTCGTGACGCGCTGTATGCAACGTTCGGAAGCCCGTCAATCAATTAGGAACGCCCAGTCCCGCAGAAGACATACCCGGAAGCGGCGGTGAAAATACGGTATGTACGGGGATAAAATAAAAAGAAAAAAACAGCCGATTGTCATTATGACAACTCGGCTAAATGTAATGTTAAAAATTTTTTTGGGGTGAACCCCCGCTTTAACATCTGGGGTTGATGCATCTCCTTTGTCCTATATATCTGTATGCGATTAGTCTTATTGCTGATGCTGGTAGCTGGTTGATAGTAGTAGCGCAAAAATTCTTTCTTTCTCAATTTTTTCTCAGGCCCCGTACACACGGCCGAGGAACTCGACGTGCCAAACACATCGAGTTCCTCGGCCAGTTCAGCCCTGAAGCCGCCGAGGAGCTCGGCGGGCCGAGAGCTCCCATAGAACAACGAGGAAATAGAGAACATGTTCTCTATTTCCTCGTCGAGCTCCTCGTCGGCTTCCTCGGCGAAATTGTACACACGGCCGGGTTTCTCGGCAGAATTCAGCCAGAAACTCGGTCGGAAGCTGAATTCTGCCGAGGAAACTGGTCGTGTGTACGGGGCCTCACTCTTTAATAGGAAAGCAAAAGGACTGTCAGGGACATGAATTTCACAAAAAGGAAGCAATATAAAGAGAACAGGAGAATTTTTCAAACAAGTACATGGTACAGCAGACACATATTAACAATAAAATGTTGGGTTTAAATATTCTTTAACCCCCTTCACTACCAGAGAAACTATCACCCTACGCCAACTGAACATGATTCTTTTTTTAATGCATTTGGCATTGTATTCAGCACTTTATATTTTGCACTTTATCCCTGGATTCAACATCTGGGATTGATTTACTTTCATTGCGCTGCATCTCCTTTGTATATATTAAAATGTGACCACACTAGGCCTGAGAGCATAGCATATAGAACTACAAAAACAGCAGAGTTGATGTGCATGGATGGATGGTAAGGAAACAGGTATGTTAGGTACAGTGGTTAATCTGGTGGGCATATTAGTCACAGGAGATATTGCGGTCAACATGCTAGCTCCTGAAAAAATGTTACAGAGATACAAGCTGTTACATCTGGAGCCAGGGGAAGGCTGGCAGCCTTAGGCCTGGGGGGCAAGTCCAGTCAAGTGGCCCATAGAGCGTGGAAAAGTGATGGAGCGAGGAAAACAGTCTAAGATTTTTCAGGATCACAAGAGTCCGCACAGAGGCCCCCCTTACATCAGAGTCCTCATGTCTGTGCAGAGAGAGAAGGGGATGTCAGCGCTGGTGTGCGCTGAGGCTGAGCTATGTGTGAGACGAGACATAGCTCAGCTCTGCAGCCATCTACCTCGGAGCTGACACAGGCACAGCTGCACAGTGGGAGGTGAGCAGCGGCCGTGACCTGTGTTAACAGAGCTCCAGCAGGTCTATTCCTGTTCTGCAAAAACAGCATTTGGTAGTGGCGGCCGGTGGCTGTGCATAGTGTCACCAGCCCGGGGGGAGATTTCCACTCTGCCTCCCCTGCCAGCCCTCCCCTGTCTGGAGCAATAGGTACTGTACTGAAGTCCTTGATTCTAACTGCTATCTTACGTGTCACTCTATACCACTGAGAAGGACCCAGCTATTGCAACAAATTCAAAAGAATGTTAACAGAGAACTCAAATAACTGAGTATACCATGAAGATGTTACAGAATAGAAAAGTAGTTTTAACCTAATTAACATTTTGAATGTGCAAGTGAAATGGACTCAAAAGTCACATTTTCTGAAATTACATTTTTACTCGATTTAGAAAGAAAGTGAACTTTTAGAAAATTATTTTCAGATCTCATTAACTTGCCCAGAACAGCAAATGACTTGTAAAATAAATGACTTTAATTTCCAATGCATATTGTGAATGAGACCTAATGTATGACTGGTGCTCTTCGTCCCGTTGTCATCCAGAGATCCACTTGACAACTTTATTGATGTAAAACTGGTAACTGTTCGATAAGTACATCTTTTTCTCATCTGCAAATGATATTACCCATATTCTGAAATGTTTGATTGAAATGAAGATTGAACATGCTTTTAAAAAACCTTTTAGACAAATGTCAGTTATTTTTTATGTATTTTGGCTAAAACAATTTCATTTTAATAATAGCCAACTTTTTAAACTTACAAAAAGTTTTTTTTCCTTTTACTTTTTTTAAATTTTTGTTCTAAAATTGTATGTTAAACCTATGGTGTGTTCAAAAATAATGGCAATTCTTCTTGAATTCTTCTATTCTTTTTTTATTAAAATGTATACAATACCAAGTAAACCTGTTTTTATTTTAAGCTAGTTGTTTAAAAGCCAATTGACATAGCACAAAGCTTGTGAAAATGTCTGTAAACCAGCATGCTAACAGATTGCACACATAGTTCACGTGTGTATGAGGATAACATGTAAAGCGTTGGCTAGGAGTTGTTTCCATTGGATCAACCTCAAACTTCCAAGAAAAACATGTTTATCAATCCTGCTGAAAGCAAACCCCTTTATGCTTTTGCAGAAATATCCAGCTGCTGAGCGGTCAATGTGAAAGCACAGAATGTGAGGGGTGTGTCAGGAAACGAAACTCCCTTGTGGTTTTACTGACAACTAAGGCAGCAAAAATGTTACACTTCTTTACTGAACCAACACAGGTTAAAAGCAAAGCATGCATACTTTCTATTAATAAGTATTGTATTTTTCTGAATGTTGTATTCTCACATATGGATATGATCTAATAGATAGATAGATAGATAGATAGATAGATAGATAGATAGATAGATAGATAGATACTGCCGACAGATAAATAGATAGATACTGTAGGTAGATATTGTAGATAGCAAATCTATCTATCCATCTATCTATGTTTTTCTACACATTTCCCATGCAACAAGGGCTTGCTATTATTATCTATCTTGCCATGTAATATTTCGGAATTACTTTACATGCATATTGTGTACGAGACATAATGCATGACTGTAATCTTGATTAGTGCTTTTTGTCATCCTGGGATACACCTGACAATTTAGAAAAACTGCCAACTGTATGATAAGTACATATTTAATTGGAGTGAAGATTGAAAGTTCTTTTAAAAGCCCTTTAAAAGGAAATTTCTTTTATTTTTTCTCATTTTTTTCTGTTGTTGTTGTGTAAAATATTATTGTAACATGGCTTTTATCTTTTTTCAGCACATAACTGCCTAAAACAATTTTAGACTCAATAAGAAGCATTTTTTTAAACTTATAAAGCAATTGTTTTACTTTAGTTCTAAAATCGTAACTTTAACCTATAATGTGTTCGAAAAAAAAATTGCAATGCTTCAATAATTCTTTTATAAAAATGTATGCAATGTGGACTGGTACATGACAATTAAAGTGTTTTGTTCTCTCCTAGTAATTGACCAATGGCCCGTACACACGATCCGAAAAATGGAACGACAGATTGTCTGACTTTTTTAGATTAATAGTCGCAAGTAGAAATTGAATAGATTACTAAAGTCATGAAAATTCTCGTACGACAGAAAAAAAAATCGCAAGTGATGTCCTGTATTTTTATTGTATTTTCGGACAACAACTGTACTAACTAAACGAAAATCGTACGATCTGGTATCGTACGAGGAAAATTTTCATGCTTGACAGATCAAATAATATCGTATGAATTTTCGTGATCGGCTCTCGAAAGCTCTGTACTAATGATCCAATTATCGTATGATCGCGTCGAAAGCGTTATTTTTTGTCCAATTTTCGGATCGTGTGTACGGGCCATTAGGGTGCCAATGCCTACTAACTATACTGTACCTACGGCGAAGCAGTGTTGTCACCCTTGTTAGGCCCCTTTCACACTGATGGACTGATCGGTCCGCCTGTCAGTTTTTCAGGCGGACCAGATCGGACAATCCATTGCTCTTTATTAAGTGGCGGATGTCTGCGGACACGTGTCTACTGACACCTGCCGACACCTGATTCAGTCATGTCTGCTACAAACAGATGGATGGGAATCCATCCACCATCCGTCAAGGGGATCGGATCAGATGACAGTCAGATGGAAATAGACAGGAGGTCCATTTCTATCCAACAGCCCATAAGAGACAATGGGCTGTTTCCATGTCGGCTCTGCATCAGGACCAGAAAAAAAATATGCAAAACATGATTGGGTAAAACGGTATTACACCTAAAACCAAAAATGTAATATATGACAGCTTGCCAATCATTAGATGTGGTGGCTGCACTAGTTTTCTTTTTTTGTCTTTATGGTTCCAAAAGAGGGACAGTCCCTCCAAATGAGGGGCATATGGAAGCTATGATGTCATTGGCCTAACTCTCAGCTCCTTGGAAATGTCCAGGATGTCCAGAGGTTAAAACAAGCCTAAAACTGTAGAACCACCCAAATCCCTTTTATGACACACGCAGGTGCCACCCCACACTTTTTAGTCTCCTTGTGATACAGTACCCTGAAAAAGTATTCATACCCTTGAAATTTTCCACATTTTGTCATGTTACAACCAAAAACTTAAATGTATTTAATTGGGATTTTATGGGATAGACAAACACAAAGTGGCACGTAATTGTGAAGTGAAAGGAAAATGATAAATGGTTTTCAACATTTTTGACAAATAAATATCTGACAAGTGTGGCGTGCATTTGTATTCAGCCCCCCTGAGTCAATATGCAAAGAAAAGAAAACAAGCCAAGCAGGCTTGTAAAGGGGCTTCAATATAGAACTCGCAGCGGCATAGATACAAAGTTTATTAATAGAAAAGAGACACAATTACATTAATGTATGGCTATTAGCCACAATAACAGTAAAACCTGAATATGGGAGAAATGAAGATAGTATACTTCTCCTAAGCAAGAAAAGAAGATCATAGTTATAGTTCAAGAAAAGGTTGTAAGCTTAATTCAGTATTTAACCCCTTCGGGATCATAGTTCGCAAACAAAATATCCATTCCCTTTCTTTTCGCAGAAGGACAGTGTCGTAATCACCTCTGCGTTTAGGTAAAGATAGGGCAAAAAAGCCTTTTACTTTTAATCCCTCAATAGAAGATTTATGAAAGCTCTCAAAGTGCTGTGCTATAGGGCACCATTTTGGATTATCTTTATTCTTACTTTTTTGAATGTCGCTTCCTTTTGCCCACATAGAGCTTTTGACAGGGGCATTCCAGGATGTATAAAACTTTTGCTCGTCCCCACCCCCTTTCCTGACCTGCCGGGCTGTGTGCTGGGATAAGGGTCTGGTATGGATTTTAGGGGGGAACCCAACGTTGTTTTTTTGGCGTAGGGTTTCTCCTTAAAATACATGCCAGACTAAAGGGCCTGGTTTCCTCGTGGAGGGGGAACCCATGCGTTTTATTTTTTATATTGTGTGGAGTTCCTCTTCAAGTTGCATGCCAAAGTCAGATCAGTTAATACTGCGATCCGACTTTGATCCAACTTCAGTGATATTCAATGGGCTAAAGTAGGATCAAAGTGGGACCCAAGTAGTGCAGGGAGCATTTTCAAAGTCGGACCGACTTGTGTCGGACCAGTTAAGACGGCTCTCATAGGGAAACATTGATTTTCACACATCATGCGACATGAGCTCCCAATGTCGGAGTGTTTGTCGTACCAGTGTGAACCTGGTCTTACTCAGGAACCATCGGCGCCAGTTTTTAAAAATTGAAAACATTCAAAAACACCAATCTTGGTATTTTGAATGCCTTTAGAGGCAGAGGAGGGATTGGGGTCTTATAGACCCCAGATCTCTCCATAAAGAGATCCTGTCACTGCCTTATGCTGTCACAAGAATATTTACATTTCTTGTGAGAGTGATAAAAGTGATAATTTTTTTTTTTTAAATCAAAGCAAGTTAATATAAATTAATAATAATAAAAAAAAGAAAAGTGCCCCTGTCCTCCCATGCTCACGCGCAAAGGCGAAGGCGGGTGTCAGTCCCACACGTACATAAACATCGATCACACACATGTGAGATATCACTGCAAACGTCAGCTCATGGGCAGTAATTCTAACACCAGACCTCCTCTGTAAATCTAAAGTGTTAACCTGCAAAGGCTTTTAAAGCGTTGTCTATGGATAGTAAAATGTACGTTGTGTGTCGCCGTTTTTCAAGCGTGTGCAATTTTAAAGCGGCTCGGGTGGGACAAATTTAGATGGGGGGGACTGGCACCCGTTTTTAGTCTTGCCCAGGGCAGCACAAAACTAAAATACATCACTGCCCAGAGATTTGCAAGCAGTATGACATTAGTGGTGCGGAGGTGTGAGGGAATTCTAAGGAATTTCTGCTATACTCATTCTGAATTTTAAAGAATGTGTTTATTGCACAAGGTTTTGCATGATGACAGCATGATTATCCTGGCAACATACCCAGTGCACATCAGGATCCAATCTGGGTTTGCTAAGACAACAACCTGAATAAATGTGCTATGTTCATAAATTAATGATCTATATAGTGTTCTTATGTGGATATATGAATGAATGATCAGTACAGTGTTGCTATATAAATGTATGATCCATACAGTGTGGGGAAAAACAACTGATAAGGTCCTGTGGAACCACAAAAAAACAACATATGAATCTTTAAATTCTAACAATACATTAAGTAAAATGAGTGCAGTGGGGTTTGCTTTGTGCATCTACTACAAAGAGCATATATAAAACATTATACATATGAGGTTTACAGAGCCATGTGTGTTTAAAGAGTAACTCCACTTTTATTGGGAATATAATCTTATATCTTAGTACATACTTCTGGTAAAAACAATGAGCCAATCACACAAGCAGGAAATTACATCTCTGGGGGGGATTCATATTGCACTGGATTTTACAGAATATTCCATTACTGCAGACTAAATAGGAAGATATTTTTTAATAACAATAAATTACAATATAGCTTGTGTCACAATTCTATATGCCATATATATATTTTTTTTAATGCAACATTTTTTTCTCATGAAAGTGGAGTTACCCTTTAAGGATTTGAACTGTAATCGCCATACACGTATATAGACAAAGGGGTTGTTTTACTAAAACTGGAAAGTGCAAAATCTGGTACATCTCTGCATAGAAACTTCCAGGGTTTTTTTTTGTCAAAGTTTAATTGAACAATCCTGAAGCTGATTGGCTATAATGCAGACCAGCACCAGATTTTTCACTTTCCAGCTTTAGTAAATCAACCCAAAAGTGTTTGTGTTGAGCCCTTTCTGATCTGCAGTTTTTTTTAGTTGTTACTACATTTTTGTAACTTTGATTCTGTGGCGAATAAATTTGTATGAAATATTATTTTTCATTGGCAGTAATCAGTTATCAGATTTTTGCATTTGTAAAAGAAGGTGAAAAAAAAAAAGAAAGCTTCATACAGGAAAGCGATAGTATGAGCATTCTTCGTTATCTTAATAAAGCATATCATCTCAAACGAAGAAGATAAATCTTAAAAAAATTAGTATCAAACATAAAAAGGAATGTGTTAAAATTTGCCAAAAGACATTAACAGAGAACAAAAAGAGAATACAAATGTAGACAATCTTGAATAGAAGCAAGTAAATTAGCTCCTTATTTCAATCAGAGTTGGCTGCTAAATCATGATGCAGCCTGATCTCCTTGTAGATTAAAGTACATGTAAATCCAATCACTGAACTCTCATATAAGCTTTAACATGTTAATATGAGTTCAAAATTCGTTATCAATGATTTTAAATCTGCAGCTTTTTTTTTTAAATAAATACCTGGTGATATTGTCATAAAGGCCATTGTTCAGACACTTCCTGTCATAGGGTGACAACAATCCCTTCCTTGTGTGCTAATTGTGCTCCTGTGTTGTCATGTGGGCATCTGAAGGGAACTATAAGTGGCCGTTTTAACACTCCCTACTTAAGCATTGCCTACTGAAATCATTATCAAGAAACCCACCCTGAAAAAGGCCACACAGCAGTTGTTGGAGTGCATGCATGCAGACAAGAAGGCTACGAAAAGTCTTCCGAAGATTAGCATCTTAAAAAAAAAGTAATTTCAAATAAAGTATTTTATAATGTTTTTTTTAAATGGCAATTTAACAATACACAGCACAGTGGGGAAACTAAATATCATCCAGTTAGGATTTCCATCTTTTTTTAAGTGACCTTGTTGCTATACTAAGCTTTTCCAGGCAAGCTCTTCTTGTGAAAAAACACAGCTCTAATGCAGAAGAATAGTCCCCATAAAGAATACAGCACCAAAGCAGAGGATTGGTCCCCAAAGTCCACTGGGAAGCGGACACTTCCAGGAGTAAAGATCTCCTTGGTCCCCCACAGCTCTCACTGGCTCCTCCTGCTGACCTCCAGGCCACTAGTCTCCTATAGTAATGTGGAGGTCAGCAGGAGGAACCAATTAGAGCTTGTAGACTCTATATAGACTATGGCCCGGATTCACAGAGACTTACGCCGACGTATCTACTGATACGCCCGCGTTAGTCCAAATGAGCGCCGTTGTATCTATGCGCTCGATTCTTTAAATGAGATACGCCTGAATTTTGCCAAGATACGACCGTCGTAAGTCTCCTACGCCGTCGTATCTTGGGTGCATATACGCGTTGAATATGTAAATGAGCAAGATACGCCGATTCACGAACGTACTTGCGCCCGTCGCTGTAATGTACGTCGTTTAGCTAAGGCGTTTTTCTGGCGTAAAGTTAAACCACCAAAAAGCTGGTCTAAGTCGTTTAGGGTATGGACGTTGGAACTGCTGTCTGATTTTACATTGTTTACGCAAGTCGTACGTGAATGGGGCTGGGCGTAAGTTACGTTCTCGTCGTACACATTGAACCGTCGTATTTTAGGGAGTATTTGCGATGTGATTCTGAGCATGCGCGCGCATGCGCCGTTCGTTCGGCCATGCATTTACATGGGGTCACGCTTCATTATAATACTACACGCCCACTGCCTTGCTACTTTGAATTAGGCGGGCTTACGCCGGCCATTTTATGTTACGCCCGGCGCAAGAAAGGGAGCAAGTGCTTTGTGAATACAGTACGAGCCTCTCTATGTTACGTCGGCGTAGCGCATATCATATGCGCTACGCCGCTCCAAAGATACGCAGATCTCTCTGAATCTGGCCCTTTAGGCCCCGTACACACGACCAAACATGTATGCTGAAACTGGTCCGCGGGCCAGTTTCAGCATACATGTTCGGTCGTGTGTAGGCGCGAGCGGGCTGAATTCCAGCAAACATTTGCCCGCCGGGCCTTTTCCCAGCAGACAAATATTCCTGGACGTGTTTTAAAACCGTCCGCTGGAATCCTGCCCGCTCGGACATGTACGGTCGTCAGTCCCTCGCATGCGTCGAATGACTTCGACGCATGCGTGGAAGCCTTTAAATGGAAGGCCCGCCCACGTCGCCGCGTCATCGCCGCGTCGTCATCGCGGCGACGACGCGGACACGCCCCGCGTAATGTTTACGCGCGGACTTCTGTACGATGGTTAGTACAACCATCGTACAGAAGCCCTCTGGCAGGCATGTACGGTGAAAACGGTCCGACGGACCGGTGTCACCGTACATGTTTGCTCGTTAGTACCCGGCCTAAGACTTAAAGTGGAAGCTTATCCTTCTATAGTGTGTACTTCTTATCTTCTCTCTTCCCTCTGGTATCTGTATGACCCACTCCTGACACCACAGAATTCTGGGGGTTCCCCCTGCCCCCATCTATCACACAGAAGCTGATTGACAGTCTCAGCTTCTTGATCCTGTAAGAAATCAAGTTCTGTCCTGTGTTCTGTGCGCTCTCCAGTATTATCTGCCCTGCTGAGTTTATCACTGTACAGACCCCCCCCCCCAAAGTTATTGAGAAAAAGAGAGGGGTATGTTTTTTGTAGTCCTAACACACCTTTTGTGCTAGGACGTTAAAACTACTTCTTCACAAGTAAAGTACAATGAGTAAGGATTTTCGGCCTTTTGGCTAAGTTCAAGTGTAGTATCTGTTCGTATCAATGTCCAGTAGGAGTGTTATGCCGTCATTCTGGCTTAACCGGGAGCTGGAATGGCTGACTATGTAGTATCCCTGCTGGAGTGATGAGGGCTCTGAAGGCTAGTACAGGCTGCAACAGAAACCAAGGCGCCCACAGGCAGTTGGGGCAGAGGAGTATTTCCCCCCCAGAAAACTGTATGGGCCCAGTTCCTCCTGATTTAATTGGATCTACTTTGTCTGGCCATGGGCTGGGAAAGCAGAGAGTTCAAGGTGTCTGTACCCCATGGGAGTGGTCGCCGCAGGGGTGCTCTTAGCAACACTTGGTTGTGGGACCCCACAGTGTGAACCGACACATGGTCAGAGCACCAAATACTTTTTTCTGCACTGCGCCTTTTAGGGCTGGGCATATTGGCTAAGTCCGGGGCAATTTTTGTTACCAGGTATCAGGGCCAGGCCAGTGCACAATGTACGGCCACTTAATTTTTTTTTTTTTTTTTTTTTTTTTAATATATTCTTTATTAATTTTCTCCCTCATACAAAAAAATTATTCACATTTCACTGATATAAAACATACGTCCATATGAAATCTTGGTATTATCTTTGCATTTTAAGCTTAAAGCATTAAAAGTATTTATATTCTTTATTCATTTTCCCACCCTCCCATCCTCCCCCCCTCTCCCTCCCACCCCCCCTCAATGTTTTTATTTCTGTGGAGTATATACCCTCGTGTATATCTGTATATTTTATAAAGGGAGCTCAATAACTCTCTGGCTATTTCATCGCCAATGCTGGTCCTATTTTGTTGTTCTGTATCCTTTTCGTATCCCCACTTAATTATTTATTTATTTATTTTCTCCTCACGTTTTGTCACCTCTTTTGTGTGTGTTTTTTTTTCTCACTAGGATGGAGGGTGTGAGTTCTCAGGCTTGCCCTGATGTCTAGGGGGAGAATGTGTGGCCCTCAGGCTCCTTCCTCCTCTGACCCTGGGGGAAGGGGGGGCTCTTTTCGGGAGAGCCCCTCGACCTAGTACTCGGCTCGGCTGGCTATTGTCCTCAAAGCCTTCTGACTAGGCGGACCATATTCCTGTCAGGAGCCTTGTGCTCTGGGGGATCAGGGTAGAGGTCCTATCTCTTCAAAGGGTGGACACAACACACTCTTAAGTGCACTTTTTAGTGTGTGTTTTACATGCATGCTTTTTGTTCACTTAACTTTTCTTTCTGTTTTCATTTTTCAGCATTAAAGAAATTAATGGATTAAAGAAAAAACAATGAGTATGTTTTTTCACCCCCCCCCATTTTAAATAAATGAAGAGGGAGAAGGTGTCCTGTAGTCTTATCACACTTTCTAACCTAGGATGACAACACTACTCCTCCATAAATACAGTACAATGAGTGAGTGTTGTCACCCGGGACAGGAAATGTGCTACTGGCAGGATTACCAGGTGAACGTTAAAAAAAAAAAAAAAAAAAACCCAGTCACCATATCCAACTACTTGTAAGCTTCAATGTATTACATTTTTGTCTGTGGGTTTATTTAGACTTTAAAGTGGAGGTTCACCCAATCGGGTGTTTTTTATTAAATCGAAGCAGTACTTACCGTTTTAGAGAGCGATGTTCTCCGCCGCTTCTGAGTATGGGCTGCGGGACTGGGCGTTCCTATTTGATTGACAGGCTTCCGACGGTTGCATACATCGCGTCACGATTTTCCGAAAGTAGCCGAACGTCGGTGCGCAGGCGCCGCATAGAGCCGCACCGACGTTCGGCTTCTTTCGGCTACTCATGACGTGATGTATGCGACCGTCGGAAGCCTGTCAATCAAATAGTAACGCCCAGTCCCAAAACCATACCCGGAAGCGGCGGAGAAGATCTATCTCTAAAACAGTAAGTACTGCTTCGTTTTAAAAAAAAAACACCCGATTCCCCTTGACAAAATGAGCATCAATCTAATGTAAAAAAATTGTTTTTCAGGTGAACTCCCACTTTAATAAACCTTCATATACACACATACCTCTGACAGAAGTCCATCTAATTTATTTTAGCATATAAAAGTGAGCCTGAAGTGAGAAGAAAACATCACTATTCACTACAATCCAACTTTCTTTCCCATGTGAAAGTAGAAAATTCGGTGCAGTTTTCCAACTATTTCAGCTTGCGCTCAAATACCAGGAGGATCTGTTTAAATTCTTTCCTATCAGTAGGTATACTCAGTATCAGCAGTAAGGATGAAAAAATCAGCAACATCAGTGATGGATCCATCAAGCATGAAATTTATGCCTAACCTTGAATCAGCAGCCTGACTGCTATTGACAATTTACAGGTATATCTGTGACTTTGTGAATGTCATCATGATGCTGTCTCTAGAAAAGAGTAACTTTGCTGACTACCGCTGCTTAAAAAACCCTGTCGCATTTATTACAGGCTCCAGTTACACAAAATGCTGTAAAAACATGGTTTTTGACAAATGTAAATGTTAAATCCCAACTGTAAAAAGTTATTTAACTTTGTTATTTGCCCCTTGTACGAAAAATGACCATATCATATTCCTACTTTGGTTACAACAAACTGAGGAGCAGCCACAAGTACGTTAACGTGAAAGTAGGGTGTGTCTGCATATCATTTCTTCACTTAGCATCTCCTGGAGGAAAAAAATGTACAAATATGTTTTCCATATTTTTCGCCAAATAAAAGTGTTTTACTGATATATTGCATGTGAATATTTCGTATTTACAGTTTTCAGCCAGCATGTGGAGCTTTAGGCTCCTTTTCACATGAAATTAAGCTCAATGTCCTTGAAAACAAACCTGTTGCTTACAGAGTTCAGTAGCTGAAGCTCTGATTTTACACACATCTGAATGAATCAGAGAAAAGTTTCCTCCCATCTTCCTGCTGGGCCTCTAGGTCTGTATTAAGCCTCGTACACACGACCGAGAAACTTGACGGACGAAACACACCGTTTTGCTCGTCGAGTTCCTTGTTAGGCTGTCGAGGATCTCGGCGAGCCAAATTTCTCCATTGTCGTCGAGGAAAAAGAAGACATGCTCTCTTTTTGGCTCGACGAGATCCTCGACAGTTTCCTCGTCGAAAAGTGTACACACGACCGGTTTCCTCAGCAAAAAAAAAAAAAAACAGCAAGTTTCTTGCTGGTTTTTGCCGAGAAACTCGGTCGTGTGTACGAGGCTTCAGAGATAGCCAGTCTGAAAAGAAACCCCCACTTCTCCTAGGGGGTTGTCTGATGCAGGAAAGGAGCCGCAAGAGCTCCCAGAAGATGTCTGTGGGCCACTCTGTGCAAAATGAACTGCACAGTGGAGGTAAGTATGAAATGTTTGTTATTTAAAAAAAAAAAATCGAACCTTTACAATCACTTTAATATGTGCTCTGTATTCAATTCTCTAAAGTAAGTCTGTCAAAACTATTGTATGGCAGCTGCATTGTTCACTGGTGCTGATGCATTCTAGTGCTGACTGTTGACTATTTCTACGTTTGTAATTTTATTATGAAAATTTGAATAAAAAGAATTAAAAAAAATTAGATTAGGACCCCCTTCTAATTCACAAAGGGGGTGTGAGGTGCTTTGTTAAGTATTATCGACCTGCTCAGTTTTCTATGCTATGGCTGTTACAGCCACAGCATACAGTGCAGGAGAGCTAGAGCTTCTTGTTCCAGCACCCTCTGCCAGCTCCAGAGTTTTTCCAGCCTATCTAGTGTGTTTACAGTACGGGCAGAGAAAGGCACGTGAGCTGTCCCCCCCAGTTACCTCCAAACACTTGGTGGCCAAATGTTTCTGCTGAGCGCAATTGAATATCTCACTTTGGGTGGAGCATTGTTTTTTATTTGATTTTTGGAGCAATATATTTTTTAGACACAATGGTGTTGGAGTTATAAAAGTGGACTGGAATTTTTTATTTACACAGAACTCTGATTTTATTTTTGGTTTTCTGTCACGAGTCATTAGTAATTTAATGTATTATTTTTTCCATGGACTTCATTTTCAATCTTTATATTTTTGGTATTAGATGTTCCCAATTGATTTGATTATTCATGATTTTATGGAATTTGTAAATGTTTAACAGTGTTATAATTATTTTGTGATATTGGCTGGGTAGCACCCTTTTCTCGCACAATTTTTGTATTTAGTGTTTTGCTACTTATAGAAGCAGCAACCATCTACAATTGCATTCACTTTATATTGGTTATTAGTTGGCACCCCTATTTTCTTTATTTTTTACCAAATTAGGACTATCGTCATACATTTTTCAAATTTATTATTATGGAAACTGTAGTGGAATGAGTGAGGCCCCGTACACACGACCGAGTTTCTCGGCAGAATTCAGCCAGAAACTCGGTCGGAGCTGGATTCTGCCGAGAAACTCGGTCGTGTGTACAGTTTTCAGCGAGGAACCCGTCGAGGAACTCGTCGTGCCGAAAAGAGAACATGTTCTCTATTTTCTTGTTAGTCAATGGGAAAAGTCGGCCCGCCGAGTTCCTCGGCGGCTTCCACACTGAACTCGACGAGGAACTTCGGTCGTGTGTACGGGGCCTTAGAGTTCTGCTGCAGACTTCAGTCAGTGAGGGGAAGAGTGTGGAATTTCAACTGAGAGTTTTTTTTTTATTGACATTCTCTGAAGCATCCATTCTCAAACAGGGTTCCGTAAAACCATAGGGTTGCCAGGGGTTCCTTGGGTTGTGGCTGACTGACCTCCCATTTGATAGTGCCTGCATAGTTTCAGGGTCAACACCACTTGGCAAAACCAGCAGTATGAAACCAGTGATCTCTTTTAGCTGTCTGTAAGGCTCCTTTCACACTGGGGCAGGAGGCGCCGTGGCGGTATAGCGTCGGATTTGCCGCGGGATTCGGCCGCTAGCGGTGCGGTATTAACCCCCGCTAGCGTCCGATAAAGGGTTAATGCCGCCCGCAATGCGCCTCTGCAGAGGCGCATTGCTGGCGGTATTGCCGCGGTTTCCCATTGTTTTAAACAATACATACCGCTCCTCTCACTGCTCCAAAGATGCTGCTTGCAGGAGATTTTTTTCTCTCCTGCCAGCGCATAGCATTGAGAAGGCTGAGCAGGAGTTTTTCAGGCGGTATAGCAGCGCTATTTTTAGCACTGTAACGCCTGAAAAACTCCTCAGCATGAAAGGGGTCTAATCGTGGTATACTGACCATCACTGTAAGGGGCATTTTTCCTATTGGACTGCAATATTTGGTTTCAGCAGGGGTTTCCTGAGACCCCAAAATTATTTAAATTATTTTAAGATCTGGAAAACTAATACTACCCCCCCCCCCCCCCCGGTCCTATTGGGTCTCTGTGGTCAATGACATCATGCGCATGGAGGAAATGCTGGCCTTAGATAATGACACTTAGGATACATTTAAGACCCTGTGGCTCCTATGGATCGACTACTCTACCTCAGATTCCCTAAAAAAAATTACTAGCAACTCAGAGCCAACCCTGAAGTTCGACCTAAATCCATTTTGCAGGTTTGACGTGTCGTGGTCTGCTCGGTCCACCTTTCTCTCTGCCCTCTTCCCCCCTCACCCTTCTCCCTCTCCCTACCTCCTTTCCCCTCTTCGCTTTCCGCCTATTCTCTCTCATCTAGTAATCAGATGTCATGCTAATCGTTTTTATTTTACTGACCCTCACAGCTTTTTGTGTAGCATATCGCTGTCTGCCTAGAAAGGGCGGCGACTTATTTAGACTTACATTGGACACGTTACATACAGTGATTGGAAAGCATGACTTGCAGTGTATCATTTTATGTTATGGACATCTGACAATTGTCTGTGTTGTATTAATCTGTTGAAAAGCAATAAAAACATATTTGACTCTAAATTATTTTAAGGGTTTCTCTGAGGTAAAATGGTTGAGAAAGGCTGATCTAGAGATATAAGAAGCAAACAGTTGACTGTACTATCATTTTGGGGTGGACCAGTTCTTTAAAGCGGTGGTTCACCCTCCATAGCAACATTTTAGCATAAATTAAGGCATAGTAGCGCGAGCTACAGTATGCCTGTCTTGATTTTTTTAGCGCGGTACTCACAGTGCAATCCTGTATAGAAGATTCCGACTCCCCGCGGGGAATGGGCGTTCCTATCCAGACGGAGGATGATTGACTGCCGGCTCTGGCACGTCACGCTCCCCGAAGACAGCCGGAGTAGGTCTCGGCTCTTCACGGCGCTATACGGCGCCTGCGCACAGACTATGCGCAGGCGCCGTGAAGAGCCAAGCCTATTTGGGCTATCTGGAGAAGCATGAGGTGCCAGAGCCGGCCGTCAATCATCCTCCGTCTGGATAGGAACGCCCATTCCCCGCGGGGAGTCGGAATCTTCTATACAGGATTGCACTGTGAGTACCGCGCTAAAAAAATCCCCTGATGAAGTCACATGTTGACGATACGCGTCGGGATTGGAGGGCTTGACACACTCCAGCATCCGACCACTGGATATACGAGTTCGCCACTCGTCGGATTGATGCAGCAATTTCGATTTTAAATGTGAGTTTTTAAGTGCTTTTAAAATAAACTTTTCACGTCTGACTGGGCTACGCTGTGGTTGTTTATTCCACTTCCCCCCATGTATGACTGCCACATCTGAGTGTCCGGACTGAGCCACAGATAGAGGGGAAGTGTTGGAGGCACAGATTTATTGCGAGTCCGCACTCGTGGAGGAAGGTCTTTTATGTTATATTGTTCATGCTTGTCCTTCTCTCTTACCCCACATACACCACCGAGATCCTCATACATAACAAGAGCCGACTCGTGAACCATTGGGGACACGGGACTCCTAACCCTGGAGAATCAGTAAGGGAGAGGAAGGAGGGACTGACGAGCTCGGCGTTCGTGGATAAGAGCCCCAGTTTTTTCACCCACATGTGAGTGCATCTCCACTGGTTTAAAACAGAAGACATTGCTATCCCTCCCTGTGACGTTATCACACCATTTGGTTTCTACCCTTTTTACTTTTTCATGTAATACACTTTATGGAGACCCGTATGTGATATCCAACAACGGACCACACCCATCAGGATCAGGCTGATTTAATCCAGCTTGCCAGATTAGAGGTGAGCTGCTGGGATCACTAGAGGTGCATATATGAGATCTTGGTTACGGCTCACTCTCTATCTTTCACCCTTTTTGGATACAAGGCCTCCTTCTTCTGAAATACTTTGACCCTTATTCTTATTTTTATTTTTATTTTTATATTTATTTTTATTTCTATTTTTATTTTTATTTTTTTATTTTTTTTATTTTTTTATTGTTGTGTTTTTCAACATTTTTCACTTCACAACGTTATTGATTGGATAAAGTATTGATGAACTGCACCCCTACATGGTTGGATTTTGTTGTACCTGGACCTCTTCAGCACTGTGCCCTCGATTAATGACTATTCAACAATATTGTTTACTGGTATATTAGTGTCACTCCCCCTTTTTTGGACTTTCCCCACCCATTTTTTGTACTTGTATATAAATGTGGTTATATGCACACACACATTAATTTGTATAACACTTGACAGCGCAAATATTTCACTTGTTACAATCATCCTCCGTCTGGATAGGAACAACCATTCCCCGCGGGGAGTCGGTATCTTCAATGTAGGATTGCACTGTGAGTACCGCGCTAAAAAAATCAAGACAGGCATACTGTAGCTCGCGCTACTATGCCTAATTTTATGCTAGAAGAAACATTTTTTTTGTTTTTTTTGTTTATAGGGTGATCCCCCGCTTTAAATTGTATCTGACTAGCCAACAGATGAAAGCTGAAAGCTTGCCTTGGACTGCTTGCTACGAACACAGCTTGCGTGTAAGTGTGTGTTTATAAATGTTACTTAATATGAGTGTTTAAAGAAGTGCATAGCGATATATTTGCAGGAGGCTCCTCGTAAAGCATTCCAAGTCTTCATGTCTTATTTAGAAAGTGATGAATTCCTGTTTTCAATGATGAAAGTAACAACTAGTGGAAGATATGAGCAATGGGAGCAGTTGACCTAACTTTTGACCTTAAGTAAAAAATGTAGCAGTGAAACCAATGCACTTTCCAGTAGGCATTCCACACCACTAAAAGTATCCATTGACTTTTTTTTTCTGTGGTGTGTCAGACTGGCTGTCCACTTACTGCAAACACTATGCTGACATTCCACCCAAGCAACATCACAGTATCCCTTACAGCAGCTGTCATCATGCCTGTCAGCGGGATTTAAGCCTCTGATGAAGCAAATCTCTTGCCAAGTCCATCAGGAGGTGGGAAAATAAGTAGTCAACAATAGTCATATTTCTTCTTAGCACCCCCCCCCCCCCCAAGCCTTGGATGCCAAGAAGATGTTAAGGTTGGTGTTCCTGGAAAATGAAAAGTCAACAGATGTCAAGACCATGTTCACTATAAGCCTGTAGAACTCTGAGATGAGTGTATACCAGGAATGATATTACTGAACATTTTCCTATAAGAAGTTAAAGGGGTTGTAAAGGTTTGTTTTTTTATTTTCTAAATTGGTTCCTTTAAGCTAGAGCATTGTTGGTTCACTTACCTTTTCCTTCGATTTCCCTTCTAAATGTTTTTTTTCTTTGTTTTCCTTGTCTGAATTTCTCAGTTCCTGTTCCTCCTCAGTAAGGTGTTCAGTAAGCTCTTCTAAATGACTTTCCACCGCTCAGATGATGGTGGAAAGCTTACTGAGGAGAAACAGGAAGTGAGAAATTCAGACAAAGAAAAAACATTTAGAAGGGAAATGGAAGAAAAAGGTAAGTGAACCAACAATGCACTAGCTTAAAGGAACCTATTTAGAAAATAAAAAACAAACCTTTACAACCCCTTTAAAGAGGTGATATATTATGCAGTGGCATGGAACACGTGAGCTGGCTAGAATATGTGTCAGTGTATACCAGATGTCATACATCTTATACATTTCCAGTAATGAATAAAAAGGAGTTGGCATATATTAGGGGAGGTCAGTTCCTCTCCAAATATAGGGATTTTTTGATGTGAGATGTGTTGCTCTTGGTATCCAAGGTAGGCGCACAAAACACAAGGTTTAAAGTAGTATCAAAAATAATTTAATCATGTAAATATAAATATAAAATATCATATTTCATACAGTCATTAATACAATGAGATATATGTATGGTCAGAACCACAATTACATGAAAAACAAGGTATGGGGGAAATTGGTTGTTTTAAGGAAGATTAATGCGGATTTAGCCAACTAGTTTCGCACTATGTGTGCTTCATCAGGGCTTGCATAATGTTCCTGTTCCTTTAATGCATGTAGCGGTCTGTGTATGACATAAAGATTCATCATTAATACAGATATAGTACAATAATTTAATATGTTTTATTTTAAACATTTGAAAAAATGTGTGTTTTTAACACATATATACATAAAGAGGGATATATAGTGCGCTTACCATTTCCGTTAAAAAGAGCTCCGAGAGCTGGGCAGAAGGTCTGCCTAGAAATCTACAAAGAAGTACTGGATGCAATCAGGAGATTAGTTATTCCACTTATAATCAGTGGAAGCCAGATCCACTTGATTTTAGCAGGTGCGGACAATGAAATGTTTATGAGGATTTCCTCCCACAAAGAAAGAGAAGATACAGATGACAAAAAATGTATCTATATTCTTCCTAAAAGCAAGCAAAAAGATTAAGGGTAATAGTAGTGAATATTGAAAAAAATATGTCTATAAATATATATTGTATAAATGAATTGTTAATGCATTTAATAGTAATGGAAAAGAGAATATCTAATGAAAGCTCAATGGAGATGTTTACCTCTATAGTAGCAAGGTTAAGCTTAGTGCTGCCAGATGGATCCACAGAGGTTCCCAATAGGTTCCCACAAAATTCTATTGATAAAAAATAAGTATATATATATATATATAAATATATCAGAAACTAATGATTATCCCATATATAAGTGATAGGACACAGTGCCTGTAACTATTGTCATAGTAGGGCAACTATCCATATATATATATATGAAAACTAGATAGAGAAATAAGCAAGAATTTTTACCTTAAGTGGTGATAGAAAAAGAAAATTATATAGTACAGTGATGTTTCCTGTTGTAATTAGGGGATATGATGCCTCCGTTGAATTACACTTCAGGGTAGTATTGGTGTAGTGGTTCAAAAACAATACCACATATTACCACTTAGAATCTAAAACAAAATGAATAAGAAAAGAATTTAATATTTTAGAATGGTGCATGTGGCCAGATAGCCTAAGTGGGGCATAGATTCATTGAATCAAGGAATAATTACCTTTGCTGAATGGTAATAGCATAAGGACGAGTGGAATCCGTATGCTGGCGTCTCGCATAAGATTGTATGGTCCTTCCTCCAGCCGTCCAAGCCAGCGTCTGACATGTCCATCGTCAGCGCTGACTTAAATAGCTGCATTTCCACCGGAGGTGAAAAGAGTCAAACTGACCCCTGGCGTCACCTCCGGTTCACGTGTCCCAAAACAGTTGCGCACGCAGATAGTGCGCTCCAGCGTGATGACGTATGCTGGAGCGCATAAGGAAGAGACATAAAATCGCTGTCTCTTAACAGCCAAAAGATGAACAGTTGGCTGGATGTGCGTGCGCGTCCCATCTGATGTTACTGATGGGAAACAGAGGCGTCTAAGAGACCGCGCCCCCTGTGTTGGGACATGTGATTGGCCGCATCACGCTTAGTGAAAATTTCAACCTCCCCCTGCATCCAGAAGCCCCCTGCGTAATGAATCATACAGCTCAGAGTTCAAAAAACGGAAATAATAATTTGATATGAAAGAATAAATAAAATATATACAATTAGACATATATATAACTCCAGAGAAAAAGGCCAGAGTTTGTTTCTTAATTTTACAAAAATAATAAACATCCGATAAGGGTTCATTTTTACATTGTCTACCTAGAGGAGAAGATTAATAGAGGCAGTGTCCATAATAATCACGATTATTAGGGATTTTTATGCTGTCCAGCTCTTTTATCTTGTCATACAACCGGACAGAGTAAGAGAAATAATCAGCAATGGATGCAAAATAAATCAACAACAGATACAGAAAGATCAAATAAAACAAAACAAAGCAAAACCAAGTATAACACCATAAATGTAAAAATGTAACAAGTACAGAGATTATATATATATGAGTTGGACGCCAAGGGCGGAGTAAATGAGCCATCACAGTAGATAAGAAGTTATATATCTCTCGGAGAGTCCTCTAAGTATACAATATGCAAACACAATGTAGAGGCAGACCTGCCAATGACCCATATATAGCAACTGAGAATAGATTATTTATACGGGGTCTTTTAAATGACATCTCTGTGATTCAAAACAAGTAACAACCAGTTTGTCATGTAAGCAAATAATAATGAACAACTGATAGACTTTACTTATAAGAAGGGTTTGAATGACAGTGACGTATTAAGCCCTGGTGAATATGTGGCTCGCTGGTCAAAAATCCAACGAGCCTCGCGTTGGAGGATTTTTTTGTCAAAATCCCCACCTCTTTCTGGTAGGGGGATGACTTCCAAAGCGAAAAAAGAAATAAATGAAGGGTCATAGCTATGGTGCAAGCCTACATGTTTGCAAATAGGAGTATAGAGCAATCCCGCGTCTAGGTAATAAAGATGGTCTTTAATTCTTCTCGCAAAGGTTCTCTTCGTCTTTCCTATATAGAATGCGCCGCAGCGACATTTAGCAAGATATACAATGCCTATGGTTGTACAATTAGCATGCCTCTTGGACTTAAGGAAGCCTCCTCTAGGGAGGAAACAGCCGTCTCCTTCCTCAATCCAAGGGCAAACATCACATTGTCCGCACTTATACGTGCCTGGTGTCTCAGGTTCCTGAAGCTCCGGAGCATCAGGTACCAGATGGCTATGTGTAAGGCCGTCCTTAATGGATCTACATTTCCTATAAACAATTTCAGGTCTCTGAGAGATGTATTTTGAGATAATAGGGTCTTCGGCAAGAAAATGCCAATTATGACTAACCAATTGGCGAAAGATGTTATGATCAGAGCTAAATGTGGTTATGAGTTTGGTTGTCGGATTGTGCTCTTTTTCCCTCTGCTTAAATAGTAATGCATCTCTGGTATTTGTCTTAGATTTTGTATATGCTTGTTTCAGAACCTTTTTACTGTATCCTCTCAATAGAAGTCGTGAATAAAGGGCAGATGCTTCTTTTTCAAAATCCTCCTCCTTTGCACAATTGCGCCGAAGTCTTAGGTACTGACTGTAAGGAATGCTTCGCACCAAAGATCTTGGATGCGAGCTAGAGTAGTGAAGAATAGTATTTCCTGCTGTTTCCTTTCTATACAGATTAGTGTAAAGGGTACCATCATCATTTATTGAGATTGTTAGATCGAGGAAGGGGATGCTTTTTGTATCTGACTGGATAGTAAATTTTAGGTTGTAATCGTTGATGGATAAATATTCCATAAATTTACCTAATAGGTCCGCGCCACCCGTCCAGACGACTAAAACATCATCGATATACCTCCGCCACAGTAGGATGTGGCGGAGGTATATCGTGGCGGAGTCATCCGAAAAGACGGCTCTTTCCCACCCCCCCAGGTACAGGGTGGCATACGATGGGGCACAGGAGGTCCCCATCGCCACACCCTGCACCTGGAGGTGCAGGGTGTGGCGGAGGTATATCGATGATGTTTTAGTCGTCTGGACGGGTGGCGCGGACCTATTAGGTAAATTTATGGAATATTTATCCATCAACGATTACAACCTAAAATTTACTATCCAGTCAGATACAAAAAGCATCCCCTTCCTCGATCTAACAATCTCAATAAATGATGATGGTACCCTTTACACTAATCTGTATAGAAAGGAAACAGCAGGAAATACTATTCTTCACTACTCTAGCTCGCATCCAAGATCTTTGGTGCGAAGCATTCCTTACAGTCAGTACCTAAGACTTCGGCGCAATTGTGCAAAGGAGGAGGATTTTGAAAAAGAAGCATCTGCCCTTTATTCACGACTTCTATTGAGAGGATACAGTAAAAAGGTTCTGAAACAAGCATATACAAAATCTAAGACAAATACCAGAGATGCATTACTATTTAAGCAGAGGGAAAAAGAGCACAATCCGACAACCAAACTCATAACCACATTTAGCTCTGATCATAACATCTTTCGCCAATTGGTTAGTCATAATTGGCATTTTCTTGCCGAAGACCCTATTATCTCAAAATACATCTCTCAGAGACCTGAAATTGTTTATAGGAAATGTAGATCCATTAAGGACGGCCTTACACATAGCCATCTGGTACCTGATGCTCCGGAGCTTCAGGAACCTGAGACACCAGGCACGTATAAGTGCGGACAATGTGATGTTTGCCCTTGGATTGAGGAAGGAGACGGCTGTTTCCTCCCTAGAGGAGGCTTCCTTAAGTCCAAGAGGCATGCTAATTGTACAACCATAGGCATTGTATATCTTGCTAAATGTCGCTGCGGCGCATTCTATATAGGAAAGACGAAGAGAACCTTTGCGAGAAGAATTAAAGACCATCTTTATTACCTAGACGCGGGATTGCTCTATACTCCTATTTGCAAACATGTAGGCTTGCACCATAGCTATGACCCTTCATTTATTTCTTTTTTCGCTTTGGAAGTCATCCCCCTACCAGAAAGAGGTGGGGATTTTGACAAAAAAATCCTCCAACGCGAGGCTCGTTGGATTTTTGACCAGCGAGCCACATATTCACCAGGGCTTAATACGTCACTGTCATTCAAACCCTTCTTATAAGTAAAGTCTATCAGTTGTTCATTATTATTTGCTTACATGACAAACTGGTTGTTACTTGTTTTGAATCACAGAGATGTCATTTAAAAGACCCCGTATAAATAATCTATTCTCAGTTGCTATATATGGGTCATTGGCAGGTCTGCCTCTACATTGTGTTTGCATATTGTATACTTAGAGGACTCTCCGAGAGATATATAACTTCTTATCTACTGTGATGGCTCATTTACTCCGCCCTTGGCGTCCAACTCATATATATATAATCTCTGTACTTGTTACATTTTTACATTTATGGTGTTATACTTGGTTTTGCTTTGTTTTGTTTTATTTGATCTTTCTGTATCTGTTGTTGATTTATTTTGCATCCATTGCTGATTATTTCTCTTACTCTGTCCGGTTGTATGACAAGATAAAAGAGCTGGACAGCATAAAAATCCCTAATAATCGTGATTATTATGGACACTGCCTCTATTAATCTTCTCCTCTAGGTAGACAATGTAAAAATGAACCCTTATCGGATGTTTATTATTTTTGTAAAATTAAGAAACAAACTCTGGCCTTTTTCTCTGGAGTTATATATATGTCTAATTGTATATATTTTATTTATTCTTTCATATCAAATTATTATTTCCGTTTTTTGAACTCTGAGCTGTATGATTCATTACGCAGGGGGCTTCTGGATGCAGGGGGAGGTTGAAATTTTCACTAAGCGTGATGCGGCCAATCACATGTCCCAACACAGGGGGCGCGGTCTCTTAGACGCCTCTGTTTCCCATCAGTAACATCAGATGGGACGCGCACGCACATCCAGCCAACTGTTCATCTTTTGGCTGTTAAGAGACAGCGATTTTATGTCTCTTCCTTATGCGCTCCAGCATACGTCATCACGCTGGAGCGCACTATCTGCGTGCGCAACTGTTTTGGGACACGTGAACCGGAGGTGACGCCAGGGGTCAGTTTGACTCTTTTCACCTCCGGTGGAAATGCAGCTATTTAAGTCAGCGCTGACGATGGACATGTCAGACGCTGGCTTGGACGGCTGGAGGAAGGACCATACAATCTTATGCGAGACGCCAGCATACGGATTCCACTCGTCCTTATGCTATTACCATTCAGCAAAGGTAATTATTCCTTGATTCAATGAATCTATGCCCCACTTAGGCTATCTGGCCACATGCACCATTCTAAAATATTAAATTCTTTTCTTATTCATTTTGTTTTAGATTCTAAGTGGTAATATGTGGTATTGTTTTTGAACCACTACACCAATACTACCCTGAAGTGTAATTCAACGGAGGCATCATATCCCCTAATTACAACAGGAAACATCACTGTACTATATAATTTTCTTTTTCTATCACCACTTAAGGTAAAAATTCTTGCTTATTTCTCTATCTAGTTTTCATATATATATATATGGATAGTTGCCCTACTATGACAATAGTTACAGGCACTGTGTCCTATCACTTATATATGGGATAATCATTAGTTTCTGATATATTTATATATATATATATATATACTTATTTTTTATCAATAGAATTTTGTGGGAACCTATTGGGAACCTCTGTGGATCCATCTGGCAGCACTAAGCTTAACCTTGCTACTATAGAGGTAAACATCTCCATTGAGCTTTCATTAGATATTCTCTTTTCCATTACTATTAAATGCATTAACAATTCATTTATACAATATATATTTATAGACATATTTTTTTCAATATTCACTACTATTACCCTTAATCTTTTTGCTTGCTTTTAGGAAGAATATAGATACATTTTTTGTCATCTGTATCTTCTCTTTCTTTGTGGGAGGAAATCCTCATAAACATTTCATTGTCCGCACCTGCTAAAATCAAGTGGATCTGGCTTCCACTGATTATAAGTGGAATAACTAATCTCCTGATTGCATCCAGTACTTCTTTGTAGATTTCTAGGCAGACCTTCTGCCCAGCTCTCGGAGCTCTTTTTAACGGAAATGGTAAGCGCACTATATATCCCTCTTTATGTATATATGTGTTAAAAACACACATTTTTTCAAATGTTTAAAATAAAACATATTAAATTATTGTACTATATCTGTATTAATGATGAATCTTTATGTCATACACAGACCGCTACATGCATTAAAGGAACAGGAACATTATGCAAGCCCTGATGAAGCACACATAGTGCGAAACTAGTTGGCTAAATCCGCATTAATCTTCCTTAAAACAACCAATTTCCCCCATACCTTGTTTTTCATGTAATTGTGGTTCTGACCATACATATATCTCATTGTATTAATGACTGTATGAAATATGATATTTTATATTTATATTTACATGATTAAATTATTTTTGATACTACTTTAAACCTTGTGTTTTGTGCGCCTACCTTGGATACCAAGAGCAACACATCTCACATCAAAAAATCCCTATATTTGGAGAGGAACTGACCTCCCCTAATATATGCCAACTCCTTTTTATCTTTTACAAATTTTGATGGGATTGTGAGTGACTGTTGCTCGAGAGGAAGTCATTCATTCACTTACATAATTTATTTCTTGAATTTCCAGTAATGAAATCTTATCATTCAGGTTCATATACAGTACTGTTCTTCTGATCACCATCTGGATGATATTCCCTGGCAGCACTTTCCTTACCCATATGTTTCCTGTTTTATTCCTTACATTGGTGAAACACATTTCACAGCTTGATGTTACTGATGATTCTATGACAATTTTTAATTAAGACTTACATTAGTAAATCTTTGCTTTATTCACCAGAGAGTCTGAACAGTGATATTACATATGCTTCAGATCTCAGTGGCACACTCTTCACCATAACATCACTCCATTGTCCATTGACAAATATAAAAATTCAAGAGCATAGATACGTGTGGAAAGATAAAATGCTACCGTAGTCTACCAAATGTCTACCAAGAATGATTAGAAAAACTGGGCAACTTACTTTAACTTAATAGATTTAAACCCCATCTCTAATATAATCTCTTATCCTCTGCAACTCTATACCCCAATCTGTCCGGCTATCTCCCACTCGGTCCACCTTTAGACGATCCCTGAAAACTCATCTTATCAGGGAAGCCTATCCCATCAGTGTTAATGTTGATGTAAAATTTCAACTTATTTTTAGTCGTAGTCTTTTGACTAAAATGGCATTTTTTTTCTGCATTAAAAATGCATGGATAATAGGTTATATGGTTTTCAATGGAATAGTTTACACCAATTCGATCAGTTCCAGTACGTTCCAGTTCCAGAAATAAAAGTAAAACATTCTGCATTTTTTCTGAACTGAACTGTACTGGAACGTGGTAAAACGCATAGAAAATGCACAGGTGCACAACTTAATGTACCAAAAACGCACTGAAACACACATGCCCCTATTTGGGCGGCACAGTGGTGTAGTGGGTAGCACTCTCACCTAGCAGTAAAAAGGGTCACTGGTTCAAATCCCAACCACAACACTACCTGCCTGAAGTTTGCATGTTCTCCCTGTGCCTATGCAGGTTTCCTCCCACTCTCCAAAGACATGCTGGTAGGTTAATTGGCTTCTGTCAAAAAAAAAAAAAAATTAGCTCAAGTATATGAATGTGAGTTGGGGACCTTAGATTGTACGCTCCTTGAGGGTAGGGACTGATGTGAATGTACGATGTATATGTAAAGCGCTGCATAAATTGATGGCACTATATAAGTACCTAAATAATAATAATTTAAGGTGAAGAAAAAAGAGGGGAGAAAAATGCACTGCAGCACATCAAAACCGCACCGGATTGCTTCAAAAATATGTCAAAAACGCACATGCAGAAAAGGATCCAGACGATTTTTTTATGGTGTGAACTGGCCCTTAGTCATATTTTAGGCACCTGAATTGTTTTTATTTTAGTTGAATTTTAGTCTACTAAAATCTCCAGTATATGTTAGTTGACTAAAACCTTCAATACATTATAGTCGACTAAAATCGAATGGGTTTAGTTACATGTTATACCTAACTGGCCCTTAGTCATATTTTAGGCACCTGAATTGTTTTTATTTTAGTTGAATTTTAGTCTACTAAAATCTCCAGTATATGTTAGTTGACTAAAACCTTCAATACATTATAGTCGACTAAAATCGAACGGGTTTAGTTACATGTTATACTTACCTGCTGTGTGCAGTGTTTTGCACAGAGCATCCCAGATCCTCCTCTTCTCAAGTTCCTCACCAGCGCTCCCGGCCCCTCCCTCCTGCCAAGTGCCCCCACAGCAAGCAGCTTGCTATGGGGGCACCCGAGCCGCTGCCTTGTGTGTCCATTCAGACACGGAGCCGGGACATTTAACATAGAATGCATTAAGATAAAAAACCTTCTGCCCTAACAACTACTTTAAGGAATTCTCCAGAATTGCCAAACTCATTATATACTCTGGAAGTAAAAATCTAATAACATGTTATTATTTATTGTATTAAGGTTTGAATATTCACTACAGACAAAGATTAGCAGTTGTGATATAGATCATCTTTACAAATAAAACCAAAATTCATAAACAAACAATATTTTGACAAAAAATGCAACTTTAAAATAGTTTACACAGGGCTTTCTACACAGGGTTCTGGCAGACAGATAATATGGCAGGGGAGTAGGCTAGAGGAAAGTACCAGCAGCATGGGGTGGCCTATTAAAAGAACATGTTGCTTTGCTATTAGTAGACAAAGTGACAAGTTAAAGCGGAAGTTCTGCTTGACCCCCTTTTGGGGGGGAGGGCAGAAACCCTCTTTTTAGAGGGATCCTGCTCCCACTTCCTCCTGGGGCTCCGTGGCGCTAGAAGGAAGTTCACCTCTCCCCCCTCCTTCTCGGCAATCATCTGGGACACGTCACAGGTCCCAGATGATAGCTCAGGCCAGTCGCAGTGCGCAGCACGACTCGCCCACAGTGACAGTGCCGGCCCACGGAGAGAAGGAGGAGAGAAGCGGGGCTTTATTCCCCCGCATTGGTGGACCCTGGGACAGGTAAGTGTCCGATTATTAAAAGTCAGCAGCTGCAGTATTTGTAGCTGCTGACTGTTAATATTTTTTTTCTGCTTTAATTTAAATTTACCAAATGTACAGGCTGTACACTTTTCAAGGGATCTTTCAATCTTGTGAAAGCAAAAATAATTTTTTTTTTCCTTGGACATGATTTGGGATTCTTTGCAAAGTGAAATTTCACCACATTCCCTAAGCTCTGGGGAAAATTCCCTTGCAAAGTGAACAACCTTTTTTTTGTCTTTAGTAAATTAACTTCTTTACATGAAAATATTACAATTACATTACTCTACAGATGTAATGATAAATGTATGCTACTATACAAAAAATATTTACTATACATGAAATGACTTTGTATAACACATTGGAGTTGATTTACTAAAAGTGGAAAAAATCTAGCGTAGTCATATATAGAAACCAATCAGCTTCCAGTTTTTTTTTTTGTAAATGCGGCATCATCAGATGTTTTTTCACCTTAATGTATAGATTGCATTGAGGTGACATTTTTTTTTTCTTTACAACTCCTTTAATTGAACAAGCTGAAGTTAGAAGCTGATTGGCTACCATGCAGGTTTTGCACTCTCCTGATTTAGTAAAGAAACCCCATTGTACCTTCCAGTGCTGGGACAAGGCCATTTGGTGCCCAGGGCGAATATGGCAAACTGCGCCCCCCCCCCCCCCGTTTTTAAGAAAGAATCAACGTTGTTTCAGAACAAGAATATACTTAAAACAATACAAATTAAATGATCATCCCACACACAGTATTTTGCCCTTTACATGACCCCCCCCACACACACAGTATTGCCCCTTTACATATCCCCCACACAGAATTTCCATTTAGTGATGCCCGGCATAGGATAATGATACTCTTATGCCTGCTAACAACCCGCCCAGGGCTGTCTTTAATTTTGTTTGGACCCTGGGCAACCATTTTCCTGGGGCCCCCATGCAATATTGCTCTTCACCCCAACATCCTAAAAAATGTACACACACACTGTGTAACCCCCTGTCCACGTCCACCTCTGTACCCCCCGTCCACTGCCACCTCTGTATCCCCCCCTGTCCACCTCTGTACCCCATGTCCACATCCACCTCTGTACCCCATGTCCACGTCCACCTCTGTACCCCCCGTCCACTGCCACCTCTGTATCCCCCCCCTGTCCACGTCCACCTCTGTACCCCCTGTCCACCTCTGTACCCCATGTCCACGGCCACCTCTGTATCCCCCCCTGTCCACGTCTACCTCTGTATCCCCCTCCTGTCCACAGCCACCACTGTACCCCATGTCCACGGCCACCTCTGAATCCCCCTCCTGTCCACAGCCACCACTGTACCCCATGTCCACAGCCACCTCTGTATCGCCCCCTGTCCACAGCCACCTCTGTATACCCCCCCTTCCATAGCAACCTCTGTATACCCCCCCTTCCACGGCAACCTCTGTATACCCCCCCTTCCATAGCAACCTCTGTATACCCCCCCCTTCCACAGCAACCTCTGTATACCCCTCCTCCATAGCAACCTCTGTATACCCCCCTTCCACAGCAACCTCTGTATACCCCCCCTTCCACAGCAACCTCTGTATACCCCCCTTCCACAGCAACCTCTGTATACCCCCCCTTCCACAGCCACCTCTGTATACCCCCCCTCCATAGCAACCTCTGTATACCCCCCCTTCCACGGCAACCTCTGTATACCCCCCCTTCCATAGCAACCTCTGTATACCCCCCCTTCCACAGCAACCTCTGTATACCCCTCCTCCATAGCAACCTCTGTATACCCCCCTTCCACAGCAACCTCTGTATACCCCCCTTCCACAGCAACCTCTGTATACCCCCCCTCCATAGCAACCTCTGTATACCGCTCCTCCATAGCAACCTCTGTATACCGCTCCTCCATAGCCACCTCTGTATACCCCCACTTCCATAGCCACCTCTGTATACCCCCACTTCCATAGCCCCCTCTGTATCCAACCCCACCCCCCAATGTCCGTTCATAGCCACCATTGTAATCCTCCCTTTAAAGAGTTCTCACCACTTTTCACAAATTCCTCCCCCTCCTTCTCATAGTTCTCATCTTCACCGTGACACTGCCTGCACCTTTCTGGAATGTGTGTGCGGCGCGCTCTCAGATCCGTAGCATACAGCCAGAACACTTCACTCTGTGCTGTGCTATAGAAGTCTGAGGGGGGGGTGACGGGACGGGGGAAGCACAGACGACCGCTCTGCCTCTGCCTCACTCCCTGTCACAGGTCAGCCACTCCGATCCTGCAGCTCCTGACAGAGGGAGAAGCAGGATGAGTCGGCTCTCACTACACAGCCCACAGCTGTTTTCCTCCCCTGTCAGTGTGGCCGCTTGTAACCCGGCCGGAAGAGCAAACGGGGGAGGACAGATAGCACAGCTGTGTTCGTGACCGGGACAGCAGAGGTGCACTCGGCAGCCAGTCGGCACAGTTTGTACAGTGCCACTGCCGCTGCCCGCGCTGTCTATGACACACAGAAGTGTACTTGTCAGGCGGCCGATTGTGTGTCAGAACTGCGCCCCCCCTCCTGTGCAAAATGGTAGCGCCCTGGGCACTCGCCCCTCCCGCCCCTGCCTTGTACCGGCCCTGGTACCTTCCTATAAGACCCCAATGTGTAAATGTATCTATGCAAGAGCCATCAACCAGTCTGAACTCAGATTGTTTATTTTCTTCTTCTTCTTTTTTTTCTTTTTTTATTGTTTCTTTGCAATGTATATGCACTGTATGTATTGTAGATAATTTATCCACTATGATCATTAGTAAGCATTGACTTTATTTGCCTTTTTTCAGATTACACAATGCAAGTTACTTTTTTCAGTCAGAATTTCTCTATGGTCTAAACATCATTAGAGCTGCTTTTTTAACATTTTTACAGAGAGCCGGTTCCAGTGAGAGCACAGGGATTGCAGATAGCCTGCGTTTCACAGAGAAAGCGTGAACAGAATTTTTATAAAAGATCTTGAAATGCAAGAGCCAGAAATGCAGCAATAGATAAAGGGGAAGGAGAATTCAGCACAATATATTATTGCTAATTAACTGCCTATAGCACATTCAGTGCATTAAACTCAGTGACTTTAGATTAAGAGCTTCTGATATATTTATTTCTCACTATATGTTAGGAGGCTAGTTATATTTAGGGTATCTTCTTCATAGCTGTATTATTTATAATTTCCCCATCAAATGAAACAAGGGTAGGGGCTGTTTAGCATATTAGATAGATACTATGCCAGAAAAGACCAACACATATTGCTTGCTACAAAATGATATGTGCTGGGATAGAGGGTAGAGGACTGGATAGCACTGATGGCTTTCATCACTGAGATCCTGATTAAGATTGCACTAGGGGTATGCATGGGGTTTATACACTGATAAGCTAAAATATTATGACCACCCTACATGCCCATCAAGGCATAGACTCCCATTACCTCTGAAGGTATGCTGTGGTATCTGCCACCAAGCCATTAGTAGCAGATCCTTTAGCAGGGGTCTCAAACTGGCGGCCCTCCAGCTGTTGCAGAACTACAAGTCCCATCATGCCTCTGCCAGAGGGTGTCATGCTTGTAATTGTCAGCCTTGCAATTCCTCATGGGACTTGTAGTTTTGCAACAGCTGTAGGGCCGCCAGTTTGAGACCCCTGCTTTAAAGTGTTACTAAAGAGCCTACATTCACTATATCAGTGTCTGGTTAAAGCTTGTAGGAGGAGTTTTCATTCTACTCTGACTGTCCTATAAGGCTGCAGGACCCCTGCCCCTCTGTCTGCACAGAGCCGATTGGCCCTGTGCTGATTACATGCACCCTCCCCAGAAAAAAAAACTGTCTAGCAATACACATCAATCTGAGCATGAGCAGAGTGACTCCAAAGGCTCTGTACTATCAGGAGATGGATTGAAGACAGTGGAGGAATGGGAGGATCAGAGAAGACAGGATCAAACAGCCTCTTTACACAATGCAGAGGATTACCCCTTAGGTTCCACAGTGAGTATAACAAGCATGTTTAACTGCATATACAGACTGATTTTACGGTTGTGGGTTTAGTAACCACTTCACGACTATATACGTCCTTATTTTAAAGAGGGATATCTCAGTAACGGCAGCAGCTGCTGCAACAACCGAGATATCCATGTCTTCAGGCGACAGTCCTGTAAATGATAATGGTGGTCTCTGCAGCAGATTCGCCGCGAGGGGCCCCCCTCCCGCCGCTCTCCGCCGCTTACTGGAGCCGTCGGCAGCGGCGGAGGCGATAGGGTCCTCTCTCGTGCTAGGCATAGATACGAGTGAGGCAAGATGGCCCCCACCCGTATCCATATCATAGCAGGGCGGAAGCAATGTCAAAACTTCACTTCCGCCCATACGTCTTAAAGGGATTTTAACCTCCCTGGCGGTATTCCCAAGTCTGGCTTGGAGTGAATTTTTCAGACCAAAAGCGGTATCCCCGAGCCAGACTCGGGATTGCATTGCAGGATACAGGGGGAAGCTACTTACCTTGTCCCTGGATCCTGCGATGTGTCCCCGCTGTGTGTGCGGGCTCCTCCGCTGTGTCTCCTCGCTCAATTAACAGTGCCGAGTGCCGAGCTCCGTTCCCTGCGACGTTACGACGCACGGGGACGGAGTTCGGCGCCAAATTCAAAAAGTGAAACACACAAAACACATACTGTATACTGTAATTTTATAGATTACAGTACTGTGTGAAATAAATACACCCCCCCCCTTTGTCCCTAGTGGTCTGCCCAGTGTCCTGCATGCAGTTTTATATAATATAATTTCTGCCTGGAAACTGGAGATTGTCCATAGCAACCAAAAAGTGTCCCTTTACATCAAAAGTGCTTTTAGAGCAGCTAGAAAACAGCGATAATAAATTAGAATCACTTGCAGAATTGAGCGATAGCGTATTGTGGGGAAAATCGTCATCAAACAATAAAAATAATGACAGCGACAATTCTGCAACTGAGCAAATTTCAGTGTTTTTGATTTGATTACATTATTGAATAATTTTTATTATAATTACATTATTATTTGTTATAATTATTTAAAGTTATTTATTATATTATAATTTATGATTTTGTGTTTCAAACTTTATTATACCCGAGATGTCTACTAGACTCTTGTTTGGTCAGATTTAAGTGAGTTATTCCTAAGAATTGCAGGCCTACAGTATAAAACGCCAAATTTCCATGCAAAATAATTGTACCGCTTTCAGCAACTAAAACCAGAACGAATCATACCGCCAGGGAGGTTAATTTTTGTCATTTTTTCAAATGACAATTTTTTTTTCTATTGCATTTTAGTCTAAATATGAGATCTGAGGTCTTTTTGACCCTGGATCTCATATTTAAGAGGACCTGTCACTCTTTTTTCTATTACAAGGGATGTTTACATTCCTTGTAATAGGAATAAAAGTGACCCAATTTTTTTTTTAAATCAGCGTAAAAATAAATATAATCTAGTGAAATAAATAATAATAATTTTTATTTTTTAAAGCGCCCTGTCCCGACGAGCTCACAAGCAGAAGCAAACTCATACGTAAGCAGTGCCGCATATGAAAGCGGTGTTCAAACCACACATGTGAGGTATCACCGCGATCGTTAGAGCGAGTGCAATTTTGAAGCGTGACATGTTGGATATCAATTTACTCGAGGTAACTTTATCTTTCACAATATAAAAAAAATTGGGCTAACTTTACTGTTGTCTTATTTTTTTATTAAAAAAAGTGATTTTTAAAAAAAAAAAAAGTGTGCTTGAAAGACCGCTGCGCAAATACAGTGTGACAAAAAGTATTGCAATGACCGCCATTTTATTCTTCAGGGTGTTAGAATTGTTTTTATAAATGTTTGGAGGTTCTAAGTAATTTTCTACCAAAAAAACTTGATTTTAGCGCGTAAACATCAAGGCCCAGATTCTCAAAGACTTACGACGGCGTATCTCCAGATACGCCGTCGTAAGTCTGAATGAGCGCCGTCGTATGTATGCGCCTGATTCATAGAATCAGTTACGCATACATTCTGCCAAGATACGAGCGGCGTAAGTCTCCTACACAGTCGTATCTTGGGTGCATTTTTACGCTGGCCGCTAGGTGGCGCTTCCGTTGATTTCCGCGTCGAATATGCCAATGAGCTAGATACGCCAATTCACGAACATACGTGCGCCCGTCGCATTTAGTTACGATGTTTACGTAAGACATACGCCGGCGTAAAGATAAAGCAGGTCTCTAGGTGGTGCAGCCCATGCAAAGTATGGATATCGGAACAAGCGTATCTTTTTACGTCGTTTGCGTAAGTCGTACGCGAATAGGGCTGTGCGTAAGTTACGTTCACGTCGTAGGCAGTGTTTGACGTATCTTAGGCATTCTATCCGACGTATGCGCACTGGGATACGTCCACGGACGGCGCATGCGTCGTTCATTCAAAACGTCATTTACGTGGGGTCATGCTTTATTTACATAAAACACGCCCACCTCTTCACAATTTGAATTTGGCGCGCTAACGCCGACACATTTACGATACGCCGCCGTAACTTAGGACGCAAGTGCTTTGTGAATAGAGCACTTGCCTCTCTAAGTTGCGGCGGCGTAGCATAAATACGATACGCTACGCCCACCCACACTTACGCCGCCCTACGTGAATCTAGGCTAAAAAACATGCTCGGGGCTTAAGTGGTTAAAGAGGAACCACAGTCTTGTAATAAAAACATTTTTGCCATTCTGAAGCTTCCCTCTTACCACTTTGCATATTATTTTATATATACAGTGATTCTGTATTTGCCAAATATGCTGCAGAAATCTCCCTCCACCAAGTCTGGCTGCAGCCATTTAAACTGTGGGTAGCTGAAGCTGCTGCCTGTTTACTTCCTGGATTTACACAGACACACACAGAGGCACACCTCCAGCTCTGCAGCTTTCATCTGCCCTCTTATGACTCATCCCCCTCCCTTCCTGGCAAACTCTCATGAGATTGAGAGAGAGAGAGCTGTGGAGGATCAGCAGAGCTGGGGGTACTACTAAACGAGGGATCAACATCAGCAGAGCCGGGAGTACTTCTGAGCGAGGGATCAACATCAGCAGAGCTGGTGGTACTTCTGAGCGGGGGATCAACATCAGCAGAGCTGGTGGTACTTCTGAGTGGGGGATCAACATCAGCAGAGCTGGGGGTACTACTGAGCGGGGGGGGTCAACATTAGCAGAGCTGGGGCTACTACTGAGCGGGGAGGGGGATCAACATCAACAGAGCTGGGGGTTACTACTGAGCTGGGGATCTGCTGAATGAGAGTACTAATATGCAGGGGATTTGCTGAACAGGGGTACTACTGAGCCCGGATTCTACTGGGCCCCTTTAAAACAAATAGAAAATCAACACACACAAGGCATTGGCCAAGCTTCATTAAAGCTCCGAAAAGCATCACCGAAGCATCACAGAAGCATCAAAAACACAGTGTAAATGAGTCCACCCTGTGGCTACAATGCTTTGAATCGTGAGACTGCAAAAATGATCACCCTGTTGTATTTGGTGGGAACTACCACCCAACAAATGCGACCTATTAAAATGAAAGGTACAGTGTGATGGTGCAAAATTTTAGAGGTTAAAAGAGACAGGTGGAGACAATATAGTGTCTCCTCGCTGCCAGTCAAACACCCTCTGAAGAGTGATTAACCCCATTTGTCAGATGGCACCACTAGTGTAAACAATCCCTTATGCCCTGTACACACCATCAGAATTTCCAATGGGATAAAATCCAATGGAATTTTCCGTCAGCATTCCATTCAAGCTGTCTTGCATACACACTGTCAGACCAAATTCCAACCATCCAAAACACGGTGACGTAAAACTACGATGAGCCGAGAAAATGAAGTTCAATGCTTCCGAGCATGCGTCAACTTGATTCTGAGCATGCGTGTTTTTTTCACCGTCGGGGTTCCACACAGACGATCGGAATTTCCGATAGGATTTTTTTCCATAGGAAAAAAATAAATCATGTTCTATTTCTAAACTCCGATGGAAAAAAGTCTGATGGGTCTCACACACGGTTGGAATATCCAATGAAAAAAGTCCGTCAGACTTTTTTCATGAGAAATTCTGATCGTGCGTACAAGGCATTACAGTATGATTGTGCTAGGGACAGCAGTTTGCAGGTCGGACTTTCAGGTTTTATTTTATGCTAAGAAATGTTGACAGTATTTGATAAACCCAAAATAAAATCCAAATGTCAGTGAATGTATTTAAAGCGGGAGTTCACCCGAAAAACTATTTTTAACATTAGATTGAGGCTCGTTTTGTGAATGGGAATCGGGTGTTTTTTTTTTAAATCGAAGCAGTACTTACCGTTTTAGAGATAGATCTTCTCCGCCGCTTCCGGGTATGGTCTTCGGGGCTGGGCGTTCCTATTTGATTGACAGGCTTCCGACGGTCGCATACATCGCATCACGAGTAGCCGAGAGAAGCCGAACGTCGGTGCGGCTCTATACGGCGCCTGCGCACCGACGTTCGGCTACTTTCGGAAAATCGTGATGCGCTGTATGTGACCGTCGAAAGCCTGTCGGAAGCCTGTCAATCAAATAGGAACGCCCAGTCCCGCAGCCCATACCCGAATACGGCGGAGAAGATCTCTCTCTAAAACGGTAAGTACTGCTTCGATTTAAAAAAAAACACCAGATTCCCCTTCACAAAACAAGCCTCTATCTAATGTTAAAAATTTAGTTTTTGGTGAACCTCCACTTTAAACAATAATTATTGGTGGAAAACCAATCAGCTCAAATGATAGGCTCTGAGAGTCAGTGACTAAGGTAAATACTGAACATGTACTCTGTAAAGCACAGTGGGGGTTATTTACTAAAACTGAAACATGCAAAATCTAGTGCAACTCTGCATAGAAAACAATTGGCTTCCATGTTTTTTTACTAAAGCTTAACCCCCCTGGCGGTATTCCCGAGTCTGACTCGGGGTGAGGTTTTTGGGCTACGATCGGTCACCCCGAGTCAGACTCGGGCTCGCCTCGCTGAATCCACAGGCTTGGTTTACTTACCTTGTCCCTGGATCCAGCGGGACCTCGCTCAATTCACACAGTGCCTCTGTGTGCCGCCGATCTCCGTTCCCTGCAATGTTACGACGCACGGGAGCGGAGAGCGGCGCCAAATTCAAAAAGGTAAACAAACACAATACATACAGTATACTGTAATCTTATAGATTACAGTACTGTATGTAAAAAATACACACACCCCTTGTCCCTAGTGGTCTGTCCAGTGCCCTACATGTTCTTTTATATAATAAAAACTGTTCTTTCTGCCTGCAAACTGTAGATTGTCCATAGCAACCAAAAAGTGTCCCTTTATGGCAAAAATGGTTTTAGAGCAGCTAGAAAACAGCGATAATAAATTATAATCACTTGCAGAATTGTGCGATAGCGATTTGTGGGGAAATTCGTCATAAAAAAAAAAAAGTAATGACAGCGACAATTCTGCAACTGAGCAAATTTCAGTGATTTTGAGTTGATTACATTATTGAATATTTTTTATTATAATTATATTATTATTTGTTATAATTATTTATAATTATTTATTATATTATAATTTATAATTTTGTTTTTAAAAAAATGTCATACCCGGGATGCCTACTAGACTCTTGTTTGGTCAGATTTAAGTGATTTATTCCTAAGAATTACAGGCCTACAGTATAAAACGCCAAATTTCCTTGCAAATAATGGTACCGCTTTCAGCACCTTTTTTCTGAAGTAATCATACCGCCAGGGAGGTTAAAGAGTTACTAAACCTAGGACCCTGCATTCACGATATCTGGTCATCCACAGTACACAGAAATACAATTATTTTAGTAAATATAAACCCATAAATACCTTTTCTCTTCAGCAGTATATAGCAGTCTTGGGACTTCTATCAGTGTCTGGCAAAAGCTTGTAGGAAGGGTTTTCATTCTACTTTGACTGTCCTATGAGGCGGCAGGACCCCTGACCCTCTATCGGGGCCAGTGCTGATTGGCCCTGTGCTGATCACATGCACCCTCCCAAGAAAAGGAAAACCCTCTAGCAATACACATAAACTGAGCCTATGCAGCCTGACTCCAGTAACTCTGTCTTATTCGGACATGTTTTGGAGACAATGCAAGAAGGGGAGGATCTGTGCATACAGGATCAAACAGCCTTTTTACACAATGCGCAGAATTAACCCCTTAGATTCCACAGTAAGTATAACAACTGCATATACACACTGGCCCGGATTTAGATACATTGGAGCATCTATCGGCGGGGCGTAACGTATCTCAGATACGTTACGCCGCCGTAAATTAGGGCGCAAGTTCCGTATTCAGAAAGAACTTGCGCCCTAAGTTACGGCGGCGTAACGTATGTGGTCCGGCGTAAGCCCGCCTAATTCAAATTTCATGTGACCCTGCGTATTTTACGTTTTTTACGAACGGCGCATGCGCCGTTCGTGAAAGAATCCCCATGTGCGCATGGTCGAAATTACGCCGCAAATCGTCATTGCTTTAGACGTGAACGTAACTTACGTGGCGTATCTTGCTTTCTGAATACAGAAAGAAGATACGCCGGCGCTTCGTAGCACTTACGCGGCGTATCAATAGATACGCCGACGTAAAGGCTATCTGAATCCGGGCCACTGATTTTACAGTTTAGTAACACTTTAAACCCACAAGGGCTTTATTTACCACTATTATTCCTTATATTGGCTTTTGAAATTTACAAATGCAGCAATTTTGAAATTTACAAATGCAGCAATTTTGAAATTTACAAATGCAGCAATTTTGAAATTTACAAATGCAGCAATTTTGAAATTTACAAATGCAGCAATTTTGAAATTGGATGAAAGGTTTAGCACTGGGAAACACTTTTTGAAATACAAAAAATTAATTTCTTATACAACTATATAGATCAGGCCAAAACGAGGGACAAATAAGGATAAACGATGGACTGTGTTCTGAATCAGGGACAGCCCCTCGAAATCAGGGACAGTTGGGAGCTATGGATAAACCCAAAATAAAATAAAAAATGTCAGTGAATGGATTTAATCAATAATTATTGGTGGAAAGCCAATCAACCCAAATGATAGGCTTTGGCGAACCAGTGACTAATGTAAATACTAAACATGTACTCTGTAAAACACAGTGGGGGTTACTTACTAAAACTGTAAGGCTTTGTACACACGACCGAGTTTCTCGGCAAAAACCAGCAAGAAACTTGCTGGGAGATATTTTTTTGCCGAGGAAACCGGTCATGTGTACATTTTCGTCGAGGAAACTGTCGAGAAACTCGACGAGCCAAAAAGAGAGCAAGTTCTCTATTTCCTCGATGGGAATTGAGAAACTTGCCTTGTCAAGTTCCTCGACAGCCTAACAAGGAACTCGACGAGGAAAACGATGTGTTTTGCTCGTCGAGTTCCTCGGTCGTGTGTACGAGGCTTAAGGCCCCTTTGACACGATCGAACCGTTCATATCCGCCTGTCAGTTTTGACGGCGGACCTGAACAGCTACTCCATGCAGTCCTATGGACATGTCCGCTGACATCTGACCCCATCCGATCCGCCAAAATCAGACGGATGGCGATACGTCCCTATCCGTCCATGGCGAGATCTGATGAAAACGGACATGCTGTCCGTTTTCATCAGATCTCCCCATAGGAGACAACGGCGCTGCACAAGCCCCTCCCCGCTCAGTGAGCAGAGAGGAACTTGTCATCCTCCGGCTCAGCAGAGATCAGTGGAGAGATCTCCCGCTGAGCTGGCGTAGCGACGGAGTCCGCCTGTGTGGAAGAGGCCTAAAGTGCAAAATCTAGAGTAACTCTGCATAGAAACCAATCGGCTTCCATTTTTTTTTGTTGTTGCCAAAACTTAATTATACAAGCTGAAGTTAGAAGCTGATTGGCTACCGTGCACAGCTGAACCATATTCTGAGTGCTCCAGTTTTAGTAAATCAAATCAGGTAAATAGCTAAATACACAGGTGAAATAATTATGTGGGAGCGGTTTTCCATGCCAAAGGATTTGCACTTCTGTCCATTTATTTCAGATATTTGTTCGCACCAGCGCAGTTCTGTCTCCGATTTCTCAGATTATACTTATATCTACCTGGAGTTCGTCTTCTGTTTCTGTGAGCGAGCAGTTTATTCCATACAGATGCAATGCAGAAGTAACGCCAGATTGTTAGCTCATCGCATTGTTTGGCTATTACAGCATTGTAAAAAACAGAAGTTATGAAGGTAGACTAAAACTGATAAGCACTATTGAGGAGGTCATGTATCTATTTCAAACACAGTTTGCTTATTTTGTAAATACAAAGAAAATACAGAGTAGGAAGTTGCTGAATAAAATCTGTTTTTATTAATAAAATTGCAAAGTATTCCAGGACAGTACAAAAAACTGTGGGAGGAAGAAGCTCTGAAATGATATAAACGAAGCTCCTGTGCGAGCCGCAAACAGTAAAGTATTTACAGTATATTTAAATCAGCATTGTGGATTGCTGTCTTGGCATGAGGCGGAGGAGCGAAACCTTTATGTTAGGATTTCACAATATCCCGAGCTTCCCATTGTTTGTGGATGTGAAAAATGTGTTTTTAATAGAAACTCTTGAGATCAGTGTAGACTCCAAAAAAAATCTGGCACCCCAATCCACAAATTGTGTACCAAGGGCATAGGGATAAATAAGGACGCTCACAATTCTATGGGGAATGTTTATAAAGCAATGCTGTAAATTTGACATACACCACATACACCAAACAGTTTTAAACCTTATTCACACAGGAGTACTTCTGCATATGTAGCACCCTCTAGTTAGGTAGGTGCTAGAGTGAGGATTTTTCTGATAGATTGGGAACATTTAGGTAGGCCTAGCTGGTTGATGGCCTGTTTTTTTTCATTCTGGGCTGGGAGTGGCTCAGGGCAGGGCTGAGTGACTCACAGGTAACATCACTGTCACCTCCTTCTTCTTTCTTTTTGTAATCAAAGAAAAAGCTTTATTGTACAAGAAAATATAGATTACAAACATTCAAGTATAGACTCCATGTGCAATTATCAGATATTCAGAGATAAGTTTTACTCTACATGAAGTATGAGCTTGTTTGCAGAGTCCACACTTTTCAAACAATGGTAAATTCCTCTCTAGGAGTAGTACTCCCTCTTCTTTCTAGAAAGTTCTAGAAAGAGAGAAGGAGAGGTGAGATGGTGCTGGGGTATTTTGAGGAGCCTTGACCAATCCCCAACTTGGATTGGCAAGGGGCAGGCCTCCTCAAATACTTAGGGCCAGTTCAGCTGGGGAGGAGTTGGCTGGTGGAAGAGCTGGAGTGAGAGAGTGTGGAGGCTGTCAGGGGCCCATAGGGAGCTCCCCATTCTGGGGGGGTGACCTTCGGCTGGGGCTCGGGCAGTGGCGTCTCAAGCTTTCATATTAAGGGGGGCACATGGGGGGACAGGGACAAAAGTAGGGGGGCCAACTATAAAATGCAATTATATATATATATATATATATATATATCCTGGGGCCCTTTACTACGATCCCACTATGGGCCCTTTCACATGTTCTGCAGTGAGCTCCCTTCCTACTATACTGGGGCCCCTCAGGGTGGCAGAAAACAAGAGATATATGTCACCAGCACACCAAGAAAATATAAGGGTCCAAAGCAGTGGGAGAACTATCAGGGTTGCAAAGGTTGTCTTGCCACCGGGCCCTGGTGTTCTGCCACAGTGGGGATCCCCAGCTGTCCTGTCCCTGCTATTTACAGCGCTGGTCTGGCGTCTGTCTCCTTGGCAGCGGCGGCAGTCTATTAGGACCTAGTGCTGGTGACATTATGGGTGCATGCAGGGGAAGGCTGGCACTATTGGTTATAGAGAGCCGAGCCCCCAGCTGGTCACCTAGCAGCAGTAATGCTGTATAACCTTCTCTGTTGACATGCTGATCGGCATGTGATCCAGGTGATGCTCCCAGTCAGATCTAATAAACACGGTATTTATTAGCATCAAGAGTACAACCACATAAATATAATCAACCGTATGATCAGCAGCCATGTGGGCTCTATGCCTGTAAAATTTGGGCTTTGATCAATAATATCACTGATATTTATGACTAGGATTTGACTAAGAGCATCACCTGGATTGCATCCCGATCAGCATGTCAGAGAAGGGTCCACTGCTGCTAAGCAACCTGCAGGGAGCTCAACTGTCACAACCAATAGAGATGGGCTCGGGTGTGTTTGAAATCCCACATGCCCGATCACGCCAGGAAGCCGACACTCCACAGTGCTAATCAATGTATGGGCTGCCTAAGAGCTAAGACCAGCCATAGACAGTTTAAATCTCAGCTGGTTCAGCAGAAACTGGCTGAGATTTGAACCATTAACCACTTCCATACCGGGCACATATACCCCCCTCCTGACCAGGTGAAATTTCAGCTTCCGGCACTGCGTCGCTTTAACTGACAATTGCGCGGTCGTGCGACGTGGCTCCCAAACAAAATTGGCGTCCTTTTTTCCCCACAAATAGAGCTTTCTTTTGGTGGTATTTGATCACCTCTGCGGTTTTTATTTTTTGCGCTATAAAACAAAAAAAGCAACAATTTTGAAAAAAAAATCAATATTTTTTACTTGTTGCTATAATAAATAGCCAAATTTTTTTTTTCAAAAATGTTTTTTATCAGTTTAGGTCGATACGTATTCTTCTACATATTTTTGGTAAAAAAAAAAATAATAATAAAAAAAAAAAAAACGCAATAAGCGCTTACAAAATATGGGACAGAATTATTATTATTATTTTTATTTTTTTTACTAGTAATGGCGGCGATCTGCGATTTTTTTATTGGGACTGCGACATTATGGCGGACACATCGGACACTTTTGACACATTTTTGGCGCCATTCACATTTATACTGCGATCAGTGCTATAAATATGCACTAATTACTGTATAAATGTGACTGGCATTGAAGGGGTTAACACTAGGGGGTGAGGAAGGGGTTAAATGTGTAGCCTGGGTGTGTTCTAACTGTGGGGAAAGGGGGGTGACTGGGGGAGGTGACCGATCTGTGTCCCTATGTACAAGAGACACAGATCGGTCTCCTCTGTCCCCTGACAGGACGTGGAGCTCTGTGTTTACACACAGAGCTCCACGTCCCTGCTCTGTCACTGCTGATCGTGGGTGCCTGGCGGACATCGCGACCGCCAGGCACGCGCATCGGCATCTCGGGGACGCGCCGGGCGCTCGCGCGCCCCCCAGTGGCCGGAGGAATCCAGGACGTCAATTGACGTCCTGTTGAGTTTCCAGAGCCACTGTGAAGCCGTCATTTTACATGCGGCCGGTATTCAAGTGGTTAATGAGCATATTCTCTTATAATTATCACTAGTGGTTGCTGTATAGTCACTAGTGATAATCACTGTTTGTCGGGAGATATAATTGCTGGGCAGAAGGGATATTCCCCTGTCACCACTGTCTGTTGATGGGGGAATCATGCAAGTTTCTTTCCTGCAATCTGTGGATGCAGGAAAGAAATTTGCACCGTATATTATCTGCCTAACTGAAAGTGAAAGTAAATTAGGAATGTTTTGAAAGAACAGGAGAGGGGGAGGGAGACAGATGGGGGGGAGAGAAGGGATGGAGATAATTATCCTCATGATAAGCCACTGGCAAAGTCCCCTGTCCTGGAGGCGACTTCAAGCCGCGTTGTAAGTTGCCCCAAGTCACGCTGTGGTTCACACTCAAGTCGTGCCCAAGTTGCCTCGCAAAGTCCGCACAAAGTCGTGTTGCCCCTGTGTGAACCGGCTCTCAAGGTGCAGAACCTGAGCATGTAAATTATACGCAAGCCTTAAAATATAGACATGCACAATTTGTCAACTAAAAATAGATAAATAACAGTTCTGCACGTTGATTTTTTTCTGTCAAAGTTCTTAGCTTATACATCTACCCTAAGCCCCATACACACTATTAGATTTTCTGCAGATTTTTGTCTTCAGATTTACCAAAACCATATAACATGAGGTCAAACCTTAAAGCCCCATACACACCATGAGATTATCTGCAGATTTTTGTCTTCAGATTTACCGAAACCATGTAGTTCAAGGGCCTGCCTGATTGCATACAAATTGAAACTCTTAAGGTTTGACCTCATATTATAAGGTTTTGGTAAATCTGAAGACAAAAATCTGCAGAAAATCTGATGGTGTGTATGGGGCTTAAGACTTTAAATTTGTATGCAATCAGGCAGGCCCTTGCTCTACATGGTTTTGGTAAATCTGAAGACAAAAATCTGCAGAAAATCTAACAGTGTGTATGGGGTCTGAGGCTCTGTTCACACCTAGGCGTTTTTCTGCTGTAAATCTCAGCTCTAAAAACGCCCAGCAAGACAAATCCCATTAATTTCAATGACCCCTGTTCACATCTGAGCGTTCTGTCGCCTGAAGCAAAACACCGTCGCTCAAAAAAGTACAGGAACTTTTTTTTGGGCAGATAACGGGGGTGTTTTACTGTTTTTACATTGGTGACCTTTTAACCACTTGCCGACTGCTGCACGACGATACACGTCGGCAGAATGGCACGGTTGTGTAAAGCAACGTACCTGTACGTCGCCTTTAAATCGCGGCATTGTGGGTGCGTCCACCGGGTGCCCGCGATCGTGTCACGAAGTGGCAGAATGGGGAGATGCAAACAAGGCATTTCCCTGTTCTGCCTACTGCTCCCTGTCATCGGGAGCAGTGATCTCTGTCATGCTGTAGTGAGCCCATCCCCCCACAGTTAGAATCACTCCCTAGGACACACTTAACCCCTTCATTGCCCCCTAGTGTTTAACCCCTTCCCTGCCAGTATCATTTACACAGTAATCAGTGCATTTTTATAGCGCTGATCGCAGGTATAAATGGTAATGGTCCCAAAATAGTGTCCAACCTGTCCGATGTGTCCACCATAATGTTGCAGTCACGATAAAAATCACAGATCGCCGCCATTACTAATAAAAAAAATACTAATAATAAAAATGCCATAAAACTATCCCCTATTTTGTAGACGCTATAACTTTTGCGCAAACCAATCAATATACGCTTATTGCGATTTTTTTTTTACCAAATTTTTTTTAGAAGAATACATATCGGCCTAAACTGAGAAAGAAATTCATTTTTTTATATGTTTTGGGGATATTTATTATAGCAAAAAGTAAAAAATATTGCTTTTTTTTCAAAATAGTCGCTCTATTTTTTATAACATAAAAAATAAAAACCACAGCACCTCTATTTGTGAGAAAAAAGGAATTTTGTTTGGGTGCAACGTTGTACGACCGCGCAATTGTCAGTTAAAGCAACGCAGTGCCGAATTGCAAAAAGTGCTCTGGTCAGGAAGGGGGTAAATTCTTCCGGGGGTAAAGTGTTTAATCTTGAAAATACCTGTACAAAAACGCTGCAAAACTCTGCAAAAACGCCAGAGAAAACACCTGAAAAAATGCCTGAAAAACACCTGTAAAACAGCAACGCCTAGATGTGAGCAGAGCTTAAAGGGGTTGTAAAGACAAAAATATTTTCCTCTTAAATTAAAGTCTGACAGTAGCTGATAAAGTAAAAAGTAATGTTTTGCATTATAACTAGTTTGATACCTGTTGAAATCGAGCCGTTTTATTCACCTTCGTCACTCCTGAATCGTTATTCTCACTGACTTCCTGGTTTGCGGTGCGCATTCATTCTTGCTACATCACGGCCTAATGGGAACTACAGTTCCCATTAGGCTTAGCCTCCATGCCTGTGAGGGATAAGAGAGCATCTTCACACAGGGCTGTAGTCATAGGGAGGGGGTGAGCACATTCTGCTTTCCACCATGCAAAACGGCTCAGATGCTGGTGGAAAGCAAGAAGAGGAGAGACAGGAAATGGCATTTTCAAACCTGGATTACTGTATTTTGGAGGTCAAAAGGAAAAACGAGGTAAGTGATATTTAAATGCTCTAGCTTACAGCAATCGAAAAACAAAAGAAAGAAGCGCCTCTGAGTATACTGCTTTTAATTTAAAACATAAAAATATATATCCAGCACTTACATCAAAGTAGTATGGTGCAGTCGTGGAGGCTGGCGTGCATCTATGACAGACAGTCCGCAAAGCGTGAGATGTAGGCAGCCGGAGAGAGCCGGGGGGAGAAACGGCTAAGTCCTAGTTGTTATGCCGCTGCTGGGCAATGGAATCATCAGCTGTTGCGTGACGTCAGGTCGGACGGAGGCTGAGGGGGACCACAACGCGTTTCAGAGCCTGCGCACGGAGAAGACCAGCGCGCTCCTTTTTCAAGTGTAATGAATGGAAGACAGAGCTCATATTTTAAACAGTCATGTGGTTCGTGCCGACCAATCGGCATACAAGGATAACGAGCAATTAAAATAAATAGAATTGCTTGGTTGAAACTGACAGCGGGACAAAGATTATATATATATACACTTAAACTGGAAAAGTATAATCTAAATAAGGTGAAGATTAAATGATTATCTATATATGCATAATGAAAGCAGCTATATAGTGCGGGAAGCGTGTTTAGACAGGTTAAAGGATAAAAGCCACGTATTAAAAACATTGGACACTAGAGGGCCGCCAGAGAAAAAAATATATATATAGAGCCAGTGCCTCAGTTTAAAGTTGTATTATAATAGGAATGCTTATAAGGGGCGTTGCTTCGGGTAGTGGCAATAAGACCCGAAAGGCTGTGATGAGACAAATATAAATATAAAAATGACATGAGATTAAATGTAAATATAAATAAGAATTAATCATATCAAAAAATAATAAGTAATAAAATACAATATAAAGACAAGTAGGAACAATCATTGAGCATATCAGGCCTAAGTGTAAATGGAAGCTGATACGTGATAAAGTATAAGGGGATATAGGGGGTGGGAGGGGGGGGGGGGAAGAGGGGGGGGAAAAGAAGAGAAAAGAAAAATAAAAATAGGCGTGTAGGTGGGGCTGCATACATAAACACACATATGCATGCATCCACATATACATGTTGAGATGTAATAACACAGTGAAGTTTAAAATGTAAAGAATATATATATTTTTGGATATTTAAAGAATGGCGTTAACATCTAGTTCTTCGTTGAGGCCGAGAGGAGAGAGACAATCAAGAGTAAATATCCAGAAAGTCTCGCGTTCGCACAGTCTGGAAAAACGCTCAGCCTCAGAGAGGCCCCTAGGTATGGATTCAATGACCCATACCCGTAGGCCCTCCGTAGACCGGTCGTGATGCTCCAGGAAATGGCGAGGCACACTATGTTCGTCACATCCAGCCTCAACGAAGCGTCGGTGTGCACCAAACCGCTGTCTCAAAGGGTTGATGGTGCGACCAACATAAAGTAGTTTACAGGGGCATGTAATACAGTACACCACATAGTCGCTGGAACAATTGTGAAAATTGTCCAGCGAGTATGATTTACCTCTGTGGAAGAAATCTTTTTGGCCATGAGTGACAAATGGACAGGTTTTGCACCTGGGTTTGTTGCACCTGTACATCCCTTTTAGTGGGATCAGACAGGTGGAATCTAGCGGTTTAAGACTTTTTAACCTACTGGGTGCTATCTTATTTTTGAGTGTAGGAGCTCTTCTGTAAGTTACTTTAGGTTTATCACACAAGGTAGTAGCTAAGTGGGGGTCCTGTTTAAGTATGTTCCAATGTTTTGAAAGGATTTGTTCCATTTTTTTGTATTGTCCATGGAAACCGGTGATAAAACGCACAGCAGGTTTTTCTGGTGATTTAACAGTTTTGGGTTTTTTTCCGGGGAGAAAGATATTGTAAGCATGATCTATTAATGATTCGGGATATCCTTTTTCAAGGAATTTTTGTTTTAAATGAGCACTTTGGAGAATATAGTCGCTATCTTTGGTACAGTTTTGGCGTAATCGGCAGAATTGGCCTTTAGGTATGTTTTTAACCCATAATGGATGATGACAACTATCATAATGCAGGTAAGAATTTCCTGCAGTGGGTTTAGTGTAGTTGCGGACGAATATATTGTTGTGTTCGTGACATAATTCTAGGTCGAGAAAGGCCAGAGATTCCTGATTCCACACGAAAGAGAAAGAGAGTCCTAACTGATTGACATTACAGTGATCGACAAAACTATTCACCAAATTGGGGGGACCGTCCCAGATGATCACAATGTCGTCGATGTATCGGCCGTAAAAAATGATGTGTCTTGAAAAAGGGTTGTCTTTCCATATGGCTAGGTTCTCCCAAAGACCCATGGTCAGGTTGGCATAGGAAGGGGCAAAATTTGCCCCCATAGCTGTCCCATGGGTCTGTAGGTAGAAGTCGCCTTCAAAATGGAAATAATTATGATTAAGGCAAAAGGAGGTAGCCTCTAGAATGAAGGCCATCTGTTTTGAATTAAGCAGGGGATCAGAGAATAAGAATTCCTGTATCGCACGAAGGCCAATATTATGGGGAATGGAAGTGTATAAGGAATTGACATCCAAAGACAACCAGGAGTAGTTCTCCTGCCAAGCATACGGGGACAAGAGTTCCATGAGATGTATAGAATCACGTATGTACGATGGGAGTTTCTGTGCTAGGGGCTGCAGGAAAGAATCTATGTATAATGAAAAGCCACTGGTTACACTGTTCATAGAGGCAACGATAGGCCTACCGGGTGGATGTAATGAATCTTTATGAACCTTTGGTAGGTGGTAAAAATATGGGGTGCTATAGAAGTCTTTTCGTAGAAAAGCTGCTTCTTTCTTGTCAATGACTAGGTCAACTGTGGCTTGTGAGATAAGAGTGTCGGCTTCTTCACGGAAAAGGGGGAGGGGATCAATTGTTAGTTTTTTATAAGTGTTAGTGTCGGCTAGTAATCTCAAGGCTTCAAGCACATAGGTCTGTCTGTCCTGGATTACGATGCCTCCACCTTTATCAGCTGGTTTGATTATGAGGTCAGGATTGTTGAGGAAACGTTTGAGGGACGCTCTCTCTCCTGATTTAAGGTTAAAATTGTGGTGTTTATTTAAGAGGGCTGACTGTTGGCATAGCTCTTGGAATTCAGCGAACACTACTCTATAGAATGATTCTAGATACGGTCCCTTCGATTTTGTAGGGAAAAATAGTGATTTGGGTTTGAAGGATGTATGTATAATGGGTGGTGAGGTAACCAAGTGTTGAGTGAGTAAATGAAAGTCAAGCTCAGAGTTAAACTCGCCATCGTCTACGAGTAATGGGCTCATGTGGGACGTTTCATGAAGAGAGAGGTTTATAGTAGTCTCATTGGAAATGGAGATAGGTGAAGACTCTTTCGATAACAAGGTGTCCTTAAGGGATTGTATATGATAAAATCTCTTGAGGGTAAGATTCCTAATAAATTTATTAAGATCTTTAAATAATTGGAATGGATTGGGTTGGATAGTGGGGGAGAAAGTTAGTCCCCTACTCAATAGTGCGGAATCTTCAGGAGACAATATGTGAGAGGACAAATTAAATAACTTTATAGTTTTTGCTGTTTGGCACTCAGGGTGATGTTTTCTACGTCCTCCCCTGCATCCTCGTCTATGTGTTTTCTTTTTAGCCGGTGTTTGGAGTGGGGACCCTTTTCTAAAAAAGGCGAAAATGACAACGAGGTGGAGTATGATGGTATTTCCTCTCTATTAAAATCGCCTAAGATTAAGTCAAATGGGGTGGATGGGGGAACATCTGGAGTAACAAAATTAGTACCTATATTGGTGATATTAGAGGAGGAACTAGGTGCAATGCCAGGATTAGTGGTGCATGGTACAACGATATCAGTGGAGGTGATATTGGATGTTAAAATTACAGAGGACACTGTTTCACCAAGTATTGGAATAGAAGTGGAGGTAGACGGAGATGCTATAGGTTGAATTGATGGCCTATTTCTCTGTCTATGTATAGGTTGGGCCCTTTGGGGTAACGGGCGGGCTCTACAAGGTGTAGTGGAAGTACTGTGCACAGGTATATCTGTGTGTTTTAAAGCTACACGTGGAATTATTTTAGAATACGGTAAGATGGACATAAGAGCTGGTATAGAGGAATTGTTCTTCCATGAGAAGATCTTATTTTGACGATAATCGTCTAAATCCCTATGAAATTTACCCAATTTAGTTTTAATGAGAAAATTCTCGTGAGTTTTGGTGTTCTTTTTCAGGGTCTCTAGCCAAGTTGGTGGAAGTTTTTGTTGGAGTGATGTAATTTCTAACGAAACCATCTGTGTGTGATGTACTAACTCATCATATTTAATGTGTCTTTGACTGATGAGTACTCCTATTAATTTATTAGTGCAGAACTCAGCTATTCCTTCCCACTCTGCATTGTGGGAGACATCTAAGAAGGAACAGGTCTTGAGAATTCTCAAGCCTCTGGGAGAGATTTTATATTCTAGATATTTTTTGAGAAAAAACTCATCCCACCATTGTGTGTTAGTGGAATTGATGAGTCTTTCTAATTTTTTGAATTTGCCACAGAGAGAGTATCTATCGGGGCGAGAAAGTTTAGAGGAATCACAAAAAAGGTCAGAGGGCAGACTAGTATATAGGGTATCTAAAACATCATATTTATGGTATTCTATTTCATTGATTAGTTCCATCTGGTCAAAATATAATGTATATATTTTTTATATATTAAGGACTGGGGTTTGGGATAATAAGTCTAAAATTATGAAGTGGCTAGAAGGTTTTTTGGTCAGCAAAAGCACAAAGATGCTGTTAAAATAATGAGCAATGTCCTAAAATACCAAAAGGTGAAAGGTTCTATCTATATATAAAAAATAGTCATTGACTGGGCATGACGAATGGAAGATAATTACTGGAAAATAATTACTAATAAGATGAAAGTCGGACAATCAAACCTAGCTGCTATACAAGACTTCAAGGAAAAACAGAAACAAATGGATGGAGTGCAGCGCTCAGGGTGTTTGCACACAACAATCAAATAAAGGGTTAAAAATTAATAAAAATAATAAAGATAAAATTGGTTGAAAGAATCGATTAGTTTAAGATAAAAACACATTGGGGATATGTAGTATGGTAGTTCATATCAGAAATCCATGATAGGTTCAGTCCCAGCAAAAAAGCCTAAAAAGGCTGTGGTGGATGAAAATGAAAGTAAGGAACTGATGTGGTTGAAGGCAGTAGTTCAGGGCTGCTATCCGGGAGCGAAGCCAGCTCGGTGTATACAAGAGAAAAACAAAAGAAAGAAGCGCCTCTGAGTATACTGCTTTTAATTTAAAACATAAAAATATATATCCAGCACTTACATCAAAGTAGTATGGTGCAGTCGTGGAGGCTGGCGTGCATCTATGACAGACAGTCCGCAAAGCGTGAGATGTAGGCAGCCGGAGAGAGCCGGGGGGAGAAACGGCTAAGTCCTAGTTGTTATGCCGCTGCTGGGCAATGGAATCATCAGCTGTTGCGTGACGTCAGGTCGGACGGAGGCTGAGGGGGACCACAACGCGTTTCAGAGCCTGCGCACGGAGAAGACCAGCGCGCTCCTTTTTCAAGTGTAATGAATGGAAGACAGAGCTCATATTTTAAACAGTCATGTGGTTCGTGCCGACCAATCGGCATACAAGGATAACGAGCAATTAAAATAAATAGAATTGCTTGGTTGAAACTGACAGCGGGACAAAGATTATATATATATACACTTAAACTGGAAAAGTATAATCTAAATAAGGTGAAGATTAAATGATTATCTATATATGCATAATGAAAGCAGCTATATAGTGCGGGAAGCGTGTTTAGACAGGTTAAAGGATAAAAGCCACGTATTAAAAACATTGGACACTAGAGGGCCGCCAGAGAAAAAAATATATATATAGAGCCAGTGCCTCAGTTTAAAGTTGTATTATAATAGGAATGCTTATAAGGGGCGTTGCTTCGGGTAGTGGCAATAAGACCCGAAAGGCTGTGATGAGACAAATATAAATATAAAAATGACATGAGATTAAATGTAAATATAAATAAGAATTAATCATATCAAAAAATAATAAGTAATAAAATACAATATAAAGACAAGTAGGAACAATCATTGAGCATATCAGGCCTAAGTGTAAATGGAAGCTGATACGTGATAAAGTATAAGGGGATATAGGGGGTCTTTATTGTAGGGGGTCTTTACTTGTCTTTATATTGTATTTTATTACTTATTATTTTTTGATATGATTAATTCTTATTTATATTTACATTTAATCTCATGTCATTTTTATATTTATATTTGTCTCATCACAGCCTTTCGGGTCTTATTGCCACTACCCGAAGCAACGCCCCTTATAAGCATTCCTATTATAATACAACTTTAAACTGAGGCACTGGCTCTATATATATATTTTTTTCTCTGGCGGCCCTCTAGTGTCCAATGTTTTTAATACGTGGCTTTTATCCTTTAACCTGTCTAAACACGCTTCCCGCACTATATAGCTGCTTTCATTATGCATATATAGATAATCATTTAATCTTCACCTTATTTAGATTATACTTTTCCAGTTTAAGTGTATATATATATAATCTTTGTCCCGCTGTCAGTTTCAACCAAGCAATTCTATTTATTTTAATTGCTCGTTATCCTTGTATGCCGATTGGTCGGCACGAACCACATGACTGTTTAAAATATGAGCTCTGTCTTCCATTCATTACACTTGAAAAAGGAGCGCGCTGGTCTTCTCCGTGCGCAGGCTCTGAAACGCGTTGTGGTCCCCCTCAGCCTCCGTCCGACCTGACGTCACGCAACAGCTGATGATTCCATTGCCCAGCAGCGGCATAACAACTAGGACTTAGCCGTTTCTCCCCCCGGCTCTCTCCGGCTGCCTACATCTCACGCTTTGCGGACTGTCTGTCATAGATGCACGCCAGCCTCCACGACTGCACCATACTACTTTGATGTAAGTGCTGGATATATATTTTTATGTTTTAAATTAAAAGCAGTATACTCAGAGGCGCTTCTTTCTTTTGTTTTTCTCTTGTATACACCGAGCTGGCTTCGCTCCCGGATAGCAGCCCTGAACTACTGCCTTCAACCACATCAGTTCCTTACTTTCATTTTCATCCACCACAGCCTTTTTAGGCTTTTTTGCTGGGACTGAACCTATCATGGATTTCTGATATGAACTACCATACTACATATCCCCAATGTGTTTTTATCTTAAACTAATCGATTCTTTCAACCAATTTTATCTTTATTATTTTTATTAATTTTTAACCCTTTATTTGATTGTTGTGTGCAAACACCCTGAGCGCTGCACTCCATCCATTTGTTTCTGTTTTTCCTTGAAGTCTTGTATAGCAGCTAGGTTTGATTGTCCGACTTTCATCTTATTAGTAATTATTTTCCAGTAATTATCTTCCATTCGTCATGCCCAGTCAATGACTATTTTTTATATATAGATAGAACCTTTCACCTTTTGGTATTTTAGGACATTGCTCATTATTTTAACAGCATCTTTGTGCTTTTGCTGACCAAAAAACCTTCTAGCCACTTCATAATTTTAGACTTATTATCCCAAACCCCAGTCCTTAATATATAAAAAATATATACATTATATTTTGACCAGATGGAACTAATCAATGAAATAGAATACCATAAATATGATGTTTTAGATACCCTATATACTAGTCTGCCCTCTGACCTTTTTTGTGATTCCTCTAAACTTTCTCGCCCCGATAGATACTCTCTCTGTGGCAAATTCAAAAAATTAGAAAGACTCATCAATTCCACTAACACACAATGGTGGGATGAGTTTTTTCTCAAAAAATATCTAGAATATAAAATCTCTCCCAGAGGCTTGAGAATTCTCAAGACCTGTTCCTTCTTAGATGTCTCCCACAATGCAGAGTGGGAAGGAATAGCTGAGTTCTGCACTAATAAATTAATAGGAGTACTCATCAGTCAAAGACACATTAAATATGATGAGTTAGTACATCACACACAGATGGTTTCGTTAGAAATTACATCACTCCAACAAAAACTTCCACCAACTTGGCTAGAGACCCTGAAAAAGAACACCAAAACTCACGAGAATTTTCTCATTAAAACTAAATTGGGTAAATTTCATAGGGATTTAGACGATTATCGTCAAAATAAGATCTTCTCATGGAAGAACAATTCCTCTATACCAGCTCTTATGTCCATCTTACCGTATTCTAAAATAATTCCACGTGTAGCTTTAAAACACACAGATATACCTGTGCACAGTACTTCCACTACACCTTGTAGAGCCCGCCCGTTACCCCAAAGGGCCCAACCTATACATAGACAGAGAAATAGGCCATCAATTCAACCTATAGCATCTCCGTCTACCTCCACTTCTATTCCAATACTTGGTGAAACAGTGTCCTCTGTAATTTTAACATCCAATATCACCTCCACTGATATCGTTGTACCATGCACCACTAATCCTGGCATTGCACCTAGTTCCTCCTCTAATATCACCAATATAGGTACTAATTTTGTTACTCCAGATGTTCCCCCATCCACCCCATTTGACTTAATCTTAGGCGATTTTAATAGAGAGGAAATACCATCATACTCCACCTCGTTGTCATTTTCGCCTTTTTTAGAAAAGGGTCCCCACTCCAAACACCGGCTAAAAAGAAAACACATAGACGAGGATGCAGGGGAGGACGTAGAAAACATCACCCTGAGTGCCAAACAGCAAAAACTATAAAGTTATTTAATTTGTCCTCTCACATATTGTCTCCTGAAGATTCCGCACTATTGAGTAGGGGACTAACTTTCTCCCCCACTATCCAACCCAATCCATTCCAATTATTTAAAGATCTTAATAAATTTATTAGGAATCTTACCCTCAAGAGATTTTATCATATACAATCCCTTAAGGACACCTTGTTATCGAAAGAGTCTTCACCTATCTCCATTTCCAATGAGACTACTATAAACCTCTCTCTTCATGAAACGTCCCACATGAGCCCATTACTCGTAGACGATGGCGAGTTTAACTCTGAGCTTGACTTTCATTTACTCACTCAACACTTGGTTACCTCACCACCCATTATACATACATCCTTCAAACCCAAATCACTATTTTTCCCTACAAAATCGAAGGGACCGTATCTAGAATCATTCTATAGAGTAGTGTTCGCTGAATTCCAAGAGCTATGCCAACAGTCAGCCCTCTTAAATAAACACCACAATTTTAACCTTAAATCAGGAGAGAGAGCGTCCCTCAAATGTTTCCTCAACAATCCTGACCTCATAATCAAACCAGCTGATAAAGGTGGAGGCATCGTAATCCAGGACAGACAGACCTATGTGCTTGAAGCCTTGAGATTACTAGCCGACACTAACACTTATAAAAAACTAACAATTGATCCCCTCCCCCTTTTCCGTGAAGAAGCCGACACTCTTATCTCACAAGCCACAGTTGACCTAGTCATTGACAAGAAAGAAGCAGCTTTTCTACGAAAAGACTTCTATAGCACCCCATATTTTTACCACCTACCAAAGGTTCATAAAGATTCATTACATCCACCCGGTAGGCCTATCGTTGCCTCTATGAACAGTGTAACCAGTGGCTTTTCATTATACATAGATTCTTTCCTGCAGCCCCTAGCACAGAAACTCCCATCGTACATACGTGATTCTATACATCTCATGGAACTCTTGTCCCCGTATGCTTGGCAGGAGAACTACTCCTGGTTGTCTTTGGATGTCAATTCCTTATACACTTCCATTCCCCATAATATTGGCCTTCGTGCGATACAGGAATTCTTATTCTCTGATCCCCTGCTTAATTCAAAACAGATGGCCTTCATTCTAGAGGCTACCTCCTTTTGCCTTAATCATAATTATTTCCATTTTGAAGGCGACTTCTACCTACAGACCCATGGGACAGCTATGGGGGCAAATTTTGCCCCTTCCTATGCCAACCTGACCATGGGTCTTTGGGAGAACCTAGCCATATGGAAAGACAACCCTTTTTCAAGACACATCATTTTTTACGGCCGATACATCGACGACATTGTGATCATCTGGGACGGTCCCCCCAATTTGGTGAATAGTTTTGTCGATCACTGTAATGTCAATCAGTTAGGACTCTCTTTCTCTTTCGTGTGGAATCAGGAATCTCTGGCCTTTCTCGACCTAGAATTATGTCACGAACACAACAATATATTCGTCCGCAACTACACTAAACCCACTGCAGGAAATTCTTACCTGCATTATGATAGTTGTCATCATCCATTATGGGTTAAAAACATACCTAAAGGCCAATTCTGCCGATTACGCCAAAACTGTACCAAAGATAGCGACTATATTCTCCAAAGTGCTCATTTAAAACAAAAATTCCTTGAAAAAGGATATCCCGAATCATTAATAGATCATGCTTACAATATCTTTCTCCCCGGAAAAAAACCCAAAACTGTTAAATCACCAGAAAAACCTGCTGTGCGTTTTATCACCGGTTTCCATGGACAATACAAAAAAATGGAACAAATCCTTTCAAAACATTGGAACATACTTAAACAGGACCCCCACTTAGCTACTACCTTGTGTGATAAACCTAAAGTAACTTACAGAAGAGCTCCTACACTCAAAAATAAGATAGCACCCAGTAGGTTAAAAAGTCTTAAACCGCTAGATTCCACCTGTCTGATCCCACTAAAAGGGATGTACAGGTGCAACAAACCCAGGTGCAAAACCTGTCCATTTGTCACTCATGGCCAAAAAGATTTCTTCCACAGAGGTAAATCATACTCGCTGGACAATTTTCACAATTGTTCCAGCGACTATGTGGTGTACTGTATTACATGCCCCTGTAAACTACTTTATGTTGGTCGCACCATCAACCCTTTGAGACAGCGGTTTGGTGCACACCGACGCTTCGTTGAGGCTGGATGTGACGAACATAGTGTGCCTCGCCATTTCCTGGAGCATCACGACCGGTCTACGGAGGGCCTACGGGTATGGGTCATTGAATCCATACCTAGGGGCCTCTCTGAGGCTGAGCGTTTTTCCAGACTGTGCGAACGCGAGACTTTCTGGATATTTACTCTTGATTGTCTCTCTCCTCTCGGCCTCAACGAAGAACTAGATGTTAACGCCATTCTTTAAATATCCAAAAATATATATATTCTTTACATTTTAAACTTCACTGTGTTATTACATCTCAACATGTATATGTGGATGCATGCATATGTGTGTTTATGTATGCAGCCCCACCTACACGCCTATTTTTATTTTTCTTTTCTCTTCTTTTCCCCCCCCTCTTCCCCCCCCCCCCTCCCACCCCCTATATCCCCTTATACTTTATCACGTATCAGCTTCCATTTACACTTAGGCCTGATATGCTCAATGATTGTTCCTACTTGTCTTTATATTGTATTTTATTACTTATTATTTTTTGATATGATTAATTCTTATTTATATTTACATTTAATCTCATGTCATTTTTATATTTATATTTGTCTCATCACAGCCTTTCGGGTCTTATTGCCACTACCCGAAGCAACGCCCCTTATAAGCATTCCTATTATAATACAACTTTAAACTGAGGCACTGGCTCTATATATATATTTTTTTCTCTGGCGGCCCTCTAGTGTCCAATGTTTTTAATACGTGGCTTTTATCCTTTAACCTGTCTAAACACGCTTCCCGCACTATATAGCTGCTTTCATTATGCATATATAGATAATCATTTAATCTTCACCTTATTTAGATTATACTTTTCCAGTTTAAGTGTATATATATATAATCTTTGTCCCGCTGTCAGTTTCAACCAAGCAATTCTATTTATTTTAATTGCTCGTTATCCTTGTATGCCGATTGGTCGGCACGAACCACATGACTGTTTAAAATATGAGCTCTGTCTTCCATTCATTACACTTGAAAAAGGAGCGCGCTGGTCTTCTCCGTGCGCAGGCTCTGAAACGCGTTGTGGTCCCCCTCAGCCTCCGTCCGACCTGACGTCACGCAACAGCTGATGATTCCATTGCCCAGCAGCGGCATAACAACTAGGACTTAGCCGTTTCTCCCCCCGGCTCTCTCCGGCTGCCTACATCTCACGCTTTGCGGACTGTCTGTCATAGATGCACGCCAGCCTCCACGACTGCACCATACTACTTTGATGTAAGTGCTGGATATATATTTTTATGTTTTAAATTAAAAGCAGTATACTCAGAGGCGCTTCTTTCTTTTGTTTTTCTCTTGTATACACCGAGCTGGCTTCGCTCCCGGATAGCAGCCCTGAACTACTGCCTTCAACCACATCAGTTCCTTACTTTCATTTTCATCCACCACAGCCTTTTTAGGCTTTTTTGCTGGGACTGAACCTATCATGGATTTCTGATATGAACTACCATACTACATATCCCCAATGTGTTTTTATCTTAAACTAATCGATTCTTTCAACCAATTTTATCTTTATTATTTTTATTAATTTTTAACCCTTTATTTGATTGTTGTGTGCAAACACCCTGAGCGCTGCACTCCATCCATTTGTTTCTGTTTTTCCTTGAAGTCTTGTATAGCAGCTAGGTTTGATTGTCCGACTTTCATCTTATTAGTAATTATTTTCCAGTAATTATCTTCCATTCGTCATGCCCAGTCAATGACTATTTTTTATATATAGATAGAACCTTTCACCTTTTGGTATTTTAGGACATTGCTCATTATTTTAACAGCATCTTTGTGCTTTTGCTGACCAAAAAACCTTCTAGCCACTTCATAATTTTAGACTTATTATCCCAAACCCCAGTCCTTAATATATAAAAAATATATACATTATATTTTGACCAGATGGAACTAATCAATGAAATAGAATACCATAAATATGATGTTTTAGATACCCTATATACTAGTCTGCCCTCTGACCTTTTTTGTGATTCCTCTAAACTTTCTCGCCCCGATAGATACTCTCTCTGTGGCAAATTCAAAAAATTAGAAAGACTCATCAATTCCACTAACACACAATGGTGGGATGAGTTTTTTCTCAAAAAATATCTAGAATATAAAATCTCTCCCAGAGGCTTGAGAATTCTCAAGACCTGTTCCTTCTTAGATGTCTCCCACAATGCAGAGTGGGAAGGAATAGCTGAGTTCTGCACTAATAAATTAATAGGAGTACTCATCAGTCAAAGACACATTAAATATGATGAGTTAGTACATCACACACAGATGGTTTCGTTAGAAATTACATCACTCCAACAAAAACTTCCACCAACTTGGCTAGAGACCCTGAAAAAGAACACCAAAACTCACGAGAATTTTCTCATTAAAACTAAATTGGGTAAATTTCATAGGGATTTAGACGATTATCGTCAAAATAAGATCTTCTCATGGAAGAACAATTCCTCTATACCAGCTCTTATGTCCATCTTACCGTATTCTAAAATAATTCCACGTGTAGCTTTAAAACACACAGATATACCTGTGCACAGTACTTCCACTACACCTTGTAGAGCCCGCCCGTTACCCCAAAGGGCCCAACCTATACATAGACAGAGAAATAGGCCATCAATTCAACCTATAGCATCTCCGTCTACCTCCACTTCTATTCCAATACTTGGTGAAACAGTGTCCTCTGTAATTTTAACATCCAATATCACCTCCACTGATATCGTTGTACCATGCACCACTAATCCTGGCATTGCACCTAGTTCCTCCTCTAATATCACCAATATAGGTACTAATTTTGTTACTCCAGATGTTCCCCCATCCACCCCATTTGACTTAATCTTAGGCGATTTTAATAGAGAGGAAATACCATCATACTCCACCTCGTTGTCATTTTCGCCTTTTTTAGAAAAGGGTCCCCACTCCAAACACCGGCTAAAAAGAAAACACATAGACGAGGATGCAGGGGAGGACGTAGAAAACATCACCCTGAGTGCCAAACAGCAAAAACTATAAAGTTATTTAATTTGTCCTCTCACATATTGTCTCCTGAAGATTCCGCAATATTGAGTAGGGGACTAACTTTCTCCCCCACTATCCAACCCAATCCATTCCAATTATTTAAAGATCTTAATAAATTTATTAGGAATCTTACCCTCAAGAGATTTTATCATATACAATCCCTTAAGGACACCTTGTTATCGAAAGAGTCTTCACCTATCTCCATTTCCAATGAGACTACTATAAACCTCTCTCTTCATGAAACGTCCCACATGAGCCCATTACTCGTAGACGATGGCGAGTTTAACTCTGAGCTTGACTTTCATTTACTCACTCAACACTTGGTTACCTCACCACCCATTATACATACATCCTTCAAACCCAAATCACTATTTTTCCCTACAAAATCGAAGGGACCGTATCTAGAATCATTCTATAGAGTAGTGTTCGCTGAATTCCAAGAGCTATGCCAACAGTCAGCCCTCTTAAATAAACACCACAATTTTAACCTTAAATCAGGAGAGAGAGCGTCCCTCAAACGTTTCCTCAACAATCCTGACCTCATAATCAAACCAGCTGATAAAGGTGGAGGCATCGTAATCCAGGACAGACAGACCTATGTGCTTGAAGCCTTGAGATTACTAGCCGACACTAACACTTATAAAAAACTAACAATTGATCCCCTCCCCCTTTTCCGTGAAGAAGCCGACACTCTTATCTCACAAGCCACAGTTGACCTAGTCATTGACAAGAAAGAAGCAGCTTTTCTACGAAAAGACTTCTATAGCACCCCATATTTTTACCACCTACCAAAGGTTCATAAAGATTCATTACATCCACCCGGTAGGCCTATCGTTGCCTCTATGAACAGTGTAACCAGTGGCTTTTCATTATACATAGATTCTTTCCTGCAGCCCCTAGCACAGAAACTCCCATCGTACATACGTGATTCTATACATCTCATGGAACTCTTGTCCCCGTATGCTTGGCAGGAGAACTACTCCTGGTTGTCTTTGGATGTCAATTCCTTATACACTTCCATTCCCCATAATATTGGCCTTCGTGCGATACAGGAATTCTTATTCTCTGATCCCCTGCTTAATTCAAAACAGATGGCCTTCATTCTAGAGGCTACCTCCTTTTGCCTTAATCATAATTATTTCCATTTTGAAGGCGACTTCTACCTACAGACCCATGGGACAGCTATGGGGGCAAATTTTGCCCCTTCCTATGCCAACCTGACCATGGGTCTTTGGGAGAACCTAGCCATATGGAAAGACAACCCTTTTTCAAGACACATCATTTTTTACGGCCGATACATCGACGACATTGTGATCATCTGGGACGGTCCCCCCAATTTGGTGAATAGTTTTGTCGATCACTGTAATGTCAATCAGTTAGGACTCTCTTTCTCTTTCGTGTGGAATCAGGAATCTCTGGCCTTTCTCGACCTAGAATTATGTCACGAACACAACAATATATTCGTCCGCAACTACACTAAACCCACTGCAGGAAATTCTTACCTGCATTATGATAGTTGTCATCATCCATTATGGGTTAAAAACATACCTAAAGGCCAATTCTGCCGATTACGCCAAAACTGTACCAAAGATAGCGACTATATTCTCCAAAGTGCTCATTTAAAACAAAAATTCCTTGAAAAAGGATATCCCGAATCATTAATAGATCATGCTTACAATATCTTTCTCCCCGGAAAAAAACCCAAAACTGTTAAATCACCAGAAAAACCTGCTGTGCGTTTTATCACCGGTTTCCATGGACAATACAAAAAAATGGAACAAATCCTTTCAAAACATTGGAACATACTTAAACAGGACCCCCACTTAGCTACTACCTTGTGTGATAAACCTAAAGTAACTTACAGAAGAGCTCCTACACTCAAAAATAAGATAGCACCCAGTAGGTTAAAAAGTCTTAAACCGCTAGATTCCACCTGTCTGATCCCACTAAAAGGGATGTACAGGTGCAACAAACCCAGGTGCAAAACCTGTCCATTTGTCACTCATGGCCAAAAAGATTTCTTCCACAGAGGTAAATCATACTCGCTGGACAATTTTCACAATTGTTCCAGCGACTATGTGGTGTACTGTATTACATGCCCCTGTAAACTACTTTATGTTGGTCGCACCATCAACCCTTTGAGACAGCGGTTTGGTGCACACCGACGCTTCGTTGAGGCTGGATGTGACGAACATAGTGTGCCTCGCCATTTCCTGGAGCATCACGACCGGTCTACGGAGGGCCTACGGGTATGGGTCATTGAATCCATACCTAGGGGCCTCTCTGAGGCTGAGCGTTTTTCCAGACTGTGCGAACGCGAGACTTTCTGGATATTTACTCTTGATTGTCTCTCTCCTCTCGGCCTCAACGAAGAACTAGATGTTAACGCCATTCTTTAAATATCCAAAAATATATATATTCTTTACATTTTAAACTTCACTGTGTTATTACATCTCAACATGTATATGTGGATGCATGCATATGTGTGTTTATGTATGCAGCCCCACCTACACGCCTATTTTTATTTTTCTTTTCTCTTCTTTTCCCCCCCCTCTTCCCCCCCCCCCTCCCACCCCCTATATCCCCTTATACTTTATCACGTATCAGCTTCCATTTACACTTAGGCCTGATATGCTCAATGATTGTTCCTACTTGTCTTTATATTGTATTTTATTACTTATTATTTTTTGATATGATTAATTCTTATTTATATTTACATTTAATCTCATGTCATTTTTATATTTATATTTGTCTCATCACAGCCTTTCGGGTCTTATTGCCACTACCCGAAGCAACGCCCCTTATAAGCATTCCTATTATAATACAACTTTAAACTGAGGCACTGGCTCTATATATATATTTTTTTCTCTGGCGGCCCTCTAGTGTCCAATGTTTTTAATACGTGGCTTTTATCCTTTAACCTGTCTAAACACGCTTCCCGCACTATATAGCTGCTTTCATTATGCATATATAGATAATCATTTAATCTTCACCTTATTTAGATTATACTTTTCCAGTTTAAGTGTATATATATATAATCTTTGTCCCGCTGTCAGTTTCAACCAAGCAATTCTATTTATTTTAATTGCTCGTTATCCTTGTATGCCGATTGGTCGGCACGAACCACATGACTGTTTAAAATATGAGCTCTGTCTTCCATTCATTACACTTGAAAAAGGAGCGCGCTGGTCTTCTCCGTGCGCAGGCTCTGAAACGCGTTGTGGTCCCCCTCAGCCTCCGTCCGACCTGACGTCACGCAACAGCTGATGATTCCATTGCCCAGCAGCGGCATAACAACTAGGACTTAGCCGTTTCTCCCCCCGGCTCTCTCCGGCTGCCTACATCTCACGCTTTGCGGACTGTCTGTCATAGATGCACGCCAGCCTCCACGACTGCACCATACTACTTTGATGTAAGTGCTGGATATATATTTTTATGTTTTAAATTAAAAGCAGTATACTCAGAGGCGCTTCTTTCTTTTGTTTTTCTCTTGTATACACCGAGCTGGCTTCGCTCCCGGATAGCAGCCCTGAACTACTGCCTTCAACCACATCAGTTCCTTACTTTCATTTTCATCCACCACAGCCTTTTTAGGCTTTTTTGCTGGGACTGAACCTATCATGGATTTCTGATATGAACTACCATACTACATATCCCCAATGTGTTTTTATCTTAAACTAATCGATTCTTTCAACCAATTTTATCTTTATTATTTTTATTAATTTTTAACCCTTTATTTGATTGTTGTGTGCAAACACCCTGAGCGCTGCACTCCATCCATTTGTTTCTAGCTTACAGCAATCAATTGATCTAATAAAAAACGAAACTTTAGTGTTCCTTTAAGTGTCTATTTAGTTCTATGGCAATACTGTTACGGGTCACTGTTAGGGTTAATGTGACATAAACAAACAATTGATGGTAGTGAATGAAGGGGCAGAAGAATAGCGGTGCTGATGGATGCTTAAAGGGGTTGTAAAGGATTTATTTTTTCCCTAAATAGCTTGTTTTACCTTAGTGCAATCTGAGGCTTTCTCCCTGGTGTGGAGAAAGCCATTTGAGGTGGGAGGGGGCAAGCAGGAGAGTCAGGACACTCTCTACTTTGCTGATAGAGAAAGGAGCTGTGTGTTAGTGGGCGTCCTGACACTCCTGCTCTCCTCCTCCCCCCTCAAGAGGCTTTCTCCACACCAGGGAGAAAGCCTTGCATTACTGTGTGTAGTTACAGACAGAAGAACAGGAAGTGAGGATTTCTCAGAAGAAATAAGGACATTTAAAAGCAAAATGGAAGGATGAGGTAAGTGAAGGAGGACTGCACTAAGGTAAAGGAAGCTATTTAGGGAATTTTTTTTTTACCTTTACAACACCTTTAACAAAAAAAAGAACAAAAGTGATTGTGACAGATCTTCAAATTTGTCCAAATGATCATTCTTCTATACAGCAAACAGCCAGGGCCAGATATGGCTGGACTGGGCACCTGTCATCACATGTTTAGCTTTGAATCAACTAATGATGAATATTTCCTGAATCTTCTGCCTGTGGTTATCCTAATCAGTAACTAGATTAATCTGCCCAGGCTACAGTGGCAAGGTAGTGCTCAGGATTCCATTAGCCTCATTCCCTTTATTATTGTAGGGAAAATTTGCCATGGATTATGGGAAACTGGCACTAGGTCGAGTCACTTGGCAACTTCTTTTATAACTTTGTGATTGTGCTAGTAGGAATTTCAATGCCCATCTATTCTTCATTCTCATGGCTACTACAGTATATTATAACTGTTCTCGTGTCATATTATATTTGTTAACTATTAGGCCCTTTTCACACAGGCATTCCAATCCTGCGGCCGTACAAAGTCGTACGGCCGTCAGGAAGTGGTTAATTCCTGGCTGCCCATAGAGCAGAACAGGCTCTGTCCGTGTCCGCTCTGTAGAAACTGAGCGGACGCAGACCTGTCATCCACACCCTCAGCTAACAGATCCCTTGGTGATCAGAACGGTATCCACTCCATGTGAAACGGGCCTAACAAATATTAGCTGAGAGAAGGAAGACAAGTGCTCTCTCAACACTTTTCATGTGCGGTCTCTTCCTCTGGAGCCACCGTGGCTGAGCTCAGAAAGAGAGATTGCACACTGCGCACGCTCTGCCTTTCAATGAGCCAGCAGGCTAAATATATCAGTGTTGAGAGCATGCTTGTAATAATCCTGCCTGTCATAGGCAGGATGAAGGGGGATGGGAGGATTACGGAGAGGCTGTGTATAGCCTACAGGTATGGAATGACAAAAATAAATAAAAATGGATTGCATTGTGCTTTGGATGCTCAGTGCAGCATGGTGAGACTGCCCCCCCCCCCCCCCATTTCGACAATGCCGTTAGAAAAAAGATGGACTTGTAATTGAGAGCTCTGGTCTCTGGCCGCAGTGGCTGCTCTGGAGATGAGCATTGTCAGAAATCACACAGCCTGCGATGCTGTGTGTATTGTCAGCAGCTGCATCTAAAGTGCTGAGTGATTTTTCAGTTTTATAAAAACGATCAGCATTGTTGGGCTGTGTTACACATGACACTTGCCTGACACTGCTGAGCGTTCTTTCATAAGTGAAATCTCACAGTGCTGTGTGATCCATCAGCCAGGCTGTGAATGTGTAAAAGCAGCTGCTGACAGATACACAGAGCTGCAGCTCTTAGTTATCTGTTGTTATTATGAATCAGGTGCTGTTTGTTCTTTTAATCACTTGCCGACCAGCCGCCGCAGTTATACTGTGGCAAGTTGGCTCGGCTGCGCAAATCACTGTAGCTGTATGCCGGGCTCGTACATGGCGATCTGTGGGTGCGCACGCTCCCATTGGCCAGCGGGGGTGCCAATCAGCAGGTCCGGCGAGCTTGATGTCCGTGATTGCTCCACGCAGTGACAAACGGGGATCTGCCTGTGTAAACAAGGCAAATCTCTGTTCTGACAGGGAAGATCACACAGACCCTGTCTTTCTACTATGCTAGTGAGGGATAAAAGTTAACCCCTTGATCGCCCCTGATGTTAACCCCTTCCCTGTCAGTGTCATTAGTACAATAACAGTGCATATTTTTAGCGCTGATTACTGTAGTAATGTCACCAGTTCCCAAAAAAGTGTCAAAAATGTCCGTTAGGTGTATGATCTGTCTGCCGCAAGGTCACAGTCCCACTAAAAATCACTGATCGCTGCCATTGCTAGTAAAAAAGAAATAAATATTTAAAATGCCATAAATCTTTCCCCTATTTTGTAGAGTGGTAACTTTTGCGCAAACCAATCAATATATGCTTATTGGTATTTTTTTTTACAAAAAATATGTAGCAGAATACAAATTGGCCTAAATTGATGAATAAATTAGTTTTTTTACTTTTTTTTCTAGCAGAATATAACAAAAAAATTATTTTGTAAATTGTCGCTCTTTTTTTGTTTATAGGGTAAAAAATAAAAACTGCAGAGGTGATCAAATAGCACCAAAAGAAAGCTCTATTTGTGGAAAAAAAAGCACAACAATTTTGTTTAGGTACAGTGTTGCACGACCGCGCAATTGTCAGTTAAAGCGACGCAGTGCCGTATCACAAAAAATGGTCTTGTCATTAACCACTGCCAAATTACCTGGCCACTTTTTGCGATTCGGCACTGTGCCGCTTTAACTGAAAATTGCGCGGTCATGCGACTTGGTTCCCAAACAAAATAGAGCTTTCTTTTAGTGGCATTTAATCACCTCTGCGGTTTTTATTTTTTGCGCTATAAACAAAAATAGAGCGTCAATTTTGAAAAAAAAAGCAATATATTTTACTTTTTGCTATAATAAATATCTCCAAAAAATATATGAAAAAACATTATTTTTTTCCTCAGTTTAGGCCGATACGTATTCTTCTACATATTTTTGGTAAAAAAAAAAAAATCGCAAGAAGCGTTTATTGGTTTGTGCAAAAGTTATAGCGTCTACAAAATATGGGATCGTTTTATGGCATTTTTATAAAAAAATGTTTTTACTAGTAATGGCGGCTATCTGCGATTTTTATCATGTCTGCAACATTATGGCGGACACATCGGACACTTTTGATGCTATTTTGGGACCATTCACATTTTTACAGCGATCAGTGCTATAAAAATGCACTGATTACTGTGTAAATGTGACTGGCAGTGAAGGGGTTAACCACTAGGGACAGGGAAGGGGTTAAGTGTGTCCTAGGGAGTGATTCTAATTTTCTGGGGGATGGCTAGCAGTGACGCGACACTGATCACTGCTCCCAATGAGAGTGAGCAGACGAGCAGTGTCCTGTCACTAGGCAGAATGGGGAGATGCTGTGTTTACACTGGCATCTCCCCGTTCTTCAGCTCCGTGACACGATCGCAGGACACCGGTGGACATCGAGTCTGCGGGTCCCGCGGGCACAGTCACGGAGTTCGCGGCAGGGACACGCGCCCACATGGCGGCAAATTTAAAGGCACATATATACGCCCATTTGCCTGTCCGTGCCATTCTGCTGATGTATAAGTTTGTGTGGCGGTCGACAAGTGGTTAAGGGGGTAAATCCTTCTGGGGCTGAAGTGGTTAAAACACTAAGAGATCACTCAGAGCTACAGCTCTGTGCAATGTGTCTTCAGCTGCTTGTAGTGCATTGGCACATACTGACACAAAGCCAAAGCTCTGAGTGCTTTTTGTACAAATGAACATGCAGGGCTGATTTTTCATTCATAATAGTGACAGATCACTTCAGTTTTGCAGAGCTTTCAAATCGCTTTTCAGGCGCTTTTAAAGCGCTGCCCATTCATTCCAATGGGCAGGGCATTTTGGGAGTGCTAAATACAGTGCTCCAACCTGCCCCAAAGCTGCTGCTGCTTGTACGACTTTTCATAACGTCCCGCAAGGTCATCCGCCCGAGTGTGAAAAGTCACACTTGAATGAATGGGAGGTGGTTTTTAGGCGCTTAGCAGAGGCTATTTCCAGCACTACAGCGCCTGAAAACCACCCCAGTGTGAAAGGGGTCTTAAAGAGGGGGAGGACTCTATGCCGGCTGTACCTCCCCTCACAGAAATGCATAGCACTAGGCCCCTTGGGGAGCTACATAAAATTAAACACATTTTAACAATAGTTATTTTTTAAAGCCTTGCATATTAAGGGTCGGTTCACACTAGAACGCACATAGAACTGCGTGGGTCCCGCAAGTTCCGATTTTGACAGCCCATTTATTTCAATGGCTGCCAAATTTAGCGAAACGTGGAAAAAGTAGTGCAAGCTTGTGCAAGTTGCATTTGGGATGCCATTACCAACTGCATTTTGCAAGGGCAATGAATTCTAGTGTAAACCTGCCCAAAAAAGAACTCCAGCCAAAACAAAATCTTACAAATAGGATTATAGCAAGTTGGTAAAAGTAATTCCAATGTTGTAAAGCCCAACTCTATCCATCATTTTTTTCCCCACTTTTATATACCGGTACATGTGGGAATGATTAGAACTTCACAAATGTTTTTATTTCTGTCTGTGTCCCCATTGGGAAGACTTTTTTCTCTTTTTAACCCTCTGAGGCTCGGTTCACACTGCTGCGCTGTCAATTTGTTCCTTTTTTGTTCTGTGTGTGAGGTGCAATTTTACCACAACTTTACCACAAATTTCAGGAGTTGGACATAGCTGCAATTGATGTTCTAGCCAATGGAATCATAATGTAAAAAAGTTGTCCCTGTGTACTTCCTGTTTTTTCTGGAGAGTATTGTGGTGGAATTCGCACATATGTGAACCATCAATCCAGAACGATTTACATTGATGTCCATGGAGTCTAAATTCGCAATGCAACACTATAAACTCGCACAAGAACCTCTTTTTTTATCGCATCGCATTCATAGAGGAATCGCAGCGCATGTATGTGAACGACCGTCATGGAAAACAACGACTTTGTGGATGACATGCAAATTTAGAATGTTTTTGACACATCACATTCGTTATGAACTTGCATCAGTGTGAACCGGGCCTTAAACAAAATAAATGAAGGGAACATGGAAGACACAGATAGAAACAAAAACCTCACACAGCTTTTATCCCTTCCCCATGATATGCAGAAATGGCTGGAATTGGTGTTAAAAATCCCAACCAAAACCTTTTATTGTATTTTAGAAAAAAATTGGAAGGGTCCCTGTCAGGTTTTTATTCATGTGTGTGCTTCCATATGGGAGATTTCTACCTCTCCAATAAAAACACAGAAAGAAAACTAATTTTTAGTACAGCCTGTAGATCTTCCGATGATGTTATTGTCTGCTGTGTTAACTGGACCGCCATTTCTTGGATGGACAGGAAGTGAGGGAAAATCTCCCCAATAGAGATTAAATAACAACCTAACTGAAATTTAAATTCTTCGATACTCTGCCCAATGTAAAAAAGGTTGAGCTTTAGGAAGACAAAAATGCAAAAAAATAAATAAAAGGTACCGCCTCAATTTGTCTAAACCATACAGGTCTGGATAGAGTAAGGCCTCGTACACACGAACGAAGAAACTCGACGGGCGAAACACATCGAGTTCCTTGTCGAGTTCCCTGTTAGGCTTGTCGAGAAACTCAACAAGCTTGCTTTGCGTACACACAGTCAACCCAAAATCTCCTCGTTCTCAAACGCGGTGACATACAACGGCAGGGGAAGTTCGATTCCACTGGCTAAACTCTTGGGGCTGCTTTTGCTAACTTCATGTGTTTGCGTGTTAAATAAAAGTTTGGTAAGAAACGATTTGCACTTTTCAGTCTGTTACAGCTTGAAAAATGTGTTATCTCCATTACAAATGCTACTTTTACTCCCGTCTCATACTTTAATCTGAGCAAGCGCGGGTTTCTAAGCATACAGACGTTCGAGTTTCTCGTCGAAAACCAACCCGACCAGAAACTCGACGAGCCAAATCAGACTCCCGTCGAGGAAATAGAGAACTTGCTCTCTTTTTGGCTCGTCGAGGTTCTCGACAGTTTCCTCGACGAAAATGTACACACGACCGGTTTCCTCAGCAAAAAAATATCTCCCAGCAAGGTTCTTGTTGGTTTTTGCCGAGAAACTCGGTCGTGTGGCTTAACATCAGAATACTGCTGACTTCCTAACACCTCTAAGACATGCTGTCACCGGGCTGACACTATAGTTACACTTATAAACAGGAGTCATGATAGACAAAGCTGTAAGGGCAATTAGCATCAGCTTCTTGGCAGAGAATGCTATCCTAAATTGCTTTAAATAGAGGCACGGTGCCAGACAGAAATTGAATTAGCTATGCTTATGAAAGACCTACCCCACAACCACTATAAATTAGACTGGTTTGGGGTTCCACACAAACTGCAGAAATACAGAAACATTTAAAACATATTTAGGCAACCTATGACCCTCTCCATACACAACCTCTGGATCTCCAGCTACTGTGGAATTACAGGTCCTGACTTACCAGCCAAAGGCCGATGCTGATTTTTTGCAGAAAGGTTTTTCTGCTGTCATGTGCATATTGCACAGTACTCCTCAATGACTACACAGCAGTATGAACCCATGTGTGACATCATTTGGGGATTTAAATAGTTCGGTTTTTATGGTTCTTCAAAATAAACATTGCTTTCAAATCCAAAATGGCAATTAAAAAGAATCTGTTCTCATTGAACATCCTTGCACTGGTTCCAGCAGTCTTCCAAATCTCAAACTAGTTCTGAAGCATTCTACAGTGAGGCCTCGTACACACAACCATTTTCCTCGATAGAATCCATCAAGAAACTTGGTGGCAGAGCTTTTTTGCAGAGGAAACCGGTCGTGTGTACGTTTTTCATTGAGGAAACTGTCCAGGAACTCGACAAGGAAAAAGAAGAACAAGTTCTCTTTTTCCACAACGGGAGTCTTAATTTCCTCGTCGCGTTCCTCGTCGGGCTGGTTTTCGACGAGAAACACGATCGTGTGTATGCTAAGAAACCCACGCATGCTCAGAATAAAGTATGAGACGGGAGCGCACCTTCGGGAAAAGTAGTGTTTTATCAGAGTGTCCCCGTCAGTGTTTTATCAGTGTCCCCATCAGTTTTTTTTCAGAGTGTCCCCATCAGTGTTTTATCAGAGACTTATCAGACACTGATGGGGACACTCTGATAAAACACTGATGGGGACACTCTGATAAGACCAGTAGTACGTACCAGTAGCTGCTGTATTTACCACCCTAGGCTTATACTCGAGTCAATAAGTTTTTCCAGTTTTTTTGTGGTAAAATTAGGTGCCCCGGCTTATACTCAGGTCGGCTTATACTCGAGTATATACGGTAAGTTTCACATATACTGGCACATTACCAATACTGGCACATTATTTTTGTGATTCGGCACTGCGTCGCTTTAACTGACAATTGCACGGTTGTGCGACGTGGCTTCCAAACAAAATTGGCGTCCTTTTTTCCCACAAATAGAGCTTTCTTTTGGTGGTATTTTATTTTTTGCGCTATAAACAAAAATAGAGCGACAATTTAGAAAAAAAATGCAATATTTTTTACTATTTGCTATAATAAATATCCCCCAAAAATATATAAAAAAAACATATTTTTTCCTCAGTTTAGGCCGATACGTATTCTTCTACATATTTTTGGTACAAAAATCGCAAATAGCGTTTATTGATTGTTTTGCACAGAAGTTATAGCGTTTACAAAATAGAGGATAGTTTTATGGCGTTTTTTTTTTTTTACTAGTAATGGCGGCAATCAGCAAGTTTTTTCGTGACACATCGGACATTTTTGACACATTTTTGGGACCATTGTCATTTTCACAGCGAAAAGTGCTATAAAAATGTACTGATTACTGTGAAAATGACAATTGCAGTGAATGGGTTAACCATTAGGGGGCTCTAAGGGGTTAAGTGTGCCCTAAGGGAGTGATTCTTACTGTAGGGGGGCGTGGCTGGACGTGTGACGTCACTGATCGTCATTCCCTATAACAGGGAACAGACGATCAGTGGCACTGCCACAGAGAAGAACGGGGAAGGTGTGTTTACCCTCACCTCTCCCCGTTCTTCAGCTCCTGTGACCGATCGCGGGACACCGGCGGCGATCGGGTCCGCGGGTCCCGCGGGAGCGGTCACGTAGCTTCGGACCGGGTCGCGAGCACGCCGCTGGCAGCGCGCGACCCACCGCTGGACACTTAAAAGGGCAATGTACCTGTATGTGCCTGTGCCCAGCCGTTCCATTCTGCCGACGTATATCTGCGTTAGGCGGTCCTTAAGTGGTTAAGCGTACATTTGTTTTTAAATCGCCAGCGTTTTACTACCGCTTTAAAGAATAAGTTCACCTTTCACACCATGTTACTAATTACACCCGTATTTATGGTAGAACATGTTACTAAAGCAGCAGCCCCCCCTTACCCCTCGATCCCCCATTGTGACAGCGGATCCTCTCCCTGCACACTTTGTCACAATATAAAAACAGTGTGGCTGTGTGGAGCTCTGTGTATCCCCACCGAGTGTAGGCCCCATCGGACATTTTCTGTTGGAATTTCCAATAACAAAAATTTGAGAGCTGGTTCTCAAATTTTCCGACAACAAAATCCGTTCTCAGAAATTCCGATCGTGTGGACAATTCCGACACACAAAATTCCATGCATTCTCTGAATCAAGTACGAGACAGACACGCTCGGTCTGGTAAAACTAGCGTTCTTAATTAGGATAGCACACTGTAACGGACTGAAAAGCACGAGGCTGAAAAGCGCAAATCGTCTCTCACCAAACTTCTACTAACACGACTGGTATTGAACTTACTTCCCTTTTCTAGTGCCGTCGTACGTGTTGTACGTCACCGCGTTCTTGACGTTCGAAATTTCCGACAAGATTTCTGTGACCGTGTGTATGCAAGACAAGTTTGAGCCAACATCCGTCGGAAAAAAATCCAAAGTTTTGTTGTCGGAATGTCCGATCGTCTGTATGCGGCATTAGAGTGGTATTGGTCCACTCTTTGTAGACTACTGAAAATATCAATCAAAATATGATCTATCAGAAATTATATATTAAAAAGACCATGTGATCGATCTAGATCAGTTCTTCGGCACACACGTGGATATTTATTAGACTGATCAGAAGCAATTAACAAAATTCTGGCACAGCCAATACATTTGGAAGAGTGAGGCCTCGTACACAGGACCGAGTTTCTCGGCAAAAACCAGCAAGAAACTTGCTGGGAGATATTTTTTTGCAGAGGAAACCGGTCGTGTGTACATTTTCATCGAGGAAACTGTCGAGAAACTCGACGAGCAGAAAAAAAAAAAAAGGGAGAAAGTTCTCTATTTCCTCGACAGGAGTCCAAATTGGCTCGTCGAGTTCCTCGACGGGCTGGTTTTCAACGAGAAACTCGGACGTCTGTATGCTAAGAAACCCGCGCTTGCTCAGATTAAAGTATGAGACGGGAGTAAAAGTAGCATTTGTAATGGAGATAACACATTTTTAAAGCTGTAACAGACTGAAAAGTGCAAATCGTCTCTTACCAAACTTTTATTTAACACGCAAACACATGAAATTAGCAAAAGCAACCCCAAGAGTTTAGCCAGTGGAATCAAACTTCCCCTGCCGTTGTATGTGTTGTATGTCACCGCGTTTGAGAACGAGGAGATTTTTGCTTGACAGTGTGTACGCAAAGCAAGCTTGTTCCTCGACAAGCCTAACAAGGAACTCGACGAGGAAAACGATGTGTTTCGCCCGTCGAGTTCCTCGGTCGTGTGTACGAGGCCCTAATAATGGAGTAAGAGCTCACTAAATCAATTGAATGGAGGTCTTTGGTTTGCAATTTTTATTCAATTGGATTTGTTTAGTGACGATAAATGACCAATTGAATTACTATGCGCATTCATGTGTGGCCACCATAAAGCTAATAATCGGAGCTTAGTCAGTTGTGCAACCAAAAGCTTTTTTTACTAAACATACATTTTTTTGTAAATCAAGCCCAATACCTGCTGGCAAAGTGTTGTCACTAAAAGAATTCTCAAGCCGCACAAGCCATGGCTTTACAAGAATGTAGGCTCTAGATAAGGTTTTCTCCATTGTCTGTTGGCTTTATAATCTGGGAACAGCTGTATAGACTGTGTAAAAATGCTGGATTGGGAAATTATTATCTAAAGTCTAGGGGTCAGCTTTAGATCGCAGGTCAAGCCCCTTTCACTCTCCTCAATTGTTGATATTTTGCTGAGGAACCCGGTTGCAGCCTTTGACCCAAAGTCTAAAAGTGCTGTGATCGCAATAACAGGGGAGCTATAGAAGGGCTGCGACCAGCATATATCGCCCAAGGAGCTCCACAGGTATATAGGCAATCAGCATTTGCTTTAATGTGCCAGCAGCCAGCCATAACTGATTTTTCACATTTGAGTGTACCTATCCTCTAATTAAGCCCTTCGTTCATTGTTTTTCTTCTCCTCAAATGCATACTACTTAGCACAGTAGGCGGCAAATTAACTAGCACATTCCATTCTAGGTAATTCTAGCAAGCTAAAGGCTTTGCACTAGTGAGCACAGGGTGGGTTTCATGATGAGTGGCTTCTAATGTTGGTATTTACAAACAATTTACACCTGCATCCCATACCTCTGTCATTTTTTTTACCCTTAGGACATGAATTAAATATAATAAAAAAGAAGAAATGTAAAAAATAGAAAATAACAATGTAAATATTATACAATTACTGGAATCGTCGTAAGACACAATGCAGGAAAAAAGAGAACCGTACATACTTCCTACATTGAAATAAAATGTGGCTCAGTTTTCTGAATTTAAAAAAATATATAATAGCCTTATACATATCAATTATTAATATGGCTGACTGGTTCACATTAAATGCCGTATTCGAAAGCCTGCTGCAGATAATTACATCAAATCCTGAGGCTTTTTTGTGACTCCGTTTCTTTTTCTACAAAATCGACATGATGTACTGATCAGCCTCTTCTGCCTTGCATTTCTCGCAAACAGATCTGGAAAATAGGAAGAAAAACAGAAATATTTTTGCAGTACATTTCTTGATTGATGTGTGGCATGCATTGAAGTCAAAACAATGACCTCATTGCTTGCCTATGACATTCGAGTCGGATTTATCCAGCTTTGCTTAACCCGTTCTGCATCTAAAGCAGTGGGGAACTGGCTAATTCTGGTCCACGTGTCAAAAAGGTTTGATTTGTCTCTAGATGCCAGGGTTACCAAATTCTCCCTTTAAATCAGAGGTGTTCCAGAGGATAAATAGAAGTCAGGATCTTAGGATAATGTCATTTGACTTGAATTTAGTGAACCCCGCCTTACTTCGTTCACTGCTCTCTGTTAATTAGAGAATGCCTAAAACCGGCCATAGATGGATTCAATCTCGGCCGGTCTGTTCTGAACCAGCCGAAATTCGATCCATCTATGGGGAGGCTGATTGTACCCAAGTTGATCAATTGGCAACCAACATGTCTGTTTTTTAGCATGCAATTATTGCCATTGGCTATAGCTGCTAGCATTAATCACTGTGTTCTCCCAGCAGGGGCTCCCCACTCCCCCCTGCTGGAAAACACAATAGCACCGTGGGAGGAAGCAAGCAATTTTCTTTCTTGAAACCTGTGATTTCAAGAAAGAAAATCACATCATTTATGGCCTCCTGTGTGAGGCCTCGTACACACGACCGAGTTTCTCGGCAAAAACCAGCAAGAAACTTGCTGGGAGATATTTTTTGCAGAGGAAACCGGTCGTGTGTACATTTTTGTCGAGGAAACTGTCGAGAAACTCGACGAGCCAAAAAGAGAGCATGTTCTCTATTTCCTTGGCGGGAATGGAGAAAATTGGCTTGTCGAGTTTCTCGACAGCCTAACAAGGAACTCGACGATGTGTTTCGCCCGTCGAGTTTCTCGGTCGTGTGTACGAGGCCTGAGGGTTCCACCCTGTGAGTGCTGCACTTCACTACCAGGGTCAAGATTAGTTAAACCAGTGGCGGCCAATGTTAAAAAAATTTGGGGGGGCGACAAATAGTATGCCCCCCCGGGTTGGTCGGTCGGTCAGCCCATTACTGGCGGCTTTCCCTGCTCGGCGGCAGCTTTCTTTACTCGGCGGCCTCCCGTTCTCCTGCTGTTCTCCTGCGGCCTCTCGTTCTCTGGGTCATCGCGGCGGCTTTCTCTGCTCATGGGCCTCCTGTTCTCCTGCTGTTCTCCTGCTGTTCTCCTGTGGCCTTTCTTTCTCTGAGTCATCACTCCCTCCTCCTCTGCGGCCAATTGTGAGTCTTCTCCTTTCGGCCAAACAGAAAAACGGGTCTCACACCCGCTTCCGATTGTCCAGATTGAGGATCATTGTTTCAACAGTGAATATTCATTCGCTGTCGTAACACACCTGGGTGTGATCGAAGCGCATCCTCTGCCTCCTGAGCCCAGCCAATTGTGAAGCCAATTAGCGCTTCTGGCTCTATTCAGGTGCTTAAAAAAAAAAAAAAACGCTGTAATTCATGCACCCGGTGGATAATGGCCGATCGGCCCTCTCACCTGACCCAGCGATACAGCAACAACGGTTCCTCTGATCAGGAGTCAGCTCACTCTGAATTGCCCATGGCGACTCCGCTGGGTAGAGCCCAGATCTGTATTCAGGCAATGACTCTCCTTTCTCCGCCAGGGATGACGCTAGGCTGTGTGGCTTTCACTCTGGTGGCGCAGGGCAGCGGGGTTCTCTCTCTGATGGTGTTCTCTCAGCACTGTCCTCTCCCTCTGGAGTCCTGGGTGCACTTCCCTGAAACCTTACCCGGGCTCCTGTCTCTCTCTCCTATTCAGCTGGGCATGCTGTGTGGGCTGCCGTTTCTTTGTTACAGTGGGGCTGCCAGTCCTCAAAATAAATGTCCCACAATCCTCTTCTCTGTTCCTTTTTCTATACTATTTCTACCCTGGCCGATATGAAGGCGGGGGAAGAAACATAGTGGACGGCTGTGCTGGCAAGCGCTGCTCACTAGTACAGCATCGCGTGCAAGGAGGAGGAGAGGGAGGGGGGAAGAAGAGCCCGCAGCTGCAGTGGCGTCACTAGGGTTGGTGTCACCCGGTGTAGTAAAACATGGTGTCACCCCCCCCCTTCCACCCTATAGTCGCCCCTCAATACAGACCCCCTCCGTCAGTGCAGACTCTTCACTAAGTATAAACCCCTCCCTCAGTACAGACCCCCCTCCATCAGTATAGACCCTCCAGGACAAACCACCCCTCTCCATTAGTACAGATCCCCTCAGGACAAACCACCCCCTCCATTAGTACAGACCCCTCAGGACAAACCACCCCCCCCTCAGTACAGACCCCCCCTCCATTAGTACAGACCCCCTCAGAACAAACCACCCCCTCCATTAGTACAGACCCCCCCAGAACAAACCACCCCCTCAATTAGTACAGCCCCCCCAAGAAAAACCACCCCCCTCCATTAGTAAAGACCCGCTCAGGACAAACCACCCCCCTCCATTAGTACAAACCCCCCAGGACAAACCACCCCCCCTCCATTAGTACAGACCACCCCCTCCATTAGTACAGACCCCCCTCCAGTAGTACACCCCCCCCCCCCCAGAACAACCCCCCTCCATTAGTACAGACCCCCCAGGACAAACCAATCCCCTTCCATTAGTACAGACTCCCCAGGACAAACCCCCTATTAGTACTGACCCCCCAGGACAACCCCTCCCCTGCATTAGTACAGACTCCCCCAAGGACAAACCCCCCATTAGTACAGACTCCACCCAGGACAAACCCCCCATTAGCACAGACTCCCCCAGGACAAACCCCCCCATTAGCACAGACTCCCCCCAGGACAACCCCCCCATTAGTAGATTCCCCCCAGGACAAACCCCCCCATTAGTACAGACTCCCCCAGGACAACCCCCTCTCTATTAGTACAGACCCCCCAGGACAAACCCCCCTCCATTAGTACAGACCCCTCCAGGACATCCCCCCTATTAGTAAAGTTTCCCCCTAAGACAAAACCCCCTCATTAGTACAGACTCCCCCCAGGGCAACCCCCCTCCATTAGTACAGACCCCCCAGGACAAACCCATCTCCATTAGTACAGACCCCCCCAGGACAACCCCCCCCATTAGTACAGACTCCCCAGGACAAAACCCCCTCCATTAGTACAGACTCCCCCCAGGACAAACCCCCCCTATTAGTACAGACTCCCCTAGGACAAACCCCCCTCCATTAGTACAGACCACTCCAGGACAACCCCCCCCATTAGTACAGACTCCCCCCAGGACAAACCCCCATTTAGGACAGACTCCTCCCAGGACATACCCCCTCCATTAGTACAGACCCCCCTCAGGACAAACCACCCCCTCCATTAGTACAGACCCCCCTCCAGTAGTACAGACCCCCCAGGATAACCCCCCTCCATTAGTACAGACCCCCCAGGACAACCCCCCTCCATTAGTACACACCCAACCAGGACAAACCCCCATTAGTGCAGAACCCCCCAGTACAAACCCCCCATTAGTACAGACCCTCAGGACAAATCCCCCACATTAGTAGTGACTCCCCTATTAGTGGACTCACCCCAGGAGAACCCCCCTGGCCCCCTCCATTAGTACAGACCCCCACAGGACAAAACCCCCCATTAGTACAGACCTCCCCAGAACAAACCCCACCATTAGTACAGACTCCTCCATTAGTAGACTCTCCCCAGGACAAACTCTCCCAGCCCCCTCCATTAGTACAGACCCCCCAGGACAAACCACCCCAAAAGTACAGACCCCCTAGGACAAACAACCCCCCTCCATTAGTACAGACCCCCCAGGACAACCCCCCCCCATTAGTACAGACCCCCCAGGACAAACCCCCATTAGTACAGAATCCCCCCCATTAGTAGACTCCCCCCAGCACAAACCCCCCGCCCCCTCCATTAGTACAGACCCCCCAGGACAAACCCCCCCCATTAGTGCAGACCCCCCAGGACAAACCCCACCTTTAGTACAGACCCCCATTGGTACAGACCCCCAGGACAAACCCCCCCATTAGTACAGACCCCAGGACAAAAACACAATTAGTACAGACTCCCCCATTAGTAGACTCCCCCAGGACAAATCCCCCCGGCCCCCTCCATTAGTACAAACCCCCTCTGGGCCAAGTCACCCCATTAGTACAGACCCCCCAGGAAAAACCACCCCCCATTAGTACAGACCCCCCAGGACAAACCCCTCCATTAGTACAGATTCCCCCCATTAGTAGACTCCCCCCAGGACAAACCCCCCTGCCCCCTCCATTAGTAAAGACCCCCCAGGACAAACCCCCCCATTAGTACAGACCCCCCAAGATCAAACCCCCCATTAGTACAGACTCCCCAGGACAAACCCCACCATTAGTACAGACCCCCAGGACAAACCCCTCCATTAGGACAGACCCCCAGGACAAACCCCTCATTAGGACAGACCCCCAGGACAAACCCCCCATTAGTACAGACCCCCAGAACAACCGCCCCCATTAGTACAGACACCCCAGGACAAACCCCCCATTAGTACAGACTTTCCCCAGGATAATCCCCCTGGCCCACTAAATAAGTACAGACCCACCCAGGACAAACCCCCCTCCTTTACAATACATAAAAACACCTGGGCGGCAGCTGGAAAGGACAGTGTGCAGCCGCGCCGCCTCGGTGGAGCACAGATCGCAGCACTAGCAGACAGGAGTTTTAGACAGAGAGAAGGAGGAGAACACATGTCACACACAGACCGCCCCCTTAGCGATGTCACTACGTGGCTAGGCTCCGATCTCTGGTGGCGGCTTCACTTTCTTCCTCTGACAGGAGGAGGGGGGCAGGCTTAGGCTTTGAAAACACATGGGTGGCGGTGGTGACCAGTGGGGAGAGCCGCCTCTTGACTTGGACAAGGAGAGGAGGAGGAGGATGGAGGGGAGCACTCTGGCGCTTCAGCGCCCCCATCTCTTTGGTTCCTGGGTGAACTGCACCCCGCGCACCCGCGTAGGATCGGCCCTGGACCTGAGTGTCTCCCAGAAGACAGTGGGGGGATGGCGGTGGGGCCGGACATGGCGTAGATCGCCACGGATTCTGCAGTTGTGAGGTACCGATGGCATTCTCTCCTTGGGTCCTAATCTGCTGCTCGAGAGTGACTGCCACCTCCTCACCCTGGGCCTCCAGAACTACCGCAGGTGTGGGGCAGAGGTCTTGGACCCTCTGTCTGGTTGCTGGGGCGCCGTCTGCTGCTGGAACTCCCTTTCACTGGTATTGTCTCCCAGGTGCACGAACCCTTGTTGGGGAGGGGGAATGGCTGCTTCCCCTCCCTGCATCTCTGAAATCCTCTGGGGAAGAGGAACCATCACCTCCTCACCTGGGGCCTCCGAAACGGCCACGGGTGTGGAGCAGGGGTCTGCAGTACTCTGTCCTGCTGCCAGTACTTCTGCTGGGGGTTCGCTAGGTGGTTCCTCCTCTACATATAAGTTGATTAAACCACTAGTCTCTGTAATTGCTGAAAATCCAGGGCTTGGGCTGGTGACACTTGGGCCTAGTGCCAGCACTTGAGCAGGTGACGCATAATCTATAACATCCTCTATTGAACAGTCAATTAAGTCCATACATTCTGTAATCTGTGGCTGGAGAGATATGCCGACTACTCCATTTCCTGTATCCCCATTCAGCTGCTGAACAGACGCATTCCTCCATCCAAGATCGTCTCGTGCAGAAACAGGATCGTCAAGGCCAGTCAGCATTTGCTGCATTTGCCATAAGACCTCTGAGTCCATAGCTGCGGGTGCAGGTGGGTAAAGCACACTGTTACTCTGCCACATTGCCGACTCTTCAGCCAGGATTTCAGAGCTGTCTGCTGGTACTTCTGGATAGTCCTAGGCAAAGCGAGCCCAGCCCTGATTCTGAGCAGAGTCTAGCAGCCGTCTGTAGGCGATCTCCAGCTCCCATTCCTGCTTGGCCAGAAACTCTATATCTTCCAGTGCCCAGTGCACTTCCGAGACGTTCAGTATCTCTTCTCTGAAATCCATGATTTCGTCCAACTGCCACTCCAAATCACTCCCAAAGTTATGGTCCCATGTCAGCTTCACGTACAACAGTCCCAGGCCACCATAGCCAAAGCCTTTCATTGGGCTGTCATACACTATCCAGGGACATGCTTGGGGCACATACCACCGGAGGGCTCTGTAGCTGTCATCCAGCCGAATTTCTGCCCAGACCAGCCTGATTGACTCAGTTGTCTGCTCCTTGTGCGTTTTTTGAAACAGCACCCTCAATCCCTACTGGGACCAGTATCTTTCCTGGATGGACGGGAGAATTTTTCCCTGGTGTCGCTGCTCAGGGGCTAGTGCTTCCTTACAGAGGTCACAGTGGATAGAATCATACTATCCCAGCAGGGCCTGCTCTGACACTGGTCCTCTGTGCTGTATCTGCATCTCTCGCAACCTCCTTCCGAATTCCTCTTCCATTCTGTTCCTATCCTGCTATCCGCACCTTGGATCCAGGTGGGGGTTTGGATGTCCCAGACTGCATGAAGCACCCACTGCTTGCCACCAATGTAACGAAACATCCCACACTCCGCTTGAGTGCTTTCGTCATATACCGCTTCCTTCCAGTCTGAATATAGATATCAGATATTCCAACCACTGAGTACCATAAACAAGACAACACTTGTTTGGTTGCTCATCATAAACTGTTTATTAGAACAAGAATACAGTATATTATACAGTTGAAGAGGTGGTTCCCCCCTCCTGCTCATAATACTCTAGGTCAATAATCTAGGTCATTTGCATATTTATAATGGGAATGCCGAATGCGTCCAGCGTAACTATGCCCCCACGATACGCCGGCGCAGGCAAGTTACATCGGACGGCTGAAGCCATGTTTTTGGACATATCTCGCTTTGTGAATCGGCGCAAAGATGCGACGGCGCACATTTGAAATTACGGCGGCGTATCTGGAGATACGCCGACGTAAATGCTTTGTGAATCCGGGCCATAGCGTCTTCAAACTATGGGAAAGATCTATGGCATTTATATGGTGTATTTATTATTATTTTTTTTTTTACTAGTAATGGTAGTGATCTGCAACTTTTTGCGATATTGCAACGTTGCGGCGGACAGGTCGGACACTTTTGACACATTTTTGGGACAATTGACATTTAAAGAGCGATCAGTGCTATAACTATACACTGATTACAATGCAAATGTCACTGGCAGGGAAGGGGTTAACACTAGGGGGCGATCAAGGGGTAACTGTGCTCCCTATTGTGTGTTCTAACTGTGGGGGGATGGGACTAACTAGGAGAGAAGACAGATTGTGTGTTTTCTACTTTCTACACACAAACCCTGTGCTGCCGCTCGTGCACGAGAACGTTCCCCGCTGTGCAGTGGGCGCACATCCTCTGGTGGCTTTACTGGGCGAAGTTATATATGTATGGGATTTCGCCCAGGAGAGCCATTCTGTCGCAGTAAATCTGCGTGAGCCAGTCGGTAAATGGTTATAGAAGAGAACTGTAAGAGATTTGTTTTACCTTTTATATAGAAGAAGTGGTTCTGAGTTTTTGGTATATTTTTGATTTAGTTATATATAATCTGGGTGGCGCTGCACTATTTTGTTTATTGCCATTTGCTGGAGGGGAGATCAACAAATAGACATTCACTGATCTCCCTCTGTTCCATCTGCCAACACCCTCCATGCTGGTTCTGGGCCTGCATGTGAGACAGTGGATCTCTGGATCAATGGTGGGGGCATAGGTGTGCGCAGCAAATTGCATTAGGGTGTGCACCCCAAAGCACAAACACACATGCCTTTCTCTTCCGCCTCAGCTGCACAGGGCTGTGAATGAAGGGGAAGTGCTCTGTGCTGAGCGGCTTCCTGTTCATTCACAAACTGAAGCATAGTTTACTATGCTTCAGTTATGATTAAACACAGTGGGCCAGATTCAGATAGGTCAGCGGATCTTTAGATCCGCGTAACCTATCTGATTTACGTTACACCGTTTTTGAGGCTTTATTCAGAAAGCACTTGCCTGTAAAGTTGCGGCGGCGTATCGTAAATCCCCCGGCGGAATTCAAATTCCGCGGCTAGGGGGCGTGTAAAATTTAAATCAGGCGCGTCCCCGCGCCGACCGAACTGCGCATGCGCCGGCCGCGAATGAATCCCAGTGCGCATGCTCCAAATGACGTCGGCAAATCGTCATGCTTTCGACGTGAACGTAAATTACGTCCATCCGTATTCGCGAACGACTTACGCAAACGACGTAAAAAATTCAAAGCTCAGCGCGGGAACGACGGCCATACTTAACATTAGCTACGCCTCATATAGCAGGGGTAACTATACGCCGGAAAAAGTCGAACGCAAACGACGTAAAAAAAAAGCGCCAGGGGCGGTCGTTCGTTTCTGAATCGGCGTAACTCCTCATTTGCATATTCCTCGCGTATACAAACGGAAGCGCCACCTAGCGGCCAGCGTGAGATTGCAGCCTAAGATCCGACGGTGTAAGTCACTTACACCTGTCGGATCTTAGGGAGATCTATGCGGTACCTGATTCTATGAATCAGGCGCATAGATCCGACCGACGGAACTCGGTGCCAAGCACACCCCCTGCACACGCCTGTGGGTGGGGTCAGTAGTCTAAGGGGATTGGTACCTTCGGCGGGGTGTGGAAGTGATCAGGTGGCTTTACAGCAACCCGAACTACTCCCATCTGAAAGCCCACACTCAGATGCTATAGCAAACAAGATTATCTTCAGGCTGGTCCAGGGGCGGACTGACAACTCATGGGGCCCCCGGGCAAAAAACATAGATTTTTAAATACTGTCCCTGGTTTTACTGAGGCTGACAACCCTGATGGGGCCCCCTAGTGGCATATGGCCCGCGGGCAGTGCACGAGTGATTCAATGGTCAGTCCGCCCCTGGGCTGGTCCAATGACACCTGGTACGTGTGAACACTGTCAGTCCGAAAGTACTAGGAGCCTTGGCTAGTATGATGATACCACCCTCATAACAGCCTGGGAACATGTAAAGTAGGTTTAATGATACCGGCTGCCATTCAATTTAGAACAAGTTGAACAAGTAGCACAGAGGAAGTACTGCTCTGGATTCAAATAGAGTTTTGCAGCAAAATATTTTTTGTTCTTTTTTTAGGCAGCATAATAATAATCATAAAGAAAAAGTTCAGCTTGACGTTTGCAGGTTCAAAGCTGCCATCTCCATCCTAGTTTACTTGCTAGTGAGTCACTAGTCTTCAGTAAGTATACAGAATGGGAGTACATACGTTTGAGAAATATGCATGAAATGTTATTCAGAATTATTTGTGATCAATCAAAGGTACCATAGTAGTTTTTGACTACATAACGCCAATTAACTATCAATTCCCCAGAAACAGATTCTTTTCTTTTGCATACTTTGTGAACACCTACTTGACCCACACTATTCTGGTGCACTTAGGAATCATTCAGACGGGTGAATGAGGGTGGATAGACTGTTGCATCAGTGGTGGCTAAACACTGCCTCTGGACGCAGAAACAATCTGTTCTATGGCTGAATACAAATTGGATGAATAAATGAGATCAGATTGTATGTGGCCAGAAAGGCCATACATACAAGCTGTCTGCATCCAGGGCTGGTCAGAGTCCCTAAAAGCAACGGCTCAAAAGAGTGGTTACATGTGTACAGTGCTCTACACGGTACACATCTGGATGTGCCGTGGATGTTTGCAATCAACATAGTTGATTTATTAAATGTAAATAGGCTGTTCACTTTGAAAGAGAATTTTCACTTTGTATGGGAATTTTTCCTTAGATTAGTGAATGTGGTGGAATTTTACTTTGCAAGTGTAGCTCTACCCTCCAAGGAGCCGCTGATTTGTTGTTGGGATCGGCATATTAAGTTACCTTGGTGTGGTCTAGGGGTGTAGTTGGAGAACAAAGTAGCGAGCGAATGTCCAGACAGTGAATAGAGGTTTTCCAATGCTTTATTTCTAGGCCAACATGGCCAACATCAACTTCAATGAGAAGAGAAAGGTTGATGAAGAGAGGGAGAAAACTTTACAGTATCCGGCCTAGATATGAACCGAGCAATCCTGCTCTCAGTAGTATCAAATTATTGTTCGTCGCCACTCTAGCCAGAATGGGTAAAGTGCCCCCGGACAGACTCCTATCGTAAGCCTGGCAGCCGAGGTGTCACTTTAGATTACTGGGAGGAACAGATCTCTCTCACAGGCCTGGCTCTAGGGCCTCTGCCACAGGCCTATTATTTTAAGTGAACTGAATAGATGAATGGAGCGAATCCTCCCAGTAGATTTCAACAAAGGTCACCGGATGACAGCAAAACATACCGGTCAGCATTCCGGTCACCAGATCCCGAATTGGTTCGTTCAAGCCCTGTTGGACAACCTGCCTCCGGGTTCTCCTCAAGCCGACCCCCCAATCGAACGGCATCCAGCCTGGGATCCTCTCAATAGAACTGGGGATCCAGCAAGTCACTGGAGCCCCCCTTTTCCTCCAAATGAGGTTCTGTGTAGCTTGCAATTTTGGCCAGGTGGGCCGCGCTGGCGGGGTCCATGGATGCGCGCACCCTGAAGGTGAATGCCGCACCTGGAACCGGGACCCCGCGAAGACTGTTTAGCACATGACATCTGTCACAGATATACTCTCCCCCCAGCATGCCCCGCGAGGGAGAACTCCTCTGATTGGCTGCTGGGGAAAACCTGCTCTGCCAGAACCACTCTGGCGCCAACTGCTGGCCAGAGATGTCACCGCATCCCTGGAGTACAGGCTGACCCAGTGGACTTTTCTGGAATGACAGAAAGTCCCAATTTAGTAAATTGTGAATGGGAGCAAACTAAACTCTCCCACTCCCCACTAACTTTAGCGTAGTGCCCATACTAAAAGTAAGGGGGCGCTACATAAGGAATAACCAATCACTTGCAAGAAAATAAAACGGCTTGCACATAATTGGACGATGGAAGTCATAAAAGCTTAACTAGTTTTGCTAAACTAATAAAAAATTCCCTTGCACAGTAAACAGCCAATTTGCTGTTAATAAATCAACCTCACTGTGTGCCGTCAGCTACAGTAGTTTCTCCACCGGCAAGAATTGCTGATTCCCACTCGTGTAAATGAAGCCTTATGTGCTATCTTTGCAGTCAGAAGATCTTGTCAGTTTTATTTTGGAGTAAATATGTAGGGCTAACTATGTAAAAGAGGTGTTGGTAATACAGTTGTGCTCATAAGTTTACATACCCTGGCAGAATTTATGATTTCTTGGCCATTTTTCAGAGAATATGAATGATAACACAAAAACATTTCTTTGAGGCCTCGTACACACGACCGAGAATCTTGTCGTAAATGAAACATCGTTTTCCTCGACGAGTTTCTTGTCAGGCTTGTCGAGTATCTTGGCAAGCTTTCTTTGCATACACACTGTCAAGACCAAATATCATCGTTCTCAAACGCGGTGACGTACAACACGTACGACGGCACTATAAAGGGGAAGTTTGATTCCACTGGCGCCACCTTTGGGGCTGCTTTTGCTAATCTCATGTTACTGCGTGTTAAGTAAAAGTTTGGTGAGAGACGATTCGCGATTTTCAGTCTGTTACAGCATGACGAATGTGCTATCTCCATTACGAACGCTACTTTTACCGAAGGTGCGCTCCCGTCTCATACTTTATTCTGAGCATGCGCGGGTTTCTAAGCATACACACGAACGTGTTTCTCGTCGTAAACCAGCCCGACGAGAAACACGACGAGGAAATTGAGACTCCCGGCGGTTTTGTTCTCGTTGAGATCCACAACAGTTTTCTCGACGAAAAACATTCACACGACCGTTTTCCTCTGCAATAAAGCTCTGCCAGCATTTTTCTTGATGGATTTTGTCGAGGAAAACGGTTGTGTGTACGAGGCCTAACTCATGGTTAATAAATGGATTCAGCCAAACACTATCAATCAACTGTGTTTTGTCCTTTGGAGCCTGGGTTCACACTGATGCGATGCGGAAACCAGCGCAAATTACAGCGCCGGTTCCCGCATCGCTTCTCTCCCGCAGGCAGTTCACACTGCCTTTTGCGAACCGCGGCGGGTGTCATTAACAAAGTTAATGACACCCCCAGTTTAGTTCACAGATCGCAGTGCGAACTGTGAACTCGAACGGGAATCAGATTGCATATAGCGAGTTGCTCAGAGATCGCATGTGATCGGCACCTGCAGTGAGGGTGCAAATCACATGCGATCTCTGAGATCCCATTAGTGTGAACCCAGCTTAATCATAATGGCAACACAAACTACCCAAATTAAGTGATTTTGACCTGATAACATGCACACAAGTTGACACAAAAGGGTTGCTCTTAAAGTTAACAATCCTCATCTGTGATCTGTTTGCTTGTAATTAGTGTGTGTGTATAAAAGGTCAATGGGCCAAATCCTCAAAAGGGATACGCAGGCGGAACTGCTGTTCAGCCTGCGTATCCCTGTGCCTATCTTTGGAACTGATCCTCAGAAGCAGTTTTCCAAAGATAGGCAGAAGATCTGACATCTGTAAGACACTTACACTGTCTGATCTTAGGATGCAGTACCGCATCCGCCGCTGGGGGCATTTCGCATTGAAATGTCGCTTTGCGTATGCAAATGAGGACTTACGGAGATCCACAAAGCTTCTCAGCTTTGTGTTTTCTGCGTAAGTTTACGTTTGCATACGTAAAATTAGTTCTGCTTTTACAAAGTGTAAACTAGTAACACCTTGTAAAAACAGACCTTTTTTTCGATCGCCGCGATTTTTTTTAAATTTTGATTTTTTTTTCCCGGTGGGTAACTTTTTTTTTACCCGAAGCAACTTTATTGTCCCGTCGCAATCCACAAAGCCCGGCGTAACGTAATTTCGCGCACTGCCCATCGGGAAAATGACGTCACGAGCATGCGCAGTACGGCCGGCGCGGGAGCGCGCCTCATTTAAATTGTCATCGCCCCCTGCAGAAGAGGACCGCCTTGCGCCGGAGACATTTAAGTTGCACGGCCTGAAATTTCTAGGTAAGTGCTTTGTGGATCGGGCACTTAGGTAGAAATTTTAAGTCAGTGTAACTTAAATGGGAAAAGATAAGTTAGGCAGGATTTTTGAGGATTTGGCCCAATGAGTTTCTGGACTCCTGACAGACCCTTGCATCTTTCATCCAGTGCTGCACTGACATTTCTGGATTCTGAGTCATTGGGAAAGCAAAAGAATTGTCAAAAGATCTGCGGGAAAGGGTAGTTGAACTGTATAAAATAGGAAAGGGATGTAAAAAGATATCCAAGCAATTCAGAATGCCAACCAGCAGTGTTCAAGAAGTGGAAAATGAGGGGTTCTGTTGAAACCAAACCACGGTCAGGTAGACCAACTAAAATTTCAGCCACAACTGCCAGGAAAATTGTTCGGGATGCAAAGAAAAACCCACAAATAACTTCAGGTGAAATACAGAACTCTCTGAAAACTTGTGGTGTGGCTGTTTCAAGATGCACAATAAGGAGGCACATGAAGAAAGATGGGCTGCATGGTCGAGTCACCAGAAGAAAGCCATTGCTACACAAATGCCATAAAGTATCCCGCTTCCAATACGCCAAACAGCACAGACAAGCCTCAAACCTTCTGGCACAAAGTCATTTGGAGTGATGAGACCAAAATGTATCTTTTTGGCCACAACCATAAACGCTACATTTGGAGAGGAGTCAACAAGGCCTATGATGAAAGGTACACCATTCCTACTGTGAAACACGGAGATGGATCGCTGATGTTTTGGGGATGTGTGAGCTACAAAGGCACATGAAATTTGGTCAAAATTGTTGGCAAGATGAATGCAGTATGCTATCAAAAAATACCGGAGGAACATTTGCATTCATCAGCCAGGAAGCTGCACATGGGACGTACTTGGACATTGACATCAACATGACAAGGATCCAAAACACAAGGCCAAGTCAACCTGTCATTGGCTACGGCAGAAAAAAGTGAAGGTTCTGGAGTGGCCATCTCAGTATCCTGACCTCAATATCATTGAGCCACTCTGGGGAGATCTGAAACCTGCAGTTCATGCAAGACAGCCCAAGAACTTACAGGAACTGGAGGCTTTTTGCTAAGAGAAATGGGCAGCTTTACCATCTGAGAAGATAAAGAGGCTCATCCACAAATACCACAATTTTTTTTTGACAATCTACTGTTATTTCTATGGAAATTCATACATTCCTGTGGATAGTTGCCACCACGAGTCCTGGCTGAAATCTGTCCCTAAGAGCCAGTATTTGCGCATAAAGCGTAACTGCTCGAATGAGGCCGATTTTCTAAATCAAGCTGCCATCTTGACTGATAGATTCTTGGAAAAAGGGTATAACTTAAACTCTCTTATGCTTACATTGGAGGAAGTTAAAACAAGCAACAGAGCTGAACTTTTAAAAAGTAAGCCTATGCAAAATGATAGGCTATCGGTTGTTCCCTTTAATACCACCTACTCCACTCAGCACTATAGTATAAAAAATCTGATTAGAAAACATTGGCACATTTAAAAAAATGATCCTATATTGGGCACAGTTCTACCCGATAAACCACAGGTTATTTTCAGGGGGGCGTCGGCTTTGAGACACAAACTAGCCCCCAACGTTCTAGGACCCCCTATTGTTAAAACCACATTTACAGGTTTTTATCAATGTAGGAAATGTCGTGTTTGTTCTTTTAGTGGATGTACTCACAGGAGAACACATAAATTTACTTCTACAACCACAATGCAAGAACACACAATTAAACCCTTCATTACCTGTGCGACTGAGGGGGTGGTCTACTTGCTTCAATGCCCTTGTGGGCTTCAGTATGTGGGCAGGACTAAAAGACCCCTCTCAGTAAGACTAAACGAGCATATTACAGATATCAAAGCTGGCTTTTTGAAGCATTCAGTCTCAAAGCACTACCTTTTGGCTCACAATAAAGACCCCTCAAAAACTATATTTCTAGGAATCGATAGGTTTAGCCCCCTTTGGCGTGGCAGTTCACTGGTGAGAAGCATTTCAAAATTAGAAATGGCATGGATCCATAAAATTAAATGTTATACCCCTTTTGGGCTCAACATTGAAGTTGACGTCAATGTATTTATTGATAACTCATAATTTTTGCCAAATAATTTTTTTTTGACAATCTACTGTTATTCTGATCTGTATATTATTCTGTGAACTTGATCTGGGTCGACTAGGTGGTCTCTATGTTGGCTTGCTGTTGATGACCAATGAAGTCACAAAATTATTTGTATTAGAAAACAAATTTTTAATTTATTTATAATAAGCATAATCTTTATTATAATTATTTAAACATTTTATTATACCATTTTTGGTTATGGCTGGTCAGCCTTACCCTTTTATTTATTTAATGGGTTTTCCCTAAATGTTATTTACCACTAATCCAACTAATGCAATTAACCCCTTATTTATTATCATTTTATTACTCTAAAATTATTTTATACTAATTTTTCAAATTATTTTTACATATTTAAAAATTTTCTTGGAGCTTAATATTGATTTATATATGCCTTCCATATATATCTCATATACTTATTTGTGTTTTCCATAAATATTTACGGTCTGTGATGGCCACCTCTGGCCTCTTATTTTTGTCTAGATCTATTATATGATCGGCTAAAATACTGTTTGGTGCCGATCGATCAGACTTATAATGCTCATATATATAATAATAAAGACCTTCTTGTCCCTAATAAGATTTCATATATTAGACTGTTTTCTTGTATAACGATTTCCACCTGTGAATGGGTTAGATCATTCCAGGTATGGTTTATCCGTTTGTTTTTTTCTGGCATCCATGTTTGGCTTTGTTAGGCCACCATAGGTGGCCATCTTGCTTCCCGATTCAGATCGAGGCTTGGTTTGTCCAAATGGTATTTCACGCGATGCGTCAGTGCGTCGCCTGTGTCCCAGACTACGTCAATTTTATGACGAAACGTACGTCGGGAAGGTGACGTGCTGACGTATGATGTGACGATCCGAGCGGAACGGGCGTTCGAGTAAGCCGGCCGGCTTTACATTTTCTGTGCTTTTATTCATCCGAATTTTTGTAAGTGTAACTTTTATTAAACTTGGGAGGATTTTTTGAACGTACTTCACTATGTGGGCTCTTTTATTCCTTTCTGGGTTTATATCGCTGATGTGATATCTGGAGGATCTGTAGGACATCTGGTTCAGCAGCCGGTCCATACAAATGCCCTGGCTAGGGTTTTAGCCACAAGCTCATATTACTTGGCTTCTTGTAAGCCTTCAATTTACTAGGTGATCTGGTGGTGGTGGTACTCAATTCTGACACAGCCATATTATTTGCACGTTTTGTTTTGCCATACTTCACTATGCATAATTTATTTCCTTGATACACATAATCTGCTGACGATCCATCTGGAGGTTTCTTCAATCCATTTGTATCCGGTGCAGACTCCATAAAGGCCCAGGCTGGGGTTTACAGTCGCAGGCTTGTTATGCTTGCCTTCTGGTAAGCCTCCATCTTCTAAAGGTGTATCTTTGGTGGTGGTTATTTAGTTTGTACTGCATATTGAACCTCCAATCATCAGGATTGTTTTCAACGTTTAAGACGCAAGATTTGTTTTCACATTATTTTTCTAATGATGGGGCACTATTCCTCAAACTGACAGCAAGAATAGGGCACGATTATTTCCACTGACACCAACAATGGGGCACTATTAATCTTACTGACACCAACAATGGGGCACTATTAATCCCACTGACACCAACGATGGGGCACTATTAATCCCACAGACACCAACGATGGGGCACTAATTCTCCCACTGACACCAACAATGAGGCACTATTCTTCCCGCTGACACCAACAATGAGGCACTATTCTTCCCACTGACACCAATGATGGGGCACTATCCCTCCCACTGACACCAATGATGGGGCACTATTCCTCCCACTAACACCAATGATAAAACACTATTCCTCATGCTGATAGCAATGACAGGGCACTATTCTTCCCACTGATACCAATGATGGGGCACTATTTTTCCCAATGATGCATCTCTGGTGACAAGAAAGCTGCATCTCTGGCGACAAGTGAGCGCTGCATCTCTGGTGACAAGTGAGCGCTGCATCTTGGTGACAAGTAAGCTGCATCTCTGGTGACTAAAAAGAACTGCATCTCTGGTGACAAGTGAGCACTGCATCTCTGGTGACAAGTGAGCGCTGCATCTCTGGTGAAAAGTGAGCACTGCATCTCTGGTGACAAGTGAGCACTGCATCTCTGGTGACAAGTGAGCACTGCATCTCTGGTGACAAGTGAGTGCTGCATCTCTGGTGACAAGTGAGCGCTGCATCATGGTGACAAGTAAGTTACATCTCTGGTGACAAGTGAGCACTGCATCTCTGGTGACAAGTGAGCGCTGCATCTCTGGTGACAAGTGAGCGCTGCATCTCTGGTGACAAGTGAGTGCTGCATCTCTGGTGACAAGTGAGCGCTGCATCATGGTGACAAGTAAGTTACATCTCTGGTGACAAGTGAGCACTGCATCTCTGGTGACAAGTGAGCGCTGCATCTCTGGTGACAAGTGAGCGCTGCATCTCTGGTGACAAGTGAGCACTGCATCTCTGGTGACAAGTGAGCACTGCATCTCTGGTGACAAGTAAGCTGCATCTCTGGTGATAAGTAAGCTGCATGCCTGGTGAAAAATTACTGCTGCATCTCTGGTGACAAGTGAGTGCTGCATCTATGGTGACAAGTGAGTGCTGCATCTATGGTGACAAGTGAGTGCTGCATCTATGGTGACAAGTGAGCGCTGCATCTCTGGTGACAAGTGAGCACTGCATCTTCCTGACAAGTAAGCTGCATCTCTGGTGGCGAGTAACAAGCTGCATCTCCGGTGACAAGTGAGCGCTGCATCTCCGGTGACAAGTGAGCGCTGCATCTCTGGTGACAAGTGAGCGCAGCATCTCTGGTGACAAGTAACAAGCTGCATCTTTCTTTCTCTCGCCCTCTCTTTTTCCCTCCATCCCTCTCTTCCCTCTCCCTCAATCCTTCTTTCATCTCAGACTCTAGCCACACCCCCTTTAAGCCAAGCCAAATTTTTAGTTTAACAAATATTTTATAGCATGCTTTAAAACTGTCCGACAACAAATGTGTCTTGTCGCATTATCCGATCGTGTGTACACAAGTCCGTCGTAAAAAAATACAAAGTACAAACACGCATGCTCTGAACCAATACTAACCATAAGACAACATTAGCAGAAGTTGCCCAAAGGGTGGTGCTAAAGAGCTGAAAAACATGTGATTTCATGTATGTTGGCTGAAAAAGTTCACGCCCAATGCCCTTCCACGGATTGAAATCTGGATGAAAATCTGATCGTGTGTACAAGGCTTAAGATTGCAGAGTTCCAGGGGGGCGAGGGGTTCAGAGTTCAGGAGTGCACTACTTGCACTACTTGCAGAGTTTGGGAGGCTTTACATACATAGTGCGGGAGTTCAGTGGTGCGCTGCATATTGAGTGCAGAATTAAGGGGTGCGCTACACATAGAGTGCAGAGTTCAGGACTGCGCTACACATAGAGTGCAGAGTTCAGGGGTGCGCTACACATAGAGTGCAGAATTCAGGTTTGTGCTACACATAGAGTGCAGAGTTCAGGGGTGCGCTACACATAGAGTGCAGAGTTCAGTGGTGCGCTACACATAGAGTGCAGAGTTCAGGGCTGCGCTACACATAGAGTGCAGAGTTCAGGGGTGCACTACACATAAAGTGCAGAATCCAGGACTGCGCTACACATAGAGTGCAGAGTTCAGAACTGCGCTACACATAGAGTGCAGAGTTCAGGGGTGCACTACACATAGAGTGCAGAGTTCAGGGGTGCGCTACACATAGAGTGCAGAATCCAGGACTGCGCTACACATAGAGTGCAGAGTTCAGAACTGCGCTACACATAGAGTGCAGAGTTCAGGGGTGCACTACACATAGAGTGCAGAGTTCAGGGGTGCGCTACACATAGAGTGCAGAGTTCAGGGGTGCGCTACACATAGAGTGCAGAGTTCAGGGGTGTGCTACACATAGAGGGCCAGATTCACGTAGCTCAGCGGATCTATAGATCCGCTCGATCTACGTGAATTAAGATCCGCTCCCGCAAGTTTAGGAGGCAAGTGGCTAATTCACAAACCACTTACCTCCAAACTTGCGACGGCGGATCCTAAATCCCCCAGCGGAATTCAAATTCCGCGGCTAGGGGAGTGTCATATTTAAATCAGGCGCGTTCCCGCGCCAATTTAAATGCGCATGCGTCGTCCGGGGAATTTCCCGGCGTGCATTGCTCCCACTGACGTCACTAGGACGTCAGTGGTTGCGACGTGAGCGGGACTTGCGACGCGCGTGTTCGTGAATCGGCGTACGCAAACGACGTAGGAAAACTCAAATTCGACGCGGGAACGCCGGCTATACTTAACATTGGCTGCGCCTGATAAAAGAAGGGGTAAGTATACGACGGAAAACCGCTACGGAAACGACGTAAGAACACTGCGACGGGTCCGCGTACGTTCGTGAATTTGCGTATTTCGCTGATTTACATATTATTTATCGTAAATCAGCGGGAACACCCCCGGCGCCATTTTTAAATTGAAAAAAAGATCCGACAGTGTAACACAGTGTAACACTGTCAGATCTTAGCCCTATCTATGCGTAACTGATTCTATGAATCAGGCGCATAGATAGGACCAGTTTACGTCAGAGATACGATGGTGTATCTGTAGATACACCGTCGTATCTCTTTGTGAATCTGGCCCAGAGTGAATAGTTCAGGGGTGCGCTACACATAGGCCCAGATTCAAGTAGAATGGCGCAATATTTGCGTGGGCAAAGAGCAATTTTTTTTCTCTGCGCCCACGCAAATATTGCGCTTTGCCCGCGATTCACGGAGCAGTTGCTCCGTAAATTGCGCGGGCAATATGCTAAGCAGCCGGGCGCAAGGCTGCCTAATGTAAATGATCCCGGGGCGGGAATCATTTAAATTAGGCGCGCTCCCGCGCCGAGCGAACAACGCATGCTCCGTCGGGAAACTTTCCCGACGTGCATTGCGGCAAATGACGTCGCAAGGACGTCATTTGCTTGTAAGTGAACGTGAATGGCGTCCAGCGCCATTCACGGTTCACTTACGTAAACGACGTGAAATTTAAACGTCGCGAGCGGGAGGCGCAGCTATACTTTAGCATTGGCTGCGCCTGCTATTAGCAGGAGCAACCTTATGCTAAAGGCGCCGTACGGAAACTCTGTACCTTGCGTACGCAGGGCCCGCGCAACTTTTGTGAATCGGTGGTAGTATGCAATTTGCATACTACACGCCGATCACAAAGGCCGCGCCCCCTAGCGGCCAACGCAAGAATGCAGCCTGGGATGTGAAGGCATAAGGAGGCTTATGTTTGTCACATCCTAGGCTGCATTCGGTGTAACAAGGTTCCTGAATCAGGAGCACTCGTTACACCGGAGCAAGTAAGCACTTGCGCCGCGCAACTATGGTTGCGCGGGCGCAAGTGCTTCTTGAATCTGGGCCATAGAGTGCAGAGTTCAGGCTTTTTCCACAACTGCTCACCTCTGCATCTCCCATCCACATCTCACTTTCTCCCCTCTTCAGCTCTGGCCTCTGCATGCAACCTTGCCTCCTTCTTAAAAGCTCCATCTTCCACATCTTATTTTTGTTGTATTAAACTGAAGCACCCAGCGGGCTCTAGTATCTCCCTGCATGCTGTAGGTGACACCTTCTCCCTCGCTTGGGGGTGTCAGCATCCACAATGAACCCTGGGCACTTGCATCTCCCTTGATCCCATCATGCACTCTGCTCATCTGTTGGAGACAAGCTATCACTGGTAAACACAGAAGCTGGACTTGTCCGTATTATAACAGAAAGTAAAAAAAAATGTTTTTTTCACAATTGTCACTATATTTTTGTTTATAGCGCAAAAAATAAAAACCGCAGAGGTGATCAAATACCATCAAAAGAAAGCTCTATTTGTAGGGAAAAAAAAGGACGTCAATTTTGTTTGGGTACATCGTCGCATGACCGTGCAATTGTAAGTTAAAGCGACACAGCGCCGTATCAGAAAAAATGGCCTGGTCAGGAAGTAGTTAACTTCCTGAAGTCTTTCTTTCGGTTGTATGCTGCTGTTATGCAGAGAGACAGGGCTGGGGAACAAAGGGCGTGTATTCTAGACAGCACGGTAGCTGAGCTGTGTGAGTGCCGCAGTAAGCGGTAGAATACGGTAATGTGCAGTGGAGGATTCTGGGAAGGGTAGGGGTGCAGCATGGGCTGCAGGCGGACAGATTAGAGCAGGAAGACATGTGAGTTGTACATGTTTATGTTTCCAGATGAGAGGTGCTAGATGGCACTCCATAAAAACCTGCCTTTTATTTCATTGCTATCATAGGATGATACACAGAGGGTGACAACCAATGTGGCCTGCAAGGGGGACATCAGACGGGGGATTATAAATGCCAGAGCTGTATACATGACCTAATAACAGTTGTGAGAGGGACCCTGATAGAAGAATAAGCTGAGCCCCAATTTGTAGTGTGAGTCCGCCAGGCTCTAAAGAGGACCTGTAGTGTGCAGCCATGGTTACGGATTGCTCGTCCCTTAACCCCTTCCATACACGGCACTTATACACCTTCCCGCCCAGACCAATTTTTAGCTTTCAGCACTGTTGCATTTTGAATGACAATTGCGCGGTCATGCTACACTGTACCCAAACTAATTTTTTATCATTTTGTACCCACAAATAGAGCTTTCTTTTGGTGGTATTTGATCACCTCTGGGATATTTATTTTCTGCAAAAAAAAAAATGACCGAAAATTTAGAAAAAAGCTGTTTTTTTTGTTTCTGTTATAAAACATTGTAAATAAGTACGTTTTCTCCTTCACTGATGGGCACTGATGGTACTGCACTGACGGGCACTGATAAGGCGGGACTGATGGGCACCGATGAGGTGGCACTGATGTGGTGGCATTGATAGGCACTAATATGTGGCACTGATGGACGGCACGGATGGGCTTGGATAGGCGGCACAGATAGGCGGCACGGCTGGGCACAGATAGGCGGCACAGCTGGGCACGGATAGGCGGCATGGATGGGCACGGATAGGCGGCACGGATGGGCACTGATAGGCGGCACGGATGGGCACTGATAGGTGACACGGATGGGCACTGATAGGTGGCACGGATGGGCATAGATGGGCACTATTTTATGTATAGTGGATGCCAATCAGTGCCAAACAATGCCTGCCAATCAGTGATGAGGTGGGCACTGATTGGCATCCATTGCGGCACTGATTGGCATCCATTTTTTGTGTCCTCATCCCTGGTGGTCTAGGGTGTCATACCTTTATTTTTATTTTTTTAATCCCTGGTCGTCTAGTGGGCATTCCTGGTGGTCCAGTGGGCATCCTCGGGGGGGCTGTGCTGATAATCGATCAGCACAAACCCCCCCCCTCCTGTCACAGGAGCAGCCGATCGGCTCTCCTCTACTCGCGTCTGACAGACGCGAGTGAGGAAAAGCCGATTACCGGTTTTTCCTGTTTACATCGTGGTTGGACACGGCTGATCACATTGTAAAGAGTCTCCGTGAGAGACTCTTTAACTTGATCAGTGTTGCGGGATGTCAGACTGACACCCTGCAACAACGATCACCGCGATGCGCGCCCCCGGGGGCGCACAGCGGCTCAGAATCCTGAGGACGTCATATGACGTCCACTCAGGATTCTACAACCACTTTGCCGACTTCAATTTGTCATTGGCGGGCGGCAAGTGGTTAATCTAGAGTCATAAACTACCAGAACATGTTACATGTAATACAAATTCTGCATTGAAAATGACTTGTCTGATCTCCCCCTTTATTTGTATTATTGGTCCAGATTACGCAGAATGCGTAAGTAGAGTCTCCCTTTACTAAGGGTACATAGACTGCACACTCAGTGCACTTGTTTTCAAGTAATTGGATGTGGTGGCTGCATTCGTTTTCTTTTGTTTTAGGCTTTTCCCCTCTGTTTTCTGGCCAGTAAAACATCCCCACTAGGGTTGCCACCTGTCCAGGAATCACCCGGACAGTCCGGGTTTTGAATCCCGTGTCTGGGTTTCAGGCGGACTGAAACCCGGACACGTTATTCAGACTGGGCTGTGTGGCTCCCCAAGTAACCAAAATAGTCACATTCAAATCTAATACTTTGTAATTAGTTACAGCAAACAGTTGTGTTAATTTTGGGATAAAGATTTTACATAAACAAATAAAAGCTGATCATTGTAAGCACCTCTGTCGGTGGTAAATGGTTTGTCTCACCTCTGTAACTAATACATTCTGCTGGAGAGCCTTTTTCTTTTGAATAACAACCAACTTATTGGCTGAATCGCCAGGTGAAACAGAAGAAAGAAAACGAATGCAGGCATCACATCTAAGAATTGGTAAGCTGCAATATAATAAATGTTTGCTTTTGGGTTAAATACCGCTTGAAGCTTCACCACATTCACTGACTGCAACTACACTTGCAGAGTGCACAGTCTATTTACCTTACATCCACCCCACAGTATTCTGACAAATGCATTATACATACAATAACACATCAGATTAGAATCTTAATTTGGCCATTTTAAGGTATTAACCTGTTTTCTACATACAACAGCACACCAAACCCCAAGTCCAGCCAACATTGCTTGTTTTATTTGGATAGAATAGAGAAGAGTATCTATTGTTCTTCATGACCCCATTGGGGATACCTGGCTTCATTCCCTGTGATATCAGGACTAGCGGTAAGGGACCGGTTGTCGCTGGGTTTGAGAGTCCTATTAACATATCAAATATGTGTAGCACTGCCCCCTAGAGGGTTGCTTGAAAATTTTCCTATGTGCAGCCGTTACCCTGTGAACTTTCCAGCCCTCCTAACACTCTAGGTTCAGACATATTGTTTATACCTTTAAATAATACACAGACACAATGCAAACAGTTTTAGCTCTCTTAGATTTACTTAAGCAATGAGGAGAGACTTAAAGGGGTTGTGAAGGTACAATTTTTCTTCCCTAAATAACTTCCTTTACCTTAGTGCAGTCCTCCTTCACTTACCTCATCCTTCCATTTTGCTTTTAAATGTCCTTATTTCTCCTGAGAAATCCTCACTTCCTGTTCTTCTGTCTGTAACTCCACACAGTAATGTGAGGCTTTCTCCCTGGTGTGGAGTGTCGTGCTCGCCCCCTCCCTTGAGGAGGGAGGGGGCGAGTAGGAATGTCAGGACGCTTTCTACATTGCAGATAGAGAAACGAGCTGTGTGTTAGTGGGCGTCCTGACGCTCCTGCTCGACCCCTCAAGGGAGGGGGTGAGCACGACACTCCACACCAGGGAGAAAGCCTTGCATTAATGTGTGTAGTTACAGACAGAAGAACAGGAAGTGCGTATTTCTCAGAAGAAATAAGGACATTTAAAAGCAAAAACGAAGGGTGAGGTAAGTGAAGGAGGACTGCACTAAGGTAAAAGAAGCTATTTAGGGAAAAATTTTTTACCTTTACAACCCCTTTAACCACTTAACCCCCGGACCATATTGAAAGTAGTTGGATGAATCCGCGCAACAGATTATAAAAATATGTACAGTTAGAAAATAGAGTCAGATAGACCTATATATATGGTGTAGGTGAAAAGGACATTTTTTAGGTGGCTGCCTCTACGTGTTTATCCCACATAGGAGGGATAATATAGATGTATTAAAAAGATAGTAGAATTGGCGCCAACCTAACAAATTCTTAAGTGTTTTAAAAAATATAAAAAATGGTGAATGTAAATGTAAAAAACTTATCAAATGCCTGTTCTAAAATGATCATATGAAAATAAATAATAGCAAATAGATAGTAAAGATTAAATACAATTCCAATGTGAAAGGTGCTATATATAAAAATCCATGTGTGACTGTGATCTCTTGTGAAAGTGCCAAGAGGCTGAATATTAAAATGCTGAATGATGAATATCTAGAAAGTGCAGCTCTGTTAGCGTATTCCACACAGTGATCCCTTCATCTGTGCTCTTATGTGGCCCGCACTCACCAGATCCTTCACCCCCTCTTGGGGTGTAAAACATTCACAGTGTCTGCCCCTGTGCGGCACTCTGGCAGTTTCTCGTCCCCCTGTGTTGCTGCTGATGTTTCCAATGTTAGCTCATATGTAAGAGAGAGGGAATCCCAATAGTGTGATACCGTCTTAAAAACTTTTGTTTTTATTAATAAAAGTAGGTACTCACATTTAGGCAGAATCAAACAAGCGATATAAAAAGACAATTTTTGTTTGCTCGACCGGTTTCGTCATCCGACGTCATCTGGAGCGCCCAGATCGTCACTCTCACTTCCTATTTATCATAACATTGCGTCCTGCATTACGGCCGCCATTTTACGTGTGTTTTTGGGGACCATTTACATAGATGTCTATGGTTGAAGGCCATCATGCAATTGACAAGATTGGAGAGGAGGCCATTGGAGAGGAGAAAATAAGAAAATTGAAATATCACAAAATGAAACCCAATGGATCTTTGAGCTCGATACCCTCCAGCCCTCGGGTATGAACATAGATTTGGACTTAAACTGCTTCCTGACCAATTTTTAATAGGGCCCCAATATTCCCCATGACATACATATAGGGCCAGATCCACAGACGAAGTACGCCGGCGTATCTACTGATACGCCGGCGTACTTTCAAATTTCCTTTAGTTTTCCTTAGAATCCTCAAACCAAGATACGACGGAATCTGGGTAAGATCCGACAGGCGTACGGCGTCGTACGCCTTCGGATCTTAGATGCAATACTTCGGCGCCCACTGGGTGGAGTTCGCGTCGTTTTCCGCGTCGGTAATGCAAATTAGCGATTTACAACGATCCCCGAACGTACGCGCGGCCGTTGCATTTGCTAACGTCGTCTGTAGTCGTTTTTTTTCCGGCGTATAGTTAAAGCTGGTATTTTGCGGCGTATAGATAGACTTGCCATGTTAAGTATGGCCGTCGTTCCCGCGTCGAAATTAGAAATTTCTTTATTTTTTGCGTAAGTCGTCCGTGAATAGGGATGGACGTAACTCACGTCTAAGTTAAAAAAATGACATCCTAGCAGCGTCATTTAGCGCAATGCACGGCGGGAAATTTCGGGACGACGAATGCGCAGTTCATTCGGCGCGGGGACGCGCTTCATTTAAATGAAACCCGCCCCCAACCCGCCCAATTTGAAATCCGCCGCCAGAAATACACTACGCCGCCGTAACTTACGGCGCAAACTCACTGAGGATTTGATTATACGCCAGGTAAGGTACGGCGGCGTAGTGTATCTCTGATACGCTGCACCGATCGAAATGTATGTGGATCTGACCCATAGAGTCTACTTTTCCACCTCCTAGGGATTTACCAACAGGGCCTAACATAACTATGTAATCCTCACTGCAAAATATATATATATGTATAATTTTCATATTTTCCGAAAATTCTCTTTTTATATCGCTTGTTTGATTCTGCCTAAATGTGAGTACCTACTTTTATTAATAAAAACGAAAGTTTTTAAGACGGTATCACACTATTGGGATTCCCTCTCTCTTACATATGAGCTAACATTGGAAACATCAGCAGCAACACAGGGGGACGAGAAACTGCCAGAGTGCCGCACAGGGGCAGACACTGTGAATGTTTTACACCCCAAGAGGGGGTGAAGGATCTGGTGAGTGCGGGCCACATAAGAGCACAGCTGGAGTGATCACTGTGTGGAATACGCTAACAGAGCTGCACTTTCTAAATATTCAACATTCAGCATTTTAATATTCAGTCTCTTGGTACTTTCACAAGAGATCACAGTCACACATGGATTTTTATATATAGCGCCTTTCACGTGCACATTGGAATTGTATTTAATCTTTACTATCTATTTGCTATTATTTATTTTCATATGATCATTTTAGAACACGCATTTGATAAGTTATTTACATTTACATTCACCATTTTTTATATTTTTTAAAACACTTAAGAATTTGTTAGGTTGGCGCCACTTCTACTATCTTTTTAATACACCCCAGACCATATTGCTGGTCAATGACCGGGCCACTTTTTGCGATTCGACACTGAGTCGCTTTAACTGACAATTGCGCGGTCGTGCGACGTGGCTCCCAAACAAAATTGGCGTCCTTTTTCCCCCACAAATAGAGCTTCTTTTGGTGGTATTTGATCACCTCTGCGGTTTTTCGTTTTTGCGCTATAAACAAAAATAGAGCGGCAATTTTGAAAAAAAATTATATTTTTTGCTATAATAAATATCCCCCAAAAACATATATAAAAAATGTTTTTTTCCTTCGTTTAGGCCGATACGTATTCGTCTACATATTTTTTTTTTAAAACCGCAATAAGCGTTTATTGATTGGTTTGCGCAAAAGTTATAGCGTTTACAAAATAGGGGATCGTTTTATGGCATTTTTATTAATATTTTTATTTTTTACTAGTAATGGCAGCGATCAGCGATTTTTTTCGGTACTGCGACATTATGGCGGACACTTTTGACACATTTTTGGGACCATTGGCATCTTTATAGCGATCAGTGCTATAAAAATGCATTGATTACTATAAAAATGCCACTGGCAGGGAAGGGGTTAACACTAAGGGGCGAGGAAGGGGTTAAGTATGTTCCCTGGGTGTGTTCTAACTGAAGGGGGGGGGGTGGACTGACTGGGGGAAATGACTGATCGCTGTTCATACATTGTATGAACAGACGGTCAGGCATTTCTCCCCTGACAGGACTGGGAGCTGTGTGTTTACACACACAGCTCCCGATCCTCGCTTTGTAACGAGTGATCGTGGGTGCCCGGCGGCGATCGCGCCAGGATCAGGGACGAGCCCTGTGCGCGCCCCTATTGGCTGCTGGGAGAGATGACGTATAGCTATGTGATCTTGCCCAGCAGAGCCGACCTGCCGTATAACTGCGGCGGCTGGTCGGCAAGCAGTTATAAGGAGGGTTAGTCAGCCAAATCCTGGTTAACACCTAAGATTAGGTTGAAATAGTTCTAAAGACAGTCAAATAACAGTTAGCAGTGACAAGTAAATGATGTACACAGTAAGAAATAGTGGAAAATTCATTCCTTAAGAAAGCTATTCGTTGCTATAGAGAGTACCTCTACTTAAAGAGAAGTCTGGACTGGCCAATGATACCTTTAATCCTAATGAGAGATAAAGTACTATAAATACCAGTAATGTGTCCCCTTTGAAAAGTAATAAATAGCAATGTTCAACATGCAAGGCCTTGCAATTAAATTCACCGGCAGGTTGGAGCTCAAAGAAACTAGAATTTCTTTTTGTGACACAGTGACGGCAATCAAGACAAAGCAGCTGATTCTTATGCCGCGTACACACCATCACTTTATGTGATGAAAAAAAACGACATTTTCTGTGAAGTAAAAAACAACGTTTTTGAAACTTCAATTTTCAAAGACGAAGTTGCCTACACACCATCGTTTTTTCACAGTGCTCTAGCAAAGCGAGGTTACATTCACCACTTTTTTCCATTGAAGCTTGCTTCATAACTAGCTTCTGGGCATGTGCGGGTTTAAAAACGTTGTTTTAAACGTCGTTTTATGCTACACACGGTCAATTTTTGTGAAACAAAAAAAGACGTTTTGAAAAACGACACATAAAATTGAAGCATGCTTCAATTTTTTTTTGTCGTCTTTCACAAGACATAAAACAACGTTTTCCCCCACACACGGTCATTTAAATTGACGTTTTTAAAAATTTCGTTTTTTTTCATCACATAAAGTGATGGTGTGTACGCTGCATAACTCATAGCAATCCATGTCCTGGCAAATGACGGCTGAGTCCAGGAATGTCTGCAGCGTGTGTGGGGTGTCTTGGTTCCTGCATGCCATGAGCTACACTGTCTCTGCATGGCAGCCGGCATCTCTCCCCGGCTGCCTCTGACACAAAGTGCACAGCGGAGTGCACTGAACCTGCTCCTCCTCCTGTGTTTTCCTGTACACAGAGGAGGAGGCAGGGAGCAGCACACCACTCTGAATAAATAGAGCTGGGATGGGTTCAGGGGGAAGGATGGAGCTGGGATGGGATTGGGGATGGATGGAGCCGGGATGGGATTGGGGAATGGATGTAGTATAAATTGGAGAAGGGATGGAATCAGGGGAATGGAATGAGGGTTGGTGGATGGAGATGGGATGGGATTGGGGAATGGATGGAGCTGGGATTGGACCAGGGTTGGTGGATAGAGCTGGGATAGGATTGGGGGAATGGATAGAGTCGGTATGGGATCAGGGGAATGGATGAAGCCAGAATGGGATCTTGGGAATGAATAGAGCCAGGATGCGATTGGGGGAATGGATGGGCCTGGGATGGGTTCGGGAGAATGGATGGAGCCAGAATGAGATTGGGGAATGGATGGACCTGGAATGGGATCGGGGGAATGGATGGAGCCAGAATGAGATTGGGGGAATGGATGGAGTCAGGATGGGATTGTAGCAATGAATGGAGCCGGGATGGGATCAGGGGAATGAATGGAGCCAGAATGGGATTGGGGGAATGGATGGAGCCGGGATGGAATCGGGGGAATGGATGGAGCTAGGATGGGATTGTGGCAATGGATGGAGCCGGGATGGGATCAGGGGAATGAATGGAGCCAGAATGGGATTGGGGGAATGGATGGAGCCGGGATGGGATCGGGGGAATAAATAGAGCTGGGATGGGATCAGGGAATGAGTTTTGTTTAACCACATCCCTTAAGCCCCTCTCACTGCTAAGCACTTGGCCACACCCACATTTTACCATGGCAAGCATAGCTTGCCGCAGGTCTTATTCACTTTCAATAAGTTTTTATTAATATTTCAGTTAGGATTACAGTCATCATATATACTTTACAAAAATAGATATGGCCCCTAGGAGCAATACTTAGCAGACTGCTAAGAAATCTTGAAACAGTAAATACAACAAAATAAAATAATTCCTGGGGGAAAGAACAGAGGAAATATTGATTGCCCGGTAGGCTAAATAAAGTTGAAATAGTTGCTACCCTCAGGACCTAAGAAGGTCAATCCAAGTAAACTTTGTCCAGACCCTCAGCACCCCACTTGGGAACCTGCTGTGCTAAGGGAAGGGTCCCCGGGCCCCCGTTCCTCGCCATCCCCCCCCCACCACTCTCACTAATGTGGGCGGGGGGAGTGCAGTGGGATAGGAAGGGTCTACCATGCACTTCCCCCCACAAAACATGCCACAAATAAATGAGTCTAACAAGATATTAAAGTGTCAATACCATCGACCGTAACCCTGTAAAGATCGCTTGGGTAATAAATCAAGAGGATCCTGTACCAAAGGGATAGGAACATAAAGGAAAGAGGTTAGGAAATAGAGAGAAGAAGAGGGATAGAGGGCAGGGAAGGGTGGGGAGCTAAGATGTCTAACCTATATCTATACGGCAGTCAAGCTTTGACATAAGCGGGTGCCAGAGGAACACCAGTATAGTCAGCCCAAGGGCCCCAAGTTTCATGAAACCTCTCAGAAGAGTCATCCAGTATGCTGGATAACTTTTCTTGGGTCATGACCCATGAAATTTTTTGCTTGGCTACCGAAACCAACGGCTTGGGTTGTTTCCAGGATTTTGCAATGGCAATTTTGGCCCCAAGCAGAATAAAGTGCAGTAATTTTTGAGTAGGTTTGGCCAGGAGAGGGATATGGGCATTCAGGAGAGCCACTTCTGGCGTCCTAGGAATCCGGCTCCCTGTCACTTTGAAAATCATGTTGAAGATGATTCGCCAGAAGGAGCGGATCCTAGGACACTCCCACCATATATGAGCCATAGTGCCTCTCAGCTGACAACCCCTGAAACAATTTGGGTCTCCACCTGGATACATGGCCGCTAATCTGGAGGGTGTGAGATACCATCTAGTAATGACTTTAACACTTGCCTCAATCAAGGACGTTCCCTGGATACCTCAAAATGATCTAAAGAATGCTTTATGCCAAGATTCTTGGCTAATGTTCAATTGAAAGTCAGCCTCCCAAGCCTCCATATAGGATGTTTTGGTTGATGGGTGAGTGAGGGTCGCATAGATTGCCGAAATACCACCTCTCCGCTCCATGGCCTGACCGCACCAGATCTCATATGAGGTAAAGTTAGGGGGTAAAGGCTTAGATTTCCAGATGGCATGCAGGAATTGTGAAATCTGCTGAAAGCGGGCTTTCTCCGATTCAGGAAGTTTCAGGGTGTGAATACAGAAAGATAGGGAAATAGGACCACTAGAGGTAAAATACTGTCCTATCCGATACAGCCCCTTATCCATCCACCACCTAAATTCCTCAGGTCGTAATCCGGGCGGGAAATCAGGGTTATTAAAAATATGGGCTAAAGGACGGATAGGGGAGGTAAGGCTGGTGTTTTGTCTAAGGCGATCCCATAGGGCAAAGGATTGGGACAACACTGGGGATAAGATAGCTGGGCGAGATTTGCTAGGGATCCAAAGAAGGCAGTCCAGAGGTGTAGTGGGAATCGCCTGTTCCTCTATGCTGACCCAATCTGGTATATTGTGTTTGTCATATATAGATGAGAGCTGTGCTAATCTAGCTGAGAGGTAGTAACTGTGAAGATCGGGAAGTCCAAGCCCTCCTTTGCGTTTGTGTCGAAAGAGTGTGTCCTGAGGTATACGATACCCCGATGAGCCCCATACGAACTTAAGCAGTTTACTTTGAAAGGACTTTAAGTGATTCCTTCTGATTGGGATAGGGAGGGAGCGAAAGAAATATAGGAGTTTAGGGAACAGGGTCATTTTGATCGAGTTGATCCTACCTATCCAGGATAGGTTAAATTTAGACCAGGTAAGCAGGTCAGTTTCTAATTTTTTGTATATGGGGGGATAATTAAGGTTATAGAGAGCCTCGGTCTTGGCTGCTAAGGTGACGCCAAGGTATTTGATATTTGACTCACTCCAGGTGAATTTGAAGGACTGTTGGAGGCCCTGAACTTCTTGGGGACTTAGGGATATATTTAGTGCTTGCGATTTGGAGTAGTTGACCGAGAGACCCGAAATTTTAGAAAAGTCGTCCAGGGTACGACATAGGTTGGGGAGGGAGGAGATGGGAGAGGTCAAGAACAATAGTATGTCATCCGCAAAGAGGGCACATTTATGGGTCTGTTCCCCACATTTGACTCCTAATATATTGGGATTCTGTCGTATGGCAATAGCAAGAGATTCTATTGCAATAGCAAACAATAATGGCGACAGAGGGCAGCCCTGTCTAGTGCCTCTCTTAATTTCTATTGGTTTGGAGTAATGACCATTAATCCGAACCAGCGCCCTAGGGTGTGCATACAGGGCTCTGATAATACCCAGAAACCCGGTCCCAAATCCCCAGCGTTCAAGAACGCTGAAAATGTAGGGCCAGGAAACAGAATCAAAGGCCTTCTGGAGGTCCAATGACAATAAAAAGCCCTTCTGGGGGGTCCCTCCCGTCCAATTGGTTTGTAGGATCGATATTAAATCTATTGCACGTCTAATTTGGTCTGGGCCTTGTCTGCCCGGTATAAACCCCACTTGGTTCCTGTGTACATATTGTCCAATAAACCCCGCCAGTCTGTTGGCTAGTATTTTAGTTAGGACCTTAAGGTCGTTGTTGATAAGGGAAATTGGACGGTAATTTTGGACATCTTCTGGGTTTTTGTCAGGTTTGGGTATAACTGTGATGAAAGCCGTGTTAATCTGGGGATCAAAAGGGTTGCCCATGGTTTTGGAGTTAAAGAATTTGACCATATGCGGTGTGAGTATATCCACAAAGGATTTATAATAAGGAATGGAGAGACCGTCCGGTCCTGGAGCTGACCCCTTGCGGAGACCCTTGATCACCTCCCTTACCTCATCGTCTGTAATAGGGGAATCCATTATGTCCCTGTGAGCCCTCGAGAGAGAAGGGATGGGGAGACCATCAAAAAATTGTGAATGTAGGTCCGTCGAGGGCGGTGTATGAGAGTCATAGAGGCTTGAATAGAAGCTGTGAAAAGCCTCTAGAGTCTTGGAGGGATTGGTCAGGGGAGGATCCCCCCCTATTTTGATTTTAGGCATGGATATCAGTTTGGTTTTGGGGGAAAGTTTAGATGCTAGCATGGTGCCGATTCTATCGGCTTTGGTAAAGAATTTGTGTGCGCCCCATCTAAGTGCTTTTTGTGCACGGGTCGTCAGGGCTAGGTTCAGCGCCAGTCTGGCATTATCAAGCAGGGTAGTCGGGACCCCAGTCGGTTTCTTTTTATGCAGTTCCTTAAGAGAAGTATATTCCTTTTCTAATTTATCTATGTCTGCTAACCTTTCCTTTTTAACACGCGATGAGATCTGGATAAGCTTACCCCTGATAAAGGCTTTGTGGGCCGCCCAGAGTGTTTCTTCTGAGACTTCCCCAGTGTCGTTGAGCTTAAAGTAATCCAATAGGGCTGCACCTATCTCCTTGACTCTGGCCGGCTCAGAAAGTAGCGACTCATTCAATCTCCACAACGTACGCGGTCCTTCCCTGATGCCTAGCTTAAGTGAGATAAAAACTATGGAGTGGTCTGATAGAGCGGAGTCCCGTATGGATGCAGACAAGACTGCCGGCAAAATGGTGGAAGGTGTAAGAATGTGGTCAATGCGAGCATAGGTAAGTTGTGGGTGGGAGAAGTGGGTGTAGTCTCTCTTAGAGGGGTTGAGTTCTCTCCAGGCGTCCGCTAGGCCAAAGCCATGCAGAAGCCTGGCTATTTTAAGACTTTCTCTCGTTGGGCGTATCAGTCTGGACCCAGGAGGTTTAGTTTTGTCCAATCCTTGGTCCAAGGCCATGTTGGAATCCCCGCCAAATACAATAGTGCCTTCTAAATTAGGGGATAGGGCTTCTAACATTATTTAAAAAAATTTTGCTTGCCCCCTGTTAGGTGCGTAATAGGACACAAATGAAAATAATTGATCCCCTATTGTGCCTTTTATTAATAAAAACCTCCCATCCGGGTCAGAGATGTTGGAAATCTTAACGAATGCACATTTGGAGAATAGAATAGCAACCCCTTTTGTTTTCTGCACTGGCTAAATAAAATTGGGGAAAATGCTGATGAAGAAAAGTAGGGCTGTATCGGATAGGAAAGTGAGTCTCCTGTAACATAATGACATCAAAATGGAGAGCTTTATAGTGATCCAATACCTTCCTTCGTTTAATCGGGGAGTTTAAACCTTGGACATTGTGGGATGCGATGCGGAGCTTAGAATCCAAGGAGTTAGCCATGGAGTTCAGAGGTGGCCCCCCAGCACGAGCACCCCACACTCACCTGCTGCAGTGTCGGGTCCGGGAAGGAACTGGCCCCAATCGCAGGTACCGTCATGAGGTCTGAACCCCCTGAGTTTAGTCGGATAACTGAGGGACCAGAAAGCATGATACATGTTAGACAAGCAAAAAGATACATAGGGATCAAGGGAAGAGGATGGGGTAGACAGAAAAGAACAGAACCAGAAAGGTCTCCTGAAATAAGGAAAAGGAGCGCTAGGGAGGAGAAGCCCCAGTCACTCATGACAATGAATTCGTAAATAGCTCTCCCTAAACCAGGGAAAGCCGTCCATCCCTCGGAGACCATAAGGCGTCCGAAGGCTGGAAGGAGGCGCATAGGAGCCAGGCCCAGACTGGGCGCCCATGAGAAAAATATGATCACAGAAGATTAATTGAATCGGTGCACGACACACAATAAATCCTGCACAGGGGTGTAAGAGCGAAAAATCCCCGACCGCCGCCTCGGACCCCCCCCCCAAAAAGGGGAACGGGGGGAACCCGCCCCGGCCACCGGGGAAACCCAGCAACAAAACTTTGTTTCACCCCCATAACAATACGAAAGAGTCTTACCAACTGCGGGAGAAAAAAATAAGAAACCCCGTAATATTCCGGTAGTAAACTAAAAAAAAATAAATATGCAACCTCCCTAAAACCCAAAGGGTTTAGCTTTAGTTAAAAGGCCGGTACTTAGTAATCAGGGGGGATACATATGATATAGATAACAATTCTAGCATATCTGGGAGTATATATTTCACACTTAAATCCGGAATCTACATTACAGTAGAGACTAGGATAATAAAAAAAAAAAAAAAAATGGGAAGAGAAAAACACCACACAATGGAGGAAATAGAGTTAGATAAGTCAAGTCAGAATATTCAGCTCAGCCAAGGCTCAGCTTGACGTTGAACAAAGACCTGCTATTCAAGCAGGTGAGGCACTACTTCAGGTTGCTCCATCATCCTTAGCCTTCTTATTTTTGTTCTTCACCCATAATGGAGATGGAGGGCTAGTAGGAATGGCTCGTTTATTAGAACCCTGTCCAGTGTTGGAAGTGTCCATATCTGCTTCTTGTGCAATGATCTTCAGGCGTAGGAGTAAGGCCTCTCCTTCTGACAGATTGGAAAAAGCGTAGGGCTTGCCTTTAAATTCAAACTTGACTGCGAATGGGAAGGCCCATTTATATTTGATCACTTTCTGGGTTAGAGCTAGGAGTAGAGGTTTCAAGGATCGACGTCTCTGGATGGTGGATGGAGAAAGGTCGGTGAAAAGTTGTACCTGATGTCCCTGGCACATTATGTTTTGATTAGATCTTGCTTGCCTCATGACCTCCTCCTTTATGAAATAATGATGGGGTTTGGCAATGATATCCCTAGGGAAACCGTCTTTCCTGGGAGGTCCCAGGGCTCTATGAGCTCTATCCAGCTCCAAATGATGGGGAGCAACAGAAGGGATGAGATATTTAATAAGGTCCTGCACTGCCTCTGGCACATTTAGAATGGTCTCAGGGAGCCCGCGGATTCTTATATTCGATCTTCTCGATCTGTTCTCGAGGTCATCTATACGAGACATTGCAATGTCCAATTGGTCTTGTAGTGTTTGTATTTGGCTGAAGTTCTGTGAAGTTGCAGCCACTGTCTCCTCCATTTTGCTTTCAATAGCTTCAATTCTGGAGCCTAGGGAATGGAAGTCTGCCTTTAGATCCCCTGTTATTTTAGCAGCAGTTTGAGACAGTCCTCTCTCCAGAAGCATAGAGAATTTGAGGAATAGGTCATCCATTGATACTGCAGAGCCCTGTAGCTGCGTGTCATGGCTGAGGGAATTTTGTGTTAGTAGTATATTAGCCCCCATTAGTAAGGGAGGTGATTCAGCCCCCTCTGGCATTTTTAACAGGTTGAAGGCTTCCTGGGATAAAGAGCTCTTCTGAGGGGAACTTCCCACTGCCTCTGGGGAAAACTGCTGGGGGGAGAGGAAGGGCTGCACCAGCCTGTGTGTCCCTCTTTCAGTCAGGCTGTGTGTGAGGGCTTTAGACTGCTGCGTGGCGGCCACCTCTCATAACTGCCCAAATCCTCCTCCTTTTCGTCCGCCGATGGCACCAAAATGTGCCCGCTAGCCCGAGGAGTCCGCTCGTACCGTCCGTGACGAGCTACGACGGCTGTGGACCGAGCTAGGGGCGCCGCTGTCTGAGCCTGGAGCGGAGCGCACGGATCAGGCGTCCATCACCGCCGCTCGCGCATGCGCACTGCCGCAGGTCTTATTCTTCCTCCAGTGTCCCTCATTCTGAAGTTAAAATGTTGGGAGGTATGGCCTAAGCACCCTATGATACCAGGAAGCACTGGGTACTGCTAGGGTGTGTTTAACATTTCTAGCTTCACTGGGTTCAAGTCAACTTTAAAGTGTGTTTCAGGGATGTTTTCTACTAAATTAAAGCGGAGTTCCGGCCACAATTTCACTTTTTAAATATAAATACCCCTGTAATACACAAGCTTAATGTATTCTAGTAAAGTTAGTCTGCAAACTAAGGTCCGTTTTGTTAGGTTGTTACAGCATTTAGACACTTTATAAAATAGAAATTGACTGGGGCCATCTTAAGTGTGGGCATCATGAAGCCAGACTGTATGACTTCCTGGATTTCAGTCTTCCAGATCTCGCACATGCTCAGTGCTGCACAAGCAGTGTCAGATCAGGTTTCAGCACCTGTGCTGTCCAAGTCACATGATTCTTTGAGACTGGGGAGTGCACAGACTCCTGGAAAGTTACACCCACTACTTTCCCAGGAGTCTGTGTGGTGCATTAAGCACCTAGGTGCAGGAAGTGGGAAGATTAACTATTCTGCCTAGCAACAACACTTTGAAGGCATCTAAAAAAAAAAAAAAAAATCGTTAAAGGACTAATGACATTTTTTTAAAACTACTGATGTAATGTTATATTTATGGGTGGAACTCCACTTTAACAACGCCTGTTATGCACTACAGTGTGTTGATACATCACAGAATAATAGGTTGAATTTAATATTAAAGCATATCCATGGTTAAAATGTAAAATTGTATATTAATTTCCACATTGATCTTGAGGCTTGTAAACTTACTTTGTGAAGATCCCCTAATACTTACTTCCTTAAATTCTGTGGTACGTCTTTATTATGCCCTGTTATTAGGCACTGTCGTGTCACACATTTCACAGAGCCTGTTTTCTGGGCCAAAGAGGTGCTGAGAAGAGGAGTTTCAGGAATCAGTGCAGGAATCACTGCTTGCAGTCAGCAAGGTACCATGGGATATGTACAATGGCGTCTCCAGCTTTGATATTTAGGGGGGGCAGGGACAAAAGTAGGGGGGCCAACTATAAAATGCAATATTATATATATATATATATATATATATATATATCCTGGGGCCCTTTACTACAATCCCACAATGGGCCCTTTCACATGTTCTGCAGTGAGCTCCCTCCAGTGTGGCAGAAAACAAGAGATATATGTCACCAGCACACCAAGAAAATATAAGGCCCCATGCACACGAGACGCTGCTAAACTCGAGTTCAGAGGCATTTGGGCATTTTTTTCAACTGCCCCTGAACACATTTAATGTTATCCTATGTGTCCATGCACACAATCACGTTTTTTGGCGTTTCAAAGCAGTTGGGTTTAGGGCCGGTTTTCCAAACCCAAAATTTTGGGTTCAGAAGCTTTCAGCTTTTGCGTTTTAGACGCAAATTGCGGCAAAACGCCGCTAAACGCGGCACAAATAGTTTGATTCTGAGCTTGGGGAGGGTCTACAGTGTTTTGGGGATAAACGCTGACAGCCGCAAATCGCGGTAAAACGCCGCAAATCACGGCAAAACGCCACGCAATTCGCGGCAAAAACGGGCGTTTTAAATGCCGGTTTTTGCCTTTGAAAAGCTGAGATTAGAGGCGTTTGTAATAGCGTCTCGTGTGCATGGGGCCTTAGGGTCCAAACAAGGGTCTATTATTATAGATTTTGAAGTTGTATAAATCCCAAAACCAAAACATGTAATATATTGTAGATTACCAATCATTATAGGTGGTGGCTGCAGTTGTTTATTTTTTAGACTTTTCTCTTTTTGTTTTTCACCTGGTGTTCTGGCCAGTATCACTCCTTCTGTATTAGTGCCCCCACTCTGGATGAAGGGGCACAGGGGCCAGCTAACATTATATAAGCAGTTACAACAAACAGTTTTTTCTTTTGGGATAAAGGTTTTACATAAATAAAAACAGATCATTGTAAGCACCCCCATCAGTGTCTCATCCCTGTAATTGCTACATCTGCAGAACACATTGTTCTGTTGAAAATCAACAGACTTCTGGCTGGATCACCAGATAAAAATAAAGGAAAGAAAGCCTAAAAAAGAAATCGAATAACATCTAAGAATTGGTAAGCTGCAATATAATATATACAGTATTTGAGTTTAAGACAGCTTTAATTTCATCTTTTGTTCACTCCATTAAAGTTACTTCCAACATCAAGTGTTTATGGACCTACTGCAGAGATTTCATTACATATTTTGCATCCCTTGGATCAGGTTTTTACCCTTCTTCTCTTTTCTTTAGAACATCTTCTAGTTTAGTCTGTTCTAATAAATAAGATGGAAACATCTGCCGCTGGAACAAAATTGAGTTGGGCTGAGTGCTGCTCAGCTATTCATAGAGAGAATGAATACAAGGCTTTCTCTGATTGGCCAAGGTGGAGAGACAGACGGATGGGTCCCTTTGTGATCTCTGTCTCATTGATAAAATACAAGGCTTCCTGTAAATGGCCAAGCAAAGTTCAGCCCAACGCAATTTTGATCCAGGAACAGAAAGGAAAAGCCCCATTTTGCAGAACACGGCACTGTATACAGTGTATAGCTGATGCTACAAAGAGCTTACAAAACACTTACAGCAGCCACATGTATTAGTAAAGGTAATACCGTAGTTTGTTTCAGCCAACTTGGCCCAGCCAAACTGTTTAGCCTAGGTTCACACTGCTGCGAATTCAAAATTGTGGTAAAATGCGATTTTACCGCGATTTCGCGGCTGCGATTTTGCAGCGATTTCGGCCGCAATTTAATGTAAATCGCGGCCCGAAATCGCAAAAAGTAGTACAGGAACTACTTTTTGAAATCGCAGATGTGGCGTCGCACTGATTAGGACAGTGCCATTGCCGACAATTGCCGCCGATTTGAGATGCGATTTGACATGTCAAATCGCATCTCAAATCGTTCCAAATCGTACCCAGTGTGAACCAGGGCTTAAAGTGATTGTAAAGCTGGAATTAGGCTTTAATTCTACCTGACTCCACCGCTCCAACCAATCCTATCTTTCCTTTTCTCCCTTACATCACTCTCTTTTATGTTCTGCCTTTCTTTCCTCCTCTAAGGCCCCGTACACACGACCGAGTTTCTCGGCAGAATTCAGCCAGAAACTCGGAGCCGTATTCTGCCGAGAAACCCGGCCGTGTGTACACTTTTGGCCGAGGAAACCGACGAGGAACTCGTCAAGCAAAATAGAGAACATGTTCTCTATTTCCTCATTAGTCAATGAGGAAACTTGGCTCGCCGAGATCCTCGGCGGCTTCACAAGGAACTCGACGAGCAAAACGATGTGTTTTGCCCGTCGAGTTTCTCGGACGTGTGTACGGAGCCTGACATTAGATTAGGGTTGACACCTTTTCTTCAAGCCAAACCTAAACACTTTAGCAGCACAGGGCACATTTTTTTCCCGTAGTATACACTATAGGATTACAAAACACCTTGGACACCTTTGGGTGCCCTAAGGAGAGTAGTAATGCAGCACGTTGTGACAAACTGTGGGTGTGTCAAAATTACTCTTGCTTTGTTGGTCTATTATGCCAACAAAACAAACACTCCCTGCGTTTTTCTGAATACCGACGCAGAGAAAGCGTTCGATAGAGTAAACTGGTACTTTCTTTTTGAAGTATTGATGCATATGGGCTTGGGGGACCACATGATCCGGTGGACCACTAGTGCTTATACCACACTATAGGCCACAGTGAGAGTAAATGGAGTATTCTCAAACTCTATAAAGATCTCAAACGGCACACGTCAGGGATGCCCTCTTTCACCCTTAAGCCTCGTACACACGACCGAGGAACTCGACGGGCGAAACACATAGTTTTCCTCGTCGAGTTCCTTGTTAGGCTGTCGAGGAACTTGACAAGCCAATTTTCTCCATTCCCGTCAAGGAAATAGAGAACATGCTCTCTTTTTGGCTCGTCGAGTTTCTCGACAGTTTCCTCAACGAAAATGTACACACGACCGGTTTCCTCTGCAAAAAAATATCTCCCAGCAAGTTTCTTGCTGGTTTTTGCTGAGAAACTCGGTCGTGTGTACAAGGCTTGACTCTTTGCTCTCTCGATAGAACCCCTATTGAACAAAATCCATCAAAACCCGGACATTAAGGGATTACAGATAGGAGACCATATGCATAAAGTTTCAGCATACGCAGACGATCTGCTGTTTTCCATGTCTAATCCACACGTCTCACTCCCCATTTTTTTGAGGGAGTTCGACAAGTATGGAACTCTATCAAATTTGAAAATAAACTATATCAAGTCCGAAACAATGGGTGTGGCAATGCCCCCCATGTTGCGTAATATTACACAACCAATCTTTAGATTGCAAGCCATGAATAAGCACTAAGTCAGTGCGAAACGTCGGTTATCCTCCTGTTTCTGTTGCTGTGATCTGGTATGTTTTTGCTGTTCGTTTAAATAAAGACAACCTGTTTGGTTTGGAGTGCGGCCATCCATCCTTCATTTTACGCCAATGCTTGCCTAGTGCACTGCCAGCACCCTTGGAATCCTACACCTGTGTATGACCCTATAGCAGACCCACCTTGAGCGGTGATTTTCCTTAATCTTTAGATTTAAATGGGAGTCTGCGCTAAAGTACTTGGGTACATGCATACCATCAAAGGTAGAGAATACTTTTAGGGTAAATTTCCCACCGTTATATAACTCAATACCATCACTTCTTGACAAATGGCACCACAAATTATATTTGTGGTTTGGCAGTTGTAATATCATTAAGATGAGTATTTTACCGAAAAATTTGGTTTTTGTTCCAGGCACTACCGATCACTATTCCGGCAGCGTTTCTCCGTCAAATATGTACCCTTTTTATGAAATTTATATGGGTGGGGAAACAGCCAAGGATTAATAGAGGCCTGATAATGATACCCAAGTGCTTTGGCGGGATGGCCGTCCCAGATGTAGTCAAATATTACTGGGCAGTACATTTAGGGAGGGTGGTCGACTGGTGCAGACACACAGACTTCAAACGATGGATAGACATGGAACAGCTTAGCCCGGTACCCCTGCGTAGAGCACCTTGGTGCTATGCAGTACTACCGACTTCCCTTAAGAGACATCCTACAATAGGCCAGACTTAACGAACCACTGCTAAGAAATGCCGTGATTCTAAACTTTCATCGAGACAATCACCTCTCTTCCCCATTTTGGGGAATCCTAGTTTTATACCAGGCATGGAGACAGGATCATTGAAAAATCTTAAAGAGAGAGGCTGTTTTCAGGTATCACACTTTTTGCAGTCAGAGAACTGGCCTACAATTAACTCTCTGACACAACCAGGGGGCCCCTTGAAATACATTTCTGTCAGGCACTATAATTAAGCCATTTTTTAAGATCCCTGGGATCACCAACAAATTTCCAACATCAATTAACCGCATTTGAATCATATTGTGAAGATAAGGAGATGTATGTGCTTGTCTTCACATACAGTAATGCAAGGCTTTCTCCCTGGTGTGGAGTGTCGTGCTCGCCCCCTCCCTTGGACTACAGGAGAGTCAGGACGCTCTCTACGTTGCAGATAGATAAAAGAGCTGTGTGTTGGTGGGCGTCCTGACTCTCCCGCCAGGGAGAAAGCCTTGCATTACTGTGTGGAGTTACAGACAGAAAGACAGGAAGTGAGGATTTCTCAGAAGAAATAAGGACATTTAAAAGCAAAATCGAAGGATGAGGTAAGTGAAGGAGGACTGCACTAAGGTAAAGGAAGCTATTTAGGATTTTTTTTTTATTTACCTTTACAACCCCTTTAAATTTAAATTTGATTTGGAAGTTTGAATGTGACTGGTGGGGCAGGATGCAAAGATAGAGAGAAAGTTACACAGTTAGTTCAGTACAGTCCCTGGAAGGTGCTGTCTAGATTTCGGTCTCGGGGAACTCCCTGCTGAAAATAATTAATGTAGCGCACGTAATGTAGCATGCTCGGTAAGCTGTGGAAAGTTTGAAATAAAAGGATGAGGAATGTCGTGTCCTAGAGTATTTGACATCCAGAGCAGATCTTTTTTTTCATTTCAATAGGTTTTTATTGAAGTTTTATGCATACAAAAGGATAAAGATAAAACAAAACAAAACAAAATAGACCATATGCATATGAAGGTCCGTATAGCTTCACCATATACAATCAAACTCAAGAAAGAATGAGACGGTGAATATTGAAGCATTAAACAGATCTTTTTTTTAAAGTGAAGTGGAACCTTTCTTACATAAAAAAAAAAGTTTGCAAACAGACGGCTTTTAAATATCTTTTCTGCATTAAAGCATTCTTGCTTGCTTATTCGCAATGTACACAGAGGTGCGCTCATGCAGCTCAATGTACAGTTTTTGCATCTGCGGAGATGAATGAACTTTCATGCATAAGCGGGAGGGACTTCATCTTGACCCAGCCACCTAAAATGCCAGAGGATCGGAACCTGGAAAAAGATCAGTCGAAGATGACGGCACCTGGTGAGGAACCTTCTGGACACTGGAAGGGAGCAAAGTTCCACTTTAACCGCTTGTCGTTCTGTGCAGAATCACGTATATATAAGTGAGTCTGCACTTCTGGGTAGGGGGTGTTCGACCGCCACTGGCATCCCGGAGAAGCCAATCAGTGGGTGACGGTGTCATGGTCTTACCTCTCTCCTGTCTCCTTCGTTTGACATGTGCTGGCGGCCATCTTGGTTTCTAGGTCTCTTGTAGCCTCCCACCCTGCGGCTCCTCCTTCCCACTGGGAGGAGCTGGATACCTGGCTCACATATATAGGAGGTCTGTGACTTCAGTTCCTTGCTTGGTCCTCCTGTGTGCACATGCTTCTAAGACTGCTGCTGCTTCTGGTTCCGATCCTGGCTTCGTCTGACTTCTCTGCTGGTTCCTGATCCTGGCTTCGTCTGACTTCCCTGCTGGTTCCTGATCCTGGCTTCGTCTGACTACTCTTCTGGTTCCTGACCTCTGGTTTTACCATCCGTTGGACTTTTGCTTTACAGCTTGATTTTCAATAAAGCCTTCTTATTTTCACTTATCTCTTGTTGTACGTCTGGTTCATGGTTCCGTAACATTAGGACCAAGCCATGAATTTTGACGGTACAGAGCCATCCTCGCTACCCACGCTGGTTGCCAGACTTGATCAGCTGGAGTCCCTGTTGGGTCAGTTCGCCGTGGCGTTGCAAACCCTGCTTGAACGCACGGTTCATGTCGCTCCCGTTGCCGATGGGTCGGTTGTCGCTCCTGGGCCCGCTCCTACTGCCGCTCCGGTTGTTGCGCCAGAGTCTACCCCGACACCTGATGTTGCGCCTGCGGTGTTTCGGGGTATGTCCGGTTCTGCCCCCCTTCCACAGCGATTTGGGGGAGAGCCAACTCAGTGCCGAGGTTTCCTTAACCAAGTGGGCATTTATTTCGAGTTGCTGCCACATGCCTTTCCCACTGAGAGATCAAAGGTGGGGTTCTTGATCTCGCTGCTCTCTGACAAGGCCTTGTCCTGGGCCAGTCCTTTATGGGAGAACAACAATCCGGTGGTTGCCGAGTTTTCCGGTTTTGTTGCTTCTCTTCGGAAGGTATTCGATGTGCCGGCTCGCGCCGCCTCTGCTGCGAAGCTCCTTATGTCCGTCAGACAGGGTTCACGATCCGTAGCCGAATACGCCATTGAGTTTCGTACCCTGGCAGCAGAGGTAGGTTGGAATAATGAGGCCCTGGTCGCTGCTTTCTCTCATGGTCTCTCGGATGCCTTGAAGGATGAGGTTGCAGCTAAGGACCTACCAGTGGAGCTCGAGGCTCTTATTTCTTTCCTGATTTTGATTGACACCAGACTCAGGGAGAGACCTTCCTTTAAGGAGTGCCTGCGGAGGCCTCCTAACAGTTTGGCGCCTAAGTTTGCTGTCCCACCCGTGCCTCCCTCTCCTCCCACGCCTCCTGGGGTTGACTTGTCTGGGGGTGAACCCTCGCAGCTGGGGTTTGCTCGCTTGTCCGAGGGGGAGAGGGTACTCCGGAGACGCGAGGGCCGATGCATGTACTGTGGTCTCGATGGGCATTTTCGGTTGGCATGTCCGAACCGTCCGGGAAACGCTCGCACCTGAGATCCTGTCGGGGGCAGATCTTGGGTGGAGTCTCCTCGTCCCCGGTTTCCCATGTTGATAAACCACTGATCACTGTTGTCCTCTCCTGGGTCGGGGGCTCGGTGACGACCCAGGCGTTGGTGGACTCTGGTGCTGGTGGTTTTTTCATTGATAGTGAGTTCGCTGCCGCCAATTCCATTCCTCTACAGGCTCGAGGTTCCCCGCTGGCTCTAGAGGCGATAGACGGCAGACCCCTCCAACCGTCACACGTGACTCATGAGACCCTTCCAGTGGGGGTAGCCATTGGTGCCGCTCACAGAGAGTCGGTCTGCTTCCAAGTTATTTCGTCTCCACACTACTCGGTGGTCTTGGGGTACCCCTGGCTCCAGAAGCATAATCCGACTTTTGACTGGAGATCGGCCGAGATCCTCTCATGGTCACCACAGTGTGGGGCTAAGTGCATCCATGGGCCTGTCAAGTTGCTGTGTACTTCCTCGGACTCTCTGTTGCCTCCTGAATACGAGCAGTACCGGGATGTATTCGATAAGGTACGCGCAGTTGCCCTACCTCCGCACCGCCCATATGATTGTGCCATTGAGTTACAACCTGGTGCCGTTCCTCCTCGCGGCAAGGTCTATCCACTGTCGGTTGCGGAGAATGAGGCCATGGAGGAGTACGTGATGGAGGCGCTGTCCCGTGGTCACATTCGCAAATCCTCGTCCCCGGCAGGGGCTGGATTTTTCTTTGTGAAAAAGAAGGGCGGTGAGTTGAGGCCTTGCATCGATTACAGGGGTCTCAATCGCATCACGATCAAGAACGCTTACCCGATACCCTTGATTTCCGAGCTGTTCGATCGCCTTAAAGGGGCCACGGTCTTTACCAAACTC